>NC_090932.1:95593313-96218313 GCF_040938575.1 Ambystoma mexicanum
GCACGACCGACCCCACTCGGGGGCGCGGACGGCTTAGTACCCTGCGACTCAAGAATCGCCAGCATTTTCTTCCCGAAGGAAGCCCATTCCTCCGGCGTCGCACGGCTGGTGGGGTAAGCGACGTGCCGGGCAGAGTCCTCCGAGGAGGACCTGGAAGACGACCGGTGTCGGCGCTTCCGAGAACGCCTCGAAGAGGCTGAGGAGTGGCGAGACCGACTCCTAGAAGGAGACCCACGAGACTTCCGACGATGACGCGGAGAGTCACCCCTCGAATCATCCGTCGAAAGCCCCGCAGACTTCGACTTCCTGGGCTTGGACACCCGACCTACCGACAACTTCTTCTTACGTTCGCGTAAGGCTTTGGACGTGAGCGACTGGCAGTCGATACAGTCATCCGTGTCGTGGGCCTCCCCGAGGCACCAGAGGCAGGCGTCGAGCGCGTCCGTCACCGACATCTTGGACCCACACTCCCCGCACTTCTTGAAACCCGGACGCGGGGTCGAAGACGAAGTAGAAGACATCTTCACACGAAGGATTTGCACAAAACGAACAGGTTCGAAGAACCGAGAAGAACAGAACTCCAAAGAGTCGAGGCGTGAACCGAGAATCACGAAGCAACACGTTCGCGGAAAAAACGGAACTGAGGCTACGGGCGTCGTGCGTCCTACTTATCACATCGGATGACGTCGGACGAGGCCCTCGACGACGGCGCATCGACGTCATCGACGCAGGAAAAAGTTTCCGAAGCAGCACAGCTGTGGTGATTACATGTCATAGATATGGAATACGTCGTAGGACCCAATCCCCTCGAAATATGCTTTCAGATGCATAGTAATAATACATCCTAGATTACATGTGAAGAGACAAACGGGAATATCCCATGCTACACTTTGAGCCTCAAAGGCCAAGTATGGTGTATATATTTGGCCACTGTATACACGTTGTGTGAGTCATCAGATCTCTTGCATAACTCCACAGCCTCAACAGTAGTGCGAATGGCTGAGGTGCCTAGAAGAGGCTTCAAGATGAGAGCTCTCAGTCCGAGTCATGGGACAGAGAAGCAAAAAATGAGTCTCTGCCTCTACACAAGTGCCACAGAGGGGGCATAGGCCCAAGTTCCCTAGGCCCCATGGCCTAGTGAACTGTGCACCATCAGATTGATGTACAATGCATGGACAAAGGGAGTATGAATCAAATCCAAGCATTTTTCAAATCCGAAATCAGATTTTAATTTGTACATAATTCGGCGCCAAATGTATGTTTTTACATGCTGCCACCATGCTCTCTCTGGTTTCAACACACAATGTACGCTCTATAAATCCTAATACCACACCATATCACTTCACACTCATCGCCTTGCATGCATGTAGTAGGATAGTTGGGACATGGGGTATACAGGGTGGCTTTGCCTCCGAGGCCTATACCTGTATACACTACTGCTCAGGGATAAGGCACTCGGCTTGCTACTTGTAATCCTTTTAGGAATACGGTGCCCAGCTCACTTTCTCAGCTCCCAGAGACAGTGTCCAGCTCATATATCTCAGGTCTGGGGGATATAGCGCCCAGCCCACTTCTATGGGCTATAGTGCCATTTCCACCCCACACCAAGTGTTATAGTTCCCTGGCCACTATGTCCTCATGGTTGCAGCAGCATCCTCGCTTTGCTGCAGTCTGAGGGATATAGCTCCAAGCCCACTTCTATGGGCTATAGTGCCATTTCCACTCCACACCAAGAGTTATAGTTCCCTGGCCACTATGTCCTCATGGTTGCAGCAGCATCCTCGCTTTGCTGCAGTCTGAGGGATATAGCTCCCAGCCCACTTCTATGGGCTATAGTGCCATTTCCACTCCACACCAAGAGTTATAGTTCCCTAGCCACTATGTCCTCGTGGTTGCAGCAGCATCCTCGCTTTGCTGCAGTCTGAGGGATATAGCTCCCAGCCCACTTCTATGGGCTATAGTGCCATTTCCACTCCACACCAAGAGTTATAGTTCCCTGGCCACTATGTCCTCGTGGTTGCAGCAGCATCCTCGCTTTGCTGCAGTCTGAGGGATATAGCTCCCAGCCCACTTCTATGGGCTATAGTGCCATTTCCACTCCACACCAAGAGTTATAGTTCCCTGGCCACTATGTCCTCATGGTTGCAGCAGCATCCTCGCTTTGCTGCAGTCTGAGGATATAGCTCCCAGCCCACTTCTATGGGCTATAGTGCCATTTCCAAGGTTCTTCTGTTCCTCTCTCACAAGTCACACTGGTGTTTCATTGCAACATCTCCAGACCGCTTCGATATCTGGGGGTCTTCCAGTTATCTAAGCTCTTCTACCCTCCCTCGCCTCCCGCAGGCCTTAGAGGTGTATGACCTTCCCTTTTCCAAAGTTGCTCTGCTCCTTCAGCAGCTACCTAAACTATTATCACCACCCCTACTTCCATTCACGCTAATGCGTTAGAAGCTGGTCTTTATATAGGTTTTGGTGAGAGAACTACTCCTGAACTGACTGGGTCAATTTTGGGTCCAGTAGCAATGATTGCATTGGCCACGAGGCTTTGTAGTGTCTGATTGAGGGAGGAAGTCTTTAAAATGTCTGGTGGATATTTCTGATTTTTACCAAGAACGCAGTCTGTCAAAAAAAAACGATGGAGTTTTCTAAGAAGTATGTCCTTTGACATTCTTTGGTGGAACCTCTTGATAGGGCTAAATAGGAGTTTTATTTTTATTTTGAATAAACACCCTTGAAACATGTCACTACTTCGACTGCTTCTGGTTCATCACATTAGAGAGAACTACATTATAGGGTCCCAGCATAACATTTTGCATATGGTAAGAGTGGTCCCCTGGGAAAGAGGGTATTTTAAAATGAGCCAATCTAAAGGTTAAGCACAGTTTATATAAACATCACACTAATGCGATAACCCCATACGTGTTCTGCTTACTACTTTCCTCACGCCTTTACTGGCTCAGGATTTCATGCAGTTTATCCCAGAATAGTTGCCTCTCACATGTTTCCATTCACCTGTCCCTCAAACTTAGACGTGGAAACTGTTCATGAATTGATTCACTTAGATATGGACTTGTCTGTGAGCATCTCTGAACTTCTGCTCCACAACCTTTAAGCCAAATGGTAATCTTCTGGACATCTTTGCACAGGATTTTCTCCTATATGATGAAACACAGCACAGTCCTCAAAATAATCTGTGTCCCACCATCGTGACTTACTAAGAAAGTCTCATGCACCTCAAACAGCTAACACTGCACTAGAAGAAGCCACCGTGGTCATCATTTTCTAACAAGCAGTTATCGAACCATTTGCCATGCTGATTTTTCTGGCAGTCACAGTTTAGAGAAAAAGCCTATCCATGGCCCATTGTTGCTACCAAACGTTCCAAAGACAGTTGCCAATTACTTCTGGAATAATAAATTAACCAGTCACCAGAAAGTTCAACTAAGTACCACATCTTAATAATAATATTGCAAACGTTTTAGTAGGGTATTTATAGAGCGCAGACCTAGTTTTAGGAAGCAACAGAGAGCTTCACACGTCATATGGGGAAGTCCACAGTGAGGGAAGCAGAGATACAAAGGAGCAGAAAGCTAGCAAAGGGGGCAGGCAATTTAAGGACTTCCATACCCCCACAGCCCCTCTTCTTCTAAACCTTAGCGAGGTCCTGGGTGTTGGAGAGGAATCCTCTCTCAAAACATTCTTGCATGCCGTGTCTCAGGCTGACTGAAGGTATATGTGCAGTTTAAGGCTACAATCACAGTAATTTTAGGGTGAGGTGAGTGTTTTAGAAAACAAAGCCCAGTGTGCATTATGTAATTAGAGATTCTAGCATACAGGACTTTTGTCACAGACTTTTTTTAATCAAATATAAAGATGTGTTGCTGTTCTTATAATTCCAAAAAAGTATTTGATTTTATGCAAAGCAGCCAGGAACCCTTAGTGGTTGCATTTGTTCCCTTCCCTTTTCTCACTGGGATGTTACAAAAGAGTACAAAGGAAATAATTGACAAGGTTATTTTAGGTTTTAAAAATGTGTTTTGCTCGGCAGGAAATCTTTATGGTTCTTATTAGGACTACAATATACAAAGAGGGTTTACAGTGGATGTACAAAAATGTCCCTTTTATATCGCTTTTTTGCTGAGAATGCACGCCATTGTGCCTCTCAAAATGTCCCTCCTTAATAAGGATAATACTCAGATTAAAAGCAATGATTTCTTTTTCTGTGAGGATCAAGGCAAGGTTTAATATTGCATTATGGCCATTGATTGGTTGGTACTGCTGAATCCATGCTTATGTAATAGTATACGAACAATAATAATTAAACAATTAGAAAATATCATATGCAGTTGTAGACCATGCAGCCTCATCCCGTTGTCCCTTACAACAGTCTGAGAACCCGAAACCCCCACCGCAGAGCCCATCAGTCAATCCCTGACAAGTCTGGCATGGACTATGCGCCCTCATGGTGTTTGCCCTGCAGGAATGTCGCCATCACAAAGGCAATGCATGTCTTCAAATACCAGGCCAGTCCACACTTCTGGGGATGCCTCCTTGTTGCTGCTGTTGTACGTTTAACCCTAAAAAAAGACAAGCCTCTGGCCCCTTCCTTCAAGGAATCGGTTTATATTCCCTCGTCGCACTGCTGTCAGCAATGGCTCTGGGTCTAGCTCTAATAAACAGAGAGCAAGCAATGTGTTAGAGGAGATGGGGGGAGGGGTGTGGAGAGTGTAGGGCACAGGAGTTCTCTAGAAACCATCTCTTCCCCACACGGAAGCCTGACAAGAACTGCCACTTCAGATACCTGCTCCTGGTGGCTCTCTGCCTGTACATCTTGATGAATGACAAGGAATAACAGGCAAAAGAATAGTGCACTGGCATATTCGTAATTCAATTAAATGTAATAATGCATTAATGGTATGAAATGCATTTTGGCAAATAGTTTTTCCGAGGACCACAATGAGCATTCCAAGTTGTGCGATTGCTGTCAAGGTGATAACATTCCAAACAAGAGAACATCCTATGTCCCACCCCGCGCTACTGAAGTATAGTCCACCTTTCGTGTTTGCAGCCACTGTCAACTTGTAGTCTACTTTTATGTTGCTGTCCTGTCCTGGTTTTTGCTTTTGAAAATCTGGTACGAAATATATAGCACTGGTCTGCCCGCCCATCCCCCATCCCTTCTAGCATCCTGGTTTCTGCAAAACTGGGACAGTGGGGGACAGATGGCCCAATTCCAGGAAAGCCCTGGCAACAGGACGTCTGATCACCCTACTGCAGACTCTATACAGAACACGAATCTGAACACAAGGTCCAGACTAGAAAGGCTAGATAGGGCAAGTTAGATTTGAGTACATCCTTCAAGGTGCTGCCCTCAAGAAGCAAGTTGATATGTTTACCTTGGACAGGTGTGCAGTAGGTCTATAAAGGAAACACTGAATAATTGAAGTATTTTCTCAAGAGGGTGCATTCCTTCTGCAGACTTCACTGAGATGTGTAGGAAGAGTTGTGATTATCGGAAAGAAGAGGGATTTGCAAAAAGTACAGATACATTGTCATATCTCGAGCACAGAAGAGGGGGGAGAGAGATTCTGGTTTTGCTATTTTACACCAATTCCGTTTGGAGCATACGAAACACAGAGTGTTGGCTTGCCGTGTACTGGCGCTTCATGGGGTCAGCGGAGCCATTAGCTTCTGTGGGGCTTCTTAATGGGACCTTACAGAAAGTGAGAGAAACGGCGAGAGACAAAAAAGAGAGAGAAACGGCGAGAGACAAAAAAGAGAGAGAAACAGCGAGAGACAAAAAAGAGAGAGAAACACAGAGAGAGAGAGAGAGAGAGAGAGAATGCCAGAGATCATCGTACAATAGGCTAGGTACAGCTAGCACATATATGTATAGTCAATTAAAAAGGAGCCTCCTTGCCTGTAGATGTCACCCAATTTTCTGGGCTTTGTTGTGACGAAATCTGATCATCTTCATTCTGTCAGAACTAAAATCTTTCAAGGGTTTTGTTATGCTGCATCTTCTCCGGTGACCACTGCCATAACATAGCGTTTGGCCAAACGGGCCGCAACCACTGTACATACAATAAATTATAGGATTGCAATAAACAGCAGGATACAGCAGAGAGAAAATGGAACAGAAGAATACCAACAAAGATGGAAACAAATTCAATGGTCCATAAAAATAGTAATAATGAAGGTCAAGCAACATGTTGAGGGGTTGCAAGACAAAAAACAAATCATCCCCAACCAATTACCATCGAATAAGAGCAGATCTTGAAGTCTAAAAATGTCTCAAGTTCTAGCACCAACCCAGGCACAACTTTAGCTGATGAACATGGCACAAGATGCAGCAAAAATGAAAATCCTGTAAAAACTGCCATCTGGGCTGGCCTACTACAGGAAAAACAAGAAAAAGAAAAAAACATTGGGGCCACGCCACTTCTGCCACTTAGCGTTGCCCAGGACGCTAAGCTAAGACCATCAGCAAACATCGCCAGAGTACTCCAGAGACCACCACCAACCATTCTAGAGCACCGCCCATCACACTGAAGGGGGTCGACTGCTGCTGCAGCCTGCATCACCTGCAGCGGCCAAGGGCCTCCCTCGTCACCCATCCTCCTGGCAGCTGCCGCCTCCTAGCTCTGCATACTGTAAGCTATTCGTCCCCGAAGGCTTGGTCTGGAGCCTAGACCCAGATGGCCGGCACCTCCATACGAGGACACAATCGCACCAGTGGTCAGAGGAAAGGACTCTCCTGCATGTAGGTCCAGCATCCTGATGCTGCACACTTTTTGTTGCACAAAGTATTTAAAAGGACAGTGGCCCACGTATGGCAGAGGCCCATATCCCCCATCTTAGTAACTAACCAACTCCCAGGGCCCATAGGTGAATGTCCAGAGACCACGGCCTTTGGCCATGTCCTCTGTCCCTTTTGCACGAATCGGGCCTATTAGGGACCTCATTTCCGACTGTAAACTAGGGGCCATTATGGGTACATGTCCCGTCGTTGAGAAGTCTGTGGGGTTGTCCACTTCAGCTTCTGGTTTTATGTGGGACTGGGGCTCTCCATCTGTGTTGCTGAGGTAGTGCAGGAGGGCGAGGCACCCTACAGTTGGCACAGGGGATGGGGAGAGGGCACAGTCATGGATTGACCATATATATATGTCTCCCATGAACTTGATGGTCTTTGCTTGCGTATGAGATCGGTGGACTTATGTATTAGTGACCATTTGACCTTCAATTTGGTTATCAATTTTCCAGTAAGTCTTAACGGCCATCACCTTCCTTCTGCATTTCTTGATGTTGATCGGGGAGGGGTGTGTGGTGGGGTTGACAATTAAATGGAATGCTTCCACCTGCTCCAACTTTGTTAAGTGCTACACAGGGAACTAGAGGTTGGGGGAACCTTTCAGAGGGGAACAACGATTGAAGCTTTTAACGTGCTGATGCTGCAGTGTTTGAGGGCGGTTCACAGCAGGAAAAAGCTGCATCAATCAGGGATCCCATCTCATGTTTTGACTACAGGGTTACCAAAGCAAAACAACAAAAAAAGACAACAGAGGGTTCTGGGAAAGGAACATCATACCCCAGAATCTTATCAGAGGGCAAGGAAAGCAATTCTACTCTATTATAAGAACTACCTTAAATCTATGAAATTAAGCAGGTGGAACAATAATAACTGGGGGATGCTTGAGGTGCTCAAATCATACAACGGTGCAGATTTTTGGACTACAATCAACAAAAAGCCTGCCACTTTTGTGCCGGAGTTGGCTTGTCTGATTTTGGAATAAATGTGTGTTGGGCACTTTACTAGCAAATATACTAGTGCAGCCATGAACCAAGCATGGGAGCTTCAAATTCCAGAGGGTGAAACCTCGACTCTTAGCTTATACTACTTGCTCCTCTGTCCATGGGCAATCAACAAGGCCAAGGCTCTTGGACACCGGGCTCAGATGGCCTAACGCCTGTGGTGCTCAAAACGGGTGAAGGTGTTGTGTCCTTTGTTTCGGTCCATTTGGGAGACTCACCAGGTGCCCACCTCTTGGGTGAAATCCCTGATAATTCCAATACACAAGAAGGGTGTTGCCAGTAATCCAAAGAACTTTTAAACCGATAGTATTACTTGATGCTTCAAGAAAATTTGCAACTGTTACTGAGAGACGTTAATACTGCATTTGTGAGGCTGGGGTTCATTTCTCGCTACCAAGTGGGATTTAGAGCAGGAATGAGTACATTTGTATTTGTATTATTTGTATTTATTTATTTATATTGCGCAGCCTGCCCAGGGGCATCAGGGCGCATGTTTGTGAAGATTACAGAAGGCACTTACAATTTGCATAATAAATAAGCATACAAGAACGGTACATCTATACAAAGAAAGAAAAACAGGATTTTACAGGTTGTCACAGTATATACAAAGGGGATCGAGGTCGCAGATTATACGATGTATGTTTACCAGGGGGTGGCCAAATCTTCATCTTGCTCATGAGCCATTGTTTAGTTCTCTGTTTGAAGGAATGGAGGGAGGGGACATTCCTGAGACCATTAGGTAGAGAGTTCCAGAGCTTTGCTGCCAGGACCGGGAAGCTCACGCCTCTGGCCGTCTGAAGCTTAAAGCTAGGAATAATGAGCGTGTGTGCATGTGCAGATCTTAGAGGTCTGTGGGCTGTGTGTTGTGTAAAGCGCTCTGACAAGTAGGCTGGTGCTGAGTTGTTCTGTGCTTTGTAGCTTAAAATAAGGGTCTTGGCGGCAATACGCTGTGGGATAGAGAGCCATCGTAAATTACGTCTAGTGGTTGAGATGTGGGCGCGCCTAGGTATGTTAAGAGCAGCCCTAATGGCGTTATTCTGGGTAACTTGAAGTTTGCCGATGTTTCTTTGACTCGTTCCAAGGTAGAGGGCATTGCAGTAGTCAATTTTAGATAAAATGAGGGTTCTGGCAAGGATCAGACAGTTGTCCATAGTTAGGAAGGGACGGCAAGCAGTGATTAGTTTGCATGTGTAAGCAGATGCTGAAACTACTGAATTGGTTTGTCTGGTGAGCGAGAGGGTGGAATCTAAATAGATTCCGAGTGTTTTAGTGACGTTGGTGACTTTAATGATGTTGCCATCAATATTGAATGTGTCATATTTGTTGTCAAGTTTAGCAAGTTTGGAGTGGGAGCCTAGGATGAGTAGCTCAGTTTTCTCATCGTTTAGGCAGAGACCGTGGTGGGCCATCCATGCCTGGATGACGGTGTAAACTTCATTAAGAGCTTTGGCGTCAGTTACGTAATCACCAGTGATAGGGATGAGTATCTGGGTGTCATCTGCATAATTTGTGTAGGTGACACCCAGATGGTCAAGAATATCAAAGAGTGGTTTTGTAAAGACGTTATAGAGCGTGGGAGATACGCACAAGCCTTTGTGGTACACCGCAAGGAACATGTGCTGGATCAGCTGCAGCAAGAGATGAGAACACTCTCATAGATCTGTTGGCAAGGAATGAGCTGATCCAGGAGGTAGCCGCATCGGAAAAGTGGGCAGCCGTTTTGAGATGCTGGCAGAGGATTTGGTGGTCCACTAGATCAAAAGCGGCGGATACTGAATCTACTAACATGGCTCACCTTATGGCTCTCATTAGGAGAGGCAGACATGGCCCTGCACATATGGCCTCACTGGACATGAACTTGCGTTTGATAGAGTCAACTGCACAGTGTTATGGTCAAAACTGTTGAGTTGGCATGTCCCTATCCAATTGGTACAGTTGTTGGAGCAACTACTCAAAAACACATCCCTGAGGGGGGAGACTTACCAAGGAGGGTGCCTTCACAGGGTCACTTCCAACCCATGTGGGACTTAAGCAGGGCTGTGCACTAGCCCTGTCACTTTTCAATGCCTACATTTCTGACATAGATGCGCTGTGGATGGTAGATATCCCCTTTCTCGTTAGAATGGGGCATTTGAAACTGAAATGAATGGCATTTGCAGATCTGGTTTTCTTTGATTGGACACTGGTGAATTTGCAAAGAAAGCTAGATCTTTTTTCTTCTTATGCGGTTAAAAACAACCTACTAGTAAATGGTTCCAAGTCAAAGGTGGTGATGTTTTCCAACGTATCTAAAACTAAGACTATGCGTTGGGTTGCCGAAGATCAAAGACTTGAGAAAGTCTTGACAACTTGTTACTTTGGTTATAATCTAACAAACAGCTGTCCTATGTCAGAAACTAGGGTAGGGTTGAAGGTTAAGGTGAAACTGTTCATCTTGCAACTAAAGGGGGTCTTACAGATCACTCTGTAGATTCTCTCTTTTGCCTTTAATAAAATGATACCTGGCCAAGTTGGAGCCTTTTGTCTTGTACGGACTGGACTTCTCATTACTAGACCTGAAAGACATCCTTGATTCCACACAGGGTATGGTTTGGAAGAAGACCTTGAGTCTGCTGCAAGGGTTACCCAATGAAGTCATTTGCCATGAACTGTGTCCAATTTCACCTGGGAAAAAAACTATGAACCACAAGCTTCCTCCTGCTCCTGTTTCTCTTATGACTAACACTAGTCAGATCCAAGCAAAACACGTACCTTGGGAGTTGCTGACTACTTCAACTCCACCAGACCACATTACATAAGAAACACCACTGTTTCTTATACACAATTGTAGGGGAGGACTGGCCGCGAGGCCCTCCTCACCTGCAGCCTTCTCCCCAGGTGAGGACCATGACTCGGTGGCTGTCCCCTCATGCCACCCGGGCCCAGGTGGAGGAGGGGTCACCCGCCGACGACATTGCCCACACATATCCATTCCCTGCATATACCAAAATTCAGTTAGGCCTAGAAGCCATCTTGTTTAGCAAACATGGCGTGAGTTCAGCACACTGTAACGAGGCCCCCACCTTTGGAGGGCCTTTCATGCATCTCCGCCGCCGCAGTAGCCCTGGTAGATCCGCTGCGAGCGCGTTCCCATGAGAAAGCCGGGTATGAGCTAACCCGAGATGTTAACACTGTAACATTTCATCGTTCACCATGTAATATTGCACCCCGCACGACCTGGTCCGCGAGGCCAGGGTGATGAAAAAACAAGCTGAAGCATTGTTAGCTGAAGAAAGTAGAAAATAATTCAAGTATTGGTATTAATGAACTACCTCTGTTTAAACAGATCCTGTAAACTGTGAATGAACTATAAAGATGCAACGTTACATGATACCACCCCAGGTCTGGACTAGTGCTGCTATAACCACAGAGAAAGATGTCGACCAAATGTATAGCCTTTACCTGTATAAGTGTTCTTACAGTTTTATGTAGAAACCTGAACTCATATATGTTTTCTTAATCACCTAAAGCAGCGAGCATCAATTTCTGTAGGCCATAACCTAGAACTACCTCGTGTAACGTTTAATGTACATAAAATAATCACACCATGTAGTAAATATAATGTTAGGTAACGAAGAGGTACTCGGACCGACTGTATTAAAGAAATGTGTAACGAAATTGAAATATATATATATGTGTGTTTAAATAACATCAAAATAAGGCGGAACATTATAAAAGTGCTGCATTCAAAAGTTAGCAACGCACGAGGAAAAAACCTTTGTGAATATATGCAAGGCCATTCTCCCTCCCACCCTACCAAGCCTGCCAGATAAGGAAGCTAAGGCCTGTGCCGCGCTCCCTCACCTCCCCCAACCAAGCTGGAGCCGCTTCAGAGAGTCAGAGGCCCCGGTACCGCACCCAAGGCCACAGCCCGCCACCTGTGTTATTTACAGCACGGTAATAAACCCACGTTTGGATCCACTGATCTACCAGCACCCTCTCGTAAATTCCACAACCCTCCCCCTAGACCACCCCAAGAATCATGACCCCGTGCAAAGACAACCCCCATCACTGGGACAAGACACAGAGACCCATTTATATAATAACTTCTAACGCGGCAGACAGACATGTATCATTCGGCTCAGGCCCCAGAGCCCAGCCCCTCGACCTAAAATACCGGTCAATAGGACACGGGTAAATCTCACCCCAACCGACAACCACCGGACCTCTCTCGAGGTGCATTCCTCATGTGTTGCGTTTATTTTATAAGACAAACTGCTGAGCGATTTATTGATGAACTTAGATGTCGTTTCTTGAATAACTGCAGTGTGCATGGCCTAGGGCAAACGAGTCAGGAAAGGTATTCATCTTTGTCACAGGCTGCCCCAGCATACCAACACCGCTCGGATGACCTCAAGCTGGCCTGCCAGGCCCAACCCAACCCACGAGGCTGACCAGTGACGTCTTCACGCCAAGACCAACCACGCTGCAGCAACACCTATAGTTAGTCGACGCCACCCAATCCCAATTAACTTGTGCCCCCTATAGTATGTAGGTTCTGATGACGTTTTTTGTATTAGAAATACGCCTGTCTTTGCTATTGTCAGACAGAGCGCTCTCGGAGGTTGCAGAGTTCTTTGCATGCCCTAATCTTTGGATAAACTCCTACTTACGCTCACCCGCACTCTGTCTTGGTCTTATTCCCACTACGGGAGAGTCCCTTATTGTCTCTCATTGCGGGGAGGATCGTGCTGAAATTGGGGGCGCTTCCTTTCAGTGGTGACCCCGATAGCGTGATATCTCCAAATTATTTTTCCTAACTCCCTTTTAACGACCCCCTTGTAGCACGAGAATCTCCGGTCGAGAAGGGATACGCACGGTGAGCCGGCTCCGGGAGGCTGCCCGCCAACGGCGACTGGCACAATAAGAAGTGCGCACTCAATGAGAAAGGGTACGGGATCCCGATTGGAAAAAAATCCCCTTTGAGTGCCGCTCGCCGGAGCCAGGGGCTGACCGTTGAGTTACCGGTGACACCGCCTGGACGGACCCAGTTTCGGAGACTATCGGTTCAAGACGGGCACGTGAGTACTGAGTGCGAGCGATCGTAAAGGGGAAGGGAGGGGAAATTGTGAACAGAGGAACGGGGACAGGTAGAGGAGAAGAATAACGGGGGTCTACTAAAGACGGGTCTTGAAACTTTCTTTATCTTTTCTTTGCATATGGCCATTAGGAGTAAGAAATAAGTGAAGTGGTAGAAATGACGGAAACCTAGCTCCGAAAGGGGGTGGAAGGCGGCGCCGCATAGTGCTATCTAAACTAGTACTGGGAATATATGAAGAAGTAAGAAATAAGTTATTGGTGTCTGGCAAAGGGAGACACCGGGAATATTTTTTAGCGATTGCTACTCTCTCTATTTCTTTTTTCCATTCCTCGGGGCAGGGGGAGAAAGCGAAAAGGGTATAAGGTGAATATACTTGTAGAAGAACTATAAAATAGGGAGCACATTTGTAGGAGTGGGGATTAAGTAGTGGCACGTACAGACGTGAACATAGCAACCTTAGCAGAAAAACAGGGACAGCTGGCCAGGGAGGAAAGGGAGGAAGAAAAAAAAAAAAAAAAAAAAAAAGGAGACGAGGTGTGAGCGGAAAAGCATTGTGAAGGGTGCGCGCACCGTGTGAGTGTTGGAGACGAACGGTTGACCGCGAGGTGGCGCCAGAGAGTGTTGACCAAAACTGGTATTTGATCAGTTGCGAGTGAAATCACATGAGAGTGTATGGGAATGAGAAGGAGATGAGCTATGGTAAGTGAGAAAGGACTTGCGCAGTGAATAAAACTGGGTGATAATTTTTGAGAGGTCCGCCCTTGTCTGTGCCATACAGGTATACATATACATATCTACACCTAACTAAAAGTAAAAAAGGCGGACACGACTGTGTTAGAGATTTAGAATATGGGGGCCGAAACTCCCCTGTCACATATTTGTAAAAGCTTACCGGGATACGCTGAACGAATAAATAAATATCACGATCAATGGGTGACAGAATTGAAAGGGGAGGGTCTGCCCCAGATTTGGCCCGAGGGAGGGTCTTTTGACAAAAGCGTTCTTGATATGGTATGAGCATGCATCAGCCTCAAGTATAAGGGGAAGCAGTGGCAAAATAGGAAGGAGATATTAGACCTCTGGAGATTGTTTGAGGAAGTACCACCACCCAAAGCTCCGGCACCAAATAGTGATCTCCCTCCCACCACAGATAATCCACTGATGATTCCAAGAGAGGAAAAGGAACAGCTAAGTACGGAACAACCTACAGAGGTGATTAGTTTGTACCCGATATTACCTAAACCAGCCCCCGCAGCAGGATATAGCGACCCTACTTATGTGCCTCCCCCCACAACTGGTACACTACAAAGACCAACAGCCCCCCCACCATACGAAAACACCAGAGAGCGCGCCCAGGGAAGTACACAGAGAGTGGATATAGAGAAGCTAACAAGTGACTTAGAGTCAAGGCTTACTGTGGCAAGGGATGAACTCTCAAGAATAAAAGACATATGTGAGCGCACGGCGTGCACCCCTATACAATCGGGACGCACGTCTAGAGCGTCGAGCGAAAGTAGGCACATCGAGGAAGGATGGAAAAAGGGAGAAATACTGTTCAGAATTGAGGAAGAGCCGACGCGAATAATAGAGATAGGAGCAGTAGAAGGGAGCATTGGTGATGTATCACGAGAGAGAGGGATCAGAGAGGACTTGTTATGTGATGTCAGAGGAGGATTGGATGAGAGTGATAGGTTGAGTATGGCAGTAGGGGGGGAAAGCGAGGAGGTGGACGGTGCATGTTCGCTAGGGACTATAGACGACGAATGGATGGGACGACTAAGAAATAGGGTGGGGAAGATGGCGTCGTTAGAGTCCGCAGCGACTAAGGAAAGGGAGGGTGCAACCTCAAAAGGGAAGCTACAACTTCCATTGATACACAGGGGGGGGGGGGAGACCAAACTATATACCATGGGCTCAGATGGATAAGGCTAATTTAATGAAATTATTGCCCCAGCTGTCAGGAGGGGCGAGCAAGTGGATATATGCATTTGAGAAACATACCGCCGGCATACCGTTGGCAGTAGGCGATGTGAAAAGCCTACTAGTAACAGCAGTAGGAGATCAAGCGGACAGAGTATGGGCTAAGGCTGGTTTCCCGGCAGTGACGTTGGACTGTGATCGCCATGATGGGGCTTCCTTTAATACAGTGCGAGCAAGGGTGTGGGACGCACTGAGGGAGACATTCCCAGATACCCCTGACTTACAGTCAGTGATGCAATGTACAATGAATGACGGGGAAGATGCTATGGATTACATTCTCCGGGTGCAGGAGATGTGGAGAGCGGAAACGGGCACGCCCTGGCACCAATCCACATCTCTATTCTATTTCATCATTAAGAGAGGGCTCCCAAAAGAGGTGCAGAAGGCACTCGATAAAATAGCGGGCGTTGAGGCAAAGGGGTGGCCAGAGATCCAAAGTATAATAGTGCACCATTGCAAAAGGATCAAAGAGAGAGAGAAGGAAGTAGCACAGAGAAGGTTGGCAGACGAGGCAAAGTTGGTACAATCAAAACTGGTGAAGGTTGCAGCAGCGGTAGCAGGGCTCCCACTCATGAGGGAGGGAGAAGAAGGAGAGGAGGGGCAAATAGCAATACAAGGAAGAATAGCAGCAAATTGGGCAGGACAAGGACAACGACAGTGGGCTGAGCAGGAGCAGAACGGAGGTCCAACGTGGCAAGAGTGGGCCCCAAGAGGGGGAAGAGGTGGGTACAGGGGCCGAAGAGGAGGACAAGGGTATGGAGGAATGGGAGGAAATGGGTGGCAGGGTCCCAGAGGTCCACAGGGGAGCTGCTGGAATTGTGGGAGATGGGGGCACTACTCAAGAGAGTGCAGGAGCAGACAAAACAACGGGTTCCAGGAGATAGAACAGTACGGTCACCCCCACCCAGGAAGCCCCTATGGCCTCCCCATGGGACAATACCAACAACCGGAAAATGTAGGACAAAGAAGTAACACACAACTACACGGACATCAGTACAGAACACAAAATCATCCACAGAACAATGACAATGTGCAATACACGCCAGGTAACACTTTCGCCACAGTAGCGAACGGAGCTCCTGCTCCCGCACCTTACAGCGGGGTGTCAGTAGTTTCGGGGAACATTTTTGATCAAGGGGGAGCAATGAGACACCCCGCATAGGACAGCCCACAGAGAGCACTTGCGTGTCCAGTACTATCTACGACCCACAATGCATCAGAGGAACCATTGATAGGGGCGCAGATAGGAGACAAGCAGTTCATATTCATGGTGGATTCGGGAGCGGAGAAATCATGCATTAGAGAGGGCCGGTTCCCGTTATCTAATAGAACGTTAGAGACGCAGGGGTTCTCTGGGGCTGTAATTGAAGTTCCTTACACAGAGGCATTGGATGTGACAGTGGGGGGCAAAACAGTGAAAGCACCCTTACTGTACTATGAACACTCTCCCATTAATTTGCTGGGGAGAGATCTCTTAAGCAAACTAAATATGACAATATCATTCACAGGGAGCGGTATCGTATGTTCGACGCCAGGAATATGCCCCCTCCTCATATTAGCAGTAATACACGGCCACACAATCATGCAAGAGATCAGAGGGTTACCAAGAAACGAGGAGATGTTTGTTGAGGGCATGAGAACATTGGCTCTCATAGTACCAGAACTAAAAAGGATGGATTGGAGGATTCCAGCCGAGTTCCTCTTCCGCCCCATAGCAAGCCCCGACACTGCTCCCGGGTCAGTGTTATCGTTGGATTTACACGCAGTACAAGTGTCAGCAAACAGGATATGTGTGATTGGCGTTGACATGGAAGGATGTGAGTGGCGGACAGTACTGTGTATAAATGCAAATATCCCACTGAGGGAGCTCTCGGACGAGGAGCTATTCTCTGACACTGAGACAGATGGCGAAATAGTGATGGAACTGGCAATGCCGTGTGACATTGTAGTTACAGCCAGAAAAACTAAAGTTGAATTGATGGCAGTAGTAGAAGCACCACATGCCTTTTTTGATGACGACATGAGGTTAGTACCCACTAACATATGGACAAATGGCCCCCATGATGTGGGGTTATTACATGAGGTTCAGCCTGTGGTAATAAAACTGAAGCGGGGAGCAATTCTACCCCGGGTAAAACAATATCCATTGTCACGCGAAGCAGAAGAAGGGATCAGAGAGACACTAGATGCACTGATAGCACAAGGAATAATAGTGCCCTCAAACTCCCCATGCAACACATGCATTTACCCGATTAAAAAGGTGAAGGGAGGTTCATGGAGGATGATACAAGATTTGCGCCCACTCAATGATGTGATTCAGAAGGAGTTCCCTTTAGTCCCGAACCCGGCAACAATACTGTGCAACATTCCGAAAACGGCATCTCACTTCACAGTAATTGACTTAAAAAATGCCTTCTTCTCGATTCCCTTAGCAGAGGAGAGCAGGTACTTAACAGCGTTTACACTAGGGGGGAGGAGGTTCGAACACTGCAGACTACCACAAGGATATTGCGAGAGCCCAAGCATATTCAACAGGGTACTACACGAAGATCTGGGGAATTTGTCTGTAGAAAGCACAGTGATTCAATATGTTGATGATTTATTGATTTGTGCACAAACTGAGGAAGAGTGCAGAAAGGACTCAATAACACTCCTGACATTATTGGCCAATAAAGGGTACAAGGTGGACAAGGGGAAGTTACAATACTGTCTAACAGAGGTTCTATACTTGGGACAGTTGATATCAAAGGATGGAAAGCGGATCATACCAGACCGGGCACAGGCGATTAGAGCAGTGGGGGTACCCAAAACAGTAAAAGAGATGCAGAAATTTCTGGGTATGTGCAACTATTGCCGAGCATGGATATTGGATTACGCAGCATACACAAGGCCCTTGTTACAGGCTCTAAAAGAGGCACAGCAGGACAACAAACACATAGAATGGACAGGAGAGATGAACACAGCATTTAACTCACTAAAGGAACTGATATCAAGTGTTCCAGTACTGGCAAACCCAGATTATGGGCACGAATTCTTCCTATTTTCACACTGCAAAGGAACACTGATGACAGCAGTACTGACACAAAAGACATCGTTAGGGCACAAACCACTGGCTTACTATAGTGGCACCCTAGACGCAGTTATGCAAGGTCATTTCGCGTGCGAGCAATCCCTAGCTGCAGCCGCGTTCGCAATTGAGAAAAGTGCCACAATAGTGATGGGCTGTCCTGTGACACTGTTTGTGGAACACTCACTATTTGCAATATTAGAGCGATCCAAGAGCACATTGACGACACAACGAGCCACAGCATATGAAATAATACTGTCCAGCGCAAACATCCATATAGTAAGATGTAAAACAGTGAACCCGGCCACATTCATCACAGAGGCGTGCACCGTAGAGGACATGCAGAACCACAATTGCGCTACATACACAGGTGACGAAGGTCAGGATCAAGTAATTTCTGAGAATGCCCTGAACGAGGGAGAGGTGTATTTCGTGGACGGGTCAGCATCAATAGACATGGAGACAGGAGAGAAACATGTGGGTATGGCAGTTGTACGATTAGAAGAAGATGAATACGAGACACTAGTGCAACACCGCCTCCCATCACACTATTCAGCCCAAGCAGCAGAACTAATAGCGCTAATAGAAGCCTTGCATGCCGCCAAGGGGTGCGCAGTGACAATATATACCGACTCAGCATACATGACAACAACAGTACACGGCGGGTTGGCACGGTGGGGGCGGAGAGGGTTTCGACGAGCAGATGGAACACCAGTTCAACATGCAGAATTATTAAAAGAACTGATTGAGGCCCTGCAAGAGCCCACGGCAGTGGCCATCGTAAAATGCCAAGCCCACACCACAAATACAGATTTTATATCTTTGGGGAACGCGGCAGCAGACGCCGCTGCCAAAGAAGCTTCGTATTTACAGAAAGGTGCAGTAGGAGAGTACATGTTGCACCACACAGCAAGCCAAGAGGTCCCCACAGGATACAACATGATGCCCACGCAGGAAATTATAGAGCTGCAAGAGGGAGCTAGTGCAGAAGAAAAATTGCTGTGGACTAAGAGGGGATGCAGCAAATCGCCGACTGATTTATTGTGGCGACAAAAAAGCTCAGGAAAAGCGGTAATGCCAGTTAAACTGTTAGAAATAGCATTTCAACAACTACACTTTCCTGCACATAATGCAAAGCAACACATAATGGCAGACATACAAGAAGATTGGTTTGCACCTTGCCTCCATGAACACATCACCAGGCTGGCTTTAGAATGCACGACATGTCAAATTTACAACTCAGGTATGACATTGCGCACACTGAGAGGAACGATACCAAAACCAAATGGTCCATTCAGGGAGCTCCACATTGATTATGTAGACATGGGAGAAAGATGTAACGGGGCTCGCTACATGATTGTGGTTGTATGTCCATTTTCGAGGTGGGTGGAGGCAGGCCCCTGTGCGCGCCCAGACGCGAAGGGCGCCGCGAAGTTCCTAGTGCGGGAAGTGTTCCCGCGCTGGGGGATTTGCGACGTTATTCGCTCAGACAACGGCACACATTTTGTTAATGAACTATTCAAGGAAGTGACTACGCTATTGGGAATAAAGCACAAATTATGTTCGATTTATCATCCTCAAAGTAATGGCGTAGTGGAAAAGATGAACGGTCTGTTAAAAAGCAGATTGTCAAAACTGTGTTTTTCCCTTAAAAAGACCTGGATGTACTGCCTGCCCTTGGCCCTGTTCGAGTTACGAAACCAGCCCAGCAAAGACCACCATTTGTCCCCGCATGAGATCGTCACGGGAAGGAGAATGCACACAGCGCATTCGCCTCTCCGTGAACGTTCTGATGCACACAGAAGTGCAGCGTTATTGGGGGAGGAGTTCACAGAGTATTTGAAAAAACTGACACGGGCAGCGCGCGTAATTGCAAAGCAACTAGCCCCCCCCTCTACAAGAGAGGAGGGGAACACAACAGAAACAGAGAGACTGCCTGAAAACCCATTACAACTAATGCCTGGTGACCACATATATGTCAGAAGTTTTGTGCGAAGGTGGAATGCGCCACGTTTCCATGGCCCTTACGAAGTAGTGTTTTGTACACCCACAGCAGTAAAGGTGAAGGGCCTACGATATTGGGTACATTTGACAGACGTACGCAGAGCCTATAGCGCCGTGGAAGGTGAGGTACAGGACGAGGCACAGGCAACTGCGGACAATGAAGTGGTGCAGAATGAATGATGGAAATTTTGTGTGCATTAAGTGATGAACATTGGCCGCGACTGGCGCACGACAAGTGTACTGAAATGAATATGTGTATATATATATATATGTAATTTTTTACAACTTTTTAAAGGGTTTTGTAGGGTTTTTTGTTTTAGAAAAGTTTTTTCTCAACTTTCCTCTTCCTATGAGAAATAATGTACGGATAATAATGATTGCAAAGCTACCTTGTCTGTGGACACACCCCCTCCCTTACTTTGTCGGACAAAAAAAAAAAAAAAAAAATGTCACAACGTTATAAATGTTTACATGCTTGTACTTAATGCACTTTTATGTTTCAAACAGGATTTACTATGGCATCGAATGGGCAGCCTGCAACTAATAGATTTGTTAGGTTTAGAGAAATGTTAGTGGATAGATTGACATATTCATACGAATGTGGTTTATCAATGTGTGTTATTGTGTTCTTCATCTCAATGTTTTGCCTAGTAACATATTGGGTCATAGCGTTCATCTCTACCGAGATGAACGAGGGGGGAGGGGGGAGCAACACCACCCTTGCCCCTGGCACGAATTCAATTACAAGTATGAATATCAAAGAAGGTGATTTTTTGGTCTGGGATGGATCACGTCTTGTTTGGGGTTACTACACTACACCATCCACTGCTGCCCCGTTACAATCAAGAGATAAAGATATGAAAAATGACACAATGGTCCTACCTGAAATATATAACAGCCCCACTACCCTTCCCGCCCCGATACAGAACAGCGACTTGTTGTTTATTGAGGAAAATGGAAAAGTAATTACGATGACAGAACACAAATTCATATATGAGGAATTGGAAAAGGGGGGAGGGAATGAGAAAGGGGGGCCTATTCTTTCACCTATCGAAACTAAAAGGTATAGGAGAGGGGAGAGAAGTAGGCGAAGAAGAGAGACAAGCAGGAAGGGGTATGATGAGTATTATGGGTTAGGATTAGATAAGATGGAAGACCCACGACACCCCCACCAAGCAAATAAATGGTATGCAGATATGAGTACAACAGCTAAACAGACAACCAATGAAAGCTGCTATGTCTGTTCGCTTATCCCCCATGCATCAGGTACGCCCAAAGTGTTGTTGCCAAGAGAATTGCCCATTGTGGATGCCCAATGTCTCCTTCATCTCACACTGTGTAGAATAAAGAACACCTTTCAAGCACACGATGTCTCTTTCAAAATGATACAGGACAGCAAAACGTGCTATTCAAAAGCGTCTGGAGTGGTCTGTCTTAAAGAACCTTTCTTTGCAATACAAGGGACGCTGTTTTTCGAAAACAAATGGAAAGATGAAGAAGTACTGTGCAAAGCGGAAGCACTGAGAGGTGTCCAACCAGACAAACTGCGGTGGATGGAAAAAACGTGCTTACCAATATGGAGAGAACACATCTCTAAACTAACATGGGTAACAGCGATGGAGAAACCCTTCAAGCTACAAAGTGAAATACAAAACGAACTATGTTTCAAGGGAGAAGGAAAAGTGGCAATGGGAGCGAACAAAAACTGTAACAAAACTCTCACCATCCCAGACATGAAAAAAGGAACAGCAGCACTAATGGACACATACTGGGTATGCGGGAATCTGGCTTACTTGCACCTTCCCCAGGCATGGAGTGGCAGCTGCTCAATGGCCACTTTGCATTCGGCCTTAATGGTGATTCCAGAAAGTCACGTCGACGAAAATAAGCAGACGCAAGGAAACGTGAACAAGGATGCCACATCTCCCACTGCAGAAGCGCACCTCTATGTCCTGTCCTCCGGAGGGAAAGAAAAGGAGCTATTACGGAACAAGCGAACATCAAACTACATATCACAAGCATCATCCGATTTATTGGCACAGATCCCAGACAGGTATCGCCTGTTTAGCTCCGTGGAAACATTCTTTGCCTCACTAGTTTCAAGTGTCCAAGCAAGAGCAAATGCAAAATGGCTCCAGATCACACGCTGGGAACTGATTCAGCTGGCCAATGACACTGAAGAGGGGTTCAACATAATAAAGGTGGAACTACGAGCTCTGCGACTAATGACCATGCAGAACAGGTATGTTCTGGACCTGCTAACAGCGATCGATGGAGGTGTTTGCCGAAAAATAGGAAGTGCGTGCTGCACGTTCGTACCTTCTGAAGATGCAGAAAATGGGTCCCTGTCCCACGTCATTGAAGCGGTACATAACCTGGGAGAGAAGATGAAGATGGAAGGTGGGGCCAAAGATAGCTCATGGTTCGACAATCTCTTCTCATGGGTTCCCTCATGGCTTGGACTGGCGATGAAGTTCCTGATACCAGTTGTGGTGGTCGTCCTCGTGGTGTTCTGCCTATGCCAGGTGGGCCTCCGATGTTGTGCTAATGCAGTCCCTAACGGTGCGATGATGATGGTGACAGTGGGCAACTCTGGTGGTACAATTAAGGCGACACAAGAGGCACATGTACAGACAGGAACAGATAACACTCCCAGATACCAGTTAGTGCCTATGTGCCGTGATAAGTACATAGTAGATAAACTATGGCACACCACTATCAAAGAGCCCCGAGATGTGGAACTGGAATGGTATGAGGAGGTCTGGGTAGACTTGGAAGGGACTGGTGACTGTATATATTTAACCTGTACCCCAGATGAGTATGCGAGAAGAGGTGAGAGCTTGAGGGGGGTATGCAGAGCTTGGATGCCTAGGAAAGGAACACCTGCATGGGATGATGCAGTGATAGAGGAGCAAGAATGTAGAAGATTAGAAGAGCTAAAGAATTCGTTACTTTAGTAACGAAAGGGGGGAAATGTAGGGGAGGACTGGCCGCGAGGCCCTCCTCACCTGCAGCCTTCTCCCCAGGTGAGGACCATGACTCGGTGGCTGTCCCCTCATGCCACCCGGGCCCAGGTGGAGGAGGGGTCACCCGCCGACGACATTGCCCACACATATCCGTTCCCTGCATATACCAAAATTCAGTTAGGCCTAGAAGCCATCTTGTTTAGCAAACATGGCGTGAGTTCAGCACACTGTAACGAGGCCCCCACCTTTGGAGGGCCTTTCATGCATCTCCGCCGCCGCAGTAGCCCTGGTAGATCCGCTGCGAGCGCGTTCCCATGAGAAAGCCGGGTATGAGCTAACCCGAGATGTTAACACTGTAACATTTCATCGTTCACCATGTAATATTGCACCCCGCACGACCTGGTCCGCGAGGCCAGGGTGATGAAAAAACAAGCTGAAGCATTGTTAGCTGAAGAAAGTAGAAAATAATTCAAGTATTGGTATTAATGAACTACCTCTGTTTAAACAGATCCTGTAAACTGTGAATGAACTATAAAGATGCAACGTTACATGATACCACCCCAGGTCTGGACTAGTGCTGCTATAACCACAGAGAAAGATGTCGACCAAATGTATAGCCTTTACCTGTATAAGTGTTCTTACAGTTTTATGTAGAAACCTGAACTCATATATGTTTTCTTAATCACCTAAAGCAGCGAGCATCAATTTCTGTAGGCCATAACCTAGAACTACCTCGTGTAACGTTTAATGTACATAAAATAATCACACCATGTAGTAAATATAATGTTAGGTAACGAAGAGGTACTCGGACCGACTGTATTAAAGAAATGTGTAACGAAATTGAAATATATATATATGTGTGTTTAAATAACATCAAAATAAGGCGGAACATTATAAAAGTGCTGCATTCAAAAGTTAGCAACGCACGAGGAAAAAACCTTTGTGAATATATGCAAGGCCATTCTCCCTCCCACCCTACCAAGCCTGCCAGATAAGGAAGCTAAGGCCTGTGCCGCGCTCCCTCACCTCCCCCAACCAAGCTGGAGCCGCTTCAGAGAGTCAGAGGCCCCGGTACCGCACCCAAGGCCACAGCCCGCCACCTGTGTTATTTACAGCACGGTAATAAACCCACGTTTGGATCCACTGATCTACCAGCACCCTCTCGTAAATTCCACAACCCTCCCCCTAGACCACCCCAAGAATCATGACCCCGTGCAAAGACAACCCCCATCACTGGGACAAGACACAGAGACCCATTTATATAATAACTTCTAACGCGGCAGACAGACATGTATCATTCGGCTCAGGCCCCAGAGCCCAGCCCCTCGACCTAAAATACCGGTCAATAGGACACAGGTAAATCTCACCCCAACCGACAACCACCGGACCTCTCTCGAGGTGCATTCCTCATGTGTTGCGTTTATTTTATAAGACAAACTGCTGAGCGATTTATTGATGAACTTAGATGTCGTTTCTTGAATAACTGCAGTGTGCATGGCCTAGGGCAAACGAGTCAGGAAAGGTATTCATCTTTGTCACAGGCTGCCCCAGCATACCAACACCGCTCGGATGACCTCAAGCTGGCCTGCCAGGCCCAACCCAACCCACGAGGCTGACCAGTGACGTCTTCACGCCAAGACCAACCACGCTGCAGCAACACCTATAGTTAGTCGACGCCACCCAATCCCAATTAACTTGTGCCCCCTATAGTATGTAGGTTCTGATGACGTTTTTTGTATTAGAAATACGCCTGTCTTTGCTATTGTCAGACAGAGCGCTCTCGGAGGTTGCAGAGTTCTTTGCATGCCCTAATCTTTGGATAAACTCCTACTTACGCTCACCCGCACTCTGTCTTGGTCTTATTCCCACTACGGGAGAGTCCCTTATTGTCTCTCATTGCGGGGAGGATCGTGCTGAAATTGGGGGCGCTTCCTTTCACAATACATATTTTATTCACAGTATCATAATTCCTGTAGTTGCCTATACATAATATTTCATTAACATTAAAATGACATAAAGACAAGTCAATTTACATTACACATAATTGCATTATCTTGGGTTAGTTCATTTTTGGCCTACAGTGTTGTGCCATGGAGTTTTTCATACTCCTTGTGTCCATTTTTATTGAGGTTCCAATAAGTAGAAGAACCTCTTTTTCAGAGCGGTGTCTTGACAAGGCATAACCAAGGAAAAGGAACGGAATCATCTCTACTCCTATTACCCAAAGCTAAAAAAGATCAGGACTTTTTTTGATGGTGAAAACACTTCACAATAATGTTTGTTGTGCTTCCTGAGAGTTCTATGTTGTCTCTGTGTTCCTTCACAATCCTTTTCTTTAGGTATCCTGCACCATCTCTGGAAGGTGCTCGTTGAATATCACCCTTCTTTTCACTTCAAGTGAAACAATGGATAAACAAAAAATGTTGTCAACTCACTGCGTTTCGGCCTTTTAAATTGAGATAGTCCACATCCATACGGTGGTCTTCTCTTTTGATAGAAACAGGCCTTCGTCAGGACAGAAAAAGTGATGTTTGATGTAGAATTTTAATCTTCTAACCCCATATTTTACAATCTTAGTAAATGAGCCAGACATTGACAGGTAGCCAAGTAGAATGCGTCAAAATATGTGTGTACTGTATTAATGCCTCAGAAAAGGTGAATTAATACACCTCTCAGAGTGATGGCACAGCCGAGGTGTTGCACGTCTAGATGGACCCCAACTTAAAATGATTTGGATAGCTACGTAGGCAGCCTTTGTCTGCACCTAATCGTGCTAGAAGGCAAATATTAGCTGTTATTCCTTGTGAAAACAGACCCCGCGTTCTTGTTAGGTATCTATATATATGGGGTTGGAAGATTAAAATTCTACATCAAACATCACTTTTTCTGTCCTGACGAAGGCCTGTTTCTATCAAAAGAGAAGACCACTGTATGGATGTGGACTATCCCAATTTAAAATGGCGAAACGCAGTGCGTCGACAACACTTTTTGTTTATCCATTGTTTCACTTGAAGTGAAAACAAGGGTGATATTCAACAAGCACCTTCCAGAGATCGTGCAGGATACCTAAAGGAAAGGATTGTGACGGAACACAGAGACAACATAGAACTCTCAGGAAGCGCAACAAACATTATTGTTAAGTGTTTTCACCATTAAAAAAAGACCTGGTCTTTTTTAGATTTGGGTAATAGGAGTAGAGGTGATTCCGTTCCTTTTCCTTGGTTATGTCTTGTCAAGACACCGCTCTGAAAAAGGAGGTTATTGTACTTATTGGAACCTCCATAAAAATGGACACAAGGAGTATGAAAAACTCCATGGCACAACACTGTAGGCCAAAAATGAACTAACCCAAGATAATGCAATTATGTGTAATGTAAATTGACTTGTCTTTATTTCATTTTAATGTTTATGAAATATTATGTATAGGCAACTACAGGAATTATGATACTGTGAATAAAATATGTATTGTGTATAAGAAACAGTGGTGTTTCTTATGTAATGTGGTCTGTTTGAGATGATGTATTCAGCAACTCCCAAGGTACGTGTTTTGCTTGGGTCTGACTAGTGTTAGTCATAAGAGAAACGGGAGCAGGAGGAAGCTTGTGGTTCATCGTTTGTGGTATATAATCATAATTATATTTTAAAACTCTATGATCACTCTGCTGGGTGAAATCAATTAATCAGAGGAGGAATTGGTGAATAGGCCGGCTATGACACAAAAGAAATTGTTTAAGGCAGACTGGAGCTGCTCAATTCAAAAGATTGGTTCTTACTGGTTTTACATGGCATATGCAAGCTTCCCCAGAAAAAGGGGTAACTTGCCTAAATATATCTGTTTGTTTCCATCTGGCAGGGCATGAAGCCTATACCTACGGTTCAAACTGACTATTTTACCTACTTTGGACTGATCTAGCAAATGGGCTGGCAATTTTACAGTCTTCAGTTTGACGATTATGTAGAAACCTCTTTGTACAGAGACACTGAAGCATCTAAACGCTCTTCTGTACTAACTTAACAGAGCGTAGGACACTTTACTTTGGGGTTAATTTGGGGTCCCAGGGGGAGACTTCAGGAGATCTGTTTTGGGCCCGGGTCATGTAGGGGGACATCACTTTACTTGTTTTAGCATTGTATACCTTTTTAAAGGAGATATTAGAGACGCTTGAGTTAAGTGTATAAACATATATATATATATATGTTATTTTGTTTTTTCTCTTTTTTTATTTCTTTTCATATGATGTTTTATATGTTTGAAAATTGCTTTGTTTCTTTTTTGTGAAAGGTGTGCTTTGTACTCTGTCCAACGTAAAGCTGTAACACAATAGAAAATAAACAAAAAGAAATTGGCCAAAAAGACTGAACGGTCATGGCTGGTGTCCCTGGTCGGAGGCTACATCACCCGACTAGCAATTTATCAGATCACACCAGCAAATGGCACTGTTCCTGTCACACCAACACAACTAAGAGTGCATGGGCAACCACCATTGGCCCGTGCCACATTTTCCCCCATCTTAATTTCTATGGTAGTTGCCCCTTGGGAATTCCCATAGAAACATATGTTAGTCTCCTCAATAATGCCACCTTGTATTACACACAGAAATCGCCTGAGAAAAATTAATCCACAAACGCTGAGGCCAAAAACACAGAACTATTTTATTCTAAAACATGCCGGATTTTTGCACCATTTTTTAAGTAAATAGGTGGGGTTGTAGGAGCCGCTGGGGGTTGTCTCCCCCACATTACCAAAAAGAAAAAAATGTAAAATACAAAATTAGGGAATGTGAGTAAAAATTAATTCTGTGTTTTTGGCCTCAGTGTTTCTCGTCAGTATTTCAAAGCAGTCATTACCAGTAATCATTTGTGCTGCAATCCATAATTCCCATATCACTGCATTTATAGGAAAATGCTTGATCATTTAAAAGTCATCTCCTCCCCACTGCCAGTGCATCCTTCCTCCTTTCTAGGTGCCCCGATGCCCCCCACTGCTATTACCCCTGTGCACTTCCCGGTTCCTGTGATCCTTTTATTTTGAGTGCATGCCCTGGTAAATTGTAAACTGTCTGCCACAAAACAGCTCTCCAGTTGGCCATAACGCTCCCCACTACATATATCGTCCTCTTTCCTTCCTTCACACCTGAGCCCTAATGTGAAATCACTCCTTTGCCCCCTCCCAATCTCGTTTTGAGCCCTCTTTTTTTCAACATACCTCAAGATTACGGCAGTAATCGCTCACACAGAAGGAAAATAAATAGTGACATTTTATTTCTGAAAAGCCTCACTGATGCAATGAACCATGGGAGATATATGACGTTTTATTGGGACCGAGCCTGCAATCCCATTCCCTGTTGAATTTTTTTAAAACTACTTAACAGATTTACAACAAACAAAAAAGGAAACATTTGTGACGCTTTCTGCTCACTTTATTTCTTATTTGGTGCAAATCCAGCCATTGGCTTTCGCATAATGGGTGCCCAACGGAAACACCTTTTACCCTAGGGGAAAATGAATGAGAGTAGGATGATAACCGTTTTCTTAATAATGTACGAACCATTTAACACATTTCCCCCAAAATATTCAGATTGGTGGGGCCCATATCAGACTTTTGTTGGGGAAAATGTCATCCTAGTCAAAAGTTATTAGCCATAGAATTTTGGGAAAAGTCTAAGTACATCGGTTTTATCAACATAGAGGGAGACGAATGCCCTATTATACATATGTAACTTTCACATACACTGAACGCGTGTATCTGTTGGGTATTCTAACAATTCTACCAGTCAAAGCAAACCCTTGGATGTTTTCTTTAGAACACACCTGCTGACGCTTTGCACACACCTTTCCATGCTGGGAACCAGAAAACAGTAGAAGGCGGTTTTTGCAAGAAGATTCTTAGTAACATTTCATTCCCAATTCTCTCTTGTCGCCTAGGTCACTTGGTTTGATAGGTCAACACCCCTTCCCCCCCCCACCCTCCTGTGCAGGTGCGGTGTGACGCTTTAGGTGGCTCCTTACCATCTTCCCATTGACCGTGGCCTCCAGGGAATCCACAAGTTCTGCAGTGACCCCAATGAGGTTGTGGTAGTCTGCCTGCAGCTTATTGAATCGCTTCATGTAGGTGACGGCCCGGTGCTCTACCTCCGACATCTGCTGTTGCAGGTGCTGAAAGAGCTCTGTAGCGAGGGAAGAGGAGATCACTTACAGGAGGAATAGAGAGCAAGCAAGCCAGCGAGACTCCATGCAGATGGCCAGCTTTACCATCTAAAGCTGTATGCGTAGCTCACCCATCCATCACAATGCAAACACTTGTGCCCAGTCTCCTCACCTCCTCTTCCAAGGAGGCCCCTCATTCACACGATTAGTTTCTTCATTCACTTCAACAGAACCCAACATCATCACCAGTGGCTACCAAGTTGCTAACCTGGACGTGGCCATTTTTTCATCTTAACATTACTCCTCCCTTTTGCTTGATCACCCTGCTACCGCCATTGTATCCCTAAATTCCATCTTTAACTCCTCGATTGGTCTACCTGTATGTCCCACCACTCTCCCACACTTCTTCACTTGCTTCTCTTCACTGGCTGCCCCATCTCTCTTGGCTCAGTTTCTTTTTTGCTGCACCGTTTTTAAATGCGACAGTCTTGCTCCCTAGTATCTATGTTCTCTTATTTGGTCGTCAATTCCTTCCCACTCTCTTCATCGTTCTTCTCATCACTTAAGTATTCCACGCCCCTCTTGGTCGCAATCGTGTTTTCGTTCTTTGTGTCTGCCGGCCCCTAAACCTTGGAACGCTCTTGCTCTTTATCTCTGCTCAGCTCACACTCTTGTGCACACTGGGGCATTTTAACTGCGGATAAAGGAAGGCAGTTAGTAATGGGAGAGCTGAAGGGCTGATGATGGCTTTTTATGTTAACTAGTTACCATTTGTTTATATGAAGGTTTGTGTGCCACCAATCAGCCATTTTAAAATCCTTTGGGATACAGTGCAGGAGGTCAGAGGGGCAGTCTACTGGTCAGTGGCAGAAGGCAGCCAGATAGTCCATCATGCTTTCAGATGGTTGGCAGACAATTTTTCGCGTATCCCTCGTGGTCTATTGGGGCATGTCATTAAGAAAGGTCTTGTAAGAGTGGAAACACCAAACAAGTGCATGCACTTGTCCTTATGCAGTAGGTGCTATATGCAGTGTTACGCCTCAGACCAAATATAAAGTGCAATAGAATAAGCTCTTCAAAAGGTAACAAGAATAGGGGCAGGACTAAGGGGAAGGGAAGTGCATAACCAGAGGAATAGAAACACGCGCCTAGAATCACTTGTGCACAGGCGCGTTATAGATGACTTATGTCATATCATATCAAAGGAGGCTCATGAAGTCACCGAAGGGGCGGGGGCACACAATGATGGTGCTCTTCGGCAGGAAGAGCATACGCAGGTTAGTGGTAGATGAACTCAGAGAAGTACGACGAAAAAAGTTGGAGCAATGGAAAAATTATACCAAGCTGCATAAACAAGGTACACGCCTGACGAAATACTTGTGCAGCTCACAAACAGGCACAACCCTCACATTAACGGATCCTAAACAAGCATTCAACCACTCCATATAATGTCACACATCTAAAGCAGCAGTTGACAAGTGTCTGATACAGTTTGTGAGTGCAGTTGTGCATGGTATGGAGTATTTCTAGGGGTTGCTGCACATCTGCTAGCTTTTAAGTTGTAGAACATGCACAATTGTATGTGCAATGGGCAACACAGGCAGTAGCCAATCGGGAACTAATGTGCGGTACCAATCAAGATACGTTTGTTGGGACTGGGCGAGCACACAAGGAGTAAGGCTGCACCCCTGAATCCCTTTTGTGCTGTTAGTTTCTAGCCAATTGTTTCTGGGTCTTGCTGTGTGCAGAGTTGTTTGCCCAGTCACATTTTTTGAAAAATCTCTACTGCTGGGCATAGAGCATCTGCACGTAAGACGCACAGAAGATATCACTGGATACACTGTCCAAACGTACTATTTTAATATTCTGAGCATTACACATAAAATGTATTTCTCCATAGTCACCGCAGTACAGAGAGCATTTAAGGAGTGCCATTGGCAGGGAATGGAGATTCAGATGAAGGGCACAAAACAGAATCTTGTACCTGGAGGAAAACCATGCTACATATCGTGGACAAATCATGGTTGACCATGAGGAAAGCACCAACAGCCAGCGTAGTTTACTAACTACCGGGTCAGTTTCTGAATCGAGGACTAATTGCTTATTTATTTATTCACATTTGTTGAGTGCACAACAGCCCCGAGGCATCGTGGCACTTGTTACAGTGGGTGAAACATATCTTACTTACAAAAAACAGAAACAACAGTCAATATGTACAAGTAGTATAGAGCAGAGGGAGAAGCAAGAGGAGGGGAGCAGTTAGTTGAAGAGAGCAGTTTTGAGGTTTTTCCGGAAGGCGTGGAGAGAAGTTTCAGCTCCGAGTGTAGGTGGGAGCGCGTTCCATAGCTTTGGGGTAATATACGGGAATCCTAACCCTCCTGTCTTGGCCCTGTTGATGCGTGGTACTATGAGTTGGCTGGAGTAGCATGTTCTGGTGGGCCTAGATGAAAGTGATCTGGATAGGGTGTCTGAGAGGTAGGATGGTGCTGTGTAATTAATGCATTTGTGAGTGGTCGACAGAACATTGAACGTGATGCAGTGTTTGACTAGCAGCCAATGAGCCGTCTTTCTTGCTTGTGTGATGTGGTCTCTTTTCGGTATACTTAGGGCTGCTCTGAGACAGTTATTTTGGGTGGTCTGGAGCCTGTTTAAGTTTTCTTTGGAGGTGCCGGCTAGGAGCACATTGCAGTAATCAAGCTTGGCCCCTGTAGTAGCTCAGACAATGGAGAGACAGTTGTCCTTTGTTAGGAAAGGTTTTATAGCATTAATGAGCTTAGTACTCAAGGCGGAGGCAGAGACGATAGCACTGACTTGTTTGTTCATGGATAGCGTGGCATCGATGTGGACCCCCTAAGGTTTTTTACAGAAGATAAGACCGGGATGACGCAGTTGTCGATTTGGAAGTTGGCATAGAGGGCGTCTAAGTTAGCTAAAGTGGATTTTTGGCCAAGAATGAGAATTTCAGTCTTGTCTCTGTTGAGACAAAGGCCATTTGTGGCCATCCATGCTTGGATAGTGGAGTAAATTTGCCTTAGGACTGTAGTGTCTTTGTGATAAATTCCTGTCAGTGGAAGGAGCACTTGGGTATCATCCACATAGTTAGTGTATGTGATCCCAAGTGCATCCAGTTTATCAAAAAGGGGCTTTGTGAAGAGATTGTATAGAGTAGGGGCAGTGCAGGATCCCTGAGGCACACCACAGTGAATGATGGTGGGAGCTGCATTTGCAATATTTGAGAAAACTTTCATAGCTCTGCCTTCAAAGAAGGAGGTGATCCAGGTAGTTGCTTGGTAGGAGAATTCGCGGCGTGTGAGAGGTGTTTGGTGAGGGCTTTATGTTCAACCAGATCAAACGCTGCTGAGAGGTCTAGGAGGAGTAAGAGGGCAGGTTTGCCTTTGTCCAGGATATGGGTGATTTGATCTTTTAGGTCTATTGATGCGGTTTAAGTTCTGTGCCTTTTGCGAAAGCCAGACTGTCTTTTGCCTAGAATGGAGTTGCATTTGGCTGTGGGCGGCTTGGTCTAATATTTTCAGCAGGAAAGGGACGGTCGTTATGGGCCAGTAGTTTTTAGGATTTGTGGGGTCTAGTGTGGGTCTTTTTTAGAGGGGACGCGCCCAAGCCTCTTTAAGGCTGTCAGGGACTATGCCTGTTTTAAAAGATGAGTTAATGAAGGCGGTTAGGAGGGGAGCAAGTGGCTCGGCACACTCCTTTATGATCTTAGGGGGGGGCACACATCGCCCTTGCATTGCGATGGTTTGAGATGTTTAAGGATGTCTATGACTTCTGTTTCTGAGATTTCCTGAAATGAAAATTTGGGAAAGTCAATAGTTTTGGCGTTGGGCAGAGTCTGAGTGTTTTGATTCTGCTTAGGTAGTGTATTATAGTGGTCTCGGATTTTGTTTTGTAGTAAGTCTATTTTCTTTAGCATGGCAGTTTGTATGCTAGAGCACCAAGCTTCATCTTTGATGATATCATCAGTGCAAGAGGGAGGATCTGTGAGCTCTTTAAAGATGGGGAAGAGTTATTTGGTTTGTGAGTTAGCGTCAGCGATTCGGTGATTGTAAGCTTCAGATTTGGTGTTAAAATTTGAGTCTTTGTATTCTTTTGCAATTGTTTGGAAGTTTTCTTTATTGGAGTCACTGGGGGTTGGCTGCTATTTTTTAAGTGCCTGGCGTTTACTATTCCGCAAGGTTTGGAGTTCTGTAAACCACGAGTTCGATGGAATGATTTTTTCTCTTTCTTATTTTCTAGAGGGGCAATGGCGTTGACTGTATTAGTAAGGGTGTCCTTAAATATATCCGCTAGGATGTTAGGGTCTTGTGGGAATGGTGGTGTTAGGCATTGGAGGTCAAGAAAGGCTCGGAAGTTCTCTGCAGTTAGTTTTTTTGGCGCTATGTGCTAATGTCGCAGGAGTAGTGGATTTTGTACTAGGTGCAGTGGGGATGGTGAATTGTAGGCAGTTGTGATCTGTCCATGGGAGGACCGTGTTGGCAGTGATAAAGGAGTCACAATTGTGGTCGACCACCCAGTCTAGCATGCAGCCTTTGGAGCGAGTGGGGGAGGTGATTTTTTGTGAGAAACCCAGATCCAGGAGGTCCTTTGAGAGAGAAATAGCAGTTTTATCGTTGGGTTCATTGAATCCTAGATTTAGGTCGCCTAGAAGGAAGGTCTTAGTGGTATTTTTAATATTTTTACAGAGTAAATGTGTAATTTGTCCTGGGAAGTCCGTGGGAGGTCCCGGTGGCTCGTAAATTACATGAATATTTATAGTGTTTTTAGGTGAGAGAGATAGTTTGGCCGATAGAATGTCTGTATTACTTTCTCCTTGGTGGGATTTGGGCCTAATAGCTATGGCCTCTTTGAAGATCAGAGCTACAACCCCTCCTATTTTTGACAACCTGTCCTGTCTGAGGATGTCGTAGCCTTCTGGTAGGGCTAGCATGACGGTGGGGCCTCATGGAGCCATGTTTCAGTGATTGCTAGTATATCTATGTTCTGACTTACTAGTAGGTCATTGACTGCATGGGCATGGGCATTAAGGGAACGTACATGGAGTAAAGCACATTTAAGTTGCAGTGCCGGGTTCTCCCTGTTAGGCTGTGGTGGGGTGCTTATTTTGTGAGAGGTGTTATGTTGTTTCAGGACGTTGAACTTGGGGTTTATGTGGAGTGGTTTTGGAGAATTGGAGTAGCGGTTGTGCATACTGTGGCGATTCGTGTTCAATCTAGGGGTGGTGCATGTTCCTAGATGTGCGTTTCTGAGTACATTTTGTAGGGGCAGGGCACTGATGTTCATGGGGCGTGTGCGTGTCCTAAGTCTATGTAGTCTGGACTGACAATTAGGTGCATGAGTGAGTGCCTGTATGTTGTGGTGAGTGGGGTGATTGTGCATAGGTATGTATGGGAGAATAGGTCTATAAGACCCCCTCCCCGACATACCCCGCCTACATGAGATTCGTGGCTCATCAGAGGCCCCCCTGCCAACAGGGCCCAGGTGGCGGGGTGACTGCTGACCGACACACAGGGCCAATCGTGTTGTACTGTAACAGACAAACTCCATTTTGCAAGCGTCAGGACTCCATTTTAGATAACGGCGACCTGAACCCGAAGGAGACAGCCTGCCTGCGAATACTGCAGCTTGGCCCCCACTCACTGCACAGGGAGCCATGCCCTCCCCCGGAGCGTCCACTCCATGGCAGATCTGCTGAAGGCCGTTCTCACGAGCAACCAGACACAAACAAGTGCAACCAGACACAAACAAATCAGAACAAACACTGTATCATTTACCTTGCGCAGTACATCATTGCCCCCGAAGTGACCTGACTAGCGGTTCAAGCCTGGAAAATAACAACAAAAAACAACCTAACAAAACAGGGCTCGACCCCGCATCTAACCCCGAACATGTAAAATATATGGTATCAATACCCTGCTCGTGTGAACCCCTGTCGATGTTCCCCAAATGAAGTGTCAACCACACACCAAAGCTCAACGATTCATAGGGTTGCTATGTTAATTATAAACAACCGTTTTGGGGAAGGGATAAAAGTTCATAGTATTGGTAAAGTAAGAATGACCTTAGCCCGTGTAAGATACCATGTGCCTAAAAGACTCAATGGAAGAGCTTGATATAGTCCACCTAGTGCCAACTAACGAATGCTGCTAAGTACAAAGGAAGGCGGAAAAAGCATTACCGAGAATATGTGTGTGCCGTGCAGTGGGGCACGTTTAAATGCATGACCAAGAATGTAAATGTACTACCACCTTTGAACGTATTGCTTTTATGCTCCCGAGTACACCACCAAACCTAATGCTACCCCATGTGTCATCCAACTGCTACCGTGTATGATTGCTAAAATATAGTCGTCCAATATTCAGTGATGTATGAAACACTGCCAAACTTTCATAGTCGTATATGAAATAGTAATGTATAGGCATTCTGCGTAGTGTGCAGGCCAGGCACAGAGAATTGCCCACACACACACACACACACACACACACACAAGGCCATCTCCCCCTCCTCCCGCCAAGGTCCGCCAGGCCTAGCTGGTGCGCGGGCAGCACAGTCTCACCTCCCCTCATTCTGCTGGACCCGCTTCAAATATTCACCTCCCCCTTATCCGAGGCGGCCACGGTCGGCCGAATGAAGTATTTACAACCTGGTCCTAAACCCCACCGCCTCAAGGGGCCAAAGGTGCACCTTCACTGATCCAGTAGTACTCCGGCTCACCCCAAGTTAATGGGCCTTGGAGAGCAGATATGCAACCCTGTACTAACATATCATAAAGTAATTCTTCACTATATCTAACAAGACCACAATGACGGGGCAGTTCACCTCATGCCCTTAGACCAGACACCCAAGTATACAACACCTGGTCAACAGGCCAGAAGTAACAATCCCCTGATGTATTGGTGAAACTTCACCTCACATGTGTTTCCCCAGTATCTTACTATCCCTTAGAGTAACATATTGCAGAATTTGCAGGACAACCGGAATGTCTAAACGGAGGAGTGCTTGTGTGCGTGGCCACAAGGGCAGAATATTAGAGCATCCATCTATCAACGACACTGACCGCGCCTGGCCTGGCAGCCCCACCCCGACGAGCCCAGCTGACCCATCTGCCCCACGTTGGCACCACGCTGATGTCCACCAATCCTGGAGCTGCTCATCACTGCTGCGCCTATAGTTAGTCGACGCCACCCAATCCCCAGGACTATGTGCCCCCTATAGTGTGTAGGAATCATGACAAAGTTTTTTTGTAAATAAGACGGTCTTTGCTATTGTCAGACAGAGCGCTTTCGGAGCTTGCAGAGTCCTTTGCATGCCCTATTTGACTAGATAAAAAGCCTTTTACATTTACCCGCACTTGGTCTTGGTCTCATTCCCTCCTGGGGTGTGTCCTTTACTGCCTCTCATTGTGGGGAGGGTAATGCCTTTTGGGGACGCTTGCTTTCAGGTAACATGGTCATGGTGTGCAGATTAAGGATGCTGGTGTTAGGATAGTTAGAATGTTCTATTCTAGGATAATTGAGTCTGATGTTGAGGGTGAGTAAGGTATCAAATCAAAAGAATATCCCCTAGTCGTGTTTATACACTTCATAAGTAAATAACCTAGTTGTGCTACTCCTCTACTCAAGTGAGGCACAATCGTGTTCCTTCCTTGTCCTTGCTTCTAACATCAGGCAATTGAGGACAAGGGAACTATAAGTGAACTTATCGCACTTCTTATACTCATCTTGCCTGAGTCATATGATGCAAGACTAAACAACTTAAGCCCGACATACAATTATAAGTGTTATATATGAGATAAAAATCAAGAATCAAATAGAAAAAAGCATATAGTGCAAGAACAATTATTCACAATAACATATAGGTGGCGTGTAAACAAAACATCACATTCATCTTCTGATACCCAAATCACAATTAAGGAGGGCATATATTGCAACACCAATTATTTACAATAACATATGCATAAAGTGCAAAGAAGAAATCACCTAAATCACATCAACTGTGGCATATTGTGTGACTAATTATTTCAGGAGGCAAAAGGCGAGACATTTTTACATGCTGACATATGCTTCTAAAGTGCACTAAACTGAATCCCAAAGTCCATGGACTAATACGGAACGCAAGGATCAAAGTTGAAATTCAATGCTCTGTTGTCTTTTCAAGATAAGGCCAGGGCTCGTGCATCATTAGGTGCTGCACGGATCTGCAAATGAGGTTGGTTCTAGAGCAATGGGGACAGAGAAGAAGAAAAAAGAAATATGTAAAATAATCATTAATTTTGCAGTTTCCCAACGTGTCTGCACATGTGAGGAAACCATAAGGGATTGATGTGTATATTCACCTTTGCTCCAAACTCCCAGCCTGGCAGATGGTCTTGTCCTGTCGCACTGGGTGTACCACAAGATTGGAGACCTCCTCTGTGCGTCGGCCCCCTTAGTTTGTGTCCATATCTGTATGTATAAAGACAAGGCTCAGGGGATTCAAAATCCTCAAGTTGTCTCAAAAAAGGGGGGAGTGAAACTATCCAGAGACACAAAGTGTGGTGCAGCTGCATGCAGAAGAAACGTGTGGGCCAGGAAAATGCAGGACCGTGTTTCTCATAAGATTCTGCTTATTATGTATGCCTTTGTGCATCCTGTCTGTATACCACATACTCCATAGTGCTGTGTCTTCCCCCTCCTCGTGTAGTCCGATGCTTGTGGCAACATGTGCTTTAGTTAACACCCATGCCTCAAGCCCCAAAGCCAGTGTAGTTCCTGAGAGTGAGCTAGTAAGCACCCTTAATTTAAATGTAACACTGGCTCACCTTAAATTGTAGCCGTGTGCTGGTTTGCATGCGCGGCTCCCGTATTTGCAGTCCGCGTCCTCCGTCTCCAGTTTGTCTCACTGGGCGTTCTGTTTCCGGGAACGCAAAGATGTAGTTATGGATACTGCGTATCCCGTGACAATGCTCATTGGGTTAGGGGAGTGCTATGGGGTCACGTATTTGTTGCGTGGTGTAGTCATTGGCTGACTCCGTTGTCATGGAGCCTGACTACGCATATCGTGCCTTAAACATGTTTCTGGTTCTCCAATCCAAAAAATAATGTAATTACATTCTGTTTAGAGAAAAATAGAATCTAAAGCTTTGCGAGCGATGTGTCCCATGTGCTTAACCCTATGTGGTGGATCGAGCGAGCACGACCAGGGAGAGCGTAATTTCATACTCTTTGCAGGTGATGTGTTACATTGTGATCGTGAGGTGGGTGGAGGGAGCACTGTATGTTAGCATGGACAGTCCATATTACGGTTGCTGGTTATACATGTTATGATGGATCACTGGCCATCCTAGTCTCAGACCTGTGTTTCTGGCCCCTAAATGTGCAATGGACACATACTGTTGAAGGACTTGGGCGTACTGTGGTGCTGCCATGAGTTTTGGTCACTAGGTTTAGTTTATGCTCGGAGTTTAGTAACCCGAAGTCAGAGCTTTATTGGTCTAGTCCATTTGTTCCATATCTAGAGGTCTGTTGACCAACATTGCCCCTAGAGTTGTTGTGTGCACCTGTCATCTGTTCGACCAGTTTCGAGCCATTCTGTATAGAGGCAAGATATGCTCATCTGAATCAATGGATGGTTGGTTGAAAGGATTCATTGAGGCCGTGTTGGTACGGATCCAGGCGGTGTATCTACCTGGATTCCCTGTGCATTAGACTCTTGGATATATCCGGTCCTCCTTTTACCCTCTCCAGGACCCACCATACCACATCATTTGGGGAGTGTTGAGCTTCCAAACAGTGTGTCACCAAAGGTGCTGTCAAAGTCTTGCATCTTATCCGGGATCGATATTCTGATATTCTCAGATGTACTGCATGCGAGGTCTGGCCCACATATCTCAGGCCACACGGGTACTGTATGCAATAGACCACATTTTTGCTTTTGCAATTCGTGAGGTCCCTCAGGAACCATTCGCGTTGGCCTATTTTGAATGATTTGAGTTTAATGGTACACTTACATGCCACACAGTTGCCACATGGAAAGTGCCCTTGCATCGGTCACAGAGTTCTTTGTGCCTGGTGTCTCAAGTCTGGTTGAAAGAGAGAATGCACCAAAGCTTCTTTAATGTTTTTGCCCCGTTTATACGCAAAGCAGAGTGGTGGGTCATCCGGTAGATTGAGCCTGGCTATATGCCAATGCTTCCGAATGACTCTTCATCTGCGATGTGTGTGTTCCGTGGGTAATTACACATGTCAGGCGGTCTTCTCTTTCATTATTCGTTGTATCTTGTGGTTGTAGCAAAATGTCCCTATTAGTATTCAAGGCTTTTTTTGCCGCTTGGTCTAGTAATGGTTTAGGGTAACCCCTAGTCCTTTGTCTGGTGGAGCGGTCCATAGAGTGTTTTTTTTTAAATCCTCTTGACGTACAATTCCTCCGTATCCGTTGGAATTGTCCACATGGTAAATTTGCCTTGGTGTGACTTGGATGATTGCAGGTGTGGTATAGTAAAGTATTGCGATATGTGGGTTTGTGAGGCAGGTCACATTCCAGGGTTCCATCTTTGTGTCTAATGATCAGATCCAGAAATGGGATTCTGTTGATACTGTGTTCTATGGTGAACTGAATGTCCGGGTTACAGGTATTCAGCCACTGCCAGAATTGTAGCAGGTGAGTCAGTTCTCCCGTCCATATGAAAATGACCTTGTCAATGTATCTATACCAGGAACTGACCTGGTCATGCCACTGATTTACCCGAGAGAATACGTATTGTTCCTCAAAGTTTGCCATGTATAGTATCGCCATGCTGGGGCAAAGGCAGCCCCAATCGCGGTTCCCTTCGTTTGCAGGTAAATTTGGCCATCAAACGTGAAGAAGTTTTTTCTTAGGGCTATGGACATTAATTCCAATATAAAGTTGGTAGGTACCCTTTGTTGTAAGGGGTTCTTCGTAAGCCATTCGCGTACGCATTCTATAGCGTACGCGAATGGCTTACAGTGAGTAAGGTGCCTAGCATCCTAAGGTAAAGTGGCAAGGTGCACATACTGAGAGAGAGAGGTAAGGGTATAAGTAGCAATTAGGCTATTTCAGAGTGCACTAGATCAACGACAGCTGGGCTGTTTCCAATAATCCTAGCAGACATCTCGATCGGGTAGGCTATGGCAGAGTATGTTTAAGACAGCGGTAAGGTGGACAAAATAAGCTATGTCAATACATTTTAGCAGCACGGACCAGAGACAGAACACTTTAGCAGCAAAGGACCGGAGTGTCACGACTCCTGCCCCTCGCCTTGGCGGTCAGGCCATCTAGACTGCACCAGGAACCACCATCAGGGCCTCAAGGGCCTTGTCATGTCCCTCCAGACTCTCTTGGAGTCATTCCTTGCGCCTTTGGCGCCAGACTCATCTGGAAGGTCAGTGAATTGGGGCCCATAATGGCATTTTCACAACATGGATGCTTCCACATGGCTCAGTTCCATAACTGAGCCATGCGATCTAGCATTTTAGGTGTGGCCAGGCCCAGAGGCACCTGGGATACTTGCAGCCTATACAAGCCATGCCCAAGTTGCAGAACATGCTTCACGTTGCTCTGCTAGTCGCAGCGTGACGATCACCACAGTCTGCTGGAATCTTCCTCCGCACGCCGGACCGGATTACCTGCAAGAACAAGGATAAGACACCGTTAGCATTTGCTTACCTTCTAGTGAGCCCTGCTCTCGTACTCCGCTCCAGTAACCCGAACATCCAGCATCTCGGCGTACCTCGCTCCATCAAGAAAACCACAACCTGGGGAAAAAGAGACAGAGAAGCAGCATTAGTAAGCATTTATTCTTCATGTCAAACAGCAAAGGCGCTCGCTTACCTGCATTGAACTCGTTTTGAGTCCACAACCATTCCGCCCCTTCCACCACCTGCAAGAAGAAAAGAAAGGACTGATTACTACACAGAATGCCAGTAGGTGGTTCGCTCGACACTATTCACCGCTCTCCATCTTTTCGGCACGCACAGTCCGAATCAGCATCGCGGCCTGCAAGAAAGACAATAAACAGTTTAGCACAAAAGGCACATAGCGCCGCGCTCCGCACTCACCATCTCGTGCACAACTCAGGCAGCACGACATCACGAGAACTTCATCCGCACCAACAAACCAAGGAAAGACATTGGTAGAGACAATTGCAAAATAGAGAACAAACTGTAAACGCAAGACTTACCTGACGAACGGAGTTGCAGCTGGTCTGGACTCTGAAGGGCCTGTACCAGTGAAGCAACTAGGTAGCGACATGCCAATCCTCAACGCATCCCTGCACTGAGCGGCAGGATGGAAAGCGCACCTTATCAAAAAGCAAGGTGAGAAGTGCACTAAGGGGTCATTGGGCCTATGAGGGAGGTAGGTTCCGGGTTGGAGGAGACAGTCAAGCTAAACCTACCTCCTTTGTTTTCAGACCTGGTCTCCAGCCAAACAAGAGTCCAAGGGAAGGGGTCCAAGGGCGGACGCAGTCCGGACTGTGTGGCACCCCCGTGGATACCAGGTGAGCGTTACACTGAGACAGCAATGGCAGAGTATGTTAGCCTACTTTGCCTAATTTGCCACTGCAAAGTCAATACCTTTTAGGAGGAAGTGATTGGGCAGGCTTAGGATAGGATAGTATAGGTCACTATGAATTAGGCTGTTTAAACTATACATGCCATGGAAAAACTAGGTTAATGCAGTCATGGGCTTAGGCAGTTGCAGTAGTAGCTAGAGAATTAGGCTGATTCCGAGTAACAAAGCAGGGAACCTATTTCAATACAGGCAGATGTGCTCATTCAGTGCAGACTCATCTACGTAAGACATGCTGGCATTTCCCACGATTTTAAAACATTACAGTATACATAGGCGCTGCCGGTTTGCTGATTTCGAAGTGTGCTGAGTAATGTCATAAAGCTGTGTTACTAGACACGTTTAAAAGTGAGCAGCTGTGTTATTGCCGCTGCAAAGTCAGAGATAGTACTGTGTCAATGGTACTCAGGCATACGCTTACCTAGGGTACAGCGCGGACAGCGATCTATGGCCCCCGGCTCCAACAGGCTCGGGACAGGCGAAGCCTTTGTGGGTAGTGCCTTGGTGGGGAGGGCCGGCTCTCGCCTCCCTGTTTGTATTGGGATCTGATTGGTACTGGCCTAGTTGTTTGGGAAAAAGTCCCAGATAGGCCGCTTTTATCGAACAGCGGCCTGTAGTGTGCGTGCGTGTGTGCGTGTGTTTTGTCAGGAACGGGATGGGGGGGACGGGTCAGGTAAATAGGAGGTCGGGGTAGTCCACCACCCAATACATGACTTGGCCTGCGGGGTGATGGGGTGGGGAGGGAATGAGGGTTGCGGGGGTGTACCCCACATTAAGGAATGTGACCAATCGAGGCAACTTGTCACTTCTCCCCAGGGGAGAGCCCCTTCCTGTGATGCTAGGGAGGAGAGCCTGCTCCGTAATACCCCTCCTAGGGGTAGAGGCAAGTGGTAACTCACTGGGAGAGACTCCCCATTAGGGGACAAGAACTCCCGTGAGGCACTGCCTCAAGAGGTACATATTATGGCCTATATGGGAGGCTTCAGAACACCAGATTGCATAAAGTAACAAGACAGGGACGAAGAAGCTACAATAATAAATCCTAGGAAATATCCATACTGTGATGAGGAAACCATAATAGCAGGAACTATGGATCACCCATACTGGGACTTGGAGAATGACATATTATTCGTAAAAAAAAAAAAGAAAATATCACTTTAAATTCCAAAAGCCAATCCCCAAAGAGGTGGATGAACATAACTCCATTGAGAGGTAGACCGAGAGAGAGGAACACACTCGCGTCAGCTGGGAAAAGTCCCAAACTGTGTGACGCGAACCAGAGAGCGAGACCCATAACACCAGCTGGGGAGTTTCCCAGGCGAGAGAGAGAGAAAGAGACCCACACACCAGCTGGGGAGTTCCCCAGGCGAGAGAGAGAGAAAGAGACCATACAACAGCTGGGGAGTTTCCCAGGCGAGAGAGAGAAAGAGACCCATACAACAGCTGGGGAGTTCCCCAGGCGAGAGAGAGAGAGAAAGAGACCCATACAACAGCTGGGGAGTTTCCCCAAGAGTGAGAGAGAGAGCGAGAGAGAGAGCGAGAGAGGGAGCGAGCGTGAGAGAGAGCGAGAGAGGGAGCGAGCGTGAGAGAGAGCGAGAGAGAGAGCGATACAGAGCGCGAGAGAGCGCGAGAGAGAGCGTGAGAGAGCGATACAGAGCGAGAGAGAGAGCGATACAGAGCGCGAGAGAGAGCGCGAGAGAGAGCGCGAGAGAGAGCGAGAGAGAGCGAGAGAGAGCAAGAGAGAGAGCGAGAGAGAGAGCGAGAGAGAGCAAGAGAGAGAGAGAGAGAGAGAGAGAGAGAGAGCGCGCGCAAGCGAGGGATGCTGGGGCCTGAGAGTTCCAAACTCGCACAGCTTTGAAAAGCATTGCACCAAAGCAGGGGCAAGCACAGAGCCCGAGAAAACATGAGGGCTGGAGCCCTTTTGAAGGTGATGGCGAGACCAGGAATAGGAATCCTTGGTGGGACAAGTGTCCAGGCAACGTCGCAGATACCACCGACAACTGGAACACACAGTTGGTACAGTCGAACGCTGAATGACCACATTACTGTGAAGTAACAGGAGGAGAAAGATGCCAAAGCAGGAGAGACGGTGGCTATCTGTGCATCGAACCGAAGGAGGCTCCCACCGACATTCTCCTACCATCAGGAAGGTAATGGGAGGAACGGGAGGGCGGGGAAGACCCAAAGAATCATTATTGCAACTCATCCTAGTACAAACACTGAAATAGAGTTGAATTGGAGAAAAAGAGAACCCCAAATATAATTGTGTAAAACGAACTGTTGAATGGTTAAATACCAGAAGGAAAGTAGAAAAGATAAAGCTACCCTGGGAAAAGGGGAATATAACTCGACATCCTGTAAAAAAGTCAAAATAATTTTGAAGAGGAAGCAGGACGTGGAAAAGAGCATTAAAAACATTGTCAATTAAATCAAACATTATATCAAGTATATCAAGAAGCTATAAAAGCACACATTAAAAACCACAGACAAGAAACAAGGATTAATAAGAGAATCCCTAGAGGGATAAAACCTGAGGAGAGAAAGCAAAGTAATCCAGTTAAAGAATTAAAGAGTTTAATGGAAACAGTCATAAAAGACTATTCACAAGCCAGATATTGAAAGAATGGTAGTAGAAGTATGTCTATGTATATGTAGATGTATATATTTATAACACTAACGCGCAGAAAACCTGAAGGCATCAGGGCGCGGGTGGACACACAAACAAACCAGACAGCCAATCGGCTAAATCAAGGAACAGAGAAAAGGCCCTAGCAAAAGAGCTGAGTTTTCAGTCTCCTCCTAAAGATGGTCAGGTTTTCCTCCAGAGACAATCTCCTTGGTAGCTTGTTCCAGGCCAGAGCTGCTTTCAATGGGAAAGAACGGTTCTTGCCCCTCCTTCGTTTGCTTTTTGGGCAGGTTAGTACCATTGAATCCATGGATCTAGTAACCTTGTCCAAGCGCTGGATCTCAGATACTTAGGTGCCTGTTCATAGAGACACTTGTGTGTCATGGTCTTCATTTTGAAATGTATTCTGGCATCTTTTGGAAGCCAGTGCAACTCTTTTCTATAGTCTGAAATGTGGTTTCGTTTGGGAAAACCATTTATAACATGAACGGCATCATTTTGCAGAATCTGAAGTTTCCCGATACAAGCCTTGCTGGCATCACCCATGAGAGCATTACAATAATCTAGTGTTGGTAAAATTAAAGCTCTAACCAGTGTAGCACAGTTTTCTTCTGAGACATGAGGCTTAACTAGGCAGATAAGTCTCATATTACTGAGAGTATGTAACTACACTCGCTGTTTGTGATTCCGCGTTTAAGGATGCTTCAAAAATTACAGCTAGAGTTTTCACCTTTTCAGCTACTTTAATGGTGTGTTGAATTATACAGAAATCTGCATATGATGCACTTAATTTCTCTTGTGCTTGGGCTAACCCAAATTGTCTAGTTACCATTAAGACAAACAATTTTCTGTCATCCATGCCTGGATCAACTGATATGCAGACGAGATGTTCAGAATCTTTATCCTAATCGCCGCTCAGCAAATAAATGAGCTGAAGGCATCCAAGAGATCACATAAAGGCTGACAAAAAACGTTGGCGAGTGGGGGATAAACAGGTCCCCTGTGGCACTCCGCATATCACAGCTTCTGGTCTAGATACAGCATTTTCCCATATGATCTTTGCCATCCTGTCACTGAGGAAAGCCTTAAACCAAGCCGCCGCGCCTGTGGACATGAACCAACTGTTATCAATCCATCTACCAATCCTTCATGTTCCACAAGATCAAAGGCTGCCGAGAGCTCCAAAAGCATCAGCAGCCCTGATTTGCTCTCGTCCATTATATTCAGCATTTCCGTCTGCAGGTCAAGTGCCATGAAATTACCTGAATCCAGTTCGTCTGAGATGTACAATCTCTACACTCTCAAGGTGTTTTTGAAACCGAATAGTAGCAACTTACCCTCAGAAGAGGGTCATCAGTTTCAAGAATAATTTCCAAGAGACTATTTTTGAATCCCCTCCTGAAAAACTGGTACTAGAAGTACCTTCAGGAGAAAGGAGTCATTCTCCTGCTACAACTTATGTATTGTATAGTGGTAGGGTCAGTGAGGGTAGTATTTGGACAGCAGGCTTATATCTTTAGACAATCCCGACTGACTGACGAGCACCTTAGTTAATAAAATAGGCAGGTGTGATGCTGGAAATGCATCGGAAGGACAGGGCCTTCGTATCCTTGTCCTTTACTGCTTTTTATCGTGTGTTCTGTCGTGTTTTCCACGCAGGAGTTCATGTGGGACTCCTGGCGGTGCAGCCCTCTTTCTTTTGGTTTGGTGAACGGACCTGTGGGATTCCCTTATGGCACCCATGGGTGGGGGTACAACCCTGTGCCCCTAGTGTATGTTTTTGGGCACGTGTGGGTGGCCCGCAGAGCAGGGTATGGGCTGGTGGCAGCTCCATGCTGAATTTGACAGGTGCGCGGAGTATCCTCCATTTTGGGATACCCCTGCCCTGCCATTGGGATCAGTTGATTCCTGATGGAAAACAAGATGGCCCCGGTGGCCTCTTGCTTTCTATTACCCATTACCTTGTTTTCCCAAAGTCCTGGATCTGTCCCTTCCCCCTGACTGGCTGTTGGGTGGAAATGCCATATATGGTATTGTTGTGAAGGCCCAGTCAGACTAGCTGGAGCCTTCCCGGTGATGTATGTTGTGGGTACCTCCTGTGGGTGGGACCTGGGTGAATAGAGTGTGTGACGAATATGCATTCTGTGTTGTGGGTGTCTAGTATCTGGTGGTTGACACAATGACTGAGACAACCCTGCCCGAAACCGGTATGAATGCAGCTTGGAGTGTTGAATGGCTCGGTAATTGTCCCAATACACATAACTTGTTGTGAGTGTCTGGAGAGAAGTGAATGGCCTGAATACATCGTGTGCCTGATTGGCTGCCTGCCTGCATGAATACCCGTAGTCGTGATTGGATGCTTGAGTGTGACCCAGCGGAATGAATGGGAGATCAACAGTATATCTGGGGACCTCTCACTGCTAGGAATCGTGTTCAGAAGCTGAAGTCCACTACGACGAGTAACTGGATTAACTGATGCTTGACCTTGAAGCCCTGCTGGACGAGAAGAATTGCTGTTGCTCTCCTTCACAATCTGAAAGCTGCTGTGCCTCCAAGGACTGACCCAGAGAGGACCTGGTAAGGCGCCCTCTTCCTGAGCGACGAGGGACCAACGTGCACAGCTGATCTTTGCCAAAGCTCCCTGGTAGACAGACCTACGACAGGCTGCCGACCCGATACGGGGACTGCTGCGGAACTCCAAGAAGAAGCACTCGGACTGTTGTCCGCCACTGTCGACGACCGCCGTCGCCGACCGGAGCCGCCGTGCTCCCTTTTGCCTAAGAACCTTCATTGATCATCGGACGCTCTCCCCTGCATCGTCATCCGCTTGTCTCCCGCTGGAGAAGGCCCGACCGTCGACGCGCCGAGGAGCATCCACCGGTGGGTTTCCCGCCACCTAAGGACCACAGAGACGCCGACGACTCAACGCCCTTGCTGGGCCACAGTTCTTCATCATCTCTTTGCGGTCCAGAACTATCGTCACTGAGGTGCCCCGCACGCCCCTTCCTTGCAGGACGCCAACGCTCTGTCGTCAACGAGCACCGCTAGGAACGAAGCTACCACTTCACTGCCGTAGTTCCACCTGTTCACCGTCGGATGTTCGACGACCCGTGACTCCCGCCTTAAAGGGAGGGCACTCAAGAAGGGCAGTCGATTCCCCGACACCGAACGCCAAGTTCCCCGACACCTTTCGACGATCCGTAGCTCCCACCTGAAAGGGAGGCACTCAAGAAGGATCGGTCGACGCATCGTCGGAGAACTCTACTCCACCAGGTACATTGAGGGGGTAAAAACCTTAATAGGAAGAAGTGAGCCTATTGAACATATGGACTGGGCTTGTGCGATATATCTTATTTTACAGGTTGCCCAGGTGGGGGGATCTCCACACAGAACTGGTTTCCTCGTTATTAATCTGTGTGACACTTAACCGTACAGTTGATGCACTTTAATGAGATTTGATAACATTGGTGGTACCACTTTAGAATTGTATATATTTATCATTATTGACTTCCAAGTACAAAGTGCGTTATTGTGATCGTGTACATATCCTTGAATATTAATTATATAAAGACTGTGTTTTCAGTAATACAGTGTGTGGACATTCCTTTGTGGGGGTTCGGGGACTACACTGTACTTAAGAACCAGCCTGCATCACCTCCTGAGAAGCTAGGCCTCGATTGCTCGTCCACTGCTACCTTATAGAGAATCTTGGCTGGGGTCTTCTGTGCCTCTCCTCTACCATATAGAGAGCAGAAGTACAGACACCCCCTACAAGTCTTTACAGTAGGGAACACCCATAGTGATAGGGAAAATTAGACATTATACCTTTTATTTTAATAAAATACTGAATATAATGGACCACTGAGTCTGTGTCCTTCTTCTGACCCGCCAAAGGAAGTATAGGGAAGGGGGAGCTAAAAAGGGAAAGAGGTTTCCCCGCATCACCGAAACCCGGCCCGGGCAACCAGACTGATGAAATTGGCTTGGGGAAACAGAGCCATCTCTGATCGAATGGTGAACAAGGAGAAAATGAATGATCAAGTGTGCCAAGAAACTCACCAACACATGTTGGCTGAATGTGGGGTTTATGATGCAAGGAGTAACCTCACAGAGGGGGCGGGGGACGTATATAAATGAAAAAAAGGGCATGAACAGAGGCAGAAGACACTAAAGAAAAGGGAAAATGTTGGACTGCTGAAGAAGTCAGAAACCAGGTGCAGGTTTTTGTAGCTATACCAGACCTTGAGCTGAAAGAGGAACAGCAAGGAAACAGGACAATGAAAGTGATAGTCAGAGCTTAAATTGAGGTCATAAAGAAACCAGGCTAGATTGTGAAATGAGAAGGTATCACATTTTACGTTTCAAAGAAGACCGGAAAGCCAGAAGATAAAAATGGGGGTGATGGAAACAGGGTTGTCATTAATTAAGCGGTCTAGTGAAAATAATGGACTATGGACCTTTGACAGCAAAAATAGCAACACAGACAACATTCCAACTGCCAGTGTAAAAAATATGCTAAACGGATAGATGTGGCACAAAAACAGCATTTTGAGTTTCTGGTGGCAAAATGCCTTGTTTTAGGTTATCTTTACATAGAGTTTTAAGACAGATGGGTAGGCCCTCAAGTGTAGAGTGGCTAGTTGGGGGCAGGCTCCCCTTAGTAAGCGACAATAACGAAATTCCAAACAAAAAAGCAAAAGTCAAAATTTAAGTAATCAATGAAAAATCCTTCAATGCTTTTTAAGTTAATGGGTGCAACAGAAACGTGATTAGAACTTAAAATAGATTGAGTGAGAAAGCCCAATGAGGGACCTAAGACCATTTGCCAAGAGGTCTCGAACAACATAACCAATGCAACTTCATGATGTACTTTCTAATTTAAAAGACTGATATAAAACCCAGAGAGAGAAACCTCCTGCAGAGCGGAGAACCAAACTGTGCCATTTGGGCAACTGCTACCTCAAACGTATGCACTCTTCATATGAAGTGTGAGTTGGACTAAACAACGATGGGCTAGCAAAGTTAGCAGGGCAAGGAAAGAAAAGCAGCTGCCAAACACAAAACTTACCTTTGCTGCTCGGCCCATTCTCCTTCTGCGCGATCAAAAGAAGGCTGTTAAGGAAACCAGTTTCACATATGGATGCAAATCTACCTAGCTTCCTTTTTCAATGAGCAGAGGCAGAAATCACAGTTGTCATGAAATGAGTTGAAACCTCTTTCGAGGCCTTACACATTGTGCTCTGTTTACCCAAACTATATCTAACTAGTTTCTTTACATCTTGTACAAGAGACATACCACCAATGTATCTAGGAATCGTGGTTTAATTCCCCAGTTGAGTACATCATATTGTGACAGATTCCTAAATTGGAAGTTGAAAGAAAACCATTTATATTGTATTTGTATTTATTTTAATTTATATAGCGCTTTAATCCAAGGCGCTTTACATGAGGAACAAGAAAATACAAGCAATACATGACATTAAATCTAAACCAGAAAACAGCACAAGGAACTATTTACATTATTTATGAGGTTAATTGCAAATGGAGAGGGACCAGGGCGAGAAAGGGTTGCAAAAGTATTGGAAAGGTATCCAGGTTGCAAAGGTATCCAAGCTGGTCAGGAGTGGTTCTGGTCTTTGTGTCATTGGCTTTATGATGGTTCAGTTACCTGTGCTTCTAGAGTATTTCAGATAAATTACATTACTTTTCTTTCAGGTTTTAAGCCCTTTCCGCCATTATGTCGTGCTCTTAATAGTAATCTGAACTGTCATCTCAGGGTTTTTGGACTCATTTTCCCCTCATGCAAGATGGTAGACAAACTACAGTCAAATTCACACAGTGCTTTCACCAAGTTGCAGTTCAGTTCACTTTGGGGACCAGAGCTCTCTTTCCCGGCATGCATTAGATTGGACAAACAGTTCAATTTGCTCTTGGCTTTTAAGACTCTTTCCCAGAATGCATCTCTTTGACCAAGCAGAAATGTAGTTCACTGTGGCCTTTGCGAGTCTCCCTGCAGGCAGCAATTGAAAGAAATCTAGATTCAGAACACTGTGACTTTCAGAAAATCACGTTCCCTAAATACAGCATTTTACACACAGCGTTCCAACGCATTACTGGGTTTTGTGTTGTTAAGGTGCTTTGAGTGAGTTTCAGTCTTCACTCTTAGGCTCTCCCAGTCTCTCCACCCTCCCAGTCTTTCGCTCTCCCGGTCTCGAAGCCTTCTCCAACTTGGGTTTGGAGGATCCGTTCTGCCATCTCACTGACATGGGAAAGGTACTCGGCTCTTCTGGATTCTTCTCCTCCGGCCCCGAAACGATAGGTTCCCTGTCACCAGCCTGTGTGGTTGCTGTGTGGAAAGGCATTCCCACCCCAATTACGTGGTTTCCCAGCAGGCAGCATACGTTGGGACATGCTTCAACGTAGCGGTAACCAACAGCCCCTGAGGACTCCACTACAATGTTCGCTTTCCAGGTTTCTCTACCACCGACAGCTCTTTGTGATGGACGCTCGCTGGAGCTTTGGCTTGCCCTGCTCTACTCCACTAGCCAGCTTCCTCACCACGAGGGAAGATTCCGATTCTCTTGGTTTTCATTTTTTGAAGTAGCCACAGCACCAAATCCACCATCCATCGACTACCACCGCTGAAAAGGACTTCTTTGGATTCCTGGTCAAAGATGATTTGTCACAATACTGACACTTCCTCCTATAATCGTACGTCACCATGTTCCAGCGGTATCCAGACGACCATATATGATGAAAGTGCAGCATGGAGATGTCTAGTGAGCGTGTACGTGTGCTCCGTGATTCAGGCAGCGAGAGTGGGTGAGCTGGAGGATTGGCTCTGCTTGGAAGCATTGCCCACCTCTGCATCATTTAGGACACTGAAAACATGGGCCCTCCTTACAAAACAAAGTCTGCTAAGGCGTACAGTAAATCTTTCCACCAATCGTTAAACCCGGGCAGAAGGGGATTACTTATAATAATATCACCCCATCCGGGAGTTGGGAAAAAGAGCTGGGAAGCCCAGTTTTTCAAAAACCGAGCTATTTCTGGAAAATGTTAGTTTGGGCCGTCAGGCAATCAATTCTTTTAATTCGGCTTACACCATTTACAACAAAGAATACAAAAAACAGTATCAGCAAATTTTGTTGGAAAAAAACCTGTATTAACTATATAATATTGCATAGTTAAAAAAAATCCCTGTTCATAATGAGAATATAATATTCTTAACATAGAATTAAAATTGTCTCTCCAATCGTTCAAAAGCAACTTTCACATATTCACAGATATTAGAGGTAAAACTGCTGTCCATAGAACACAAAATAAATAGCACAGCCTCAGATCCAGGATCTAATATTATAACATATAAAATCTGTGCACAGCCATCGTTTTCTTAGATCAATCAACAAGTCCTCCCATTTTTAAATAACCAGGACCTGCGTCCCCTTAAAGGTAGAGTATTAAGTCTTACCATTAAGATGATTCGCCTCTGTTCAGGACATCCTATTTTACTTATTATACTTCCAGCGGGGACTAAACTGTGGCCAGTAACTGGATATTTGAAAGAACCCGACTTCATAATACAGGTCACACCCCAATCAAATTCGAGTGCCTTATCTCTCTTTTTGAAAATCTAACTTGTCTAAAGCACCCATCCTTAACTGCAGAAAATCTACTCCCCAGCTCTTGCACAGGGCAGTGCATTTCCTATACCAGAGATAAATTACTTGTGGGAAGTGGGACTCCATTTCCCCTATAGCATTCCTAACCTCCTCATGAAATTCACCTTATTTAACATTAGCTCTGAGCTGCAATAGACGTCTTCCAGTTTTATCAGTAATTACACATAATGCCAATTACATGAATGCAGGGCATCCCTGGGGGCATTTCCTGGTTCCCTCCTCCCTGTCCTTTGCCACAGTACATAGCGTTGACATTACATAGCCTATAATCCAACATAGCCCCCGATACTACATATACATCATTAGGAGGCATGGGAGGACAAGCATTCTCCAATTGGTACAGGGGTTTCCCAAGCCAAGAGAGGTGAAGCACAAAAGGACCACACGAATGGTGTGATGTCAGTTATATATGCAGGCCAACCACTCACCAGCCTCACCACAACACACAGGTGTCCTGCTGCAATGCCCCTTTTTGCACAATTTGCTCAGCACTTAACTTCGGGGGCTTTGTGTGTAAGAAGAAAGCTGTCACAACACTTCTAAGGGCAGAAGGTGTCCATGAATATGTTGCCCCATAAAGTAATCGCATTTGGAAGGAAGGGCACTTGATGTTCAAAGGATACATATAATGTGAGGAGTCTTGGGGTAGTGCAGGCCTTCAATGTCTGCGACAGGAACTTCTCCAGCCTGATCTTCAGGTCTGGAGCCCAAGAATCCTGAAAGAAAAGAGAAACACATGCTCAGACTATTGTCCAACCGCAGAAACATGCAGCGCAAGCCCTGGAACATGCTTCAATAAACACAAAAACAAGCACGCAAAGACCAAACAGCGCTGGGTTAGGAAGCCTGCTGCCTTTCCATTACCTGACAGCACTATAGGGTCAGAGATTGTGAGTTCCACTCTCATAAACCAATTACTACTTAGAATCAGCACTATTTTCATTGGCATGCAGAAATACTGGCATACAGAAAAATACATCCCGGCGAGGGCTTTTCTTGTCCATATTTAGACTTCTATTTGAACCGGTAAAACATTAAAATCCTATTGGGATTACATGTTTTCCTTTCCATGGGATCATATAAAACAGCATTTTCATGCCTTCTGGCTGTATTTGTGTGTCCATTGCTTTTGCTGCAATTGTTACCAGTAGAGGCCTGGAGCATCAGGAGCTTGCAGGTAGTACACCTTGTCTGATGCAGGTTTTCTGAGTTGGTCGGTGCCACTGATCAGCTTATCTGTAGGAGAGACTTCCTCTGGTGTTCTTCTGTTGCCTTTCATTTCTTTAGGCCCTCTATTTTTACTGTAGCACCTTTTCAAGCCACCTCTCTATGGGTCACACCTACCGTATCCACACCCTACATTCCTCTACTGCTCAACAAGTCCGAACATGACATAGGCGTAGGTCTTGTGGGAAACCTGCCTTTGGAAAGCAGTTGTGGAGCTCATCAATTAAAAACATAAATGCTATTGCAAAAGTCGGAAGTGTAAACACTAAAAGAAAGATGCAGAGCTTGTTATTCATGACTGTAATGAGAGTTGGTTTGTACCATTAACTGCGCACACAAACACAATTTTACAGGGCTCAATCGAGTATTATTTAATGCAGATCAAGACAGCCGACGCATGTTTCGAGCAACAAAGCTCTTCTTCCAAGGCTTAAGGATGCTTGGACATATATCTGATACTATAGGATTTGTACAATTGACAGACGTATAGGGTTCAATTGCCGGCTCCACTATATGAACGCATATGCGTAAGGACTTGACGTCTCTGCCCGTACTGCAAAAAACAGGCTCCTGAAGAAGAGCTTTGTTGCTCGAAACACGTGTCGGCTGTCTTGATCTGCATTAAATAATACTCAATTGAGCCCTGTAAAATTGTGTTTGTGTGCGCAGTTAATGGTAGCAAACCAACTCTCAGCAGTTAATGGTAGCAAACCAACTCTCATCACAGTCTCTTACGTAGAAACCTTTGGCAGGGTGCCCACAAATTGCTCCCAGCTGCAGCCTTCGAACACACCTAATTTCCTGCCAGGGCGCCAAACCACAATTGCCCACCGCTGGCAAAACTCTTTTTTCTCGTTATTCAGGAGTATTGGATGATGTAACTCCGTATTATCAGTCAAACAGCAAAAAGGGACGACATTTAACCCAGCAACATTTAAGCAAAGTACGTTTCTGCAAGGAGAAAAGCAAGGGTTAAGTTATGTCCTTACCTGAAAGAGATCTTTGAATGATGGGTGCACAGTGGGGTTAGGCACAAAAGGCAAAGCGTAAAAAGGCAGAAACTCTGTGGTTTGGCTGAGAGCAGCGCCGCTCGTCTCCAGGTAGGTACGAAAGTGAGAAATCCGGTCATCAATGTCCGCCCTATCCTGTAAGAAGGACAGGAGGGATGAGTCTGAAGTGTCATAGGAAGGAGGCCAATCAGCTTCAGGAAATGGAGGAAAGCACCTAGAGGATCAATCTGGCGTATGGTAAGTGGATACTGCTAGGTGAAGAACAAGGAGAGGATGCAGGAGGACAGTGTATGTGGACACTGGCATTCACTGACGAAGTAGAGGGTTCACAGGCAGTCCGGGCTTGTGGACAAGTTGAAGGGGTCACATGAGGGTGCTGCTCAGAGAAAATAGGGGGTTTCATTAGGGCAGGGCATGTGAACATTGCTGCTCAGTGATAAAGAGGGCTACAGGGGACAGGCAATGTGGCTATTGATGTACAAAATGCAAAAAGATGGTTCGAGAAAGTAAGCACAAGATTACCATACGCAAGACAAAAAGTAAAAGGTCACAGAGAGCAGGAATTGTGGACATTGCACTATTGCAAAGAGTAAGATGACATTAGATCTGGGCAAGTGGACACTGATCCTCAGTGAAGAAGATGCCACAGTGTGGCAGGTGAAGAGAACACTTCTCTGTGAACATGAAGAAAATTGTCAAATGAGTGTTAATATCCCCGCAACATTTTTTTTAAAAAAAATCCCCATTCAAGAATGGCGTTGTTTTTCTACGGCGATATCAACATATGGAACTTGCAGGGGACACCCCTGCAACCCCCATATTTTCTTTAAAACAATATCGCCTATGCAGTTTCCCGGCGACCATATATATATGGCGCTATTATTTATGGGGATAATATTACCCAATACCTGATACCCAAATGAGGACATGGCACGTGGACACTGCAGATGAAGAGGAAGAAAGGGTCACGTGAGGATAAGCCAGAACATAGTAACACTTTACAGAATTTAGTGGGTCAAAGAAGGCAAGACATGTGAACACAGAAGGATGCAAAAGAAAAAGTTACAGGAGGGCGGGACATGGGGACACCCCGGGGAATGATGGAAAAATTGGGTCACACATGAACAAAGACTGTGGACAATACGCTTAGTGAATAAGGTCACACACGGAAAGGGAATGTGGATATTACAATTGGTGCAAAAGAGGATCTTGGGAAATCTTAGACGATACAAGAGCTTTAGAAGACATACATAGCATCAGAGTAAGACAAGCCTTCATGAGGACAAAAAAAGAAAAAAATGTTTTTTAATTCAAAACATACCGACTTTCCTACACCATGCTTCAGGGGATAAATGGCAAAGTGAATATGGAGGTAGAACTCCAGTTTTTGAGCAAGAGGGTCACTGTCTCGGATCTCTGGGGGGATGTGCTCCTTCCACAGTTCGAAGAATACTTTGCGATCCCCATCTTCAAAGGATGTGATGAGGTCCTTCTGCAGAAGAAAAACAAACTCAGTTGAAGAGCAGCTAGAGACAAACTAATGACATTCCACTCACCAAGGTCAATAACACAGCCATCTTTGAAGCAGGGTGTACCGATACAAAGCCCGGGACAGCTACTTCATAACGGTGGGCAATAGATTTTTTAACTATCAGACCAGTAAAGCGACGCTACACTCTGCTCATGGGTGTCACAGGGTACTCTGTACTTACCAGGAGCAGGTCCACAGTAAGAGGTGATAAATTGCAGGTGTGTAGTAAGCAGGTGCATGCACATTACGGAGCTAGCCTATCAGTCTGCACCCCCTGCCTGACAGCTGTCACCAATATTACTGCCTACACAGCCGTCCTTGAGCGGGTAGGGCAAATGCAAATGTTGCTCAAATATGCCACCCACTTGCCATTTCCCTTAGTCTCTTCTGAATCGACCAAGCCCCAATGATGGGCAGCTGGGACCACATCAAAAGCCAAGAAAAGTCAGGAGAAGGTCCAGTCACCGGTTACTGCCTCTACCTCCTACGGCAGGGAGAACTCTCTTGCAGGGTAACCAAGATACAAAGAGAAAGTGAGGGCAGAAAAATTACGTTCGCCGTTTTAACCCAAAAGACCATGCAATCGACTACTATCCCCAAGACTCAGGTTTAACCCCCAGAGTACATCGGGCTGTCACCTTACCCTTGCACATCCAGTGTGTATCCAGGGAGCGAGAAGTGGCATTTGCAGATGCCACACTATGGCAGAATTAGCCACCAAAGCATTCACATGTGCAGCCCGACAGAAGCACACTTTTGTACGGTATGCAAAGTCACAAAGAAAAAACACAAAGTTCTAGTTTTGTTATTGTATTTCAATGAAAAGTGTGTGGCCCCAAGATAACTGCCATTATAGTTATAGAGGAACTAAAATTCGTAGCCGTTAAGATAGAGTTCTAGAACGTGGCCTGATGGACAGATGTTAAGAGGCCACCCTAGTTACGATGAACAAAGAGCTCTGAGAGGTTAGCCAAAACCCAATCAAGGTACGTGGATGAGAGATCAAGGCTTAGCATCAGGAGAGTGCGAGTTAGGTCAGGGACCCTCAATGAGTCCACACAGTAGAGCACACAATTCAAAAGGGGAACCTAGTTTCCCAGTACTAATAGTATGAGGGACTGATCAGTTTCCCCATAACAATGAGCAAAACGGAATTGAAGCAAAAATATCAGGATAACAACAGAGCAAAAAAGAAGAATGGGGTTCCAAAGTAAACTATGGAGGGAACGTTAAAAGAAGAGAAATCTTTTCCAACACTCGCCTCCCATCCCCCAGACTAGGGACAGGGGGATCGAATACACCCCTGGCTGGGTTTCCTGTTCCAGTTGGTTATACATCCTGGACATCCCAGTAGCATTGCTATGTTGTGCACAGGGCCTATGCTCAATGGTGAAGTCAAAGCCTTGAAGGCTTATGGACCAGCTGGGTAACGTAGGATTCTCTCCCTTCATGTTAGCCACTTTAATGGCTTACGGTCAGTTTGCACAGTGAAGTGAGCCCCAAAGGAGGTAGGGTCTGAGCTTCCTAAGGGCCCACACAATAGAGAAGCACTCCTTAACGGTCACCCACCTGAGCTCTCCGTCGGTAAGCTAACATAGGATGTTCCCTGCCTTTGTCATCTAACCGAGAAAGGACAGCACCTATCCCGATTTCAGAGGCATCCGTCTGCAGATGAAAAGGTCTATGATAATCAGGTGCCCTTAGAACAGGGGCCTGACAAAGGGAATCCTTCAGGCCTTGGAAGGCCTTCACACTCCTCAGACCAAGAAACCTTCTTATGTTTCTTTGGAGTAGTGAAGGCAGTCAGAGTGGCATAGCCTGCCGTATCATTCCTGTAGTACCAATTGAGGCCTATAAATACTCACCTAGGTTTGGATTTTTGGGGATGGCCAGCCTTGTACAGCTTGTACTTTATTTGATAGAGGCTGAATCTTGCCCCCGCTAACCTGAATTCCAAGGTAGGTCACTGAACCTGGACCAATCTAGCACGTGGTAGCCTTTATGGTCAAGTGGCCTGCTAAAGGGCCTGCAACACAATACTGAGGTGTCTCACATGTTCTTCCCATGTTGGGCTGAAGACTGCTATATCATCCAGATATGCCATGCATAATTCATCTAACCCATTCAGGACATGGTTGACCAGCCTCCGGAAAGTGACGAGTGCATTCCTGAGACCAAAGGGGGTTAACCCTGAACTGGTAAAGTCCCTCAGGCGTAGAGAATACGGTCTTCTACTTAGCAATTTCTGCCATTGACATTTGCCAAAACCCTGCATTGAGATCGAAGGTGTTAAGGTACTTTGCAGCACCTAGCTTGTCCACCAGTTGTATTTCTTCTTGAACTGTGTCAAGTCTTCTTGAATAGCTGGAAGTGGTAAAAGGGCATTGTGGCTAAGGAAAAACATTGATGCTATTCTGAGGAAGTGGAAAGTCTTTTTTTCATCAGAAGAAGAACTTGTGTTGTTGTTGGAACTGTGGTTGACAGATCTTCATATTGACTTTCCAAACGTGAAACAGACCTTCACCTTCATATTGACATTTCAATTACTGAACTGAAACTTTACTACCTATGTGGATTTCCTTATATTGTTTTTGATGAATACTCCTTGAATCCTAGGGAAGGGATTTCACACAGGTTGCTAAAAGGTTACCAAGATACTGTGAATGTCATTGTTGAATTGCCATATATATTGTTTTGTATTTGACATTTAGTGTGAGGGCCAGAACTCCTGTGTTAAGTGTTTCCCTTTAGTTTGGTTAGGCAAGGAAACCCACAATAAAGTAGGGAACGTGAGGCATTTTGATATTATTTCTGTTCTAATAAAATGGCATATTTTGAACAAATATCAAACAGTTGTCCGCCTTGCATTGCTAACCCCTGACACCACATAGAGGGGATAGAAGGTCAAGGGGTTACCCCAACATTCACTAATAATATTTTGCAACAAGTAACAAATGAAGTCCATCAATTTGATCCTATGCAGGGGAATGCATGCAAACAGGAGTGATCATGTCAAAAGGTCTCGGGTCTGAGGAGAGAATTTAGGAATAATGTTACAAGAAGGATTCACAAACTACATTTACACCTCAGGTCTAGACAAGTAGATGTGATAATGGGGTTCACAAACCTCTGAAATTTGAACCCATCCTTCAACAACTTTAACTGCACTCAGTCACTCTCCCAGTAGACTATAACCAAGCCAGACCACTTTGAAGAGGCTTTCCAAGAAGTGCCCAAGCATCCCTCTAACAACTGCCCCTGAATTCCCATCTTCTCTTTGGTAACTACAGTGCATGGTTACCTGCAGCATCAAGGTGTTGGAGTCTCGGAAAGCAGATCCTGCAGTCTTCGGTAACGGTTTGCCTTTTACTTTACATTCCTTGCCAAAACTTTTCAGCGTTTCCTCAAACTCTGCAAAGTTTAAGTACTGGAAAAAGAAAAAGTAATCAGCAATTAACAGAGCAAATCCTTGTCATGATTAATGCACCCAGGCTACCATTGTGAAGACTGATAAATGTACAGGCAACTCACCTAAGGCAGCAAAAATGGCTGTGGTTTTGCTGCCGTCATCCATGTAGAGGATGCAGGGGACACTCCTGCAACCCCCAGACCCATTATACCATTTAAGCGGAGTGGGGGACACCCCTGCAACCCTTAAATGGTATAATGGGGTACACTTTTACCAGGTCAAACCACAGCATTTTTGCCGCGATCATTTGTAAAGGCGACATTTTTGCTGTGATTTTATTACTGCATACCATAAAAACAATACTCAGGGTTGTTATATGGTAGGAAAGATACAAAATTCAATACAATTCTTTTAAGCATGTGCCTAGCAAAACTAGACCTGGTTAAACATCTTCACAAGGAACTTCTTAAGAAAGGCACCAGTATCATGTGATGGCAGCAAGTTCCGTAACTGGGTGTCCTGGAGAGAGAGGAAGCTTCCCCTTAGGTCTGAGGGTAAAATGGGTGTGGAACATATGCAGAGGGTCTGCTGATCAAATGGATCCCCACTTGAAAGGGGACCACAGGCGTAACATCTATTAAGCAGGACTATGCAAAGGCTTCTTCAGCAAGGGAATAAAATTAACCTAGTTGAATTCTTCAAAGGACAGGGGGGCTGCAGAACTCCTTACTGTATAGCAGAAAGCACCTACAAAGCCAACAGATCTGGCTGAATTTACTGCCACTTGGAGCTTGCTGTGCTCAGCTCGGCTACAGTCATCAAATAACTTTAAGCAGCCTCACATGACCACGAATTGCCATTGTATGCCTGCATCTGTCTCGTATAGCCATGCACTGGCCTATTTTGGCAGATGCAGCCTCAGAAGCAGGTACAGGCATCATAGGCCAGGTGTAGACACATGCCCAGGCAAAGCCAGTAAATGCCTCTGACCAGCCTCTTTTACCATGGTATGGTACACATGTCAAATACAGCCTTGTGTGCTAGATCCAGCCTCAAATGTACAAATAATATCATTGTATGCCAATTCTTGCCATCTTATGCCTAAGTACTGTCACCACCACATGGCACAATACAAGCACATTCGTTCAGTGCAGGAAGCCACTTAGAACTACATTTCAAGGAATGCACTGTGTTTTATTCAGTACAGAGAACCCAAGAGGGGGACACATCCCAGAACCCAAGTTAACTCACTTGGTACAAGGGTCACCATAGCTGTACTTGTCCCAGAAATGTAGTTATGTTTTTGCAGGGTTACATGTCTCCATACCTTAACAGACATCAAAATAAAGAAAGTCTAAATACTGAAAATCTATTTAATGAACAGTGTATGATGGAAAAATATTGGTCACACACTCATTTTACTGTTATATGTAGAACATCAACATTTATCTTTGGACCAATATGTTTTCTTTACAAAAAGAAAAGTTTTATTGCGATATATTAACATAAAGGGGTCACTCATGCCCTCTTGCTTTGCTTAAGATTGATCCTCTCTAATTCATTAAGGCCCCAGAGCACCATTTGCCCCAATTACATTTGCGTCACTCAATACGGCTGCCACCAAAAGATCACATCAGTACAACTGGTTCTCCTCTTCTTCAGGCTTCTAGCCCCTGTACTTCTGTTTTTATGCTACTTCTTAGTAGTTAGTGCCTTGTCAATTCTCTTGGCTGCCTCCATCTCTGCTCTTCCTTTCACCTTTGTATTCCCAGTCTCTGTATCTTTCTGTAGTGTACTCTCTGGCTGCATTCCTCGCTGCCTCCTCCTCCCCCCCGCTTCCGCTGTGCCCTCTTCACCTCCTCTGTTGCATTACCACCTCCTTTTCCTACACCTTCCTCATTTGCATCCATCTCTTCTGCTCCACTAGCCTCCTCAGCACTCCACCTGGCACTCAGAGTATGATTCCTTGGAGGATAGGAATGAGAATGTGGTCAAATATTTCGCTTGGTGGGTTTATGAACCACGCCAGTAGTGAATTTACCCAATTAATACCTTTTCCACTGTATACAAAGTACGCACAGTAATATCGGCAATGTTCGTCATGAATTATACATTTTCTATCTATGTTGTTGAGCAAGAAATTAACATTTTGCAATATGTATTCTCCTGTAAAAAAAAAAAGGTTCTTGTGTTTTTCAAAGAAGGTACTTTTCCTGGTCTTCATTGTTCCCAATACATCAACAAAGGGAAACACGATCTACTCTCCACTAACAGGTAAAACAAATTCTACAGAGGGATTTTGCAACATGCAATTCCCATATTGTGTTCTTCTGGATAAGGTGTCCTTGTGGCATTTTCTACATAGGTAAAACTAACCGTAAATCTAAATTGAAATGGACTGAACACAAAAAAATAAATAATAATAAGAGATGGAATGAGTCAGCTAGAACGATACACAGTATTCTCGGTAATGAGCAATGTGGGGCGTTAGCATTCCATTCTGTATCCTTTCAGTTAATGTGCCTGTTGGATACAAGGTAATCTGAACACGCATATAATGATAGCGATAAAACAAACTCAGGAATTTTGCTAAATATTTTGGGGTCGTGTTAAAGGACCTCATCTCATGATTTACAGATGAGAAAAAGGTGTCATTTTTCCTCTGTTGCAGAGTTCCAAGTCAGTCTTTAGACCACAGCTTACGTTTAACTGGCTCTGGGTTCAGCACCAATGTCTCTTTAGTTGTTTCTAATGCCCTTAATAATATCACACCGTTTTTTCCCCCATTCCCCTAACAGCCAACATCGCCTATACCCTTTAGCTGTTAGGATTACAAAAGGGGTAGGAGAGTTTTCCACAACACATTTCTGTTATAATGCCAAGTTCTTCCACTTTACAATAGCATACATCGATATCAGGCCCAGCTCAAAGCTTTCATTGCGATTGGACCCGCTTTTGGGATGTGCAGAATTGCTCTCCAAAGTTACCCTCTAATACAGACCAAGCTACCAAGGTAGACTTCAGTTAGCTTCCGCTCTGTATGACATTGGAATAACTTTGTGTTTATAAAGCATTAAAGTTGGCAGGAGCATGAATCTTCCATATGTTTTATGCATCACCTTTGCCTGTGCCGTCAAAGCCTTCACTTTTGCTTTTAGTTCAACGACCCAAGGATGGTGATTTATGCTCAAGTTCATTTTCACTCCCAAGTATGTAATTGAATCGACAACCTGACGTTTCTCTTGACCTACGCTCATCTAAATCGTGGCTTCTTCTTGTGTCTCAACAAGCAGAGAATCATGATTTTTGATTTCAATACATTTATCTCCAGCCCGTTTTCCATCACATACTCTTGTAGCTTATTTAATCTTCGCTGTAGCCCAATCGGAATTTGGTCTATTATGACTAAATCATCAGCGTAGAGAATACACGCTAGGTCGTTGCCACAAATCCTAGGCGGGGAGGCTATTGCACTACCCAGGACCGTTCGTAAGTCGGACAAGTACAGGTTAAACAGGGCTGGGGCTAGTGGGCAGCCCTGATTCAGACCTCTGTATGTGTTGATTTCTTTAGATAGACACCCAAAAGAACTCAATCGGACTTTCATAACTGTCTCAGTATAAAAGGCCTTTATCGCTTGGAAAGTGTCCGACGGGTATCCCCAGCAATGTTCCCTCTAATAATTTTTGCTACGTGCGGAAAAGGCTGGTCTTTGTGCGCTCATTATTTTCCATGTCCACAGGTAAGACACTTTGTGAGCATGCATAGTTAGTGAGCCATCAATTCAAAGGCGTTTGGAAGGCAGTTTCTCCTTTCCAGCAACTGCAACTCTTTACAAATCAATGTAAACAGTGTAATTTACATACTGTTTTCCAAAGACAGACTACAGAATGCGATTATGAAGAGTCAACCACTCTAAGACTTAAGAATCTGCCACAGTGGCAAGCAAAGTTACTCCTTCTGAGACATTGGGCCTCATTCCGGGTTTGGAGCTAACCATGGAGTAATTAGCTCCATGGTTGCCTCCGAAACCGTCCCAAATCTGGCATGGTTAATGGAGTAATTACCGGTCCATTCCAGGGTTGGAGGGACCGGTAATTCCCCATTCACCTTTTGCCCTTCCCCATTCCCATTTCTGCCCCCTAGGGCTCAATGGGAATGGGGAAGGAGGTAATTACGGCACCGTAAATTACGGTACCGTAATTACCTCCGAACTACCTTTGCGGGTCCCGTACTTTACTCCTGCTAAAAGCAGGAGGTAAGGAAGGACCCCCAAACGGACCTCGGAATACGGAGGTAAGGGATTACCGGCATCGGCACCCTTACCGGTGCCGGTAATTCCTTACCTCCAACCTCGGAATGACCCCCAATGCCTTAAGCAGGGTGCCAAATGTGCACTCGCCACTAGCCCTGGCTAGTTGTATTTGACTCTTGGGGAGTAAGAAATGGTGTGCTGTGTGCATGTGTAGAATTAAGGAGGCAAGTTACTTTTTATGGCTGACTAGTATCTTGCAACTTGACATTTTGACCCATGCATTAAGTGTTTTATTCCTTTGGAAAAAACCTCTGTATGACAAAAAACAAATATCACTCATCATTACTAATGTGGCTGGCAAAAAATTCAGACAGGATGCAATAATTGCAGATGGAATGATGCCAACTAAAAAGAATCACCACTATCATCAAGTAATTCTAAATCCAGAACAGAATTTGTGCAAGGATGAAAACTGCATCGTAATAACTGCACCACAGAATATGATAAGAATTCCTGTGCCACTACTTACCATTCACACTACATTGTCCTGTGAAAGGAGCTGTGACAACACTTACTCAAACCAGTCTTGCAGATAAGAGGCATACCGCAACCCAGTTTTACTGCATAAATAAAGAAACTGTGCCCAACAAAAATGGTAAACAATGAACATATTCATATATCCCCCTTCTTAAACCCACAAAGCTCCAATGATATTTTCGAAGCAGCGGCCAGCAGAGAAGTGGCATAGGAAGGAACTCTACTAATATTACTGCCTACTTCCAAGAGGAATTATTAGGGGAAGAACATCTTTTGATAGGCATTAATTATCCCTATTGGCAAATCAAATTATTTGACTTCCTGAAAAATAATTTGCTTCCATGTACGGAGTACAATCTCATCTGAGCCCTACTTGCAACCCTGACATAGTAAGTAAAAGGACAGGGCACACAATACAGCCTATGGTTTTGCCATCCTTCCTCACTACAGCCTAGATAAAGAATTCAAGAAGAGCCTTACTGAGGTTTCTCATGGAACCTGTGGAAGAAAAGCACATACATTTGTCTTTTATGTTAAGAGCAGTATTCATAGAAGTACAACAGATTGAGTTCCATCTTCTGTAATACACTGCTATCAGTTAAACAAGATCCATGGGGTGCTATGGGCACTAAACGCAGAACACGTGATTACATTGAAAAGCCCTCAGCTAATGAGCACAGAAAGAAACGGAAGGCGCAGTTTCCTAGCGTTTCCTATCCTTCAGCAAACACCACATGTCCTTCACTGTGCTGTACTGCTGAAACATCTGACTTTTTAAAAGTTAGACATGTGTTCTTCACCCCCCATGGAGTGATCGCTTGGGTCCGTCCCCCCAGGCACTTCACAGCTCCTGTGATAACCTCCAATACTAAGTTGGACGCGCTCTGTAAAAAGTGAGGTATTGCAGCAGAAAAACACTGACTGGGATATTTGTATACCCACAATACTTTGCAAGAAAAACATGTTTAAAGCCTCCCTGTGATTCCATGGGCAGTTTAAGAAAATGGCATGAATCTGCATGTACGCAATTATTTTGCAGTGTAGACAAGATTTTTGCAACATACCCCACCATCATATTATACAAGTGCTCAGTGAGACCAATTTTTCAATAGCAGAGAGTTTTGGTATAATATGTTAAGGTCCATTCCCAAGGGAAGTCTGAAAACTTGGAAAGGATGCAGATTGTGTGAAAAGTATTTTAGTAGTCTGAATATCTGTTGCCCTAATACAATGTATGAGTAATTCCAGGCACAGTCCTTGCCCATTAGCCCTTAAATGCCAAGTAAATGATATTGCAATGTTGTTCTCCACTTATAGGGTAATGTTTGCTGTGCTAATGTAGGAGAATTTGAGTTTGACATTTGCTTACTCAAAATCCTTAGAGGGCAAATTAATATTTGATTTTACTAATACATTAACTTGCAAGGGTACCGTTTCAAAGTGGTTGTGTGGCATATGTACACATATTCTTATTGCTTCTGCATGGGGTGAGGTTACACATCCAAGTAGCGTGCTTACTTAATATTTAGTATCTGATGTTTGAGCTAACAGCTGGGTTATATAGTGTGGGTGATGCTTTTACTAAGGCACCATAACACATTCTGGTGCTTGAATGTTACTCATATTACAACAAACAGAAACAAGTGGTTGTAGGTATACATCTGGTAACCTTTCACAGAGACAACGTAGGTAGAGGCAAGGTTGTCTGGTAATATCTAAATGTTGACTGAGGCAGACGTTACAATAGGTACAAGGTACGCGGGTGCTAGAGTCAAGTATAGGAGTCATGGGTGGGGATGGAAGGTTACTTCCCCAATTTCTTCCACATACGCTCTCTTAATCACACTATTGCAAGCTTGCTTCAAGTCGATAAAGACCAAATAGAGGTTTATTTCCGTTTTTAATGCTTTTAATTTTAAGATGTTTAATACAAATAAGTTTAAAGAGGTTCCAGTTCCCTTAACAAAACCAGTTTGTTGCTGGTCAAGATGACCTTCATGCGGTCATGCTGTTAACTGTCTCAAAACAAGAGATCCGTAGAGCTTGCCCAAAATGTCCAAAAGGAAAATAAGGCGGTATCAGGTTCCCCCCCCTCTTGTCCTTTTTAAATATTGGGACGATTACAGACGCCCTCCATGACCGTGGTATCTCCATTCAATCGGTGGTTACCTGTTCAAAAAGGCAGACAATGAATACTGTCCAAGGTACAGGGGCGCTTTTGAGCATATGGTTGGTCAGTCCATCAGGCTCTGGGGCTCTCGAAGAGCTAGCTTTTCCAATTAAATCTTCTAGGATTCATTGCAGCGTTCAAAGTTAGCTTTAGGAAGCAGTGATCACTCTTTTCCATATGACCAACTTCTAACGATCACACCAAGGGCAACACATTTTCTGAGACAAATAAGTAATCCAAGACTCTGCACTGAGGACCCCTAAACCAGGTGGGCTTACCAAGGATATCCCCCATTGTTTGTCCGTTTAGCATATGAAAACTTCTTTGGTTCAGTTCTTTTAACCAACGGAAGCTCTTTCCCTTGAAGGTGTCAAATCAGTGTCAAAGTCTTTAATAGCCTGCCCTTCTTTGTCAATACTGGTCAGGTTAAGATCACCTCAAATTTCTAAATAGGGATCATTTAAACACGAGAGACGTTCATCAATTAACTCCATTATTGTCTCCACAAATTCAACCCTATCCACCCTGGCAGGATTCCAATACAAATTAAAGAGGATCCCCAGTTTAGGGGTCCCAAGGCGTTCCTGGTCTAGGCTTATTCAAGCATTTGAACAAATGGGCTGGGGTTCCATACTTCTGTCACAGACAAACCTTGTCTGTTTCTCACTGAAGTTAAAAGGCCAGAAAGTGGTATATCCCTGGTTCCTCGCAGTGAACCCATCAAACATTGGATTAGACCAAAGCCATGTTTCCTTGCAAGCATATTACATTGCAGGATTCAAAGACAGGATTCAGTTTGATTAATAAATGTAGGAACCCTCAGGTGTTCCAAGAACCAAAGACCAAGGCCCTCCCCTCCCCCTTATTCTCTCTCTCTATGTGTTACTTTGCCCCATTAGTGCTCTGGCCAGCCAAGACCAATCGTCCCCTTTCTGTTTTGAAGAGCTATCCTTCAATTCTCCACTCACAGTTCTCAAAGCCTCATTAACACAATCAAACGTTACATGCAATGGACCTCCTCCATCTTGTCCCTTCTTCCCTGCGCCAGCAACTAAAGCTGATTGTTAGTTGGTTGGGTTTCCAATTTTCCCTCTGATCTCTGGAGAGCTGTTTGATCCGTTATTCTAGCAGGTACTGGCACATATGACACGTCACCCTCTTCTTCATCACAGTAGGTTGACCTATTGAATAGATCATCTACTTCCGACTCTGAGTAATCTGGATCCCCCTGGATTTCTGCATTCGCTGGGTCGGCGTGGTGAATATGATTCTTTGAATTTGATTTTCTGTTGGAAATTCTAAACTTATTGGTCAAAGCCAACTTTTGCTCGGAGGGTGGCAGAGATAGATTTCTCAAAAACATCCTTGATCCGTTTGATTTAGCCTTTTAGGCTGCAGCATGTTTTTCTCTTCTTTCTTCTTTTGCTGCGGCTCTTTTAATTTCTCTTTTGACTGTCTTTGCATCTTATTCCTGTAAAAATAATCGGTTAGGCCTTGCATGTCGGATTAGGTTCCTCCAGGTCTGGCAGAATTTCATTAAGAATCATTTCTAAATCTGCCACCAGCACCTTTCCTTGATCGCTATGTGTAGTACCTCCTGTACTAAGTGGGGTCTGTAGCCAACATTACCAACAGCTTTTCTATATTCGCATCACATTCAATCCAAGATGTTTTTTGAGGTATTTGTTCTTTTAGGTCCTTTGAGTTTTTCTTGCGTCCTACTTCTTTGTGTACTATTGTACGACTAAGAGCCGCATGTCTTCCCTCCTCGGTTGCGATATGACTGGCCCCCACCCCTCCAGGTCTGCAAAGCTTGTTTTGAGCCGAGGTCCATTCACACCCTTTCATCAAAGTCTGTTTAGTCGGCGGGTGGCCTTCGCTCACGGTCTCATCTCTTAGACGTTTTAGGGAGTCCAATAGAACTTCCATGATGATCTTTTCTGACAACTCACCTTCTAAGTGATCAGTCAGCTTTTTCTGAAGTTGAATGTTTGGGCCACCTCTCTATCCCATCTATTTTGCACGGAATGTATGAACGACTCAATAAAAATCACTTTTGAATTATACATGGCTAAGAGAGTTACTTGGTCCTTGAAGCTATCATTAATCGTTTTGTAAAGTTTAAGAAAGATCGTCAGCGCAAACATCATCATGGTGCAATGTGATTGAAATGCCTCAGAATTCGTGCCCTTAGGGGGTGCACGGTTTATATCTGAATGAGGGTTTGGTGTAAGAATAGAGTGACTAAAAGTGAAAGGGGAAGATAAAGACAGGTCAAGGCTTATTATAGGCCCCTTAAAGATTTGAGCGCTTGATGCAAGCTCACCCCGCAAGGCTCCCATCTTTTAAGTTGGAATCGTGGCTTGTGTCACAACCTTCTCCCCATCACCAAGGTCAAGATCAACGTTAACCAGTTGACCACTTTCCACATTCGAGGTCCTTGGTTTATTTTGCCAACCCAGCTCATCCTTTATGTCAGCAATGTCTCTGGAAAGGCGTGCTGCTGGTTCTGACAAGCACCCCTCCTTTCCCCAGTTATTTTCAAGGTGGTCATGCACCTTCTTCTATGCACGTTTTAGGAGATGCAACAAGCTGTTGGCTTGTTGCAAGGGCAGTTCCATCAAGCACAAAAGGTAGGTCTTGAGGGGGACTCCTGCGCTCCCACTCGGCTAGCTTTCTCCCTTATGACCCCACCTGTGGTGAGGGCCACTTCTCCCTTCAACATCTCTGCGTCCAAGATGTTTCTTGCAAAGCTAGGCGACTGCCGAAACAGAGCATCTTCTCCCCAGTCTTTTCCTCCTGTCATCACAAGTGGTCCCACAGAAGTGTTCGGCCTCCTCCAAAGGCACAATCATTTTGTTTAATGAACTAGCGGCATAGCAGGCTGTTCTTGTTGCAAAGTACGTGCAAGGAGGCTATCAACAGGAACTGGCAGACACACAAGCTCACAGGGTGAATCCGGCAGGGTTACTTCCTCCATAATGGTTGTATGTCCTAGATTTAAAGGGGAATCCATAAGTATCAATAGTTCCAATGGGGGTGCAGTCACCCCCATCTGCTGTTCTTCTACCGACTGTCACTGCTGACACAATCGCCTCTGCCGTGGAATTGACATCTGGTGCACGGAGGGCAGTTCAGCGCCATGTCAGGTTTCCTTCCCCTATTCAGGCTATTTTCCCTTATTCAAGTTTCTTTCCCATTATTTCTCTTTTATTATCCTTTTTTAGATTAGCCTTGTGTGGGTGGGAAGTTTTCTATTGTAGTTGGTTTGGCCTCAACTTCCTGATTCAGAATCCTGGTTCTGACCCAAGGCAAAATGGAGTTTCACAGTGACAGCTCTGATTGGTTAGAAAACACTGCAGAACAACAATGAACATTCTAAACTGTCACTCTTTGCCTTTCATCATCTAAGCCCCAGCTGAGAGGACGTGTGTAGTGGCTGCTCCTGCTTAAGAATTGGGCCTGGTGGATTTTATCCTTCAGACGCTAGCAGTTGAGCGGCTACTTTCTTGGGGGTTTCAGGAGAAGTTCTCAGCTGTCAGGAATGCGATTTGAAGACAGGAAACTCTGAAGATCTTTAGGAAATCGTTCTGGAGATAAGTGACTTTGTTTAGAGATTGTTAGACTGCCGCTCTGTTTATCTTAAAGACATTTTAGTGAGAACTTGTAGAATGTTTTCTTTGAATTTATATTTTGAACTGTTTGAGTGCGCTTGAAATTTTGCGCGAGGTTAACGGGTGAACGCTATTTGTTAAACACATACTACGTGTAATCTGAAACTAACCGTTGAACCTTTGCGCGTGCGAGTGAAAATAGCGCGTGTGTTTTCAAGCGCGTTGTTTCGGCGTGAGAATTCAACTGCGCGTGTGTTTCCAGCGCGTGTACTTCCAGGCGAGAGAATTCAACTGCGCGTGTGTTTTCCAGCGCGTGTGCTTCCTAGCGCGAAAATCTGTTCGCCGCGTGAGAACTCTATTGCGCGTGTGTTTTCCAGCGCGTGTGCTTCCTAGCGCGAGAACCTGTTCGCTGCGTGAAAACTCTACTGCGCGTGTGTTTCCAAGCACATGTGCTTCCGCGTGAGAACTCTATTGCGCGTGTTTTGAAGCGTGTGTGCTTCTGCGCGAGAACTCAATTGCGCGTGTGATTACCAGCGTGTGTGCTTTTTAACACGTGAACCCGACCGCGTGTGAACTCTTTTGTGCGTGGGTTATAAGGCGCGTGTGAATAGGCGCGGAAGTTCAACAGCGCGTGTGTTTACAAGCGCGTGTGTTATCTGCGCGAGAATCCGTTTGCGCATGAATTCTGCTTTGCGTGTGTTTACAAGCGCGTGTGTTTTCTGCGCGTGGACTTTTCTTACAGTGCGCGTGTTCTTCAGCGCGGGAAGTTTTCAACGTGCGAATCTTCAGCATTGAGATCATCTGCGTGTGTGCTTAGCACGTGTTTCTTCAAGAATTCTCAAACTCTATTGAATTGTAAAAAGGTTTTGGAAATTAAAGAAAAGTTTGAAAGAAAAAGAAAGAAAATATTAAAGACAATTTAACTGGATAATTAGTGAATTTTGGAAAAAAGGCAAAGAGCAAACCTTTCCAGGTTTGCCCAAAATAAGAAGTTGGTGTGAATTTCAAGAGACTCAAGTAAGAGAGATTTTCAGCTTCTTTACAAGCTTCTCTAAGAAATTTCAAGAGAAGAACCAGGTATGATTCTTACTTATTAGTTAAGGATTTAAAGTCTTTCCAACTCTAAAGGTTACGTAAGTAATAAAAGGATTTGTATCTGCTTTTCTTATATCCTCTGCAGGTTCAGCTTTGGTTAGCCTTGACGCAGTCAGCCTGGTGTTGTTATGTTATCCACTTCCCCCTTTCCCTTTGGGGTGTAGTTTGCAGAGCTGAATTAATATCTAGTTCTGGGAATTACATTTCAGGGGGATTGTCGGGGGTTCAGCAGCTTCCGCGGACACAGGACCTCTCAGCCTGACACGCCATCGGCCCCAAGAAGTATAAGGAGTGTAAGATGTAAAAGGCTTCACAGCCACAGCTTCCTAAGACTTTCTGAAAAATGAAAAATGGGACTGAACTCTCTGCCAAACTCCTGAGCCGGTGCTACGCTTCAGGGACCTCCTTTTGAAGCGAGGCACCTGGATTAAAGCCGCCGCACAAACAGTTGAGACAAAATTACTGTCCTAGCTCTTCTCTCTGGAACAGGACTGAACTCTCTGCCGAACTCTCGCCCGGCGCTACGCGCCAGGAACCTCCTTTTGAAGCAAGTCAGCTGGATTAAAGCCGCTGCACCAACAGTTGAGGCGCAATGACTTTCAGATTGTGTTTTATGCCAGTGCTTAGCCTGTCTCTCAAATGAGGGAAAAAAGTGCTGTGAATGAAATTTCCCTGCACAGACTTATCACAGAAACCTGAATTAAAGCTCCTAGTGCAGGGTTGTCCAACTCTAGGCCAGGAATCCTGATGGGTTTTCAGGACAACGCTCAGTAATATTGAGTGGAAGCAGGGGGCATTTTTGAAACCAACCCTCCCCAGCCCGGGAGCACGCGTACGGGAACACCCCTAGGAACTGTGACCCCCCTTGCAGCACCGCTTATAACAGTGTAAGACCAAAAGTGAATAAGACTTCATTTTGTAAGTCACCGACTACATTTTATAATAATTCAATGAACACAGGCCTGCAGCTCGCCCAGCCAGGCATGCACAGCAAGCAGGTCCCTCCCCCCACCTCCTCCCCCTTGCCGTCCCTGCAGTTGTTCGGTTCCCATGAGAAGACTGGCTGCGAGAATGCAACAAAATCCACACTGTATCTTCTGTCTTCCGTCTTACTTCATTGACCCAGATACAGCCATGAGCAGGGGCCATAGAAAAAGCTATCTGTCTCTATAAACCTGCCCCACACCCAACAGACCCCGCCATAAACAGCATAATCCCTCAACCCCTTAAGATAGAATCAACAGTCAGAAGTGACCCTTGAGTCTGTTTCATCGTTCACGCTCTAATGTGGACAGAGCCAACGTGTCTTTTTGCATATGGGATCATATAACCCTAATGATGGGACAATGTGTATACGAATGAACAATATAACCTGTACGTGCAAGTAGAAGCTCTCATGTTAAAGTTTAAACAATTAAAGTGTGATATGTATTAACATATGGTACAAAAATGCTTGAAGAAATAGATCACAACATGTAATGTACAACCAGCCTAATACTGTACACGCCAGCACCAAGCAACCTCATTCTCAGGAGTTTAAATGTGAATATATGTATAATATCTGGTAAACATAATGCAATAGCTAGTCATTCTCAATAAGCCACAATCCTTACTTAAGGCTGCACACACAGACCTCGAAATATGAAGTACTTTTAATGAAAGATGAACATTGAGTCAAGCGTGTTTTATTTCTTGATGAGTTCTCTGTTTCCTTTGTTATAATGAGAAGGTTTAGCCAGACAGATAATAGAGTGTACTTTAAACCAGTATAACCTGAATGCAAAGTAGTAAGCCACTTGTATGAGTGCATGTAAAATTGTGTTTTAAAGGCCCCGTTTCTGTATGCAACAAGGAACCATACTACAAAGAGGTTTCAAGTCTTTTCTACCCTTTATGGTGTTAAAGTAGCTTAGCAGAGATTTAATGACGTTTGGACATCCGACCACTAAACCCCCCCCTCAATGAAATGTATGCCCATGATGATATGCGCTTCTTGTGACCTAGTAGTTTTGAACATATATTCAGAATTCTCTTTGGTGCTATCAGATGGACACCCGAGACCATACAATGACCCCATGAGCTCTACCCCTCAACCAGTATATCCTGAATTATTTAAACAGCCCAAGCACAGTATCTAAGGATGACGTTTAAGCTATGGCCAATAATAAATAACCTGCTTTTGAACTATGTTTTCACAAGTGTACAGGTCTTTGAGCCCACCGGACAAACAGATCATGGTAGTGAATGAATGAGAGTGTGTGGCCACAAGGGCAAATGTCAAATGGTTAGTGTAACTGAAGCAAAAGTGTCGACTCTACATACCAACGCGATGAGCCCAGCTGACCGATTGACCCACAACACGACGTCATCTCACCACGTGCCCTCAAGCCAACCAAGTGCTTCCAAGCCTATGGCACCTATAGGTGCCCACTCTTAGTGGCCAATCCTAACTATTAATGTGCTCCCTACGACTTCCCACAGCCTGATGACGGTATTCATGTATAAAAGTGAATTGTTACATGCTTTCTGCAGAGCGCTGTCGGCGTGAGCAGAGTAGATTCTGCTTGCCCTATTTTAGATAAAAGCCTTTGATACCACCAGCACTTGGTCTTGGTCTCATTCCCTCCAGGGATGCATTTTCATTGACTCCATTGGGAGAATTAACTGTATTTTTGGGGGGCCTCAAAAATTACATTGGTGACCCCGACGTGATAGTATTCTTTTCTGTCCTTCTGGCACGAGACGTCCCCCTGCTTTGACCCAGAGTGCGCTCCCTCAAGAGCTACCCGCCAACAGCAATCAGTACACCTAGATGTGCGCACACAGTAGGGCGAGAGGGTACGGGATCCCCTTTAAAAAACCCACCATACCACTCGCCGGAAACGGGCGCGGTCTTTGAGCGAGGAGCAGTGCACTGACTGATCGGTCCAGAGGGTCTTGAATCAAGACAGACACGTGAGTGTCAAGTGCGGGTGATATTGAAAGGTGGGTGGGAGTCAGATTAGAGGGTCTTGGGACAAACGGCATAGTTTGGGCGGAAAAGGTGTGGAATTCTGTAGCACAAGGGGGAAAGATCCTAGGGGTCTGGGCCACTTCTCTTTTCTCTATATTCCATCCTACTTTTATTCTATCGCATATGGCCATTAGGACAGCAACGTACAAGGTGAAAAAGAGGTTAAAGGGATCCTATCTCTGTTGGGGGGTGGAAGGCGGCGCCGCATAGTGCTATCTCGATTAGTACAGGATATATGAGTGTGGGAAAATTGAGGCAAATGAGGATAATGTAGGGGTCTCAAAGGAAGACCCGGAGTAGCATTTAGAAACGCTTTTTTCCAACTTCATCTTACCCATCTCTTTTTTCTCTCCCTCTCGGGTGGACTGGGGCAAAGTCATGGGAGAAAATGGTTCTATGAGAGTATAATTAAGCAGGGGTAGAAGGGGTATTAGGGACAGTAAAGTACAATATATGTTGTCTAGGTTTTCTGTTGTATGTGAAATCTGTTAAGCGTTGAACATTGGTGAAAAGATTTGACATTGCATGAAAAGAGGTGTGCTTATATTGATGCGGTTTAGAAGTATTGAAAAGTAAGTGAACAATTCATGTGTCTTGTCCAATGGTTTGTATAGTACATTGAGCTGGTCATATGAGAAGTGTACGAATCTAGATAAGGAGTGTCAGTTGAGTTATGCAAATAGTAAAACACAATGGGTGCAGAGACACCCCTTGCCCATATTTGTAAAACATTGCCAGGGTATGCAGAAAAGATCAATAAATACCATGACCAGTGGGTCATGGAGTTGAAGGGAGAAGGATTGCCCCAAGTTTGGCCGCAGGGAGGGTCCTTCGATAAAGCAGTACTAGATATGGTTGCCACCTGCCTGTCTATTAAATATAAAGGAAAGCAGCTGCAAAACAGGAGAGAAATATTGGACCTGTGGAGGCTGTTTGAGAAAGTTCCTCCGGAAAAAGGCAGCAAGTGTACTACATCTCCCCTGACGACATCTGGCAGTGAAGGGTCAATTACACAGAATGGGAAGATGATCGAGGTCACACGTGTATATCCCTTATTGTCAAAGCCAGTGCCTGCAGAAGGATATAGTGACCCTTTATATGTAGCACAACCCAAAGTGCCTTCCATAATCAAGCCATCTGCCACAGCACCACCCCCTTACGAGAGCCAAGGAGTAACTGGACAGGCGAGTACCCCCACCATAGATATTGAAAAACTTACACAGGATTTAGATTCGCGATTAACAATGGCTCAAACTGAGCTGTCCCGCCTAAGGGCCAATGGGAGAACAAGGGGGGTCACTCACCGCCCGGATAGAACGTGATGAGACGCCCCAGCCAATTGTAGGGACGGGGGAGGATGGATGGAAAAAGGGAGAGATATTATTTTGAATAAACGACACCCCCACGCGAATAATAGAAATAAAACACAGCTGACAGTGAACGCAAGATAGAAGAAGGAGGGGTGACGTTGGACAGGGAGGAAGAATATTGGTGCGACTTAGAGGAACAAGAAGAAGAAGAAAGGAGGTTGGGTACTGCCACCGGTGGGGCCTCATCTGGGGAGGGATTGTCTCCCACGGAAGAATGGAGGGGAAGATTAAGGAACCGAGCAGGGCGCATGAACATTATCGGAACGAAAGGAGGAAGGTGAGTACCAAAAGGGGCGGGGGGACATTTACAGCTGCCACTAATTCACAGGGGGGGCGGGAAGGTCAAACTACATACAATGAGCCCAAATGGACAAGGCCAACCTGCTCAGACAGCTACCCCCATTGTCGGGTGGAGCCAGCAAGTGGATATATGCGTTTGAGAGGGCGCTAGAGAGCCGTCCAAGATGGCGGCCTCCCTGTGAGCTCCGTGGAGCTCGCTAAAAGATCCTGTTGAATCGTGTGTTCCGTGGCATCTACACAGTTTTCAATCCTCAGTTACCGACAGCTGTGGCGTTTCTACTTAAGCTCCTGCCTTTATTTCTTCTGACCGCCGTGGTTTTGCCCGTGGGCGACGGACTGTGAGGCCTCCACCCCCCTCCTCCCTTCGGCTGCTCTGTGAGCGCGGCCTCGCTGGGGCCGCGGCGTACTGATACACACGGAAAACCTGATCCGCCCATGCCCACACGAGCCGCGGCACACGCCTCGTCGGAACCCCCACACCGCGGGGTGGAGCAGACGATCGTGTCCCCCGCGGCGCTCGTCCAGGACAGCCAATCCACCCATCACACGCCATCGGAGCTCCCAGTAGATCGGAGAGGGCCGGCGGGAGAGCGGCCGTGACCGACGAGTGTCGGGGGAGCCGGCGGGCCTCGCTGGCGGCGTGGTCGACGCAGCGGAGAGCGCAGAGGAAGTGCAGCGGAAAGCCAGGTATGAGCGCCCTGCGCCCCCGCTGCGGCCGCGACAGGCCTGTCTGGCATCCGGAGTCCCCGTGACCATCGGCTGGCGATTTCCGAGGCCCCACGGGCCCTGGGTTTGAGGGGGGACTGGGGAGCGCGGTGGAGATCCGGTGATGCTACATCTATAAAGCGAGAGACCTGCAAGTAGTCATTTCACCAGGCCCAAGACATCTAAGATCCCGCACCTAATATCGGAAGTCCAAATCAGACATTTGGTACAGCCGCGCCCCCAGCACCGGACTGCAGCCTAGCCCAGAACAGAGCCCAGAAGCCCAGAACAGAGCGCTATCTAACGACGGCCTAAGCATAATCTAATCGACACATCTACTCTGAATTCACGGGCGTTCACTGCCTCTCCACCCCAGCCTTAGGCAACAGTGCAAAAACGAATCTGCGACCCGTGGACCGCGCCGCAGGCCAGAGGCCCCCCCAGCCTTCTGGCGACCAGTACACTCGGCATCCCGCCATCCATATTCACCTCAAAGATGGGGAAAAATGATAGGTCACAGAGGAAATTAAACTTTGAAGGCTGCGTCTCCGCCAAAACAACCGCCTCAACCAGCAGACCACAATCACCCGATCAAGAACAGCCCCACGAAGTCGGAGAGCCACAAGAACTTGATATTAGGGAAATCCTGCTGGATCTCAAGGCTGGAATAGGAGGCCTAGGGAGCAAACTAGACTCCCTTTCTTCCAAAGTCGACCAACTCCAGCATAGACTAGACAAGCACGCAGACAGACTAGATACCGTTGAACAGAGGGTCTCCGACCTTGATGACGGTACATCGACCTTAACTACCAGAGTATCTTTATTGGAGGCGCAAATGAAGGCGATGAGTGCCAAGAACGAAGATCTAGAAGGACGCTCCCGGCGAAATAACCTAAGGATTGTCGGCATTAGGGAACATCAGCCCACCCAAAGAATGGAAGAATACATAGAGAAGATCTGCACGGACCTGTTCGGGACAGAGATCCTATCGAAGCTCTTCGTGGTTGAGCGGGCCCATAGAGTTCCCAATACAAGACCCGTTCCAGGAGCAAATCCTCGACCCATCATAGCAAAACTGCTCAATTACAGGGATCGTGACGCTATTCTGAGAGCCGCCAGGGACAAGGGGGTGCTTCAACATGACGGAGACAAGATTCAATTCTTCCCGGATTTCTCCCAAGCAGTTCAGACGCAAAGGCGTTCATTCACAGCAGTGAAACGTAGATTGCAAGAGAACCAAATCCAGTATTCCATGCTTTTTCCTGCGAAACTCTGTATACAATACAGAGGCAAAACTCAGTTCTTCAACACGCCTGAGGAGATCAATGAATACCTAGACCGCAATGGCTGCAGTTCCGCTCCGAACGATGCAAACCCCCAAAGAGGAAATAGACCTAGACGAGAGCCGCCATAAAGACCCACCCCGCAGCTGTCATAGATAGGAAATATCTTGTTATCATAAAGGCAACAACATCACCACCATGGAACAAACTCACAATGCGACTGGGAGCCAGCCTCCTCGTGGAGGGCCACTAGCACCCCTAGCACAGGAATGCTAACTGTTTGGTTTACCGGGGACTGTTCACCATGGGCCAGTTGGGAGTTGCCCGTGCACGGGAGGGTGGGTATACCGTGGGCCTGTTGGGGGTTGCCCGCACAAGGGAGGGATCCAAAAGTTACCAAATTGTTCTCGTCCAACCAATTGCGTTCAAGCACACAACAAGCACAGATCATCAACCCGGAGCCTGCAATGAGAGACAGGCCCCTCCGCACCTTCAAGAACATTCGGATCCGCATAACAGAGGTGGCATCAGCCCCCTCCCTTTTGTCGTTGCAAGATGGGTCTAATTAAAACCGCTACCTGGAACATCAGAGGTGGCAACCAATCCTCCAAACTCAGGAAAGTTCTTCAATACTTACGGAGACACAAGATCACTATCGCTATGCTGCAGGAGACCCACCTTACACCATCGGCAGAGCAGCACTGGGCCCGCTCATGGGGTTGCCATAGATACTTCTCTTCGTATTCCTCGTACGCGAGGGGCATTGCAATACTGATCGACAAGAAGGCCAGTTTCAGTCTGATCGGTTTTAGGAAGGATGAAGAGGGCAGGTTCCTGCTGGTAAAGGGTCTACTTGCGGGGAAAGAAATAGTTCTGGTGAACACCAACGCCCCCAATGTCGACGGACCGAATAACTTCAATTGGATCATGTCAAACCTGGAAACATACACCTCAGCAACTATCATCTGGGGAGCAGATCTCAACACCCCCCTAAACCCCCATATCGACAAATCGCATGGTCCGAGCAACAGAATCTCCAAGGCCAGTCGCCAAGTTACAGAGATCTGCCAGGCCTTTGAGTTATCCGACATTTGGAGACACTCCCATCCAAACTCCCAGGACTACACCTTTCACTCAGCAGTCCATAGCACCAGCTCCCGCATTGACTATCTACTGGTATCGTCCCGGAGTCCGTTCAGCTGGGGCCCCTGCCAAATTCTATCACGATCCCTATCCGACCACTCCATGGTCACACTCGAATTTACGCTATCCGAAATCCCGGAAACCCCTGTGAATTGGAGATTTAAATCGGGTGCGCTTTTAGACCCTATCTTTGCAGATGAACTCCGGCAGGACATCACCACCTTCCTCGAGACGAACCAAGGCTCAGTCGGCTCACCCGGTACGCAATGGGAAACATTAAAATGCTACGTGAGGGGCGTATGCATGGCTAAAGAAAATGGCATCCTGAAGCTGATCAGGCGAGAGTTAACAGATAGTGAACGACGTCTGAAAGACCTGGAAAATAAGCAAACAACATACCCAGACACGCAGACCCGGGCCGACCTAAACATGGAATTAGTAAAATTCCAAGCAGCAGCCGAACGTGAAATGAAATTCTTGGGCCGCAGACGTAAGATCAGACAGTACGGCGAGGGGCAGAAACCCAGGGCGCTCCTGGCCCGCCTTTTGAGACTTGATCAGACACCCCCCCAGGTGGAATGCATCCGAGACACGAACGGGAACCTAACATACACTGAAGAAGACATTGTGAACACATTTCATAAATTTTACCAAGACCTGTACAGCTCTCAAATCACTAGTAACCCGGAGGAGCTCCGGAACTACCTTAATGATACTGAACTATACTGGGTTATCCATGACCTTCGCGAACCTTTGAACGAGCCCATCACACAGGGGGAAATCACAGAGGCAATAAAATCTCTCCCAAATACTAAAGCACCTGGCCCCGACGGTCTCACCGGCGAATTCTATAAAGCTCACGCACTCACGCTAGCCCCACTACTCCAAGTGTATGAAGAGGCCTTAGAGCAAGGGATTCTTCCGCCCACCCTCCGCGAAGCCAATGTCACTCTCATTCACAAACCAGGCAAACCCCGAGACGACTGTGCCTCTTATAGGCCGATCTCATTGATCAACCTCGACAACAAGATTCTAGCCAAGAGCCTAGCAAACCGTCTCCTTCCCCTCATGCCCGCACTGGTCCTGGGTGACCAAGCCGGCTTTATTCCCGGACGCAGTACAACATATGGCATTCGCCGACTGTTTGGAGTCATCGCTGCACTCGACCCATCACAGCAGGCCATCGCAGTATTATTAGATGCCGAAAAGGCATTCGACTCCGTCGAATGGCCATATCTCTTCGCAACACTCACACAAATGGGTCTGGGGAAAACCTTTATCAGGATGGTCTCATTACTATACAATGACCCCCGCTCCTACATCACCCTCGGCTCTACCAGATCTCCCGGAGTTAAATTGGAACGGGCAACTAGGCAGGGATGCCCCCTGTCAGCCCTCATTTTTGCCTTAATTATGGAACCACTTGCCTCCAGGCTAAGAACGCACCGAATCGATAGAGGCCTCACCCTGGGCCCACACAGACTGATCGTCTCCCTCTACGCGGATGACGTAATGCTGTTCATCAAAGATCCCCAAACAAATCTCAATCCGGTCATGCGCGAGGTGATCCGATTTAGCGTCATCTCTGGTCTCAAAATAAATCATTCCAAATCAGTAATCTTTCCGCTAACAACAGCTACCCCTCAGTTCCGAGATGACCACGGATTTAAGTGGGAAAGCACTGGGCTTCGCTATCTCGGCATTCTCATGTCACTTAATCATGACGAGATATTTAAAGATAACTATGGCCAAGTACTCCAATCCCTCCGTCAGCGTGTCCAGAGATGGAAGTCGCTTCCCCTAACACTATGGGGAAGGGTCTCACTGACTAAAATGATGATTCTCCCCAAACTTCTCTATCTGTTCACGAATATACCCCTAATACTCCCACGCTCATTCCTGCAGAAAATTAAAAGTCTCATTTTAGAACTAATCTGGGCGGGCAAACCGGCGAGAGTCGCCTACACAACACTGACGTTACCGGTGTCACACGGTGGCCTTGCACTTCCGGACATTGAAAAGTACTACTGGGCCGCTCAGGCTCAATTTCTTAGCCATTGGTATGCCTCTGAGTATGTCCGTCTACATGTGCAGGTTGAGCACGCCCTGGCCTCCCCAGACTTCTTAACAGCTGTTATCTTCAGCAATCTCCCGGTCCCATATGGCACGTTGAATACAGTCCTATCCTCATACGCCATCTGGAGGAAAATCGCCTGTAATCACGGAATACAGATAAGATACTCCCCGCTACTACCTGTCAAGTTTATTCCCGGCATTCCCCTAACCAACGAAAAAGTTTTTCTGATCTGGCTAAATAAAACCAACATAAACTCTATGGGGGCCTGTTCCCAGACGGCGTGTTCATTACCCCACAACTGCTCAGGGAGAGGGGCGGCACCACTTCACTCGACATTTTCCTTTACTTCAGATTGCGTCATACCCTGCAGGCCCGCTTCCCAACATTCCCTAAACAACCACCAACGTGGACCCTGCTGCACAATGCGATCCAGGCCAAGGGAGAGGGAAGATTAGTGTCCATAATTTACAAATCATTGCTCACTGACTCAAGTGTGACCGCCGCTAAGGCGAAGCGCAGATGGGAAACGGCCCTTCATACCACGATACCCGAAGACGACTGGACTTACATTCTCCGGCAAACCCAAAAAGTAGTGCTAAATACTCGTTATAAGCAGACCCATTTTAACTTCGTGCACCAAACATACTATACTCCCCAAAAGAAACAACATCACCACCCCGAGGCCTCAGACCAATGCGAAAGATGTGGCACCCCCTCCGCCGACTTCGTCCACCTCGCATGGCACTGTCCAGGTATAGCCCGATTCTGGTCCTCAGTTCTACAACACACAAGCGACATATTGGGCGAGGTGCTGGCCACTGACCCAACAGTCGCGCTCTTGGGTATGAGAAGACACCTGCAAACCCCGGTGCGGAAGCTGGCTTCTCTGCTCCTAGTGCTCGCCCGTAGATGGATAGCCCTGGCCTGGGGACGTGGCCCCCTTCCCTTGCTCACCGCATGGAAGAAAGATATCCTTTACTGTCAAGACATGGACACTGAGTTCACACGGACCCTTCCCCTACATGCGCGACCACCTGACATTTGGGGTCCTTATATTCGATACTTACTCACTACCACCGATGTTGCACATTCCCAAACTCAGACCTAGCAATCACAACCCAGATAAAGATCCAGGTCCCACTATTCACACGAGTAGCCGTAGAGTGGACTTTCCGACAGAACAAATAGCCCGATGAACATGTGATCCGCAATTATCCGATGTGTATTGTGTGTGCTATGAACGTAACGTTTGGCTTTTTCTTTCCTTTTTTTGTGTTAAGTAAACCTGTTGTTGCGAGTTCGAAGATGGCCGCCGGGGTGAGGAGTCGCAGCTAATCCGCGCTCCGCCCGGGCCGCCAAAAATAGCACGACAGAATGCCGTGACGGACCGTTTTCCGCCCCCCCCGACCACAAAGCTGCCCCCCCAACCATCCCCCCCGGAGAAGAAACAGGCGCGGCGGCGAAGCGAGCGCCACTGTAAACGGAAGGAGCGGGGCTGACTGCCCCTCCCCCACCGGCGCAGGAGGGGAGTCTCGGCCGTCGCAGGAGCCCATCCAGCGCGGCACCGGAGTCCGGGAAGCGCCGGCGGCGAGGGAGTGAGTTTGGGGACACAGCGGACCCGGAGGTCAGATCCGCCCCCACATCACCCCACATCGCCCTGAAGCGAGGGAGGAGCGGCGTCCAGCCGAACCGCGGCGGCGCCGAGAGGAAACAGCGTGAGCGGGGCGGACCGCGGGAGAGGAGCCGCGGGGGCCGCCCTGCACAGTGCGCACAAGGACAACGAAGCGCAAGAGGTGAGCTGGCCCGGAGGGGGGACCAGAAACAAGGCGCCCGCCCGTGCGCACACACCCCGGGGGGGGACCTAAAACAACAGGAGAACAAAAGAAAAAAAAAAAAAAAAAAAAAAGACATACCTCTCTCTCCGGCTCCAACTAATTCCCCCCGGAGACGCAAGGAATCACAACACCCAGGAGACACAAGGAATAACAACATAAGGCCCCCCCCACCCACACAGGCAGGACGCAAGGCCCACAAGACAGAGGTGTGCAGAGGGGGGAAACCCAGGAAGGAGGGACACACGACTGCAGAACCCCCAACAGATAAGAACCTCTCGGAGGGCAGGCAAGCGAGGAGGCCCCACCGGAGGGCCACAAGAGGACGCAGGAGCCCCAACAGACAGCCACCCGGAGTGCTCGACCATGTCTAGAGCAAAAGGAAAGGGGAACCCCATCCAGCAGAATCCCCAAACGGCGAAACAAGGGGCCGATATCCTACAAATGTGGTCAACAGAGGGGACACCACAACCGAGAGGGAGAAACCAGGGAGACTCCACGGGGGAGGCAGAACCACTATCCCAGCAACAGCAACCACCGACCAGGGAGGACATGCAAACCTGGTTCATGGACCTGCAAGAAAAATTCATGTCAACAGTCCAGGAACAATTTACATCCATGAAGAACGAAATAAAACAAGCGGTACAAGACATGAGAACTGATATAAACAACCTAGAAGAAAGAACAGATATAGTGGAAAAAACGGTGCAAAGTCTGGTAGAAGACACGAGACAAACAAGCGAAACGCAAGAACGCCTGGTAACACTCACTCACAACCTGGAACTACAATGTGAGGATTTGGAGAACCGCTCCAGACGCTCCAATATCCAAATCAAGAATATGGCGGAGTCAGTGCTAGACAAAGACCTGAAGAAAGCAGTGGGAGAAGTGTTCAGAGACATTCTGGGAACACAAGACATTGAAGATATAGGAATCGACAGAATCCATAGGGTGGGACCGAAAAGAGCGGGGGCCCCAGGGGAAAGACCTCGAGACGTCCTGGTGGCTCTATCGTCCTACCCGCAGAAAGAACAGATTCTTAGGAGAGCCAGGGAATTGGAGCATGTCAAAATGAATGGGCAAGACATCCAATTGTATCAAGACTTGGCACTAATAACCCTCCAAAAAAGGAGAGCAATGGCCCCACTGGTGAAAACCCTAATAGAAAAACGAATCCGCTACAAATGGACCTTCCCATTTGGGTTACTGTTCACGTGGGAAGGAAAACAGAAAAGAGTGACCACACTGGAAGAAGGCCTCAGTACAATGGGACTACAAGATGAAGTGTTGGAACAGAGGGAGGCCACAAACAAGAGAGAGCGAACGAGGAGACCTATGGGCTGGGAATACACCAAACAGAAGAAGGCAAACGCAGAGAGGGACACCCGGGGAAAGACACCATGAAGAACACAAGGAAAACATATGCGAGGGGAACAGATATGGAAACGCTACTCTGGGACCCAGTCGGGGGGGGGGGCGTGGGAACGGAGCCGAACAGACAATTCAAAGACGGCGGTCTGGTCGAGACCCAACGATCTGGAACTCGCTAAAGACAAATGAGTCAATCGGGTTTAGGAATCCCCATAACACACCCCCCGAGGGTTTGGAGGGCAGGGAGCGAAGGGCGCAACGCCCTAGTGTCAATAGGAACCCTCGCCCTGCTCGGGGGACAGTTTGGTTGTTTCAAAGTTCAAAGTTGGGAGGGAAGGGTAGTACAAGGGAAGGGGGGTGGGGGGGGGGAGGGAGCTCAAGGGAGGGGGAAAAGCCGGAGAACTCTGGGGGGGGAGTTGAGAGGGTGGGGGATGAGGGATCGGGACAACACCCAGAGGGCAGTGGAGAAGGAAAGGACGACAAGTACTCTGAACATTTACCTAACAAAATGGGGAAGATACGCATAATGACCTATAACATAAGAGGGATGAATCACCCTGCAAAAAGGGTGAAATTGGAGAAATTTTTCAAAAGGGAAGGAGCGGACCTCCTTCTTCTACAAGAAACACACATAAGAGCAAAAGACAAGCAAAAGACAAGAATAAGGGGATTTACAATATGGGCCCAAGCTAATGCCACAGACAAGAGGGCGGGAGTCATAATAGCTATGAGGAATGGAAGGGACGCCGTACTGGAGAACTCTGTCACAGATAGGGAGGGGAGGTATGCGTTCGCAAATGTGCTGCTGGAGGGACAGAGGATTACCCTAGCGTCAGTATATGCGCCCAATGTGGGACAGGACAGCTTTCTAAGAGACACCCTGGACAAATTAGAATCCTTTGCAAGGGGGGAAGTGATCCTGGGAGGAGATCTGAATATGGCGTGGGACCCACAAAGGGACAGAAGTACCGGAGGGGCATATAGTCAGGGGGCCCCATCGAAAAGACTTAAGCAACAAATAGATCAGATGACCCTGAGTGATGTATGGAGGGAACTCAGGGGGGACCAACACGGATACACGTATTTCTCTCATGTCCACAACTCGATGTCACGAATAGACTACCTATGGGCTTCGGTAGGCCTCATGGGCAGAATTCAGGAGGTGGAAAAGGGGGCAATCGCACTATCGGATCACGCACCCGTGTGGCTTGATATGAAACTACAGGGGAAATCTGGGGGCCTGTGGAGGTGGAGATTGCCGGAGGACATAATCCAGGACGTGGTCATGGGGGAAACTATAAGGGGAATGATAGATGAATACTTTACGGACAATGACACTGGGGAAGTATCCACCTCCACAGTATGGGAGGCGTTCAAAGCAGTGATCCGAGGGAAAATAATGGCACTAAAAAAGGCGAGGGAGAAACAGAGGTCGGACTGGGAGAAGGAATTGGAAAGATCAATCACTGAGATACAAAGGAAAATTTTGTCACAACCCTCCAGGGAACTCCAGAGGACCCTTAGACACACGCAGGGCCAGCTAGAAACGCTGCGCACTAAGGGAGCGGAAAGGAGCCTCCTATATCTGAGACAGAGGTACTACATCAAAGCAAATAGAGCAGACAAGTTACTGGCGAGACAACTGCGGGCCAAACAGAAAGACATAACAATCAAAAGTATCACAAACACGAAAGGGGAACACTGTACACGCACACAAGACATAGGGGAAGCCTTCAGAGAATACTATCAGGAACTGTATACCACAGACCAACCGGGAGCAGACGCACAGGACACATATCTGAAAAACCTCACATTCCAGCAAATCACACCGGCAGACAAGCAGGCCTTAGAAGGCCCCATAAGAGAAGAAGAAGTAAGAAAAGCTATAAACGAATTACCGAAAAATAAAGCCCCTGGACCGGATGGCTATACGGCCCCATTTTATAAAAAATATGCGGCCCAATTGACCCCGGTTCTAACCAGATTATTTAACACCTTTAAAGAAAGTGGCAATGTGACCCCCTCCATGAACGAAGCGAAGGTCCTGGTATTTCACAAACAAGGGAAGGACCCTTCCTCCACGGCCTCTTACAGACCAATATCACTGATAAATTTAGATGCTAAAATATACACCAAGATCTTAGCAGCTAGGCTCTCCCCGTTACTCCCTAACCTAATTCACCTAGATCAATCAGGCTTTATCCCAGGGAGACAAACCCATGACAATCTAAGAAGGGTCACCCATCTGGTGGAAAAGATTGGTATAAAACGAATCCCAGCAATCCTCCTGGCACTTGATGCCGAGAAAGCATTTGACCGGGTGGAATGGTCCATGTTGTTTAAAACACTTCAATGTATGGGATTTGGGGAACATTTTATTGCCAGAATAAAAGCAAATTACAATGCCCCAACTTGCAGGGTGGCCATCAATGGGGAGGTATCGGAGAAGGTGTACATCTCTCGGGGAACTAAGCAAGGGTGTCCACTCTCCCCCCTATTATATGCTATATTCCTGGAACCACTACTGATAAAAATTAGGGAAGCTGGGGATGTTAAGGGGATAGCGATGGCAGGCATGCAACACAAGATTACCGCATATGCGGACGATATGCTGCTGGCACTAGAGGAGCCGGATCGATCACTAGCAGCAGCAATGGGAGAGTTAGAAACTTTCGGGGCCATCTCGGGACTAAAAATTAACAGAAACAAATCGGAAATTCTAATACTAGCAGGCGACGGGGATAAAATTAAGAGAGAAGCAAGGGCACTCAACCTAAAGATAGCAAAGGAGGGTATTAAATACCTGGGAATCACTCTCACACACAAGGTAGACCAACTGTACAGGAGAAACTACCCGCAGCTTCTTGCTAACGTTCGAAGAGACATAGAAAGATGGAACCCACTGCTAATATCATGGTGGGGTAGAATACAGGCAGTAAAGATGACCATACTCCCAAGGCTTCTGTACCACTTCCAGGCCCTGCCGGTGGGGATTCCCCGCTCGTTCTTCAGATCACTCCTGAGGGTAGTCTCACACTTTGTGTGGAAAGGGAAAACTCCGAGGCTATCTAGGGCGGTCTTAACCGCGGCTACTGGGGAAGGAGGGATGGCACTGCCCCACTTTCAAAAATACCACCAAGCGGCCCAATTGAAGGTGCTCCGGGAATGGCTGAGAGAGGACCCACAACAACTATGGGCCGCACAAGATAGGGCGGTGGCTAGAACCCCACTAGTAGAATTACTCTGGAAGCAGAAACAACACAGAGACCCCAACACAGGGATAAGCGTTATACTGAGCACGACCCTGGAGGCATGGGACATCCAAACAAGAAAGGGCACAATGACCAACGCAACAGGCCCTTTCACTCCCATATGGAGGAACCCGCAGTTTCCGCCAGGCCTGGAGCAAGGAACATCAGACAAATGGGAAGAGACGGGCATAACAAAAATAGGGGAAATGTTCTGCAACAATGAAATTATTCAATACGAATCGTGCCTTGCACTCCCAACAAGAACCACACGGAACAGATATACTTATGAACAACTCAAGCACTGGCTAAAAACTCCCGAAATAGCGAAGGCGGCCACGAGAACCCTAACCCCATTTGAGAAATACATCACAACCAATTCAGGGGCAAAGAAATGGATCTCGACACTATACTCCTTTATAAACAAACAAGATGAAGAGACCAAATGGGCATATATGCGCAAATGGGATAAAACGCTGGGAAGGGAACCAACGAGGAAACAGTGGGAGGACATTTGGGCCCAGATCCCCAAACTGACGAGAGCGGTGCAGATGAGAGAAATGTGGATAAAAATAGTGACCCAGTGGCACTACACGCCTGAGAGGCTACATACTATGTTTCCAGGAACATCTAACCTATGCTGGAGGGAGTGCGGAGAAGTAGGAACGTGGAGACACATCTGGTGGGCCTGCAAGGGGATTGTCCCGTTCTGGGAAGAAGTTAAAGGAGAAATGGGCAAGATTTTTCCAGATGTGGGACAAATAGATGAGAGCGTATGGATGTGTGGCATGGGAGATGACACTACAAGAAGCTACACGAAAGCACAACGAAGAAGCTTTATGGGACTCCTCATCGCGGCATGGACAACAATTGCCCAAAACTGGAAAAAGAAGGAAACACCGCTAATATTTATGTGGCTTCAAAAAGTATGGGCGCAGCTAGCAATGGAAAAGGTCACCCACATAATCCAAGACACTAGGAGCAGGTTCTCCGAAGAATGGGGAGGGGTTTTGGAACACCTGCAATCAGACTTTATGGAACAATGGTGCCCCCACAACATAAAGGTCACGGACATTTTCAATGCATAAAGACGTCCACGAACTGAGTCCCAAGGTCCCGGGGGGGGAGGGGGGAGGGGAGAGGGGGAGTTGGGGGGAGAAATGTTGGCACAAATTTTCTCAGTTTTGTTGAGTTACGACTAATGAAAATAATAAAGATATGTTTAAAAAAAAAAAAAGTAAACCTGTTGTCACAGGTGGTTCTTTGTACGCTTATGTTAAAACCTTAAAATAAAGTTTTAAAAAAAGAAAGTGGATATATGCGTTTGAGAAACACACAGCAGGAGTGCCCTTGGCGGTGGGAGATGTTAAAAACCTGCTGGTATCTGCCGTGGGAGACCAGGCAAACAGGGTCTGGTAGAAGGCGGTGTTCCCCGAATAACACTAGATTGTGACCGCCACAATGGGGCCTCATTCAACACAGTGCGAGCACGCGTGTGGGATGCATTGAGAGAAACATTCCCAGACACCCCAGATTTACAGTCAGTAATGCAGTGTTCAATGGGAGATGAGGAAGATGCGATGTCTTTCATCCTCCGGGTGTAGGACATGTGGAGAGCGGAAACGGGTACGGCCTGGGACCAATCAACGTCCCTGTTCTATTTCATTATAAAAAGGGGCCTCCCAAAGGAAGTGCAGAAGGCTTTGATAAAATAGCTGGGATAGAAGGCAAGGGGTGGCCTGAAATTCAAAGCATCATAGTGCACCACTGTAAAAGGATCAAAGAAAAGGAAAAGGAAATAGCTCAGTGGTGGTTGGCCGACGAGGCTAAATTAGTACAAAGGTCAGTGCAGTAGCAGCAACCAGCACGGCAGGAAAGGAGCGGGAAGAAGAAGACTGACAGATGGGAATACCAATGCAGATGGTGGCAAATTGGACAGGTAACAGCCAGGATCAATGGTCAGGGGAAAATCATTATGAGGGACCACAGTGGCCATCGAGAAGGGGGCGGGGCAATAGAGGAGGATTCAGGGGATCAAGGGGAATCCCCTGAATCCTCCTTAGGGTGTGTGGGTATGGAGGGCCCCTGAGGGGGAATGCAGGGCCAGTGTTGGAATTGTGGGAGGTGGGGACAGTTTATGAGAGAATGTCGAAGATGTCCCAACAATTCATATCCAAACGAACACCAAATAGGACACCCCCCACCCACCAGGTTACCGATGGGCGGGAATAGAAGAGACAACCAGCCCGACCCAAGATACACGAATGAGCGCCCACTGCCCCCACAAAATACATCCCCACACCCCCAGTGTCATGACAATACTGCCCCCATGCGTAATAACACTTATGCTACCAGTGCACATGGTGCACCTACACCGTGTAGAGGGACAGCGATGGTAACAGGAAATGTTTTTGACGTTGATGAACTCCCATGGAATTCATCATAGGACAGCCCACAGGGAACACTTGCGTGTCCAGTACTGTCGACGACCCTTAACGCAGCAGAGGAACCACTGGTAGGGGCGGCGATAGGAAACAAACAATTCATTTTCATGGTGGATTCGGGAGCGAAAAAATCATGCCTTAAGGAAGGCATGTTCCTGCTTTCTAATCAGACTTTGGAAACGCAGGGGTTATCTGGGGCGGTGGTCGAGGTTCCATAAACTGAAGAACTAGACATAATTGTGGGAGGAAAAACTGTATGGGCACCCCTGCTGTACAACAAAGAGTCGCCCATTAATTTGCTGGGAAGGGATCTTCTCAGCAAGCTCAACATGACCATATCCTTCACTGACAGAGGAATAGTGTGCTCTACACCAGGCATATATGCAATTCGCGCCATGCTAGTCATACACACCCAAGCAAATTTCCCACAAACACGCGGCATACCTGTAAATCCAGACATGTTCCTACAAGGATTGAGGATACTAGCAACAGTAGTGCCAGAATTTAAGAGTGAAAAAAGGAGGGTGCCCTCAGAATTCATTTTCCGCCCAATTGCAGACCCAGAAATAGTGCCAGGGTCCATAGTATCCCTAGACATACATGCAGTACAAGTGTCATCCCAAAGAATAACAGTAATAGCAATTGATATGTAGGGATGCCAGTGGAGAACAGCGCTGGTCATTGACACCAATAAGGCCCTGCGATATCTGACAGATGAAGAGCTTTTTTGTGACACAGAAGATGCTGGGGAAATAGTGATGGAAATTGCAATCCCCTGTGATGTCATGATCCAAAGAAGAGAGGTGCCCTTACCTCTCATAGCAGTGTTCAAAACTCCACCAGCATATTTTGAGGAAGACATGTCCCACGTACCACAGCAGCTGTGGACCACAGGCCCACACGAAGTAGGATTACTGCACGAAGTGACACCTGTAAAGATTAAGCTCAACCCCGGGGCCATTCTACCCAGAGTAAAGCAATTCCCCCTATCTAGGGAAGCTGAAGAAGGAATAAAAAACACAATCTATGCATTAATGATACAGGGAATAATAGTGCCCTCTAACTCGCCCTGCAACACTTGCATTTACCCGATCAAGAAGGCGAATGGAGGGGCGTGGAGGATGATCCAGGACCTAAGCCCTCTCAATGACGTAGTACAATAGAAGTTCCCTCTGGTCACAAATCCTGCCTCAATCCTATGTAGTATTCCAACAGAGGCCACTAATTTCACAGTAATGGACCAAAAGAACGCCTTTTTCTCAATTCCACTTGATCAAGGTTCATGGCATCTGAGAGCATTTACACTGGGGGGTTAAAAGATACGAGCATTGCAGACTGCCCCAAGGGTACTGTGAAAGCCCCAGTATTTTCAACACAGTATTGCATGAGGACCTTGGGAACATACACACAAGTCCAATAATTGAGTACATAGACGATTTGTTAGTCTGCAGTAGAGATGAAAAGGAGTGCAGAGAAGATTCCATTACCCTGTTAACACATCTTGCACAGAAAGGGTATAAGTTAGACCGACAAAAATTGCAATACTGTTTGTCAGAAGTGTTGTATTTAGGTCAGTTCGTATCTAAAGACGGTAAGAGGATCATACCCGACAGAACAGCCACCATAAAAGCAGTAAAAGAGCCCAACACAGTAAAGGAGATGCAAAAGCTTTTCGGCATGCGTAATTACTGCCGAGCTTGGATATTGGATTATGCAGCATACACAAAATCCCTGTTACAGGCTCTTAAGGAGGCACAGCGGGAAAACATCAAGTTACAATGGACACAGGAAATGCACATAGCTTTTGAAACACTCAAAGAATTAATATCTACTGCCCCAGTTCTCGTGACCCCCAACTATGAACAGGAGTTTTATCTATTCTCACACTGTAATGGCACACTCATGACAGCTGTACTGACACAAAAGACACCCCTGGGTCACAAGCCCATAGCATTGTACAGTGGAACACTAGATGCAGTAATGCAAGGGCACTTCACTTGCGAACAGGCTCTTGAAGCCGCCGCGTTCGCGATAGAAAAAAGCTCTACAATCGTGATGGGATGCTCTGTCACGTTATACGTGGAACACTCCCTGTTTGCTATCCTTGAAAGATCGAAAAGCACACTGACCACTCAAAGGGCCACAGCATATGAGTTGATTATTTCTAGTGCGAACATTCATATTGTGCTGTGAAAAAGTGTAAACCCAGCCACATTTATCACAGAAGCATGCACAGTAGAAGACATGCAACAGCACGACTGCACCGCATGCACAGGAGATGATGATACACCCAAAGCACATGAAAATGCCCTGTAAGAAGGGGAGATGGACCCATCTACGAAGTATGCCTCCATAGATTGTGAAACAGGAGAAAAGCACGTAGGAGCAGTGGTAGTTCAGGTGGAGGACGGGGAATTTGAAATAATTGTGCAGAACAGATTACCACCGCATTTTCCAGCCCAAGCAGCAGAAATAGTAGCGCTCATAGAAGCACTACACACCGCAAAGGGGTGCATAGTGATCATCTACACAGATTCTGCCTATATGGCAACAACAGTACACGGAGGATTAGCAAGGGGTCCCCAGTTCAGCATGCAGCACTACTGGGAGAACTAAGTGATGCATTAAAAGAACCTACGCTTGTAGCAGTCGTGAAATGCCAAGCCCATATGCGAGGTGATGATGTCATCTCCTTGGGAAACGCGGCAGCGGACGCTGCCTCGAAGGAAGCCTCTTATTTACCGAAACCCTCAACAGGTGAGTACATACTACAGAAGGTAGTAGAGGAAACACGAGCAGGCGGTTTCAACTCATTACCAGTCTCTCAAATCATCGAGCTTCAGCAGGATGCACCCAGTGAGGAGAAGGAGACGTGGGTAAAACGGGGTGTAGCCAGTCACCCACTGACCTATTATGACTGACCTATTATGGAGACAGAATAACACCGGTAAGGTAGTAATGCCAGCAAAACTGTTAGAGGTGGCATTCAAACAATTGCACTTCCCCGCCCACAATGCAAAGCAGCACATCATTGCAGACATACAGGAAAATTGGTTTGCCCCTGGGGTACAGGAACATGTGACAAAAGTAATAATAGAATGCATCGCCTGCCAAACGTACAACTCCGGCATGACATTACGAACCCTCAGAGGAACATTGCCAAAACCCGAAGGGCCCTTCAGAGAACTGCATATAGATTATGCAGACATGGGAGAGCGGTGTAACGGGGCCTGGTATTTGATTGTCGTGGTATGCCCCTTCTCCCGGTGGGTGGAAGCCGGCCCCTGCGCTCATCCCGATGCGTGGTGTGCTGCCAAATTTTTTGTGAGAGGTGTTTCCCCATTGGGGTATTTGTGACATCATACATTCCGACAACTGAACATACTTTGTGAAGGACATGTTTAAACACATCACTGCGATGCTAGGAATAACCCACAAGCTCTGCACAATTTATCATCCGCAATCAAACGGATTTGTTGAGAAGATGAACGGATTGCTCAAGAGTAGATTGTCAAAACTGTGTCATACACTCAAGAAGAGTTCGGTGCATTGTTTACGCCTGGCGTTTTTTGAAATGAGAAACCAACCTAACAAGGACCACCACTTGTCACCCCATGAAATTGTGACAGGTAGGAGGATGCACACAGCCCACTCACCCTTGCGCAGGCAATCGGACGCACATCAAAGTGCCACAGTCTTAGGGGAAGAATTTCATGAGTATCTTAGGAACTTAACAAGAGCGGCACAAGCTATAGCCAAACAAATGGCACCACCAATCACACAGGAAAACGCTACTGATACAATGACCCCAGCCACAGATAGTCCAGACTGCCAGTTGATGACAGGTGACATGGTATACGTGTGGAGGTTTGTACGGAGGTGGAACGGGCCAAGGTTCCATGGTCCATACAAGGTAATATACTGTACGTCTACCGCAGCTATGGTACAGGGTTTGAAGTATTGGGTGCATTTGACAGATGTTCGTAAGGCTCATGGGAGCACGGACTGTGCCGATCACGAAAGTAACAGGGACGAGCATAGTGCACCAACATAGAAGATGGGAGCCGTAGGAACCTAAGAAGAAGTGACAGAGATCAAATAAGAGCACAGAACGGATAAATAAAAATGTGTAAATAAATGTATAGATCCTCCAGGCATTAGTAATATGTGTGACAAGATGAGATAAAAATGAAATGATCTCTCCTCTTTTCCTTTCTTGATTTCACAGTTGAAAATATACATAATAATAACCTTTCCTTCCTTAGCAGTAAACTTAGCCGACAGTGATTTGCCTCCCTCGATTCCCCTCCCCCAGACTTGAGGTGTGGGGGAGGGCAACAAACGGATGAGGAAAAAATTAAAATAATGATGCTAATAAACCTCGCCTATGAAAGTAAAAGGAAAGTAGATATGAACGGGCAGAGGCAACTTTGATTCACCAAATGTACAATATGTAAAACACAAAAGAGTGATAGGCACGATTAACAAATGCTCATATTTCATTTATTAGGAACTACAATGGGCATGGACGAGGCCCCAGCCGCAACAAATGATAGCATAGATAGAAATAGAAGAAGGAGACAGGTTTATCCTAGTTATTCATACATATGTATGTTGTTTGTGTGTGCAGTAGTATTTTTCTCAACATTGTATGCCCTGTTCCTGTATTGGGTCATTGCATATATTTCCATTGATGCTGGCCAGGGAGATGTGGGTATAGAAACCATCAAGAAAGGGACCCATCTAATTTCGGATGGTGCCAAGTTAATATGGGCCCACGGGGGCCATGAAGATGAGCACAATAGCACCCCAGGTATTGCACATATTACAATGATGTAAGCCACCCCTCGGTCCCCACATGTGAATAAATCTGATTTCAGTGTATACACGATGAATGACAGGACTCCTTCAGAACTTACGTGGGTGCAGAATCCCCCATACCCAACAACCATGCTGGGTTCTGAAATGGCAACATCAAAAAACCCAACCACCTGAGAAGGGGGTAATGACGACAAAGAAATGGCCATCACCTACTATAATCTATATACACGATGGGAAGGTAAGGAGGGTGACAAGCAGGCCCAAAGAAATGAGGGGGTGAGCCTAGGAGGAAGAAGAGGAAAACGCAACAGGAAAAGTGGGAAGAGCATTATAAATTTGGCTTAGACACACTTGATGATCCCCAGCACCCCCACCAGACAAACAAATGGTATGCGGATATGAGCAACACGGCAAAGCAAACAACTAACGAAAGTTGTTATGTGTGCTCACTCATTCCACATGCCTCGGGCAGCCCCAAAGTATTGCTGCCACGAGAAATTCCATTTGCAGAGGCACAGTGTCTCCTACATCTCGTCCTGTGCCGAATAAAAAAATACTTTTCAAGCACATACAGTTTAATTCGAACCCTTGCAGAACGAGCAGACATGTTACTCCCGGCCGCAAGGAGTAATTTGTGTAAAAGAACCTTTCCTGGTGATAAAAGGGATATTGCACATGGACAACAAATGGCAAAACGAAGAAATATTATGCAAAGCGGATGCGCTGAAAGGTTTGTCTGAAGAAAAGCTGTCATGGGTAAGGAGAACATGCGCTCCCATATGGACTGAACACATAATGAAGCTCACTTGGGTTACCGCCATCGAGAAACCCTTCAAACTACAAAAAGAAATTTCTTACGAACTGTGCTTCCGTGGGGAAGGAAAGAAAAATGTAGGGGAAAACAAAAATTGCAACAAATTCTCATAATACCTGACATAAAAAACGAACAGCTGCAATGATGGACATATACTGGGTCTGCAGCAACATGGCATACCTGCATCTCCCGCAATCATGGAGAGGTACATGCTCCCTGGCAACGCTGCATTCCGCAATAATGGTGATCCCAGAAAGCCATTTCCATGAAGAAAGCGCATAAGTGGCGGCCCCAAAAGAACCACCACCGAAGCCGCCTGAAGAAGTTCCCGTGTATGCCATAGATGAGGAAGATGTGCAAAACCTGCTCCAAAGGAAGAAACAAGCCTCAAACTATATTTCAGCCAAATCGTCAGACCTCCTGGCCCAAATATCGGATCAATTCCGGTTGTTTAGCTCCGTAGAGAAATTTTTTCCGTCCCTTGTTCCTAGCATCCAGGCGAGAGCGAATGCCAAATGGCTACAGATCACCAGGTGGGAGCTCATCTAGTTGGCTAACGACACTAAAGAAGGGTTTAATGTCATCAAAGTGGAGCTCAGAGCCCTGCGATTAATGACGATGGAGAACCGATATGTGCTGGACCTGGTAACAGCAATCAATGGAGGAGTTTGACGAAAAATCGGGAGCGCATGTTGCACATTTGTACCTTCTGCAGATGCACGGTGCACGACCTCGGGCGACGAATGAAGGACAAAGGAGGGGCAGAGCCCAGCACCTGGTTTGATAATCTTTTTTCCTGGGTACCTTCCTGGCTAGGAATGAGAATGAAACTCCTCATATCACTCATCGTCTTTTTACTTCTCATTTTTTGTGTGTGCCAATTAGGAATTCGATGCTGTGCAAATGCGGTACCAAATGGTGCACTGATGATGGTAACAATGGGTCGTGCAAATGGAGTGGCACAAGTAAAACATGAGGCGGAGGTGCAAACAGGAGATAGTTCAGAGCCCAAGTATAGAATGACTGCAATATACAACACAGGGCACAGAGTGGATAACTTATATCATACAACCATAAAGGAACCTAAAGAGTTACAATGGTACAAGGAAGTATGGGTGGACCTGGAGGGTGAGGGAGGTTGTATCTATATGACCTGCACCCTAGATGAATATGCTAGAAGGGGGGAAAGCCTCAGAGCGGTATGCAGGGCATCGATGCCTATAAAGGGCACACCTGCATGGGATGAAGCAGTGGCAGAGGAGGAAGAACGTAAGAGATTGGGGGGAAATACAATATTCATTATTTAAGTAACAAAAGGGGGAATGAGTGGAAGGAGGGGGCATTTTTGAACCCCCCTCCCCTATTCCTACACTTCCTGGGTAGGCCCAGTCGCAGCTGCTTTGGGGTAAGGGCCCCAGCCCTGGAGCACTCGTGAAGGAACACCCCTAGGAACTGTGACCCCCCCATTGTAGCAACCCTTATAACAGTGTAAGACCAAAAGTGAATAAGACTTCATTTTGTAAGTCACCGACTCCATTTTATAATAATAAAACGTCCTTGAAGTTTCAACGGACACAGGCCTGTAGCTCTCCCAGCCAGGCGCGCACAGCGAGCAAGTTCCTCCCCCCACCTTCTCGCCCTTGCCATCCCTGCAGTTATTCGGTACCCATGAGAAGACTGGCTGCGAGAATGCAACAAAATCCACACTGTATCTTCTGTCTTCCGTCTTACTTCATTGACCCAGATACAGCCATGAGCAGGGGCCAGAGCAAAAGCTATCTGTCTCTATAAACCTGCCCCACACCCAACAGACCCGGCCATAAAGAACATAATCCTCCAACCCCTTAAGATAGAATCAACAGTCAGAAGTGACCCTTGAGTCCGTTTGATCGTTCACACTCTAATGTGGACAGAGCCAACGTGTCTTTTTGCATATGAGATCATATGACCCTAATGATGGGACAATGTGTATACGAATGAACAATATAATGTGTACGTGCGAGTAGAAGCTCTCATGTTAAAGTTTAAACAATGAAAGTGTGATATGTATTAACATATGGTACAAAAATGCTTCAAGAAATAGATCACAACATGTAATGTACAACCAGCCTAATACTGTACATGCCAGCACCAAGCTACCTCGTTCTCATAAGTTTAAATGTGAATATATGTATAATATCTGGTAAACATAATGCAATAGCTAGTCATTCTCAATAAGCCACAATCCTTGCTTAAGGCTGCGCACACAGACCTCGAACTATGCACTACTTTTAATGAAAGATGAACATTGATTCAAGCGTGTTTTATTTCTTGATGAGTTCTCGGTTTCCTTTCTTTTTTTTTTTTTTTTTTAATTCTTTTTCTGTTAAATTCTTTTTTTAATGGATAGTTTGGGAGTTAACAATGGAACATTAAAAATTGTCACTCAGGTGCTCTGCCAAAAGATAACTACATCAATTCCGGAACAGTTTCAACTCTTGGGTAGACACAAGAGTAGCAGTTATAGGAAAGCAACAAGGAAGAGAAGGTTTAGCCAGACAGATAATAAGAGTGTACTTTAAACCAGTATAACCTGAATGCAACATAGTAAGCCACTTGTAAGAGCCTGCATGTAAAATTGTGTTTTAAAGGCCCTGTTTCTGTATGTAACAAGGAGCCATACCGCAAAGAGGTTTCAAGTCTTTTCTACCCTTTATGGTGTCAAAATAGCTTAGCAGAGATTTAATGATGTTTGGACATACGACCACTAAACCCTCACCCCCCTAACAAAATGTATGCCCATGATGATATGTGCTTCTTGTGACCTAGTCGTTTTAGCCATATATTCTGAATTATCTTTGGTGTTATCAGATGGACACCCCAGACCATAAAATGACTCCATGAGCTCTACCCTTCAACCAGTATATCCTGAATTATTTCAACAGCCCAAGCACAGTATCTAAGGATGACATTTAATCTATGGTCAGTAATAAATAACCTGCCTTTGAACTATGTTTTCACAAGTGTACAGGTCTTTGAGCCCACCGGACAAACAGATCATGGTAGTGAATAAATGAGCGTGTGTGGCCACAAGTGCAAATGTCAAATGGTTAGTGTAACAGAAGAAACAACAAAAGTGTTGTCTCTACATACCAACGCAATGAGCCCAGCAGACCGATTGACCCAGAACACGACGTCATCTCATCACGTGCCCTCAAGCCAACCAAGTGCCTCCAACCTTATGGCACCTATAGGTGCCCACTCTTAGTGGCAAATCCTAACTATTCATGTGCCCCGTAGGACTTCCCACAGCCTGATGACGATATTCATGTATAAAAATGAATTGTTACATGTTTTCTGCAGAGCGCTCTCAGCGTGAGCAGAGTAGATTCTGCTTGCCCCATTTTAGATAAAAGCCTTTGATACGACCAGCACTTGGTCTTGGTCTCATTCCCTCCAGGGATGCGTTTTCATTGACTCCATTGGGAGAATTAACTGTATTTTCGGGGGGCCTCTCACTTACAATATTCATGAGGACAAATTTGCATACATTTAGAAACATTGTATGCAAATGTATCTCATGATTATTAATGAGGGACATTTTGAAAACCGCACTTGTTTATGGCCCTCGAGGCCTGGAGTTGGACAACCCAGACCTAGTGCAACCAAAATAAAACAAACTACTGGACCACGTCTGCTCCCATGTGAAAATAAAAACATGAATTACTAAAGTAAATGGACACAAAATATGCTGTAGCTCCCAGCTTTCAGTCTACATCCTTCAACAAAAAGGTTCCTTAATAAGGTTGGCCCTTTCGTATTGGTTCACCATACTATTATGGCACGTCTAGTGGGAGGTTGCAGACATGATTCTCAGGCTGCTGGGCCGCTCCCAATTAACATTCACGAGACTGTCAGTCGTGATCTGTTAATTTGCAGGTTCACACCATTCATGGTGGCCCCCAAAACATGTGAAGAAAAAAAAACAGTACTACTGTGAAAACATGTGAAGTTCAGCAACAAGGCCCCAATTCTTCCCAGAAGGAAATCTTAATTGCACCCACAACCTCGCAACCTCCAAATGAGATCCACAACTCCACTTTTCTTCAGTCCTTTTGTTGCTCCAAATCAAACTGCAAACTTGTTCTCCAGTTACATGCTCAGTCTACATTGGCCCTTCTGTTTAAAAGGTATCATTAACAGTGCCTCATGTTACCGTATTCTGCTGCCTTCCGCAAATCAGTTGGCAATTCCGAGGTTGTCAGCCTTTCAGGATCCAGGTTCCATAGGAAGTTGGAAGCTAGCCGTGCAGTGCAAGCTTTCATGCCCAACGCTTCCAGTTTGTTAGAGGGTTAGAACCTCAATTTCAACATGCATGAGCTGAATTTCCATCCTTGCACACATTTAAAGAGCGAGCAGCTCAGAGAAGTCATCCTTGTGCACTCAACTCCTCATTTCTAAAAAAAGAAGTTGGTTTATCTAAAACAAATACCCAAAACTCTGTACCACAACCTTTACATCACCTTACAAAATTCAGCTCTTCCACAAAGTTGGTTGCCTCCCTCAAAGCTGTCCCAAGGACTCCTTCCTATTTTGCTACCTTGTACAGACCTTCTGCCTTTCAGATGGCACCCATTCGATGTCTGTTACCCATGATGTTTTCTGTCATTCATAAGCCCTAAAGACCTGTGACCAGGACAACTCATTCACATCTGTCCCAATTATAAAATCCCCCAACACAGTTGGCCAAGTATTTAAAACGTGATTGTTAGTATGTATTCCGCTAATGGTATCCAGCGTGGCAATGACATAGGCGAGAGGCTAAGAAATATGTAGCCGCTGGTTTTATGGCCCTGCCCCAGGGGTGCACATTATTAAAATTACCCCGGAGCAGTAATGGACAACACTGGAACCACCTCACCATCCCAGACCAGCTGTTCCATTGAGGTGTTGAGCAAACTGCAAATAAAAATGTTATTACAGGAGATGGGCCACAACCTGAATTCATAATATTAAATAAGGTACAGGGAGGTTTTGGTAGCCCTACAGGTTTTTACTTAAAACTCATCAACTCATCTTTCTTTCCCATTCCGCTATTGCCCCTTTCATTATCCCCATCCAAGCTTGCTGCCTTAGGTACAAAGTAGAGGATACAATGTGAAACCACCACCACCCCTCCACCCCCCAACATATAAACATTGGTCAAGTTTCTTGTTACACTTCCCATGAGCCCCATACACCCATTCCAACCCTTCCATCAGTCTCTCTACATTTATCTTCTGCATGGTTTTCTTTTACATCAACTTGACAGCTGCGGACTGCCATTACTTTTGTTTTAACTCTACTCCCACTTGTCCCCCTGCTCTGCCGTGTGGCTGGCACGGGTTTGAAAGTGGCCCCTTGCTTATTGCTTCTTCCTTTCGTGGCAATGTGGGCAATAGCTGGGGCTTGCTGAGCCACAGAACTCTTATTGAATGGGCTATGGAAGCCCATGTTCTGTTGGGGCTTTTTTGCAGCCTCATCACTTTCCTACGTAGCGGTGCTTCCTTCATACGTGGCGTTCTTGGCGTTCTCGGGAGGATAGCTCAGGGGCAACGTGCTCGCCTTGGAAGCAAGACTACACGGAGCAACACAGGTTCAATCCCTGGGAAACCTCTGGGTATTAAGCGTGTTATCAATAACTTAACATATCATACATAGCTTTGGGAATCCTATACATTTTCCTCTGTGGAGGTGCTCAAACAACTAATAGGGACTTATGTGCCTGTTCCTTTCTTCCGTGTTGGTGCCATTGATCTCAGGGCTTTGAGAGCCTGTCATTAATTTCCTCCATGGCAGTGTTGTATTGAGGCAGGCAGGGAAACTCCAGGTGGGCTCCTGGGCAGAGCAAGTCCATGCAATAAAATATCTCGGAGTTCTGGTGAACTCTAGCATCAGGGAACATGAATGGGAAGTAGCTCAGAGAACAAGGGTTCAGAGTTTGGCCCGACAAGGGTCAATACTACACAGAAAATATGGAAAAGCAGAAGGTGACCCCAATTTTAACATATGCAGCGGAAACTGCACTGAATTTATCGTGGGAAATTTGGGACATTCTGGAAGCCATTATTTGGCACAAAGTTTTGCGCTTACAATCCTTTTCCAGTGGCGTTGATCAGATATGAACTGGCCTTTCAGACTCTCCACTCCAAGGTTCTCTGGAAAAAATTGGATTTATATTGAAAACTGTTATAGACGATCACCTTCCTCCCATAGACATTTCTACGAATGAAACAGACTGGGTGCATTACCATTTTTCTGGATCGTTGGAAACTTAAATGCAACCCTTGGATATCCTTGTTGGGTCTAGTAGAGTTTCCAAAGCTGGAATCTGGTGGCCCTCAGAGTTCCACTGTTAAAAGAATTCCAAGATGGAGGATAAGAACTTGTAACCTTTGCAAGTGGAGCCCTGGAGTGGTACGCTATGCAATCCAGTTCACCTAGGGCCTTCCCAATTGTGAAGCATACTTGCACACCTGACCTGAATCACACAATTAGATAGTCCAGCACTAGTCCCCCTGACCTATGTAAGGGGAACCTAACAAATGGAACTGTGGATGGCAGAAGGTAGAGTCGGAGGAGCAAAAGCATTGAGTGCGAAATAGAGCAATGAGGAGGTAAAGAGAGGAAGAAGGGGGTATGAGGAAGATAACAGTGAGGAAGCCGAAAGGAGGAAGAAGGGAGTGGAGGAGATGGAGAGGAAAGAAAGCAGAGAGAATAAGAAAAGGGCAGAGGGGAGAAGAGGCAGAGAAGGAGAGGAGGAGAGAAAAGGAAGTGAGGAGGAAGGAGGAGAGAGAGTGGGGAAGAGGCAGAAAACAAAGAAAGAAGAGGAGGAGGGTAGGTGACTAATGAATGGAGACGACGAAGAACTTCAACTGAGCCTGGTGGGGGAGGAGGAATTGAAAGCAGCAGAGAGCAAGGGACAAGCGGTGAAAGGGAACGAGAGAAAAGGTCAGTGAACAAATACAGAAGGGCAGTGAAAATCGAAAAAGGGGAAAGAAAGGGACTGAACCCAGGAAGAAAGGTAAACCTTGTCTAGTGCAAGTATGGTTTTGAATAGTTCCCAGATGAATTGCCAGTGGATAATATAAATTCACAACCTTGCAGCCATACACCTTTCGTTTTGCATGTCACCCAAGTTGGACGGATATGCCCAGACATGGTTCCTGAGCCTGCTGTGCCTACAAACCCCCAAACACCATGAGGCATAAACATGTTTGTTTTCTTGCGGTCTCACACAGAAATGATGTGACCTAGCTGTTGTTGTTGTGATGGGCTGTCCCTATGGTGGTTGGACCAAGAATAATTTGCAGATGGTCTTTCCCCTTCAGTAATGGCAAACCTATGGTCTGGAGGGTTGCCCAGAGCAATTGCCAATAGTCAAGATTAAGTCATAATCTTCCAGCCATTGAGAGATCGGCACCAATATTCTTCCTCCCTGTTAGATGCCATGTCCCCCCCCTTCTGCACCCATCTCACTAGCTGCTTGATCTATTTCTATTATTACGGGCCATTGTTAATTGTGAGTCTAAATCTTGGGTGAACTTCTCGATATCTATTCCAAGGGTACTTACCTGTCCGTTTACTCCTCGACAGACATATGGGGGTGGTGCTGGGGCCGTTGGTAGGGGTGCAGAGGGTGATGTGGGCTTTGACACATACACCGGGTCACTATACCCTTCTGCTGGCACCGGCTTTGGCAGGTGGGGGTATAACCGTGTGACCTCTACCTTTCCTTCCTTCTCTTCCTCGTCCTTTCACTGCCACTTGCTTCCAGGGGAGATGTGCCTGTCGTTTTGCCTTGTCCGGAGGTATTTCCTCGAAAAGTCTCCATAAGTCTAATATTTCTCGTCTGTTCTGGAGCTGTTTACCCTTGTATTTTACAAACAAACATGTTGCTACCATGTCTAAAACATTTCTATCAAACGACCCCCCCCTTGGGGCCACACCTAGGGTAAACTTTCCCCCTTCAATTCTGTAATCCATTGATCATGGTATTTAGTAATCCTGTCTGCGTATCCTGGCAAACTCTGGCAAATATGTGACAGTAGTGTCTCCGCACCCATCCTGTCTTGGCAATACCTTCCCACCTTTATGGGTCAATATAACAATGCAATTTACTGTAATTCAATAGTTCACCCCATTATGTGTCACCTTCGTGACACTGTATTTGGTAAACCACAATCTGTCACACTTACTATGACAGAGTGTGTAACAAAACAATTATACAATATTGCTTCTTTCATTATTCATCTAGATTCTGCACAACAGACATAAACAAGACAATTACACGACAAGGACCTTTAAACATACCACATTTAACATAAATCCTCCATACCTGTCCCCCTTTATCCTTGCAATATTCTCCCTTGATATTCCAGCCCGTTCCCTATCTCAGTCCCTTATGCACTACTCCCTTCCCGTCTCCGAGTGTCCCCTTACCTAAGCAAGAAGTAAAAGATGAAGCTTTTGTAAAAACTATTCCGAGTCTTCGCCTTATATGAGACGCCTACCGTTTCCACTTATGTTTCTCTTATATCCTACACTAGTCGAGATAGCACTATGCGGTGCGCCTTCTAACCCCTTTCAGAGCTAGGTTCCCGTATCCCTTTTCACCTTGTAATCTCCTTAACTGTCCTAATGGCCATATGCATAAAGAAAAGAATAGATTAAGCCCAAGAATTCTCCCTCTGTTATATGAACTTTCCCCCCTCAGGTTTCCCTTTCGTTCAATCCCCAATATCTCTTTATCTGACTCCTTACACTACTTTTCCTTCCCCCATTACCTTTTAATGTCGCTCGCACTTGATACTGACATGTCTGTCTTGATCCGAGACCCTCCGGACCCAGTCTGTCAAGGTGCCGCCCTGCACTCAATGGCTGCGCCCGGCTCTGGCGAGCAGTACGGTAGGTTTTTGCAAAACCGGGACCCGTATACACTCTCGCCCTACTTCATGCACACGTCTAGGTGTACCGGTTGCCATAGGTGGCCAGATTTTGAGGGGGTGCACCCTTGGTCTCCGCTGTGGCCGGGGATGTCTCGTGTCAGAAGGAACGGAAGGACGCAATCATGTCAGGGTCACCAAATGAAAGTGAGTAGTCCCCCAAAATACAATTCAAACTCCCCAATGAGAGTCAATAATGGACACACCCCAAGAGGGAATGAGACCAAGACCAAGTGCGGGTGAAGTTAAAGGTAATGTTTATCTAAAACCAAAATAGGGCAAGCAGAGGACTCTGCAAACTCTGAGAGCACTCTGCCCATCATTACTCTGACATCACTTTAAAAAGGGTTACAGCATCATTAATGACGAATATTGTGTAAGGTACAGAAATTACATTTGATTGGAGGAGCCGCAGATCCAGCATAGCTTCATAGGCGCCGCCTCCATACGACTGGATAGTTGCTTTGCGAGAAGACTGAAAATCACGTGCCTTTGCCAGGCTGGTCAGTGTGAGGTGAAGGTTATGTGGCTCTGGATAAGGTGATTGATACTAACTCTCTAATCTAAACACTACTTCAAAGTACACAATAAAAACATCCATAAAAAAATAACCATTGGCATCATGACAGTTGGGGGAAGAGTCCTATTTCATTTGCTGTATATGCATACAATTATCTTACATCATTGATAGGGAGAAAGGTATGGGCGGGGGGGTCATCTGTGTCAGGGGTCATGGGGGTGAACACTCTGCGCGGCCCCAGTGGAAGGATGAGAGGATACATTTGTTGCATTAAGGTATCAGTGAGAAATGGGCCTTTGCGGCAGTACTATCAAGGGTCAGGAAGAAAGGTGGGGGCCTGTGCACTCGCTAGGCGCAGCGCTGCTGGAGAGGAAGAGAAGGCCATGTGACTCTCAAAGTGTGGCCTCTTTCGATTAATGGAGTTAAGTAAACCATTCGGATGGGGTTCGAACAGGTTTTCTGTGGCTTCATTTGTAACAGGCAAACAGGAGCTTCTGATCATATTGTGGGCTGTATTGTCATATATACACTGGTCACCGTACTACAGGATTGCTCTATGTATATTGGCTCCGTAGGCTGAGCCTTTTACATCGCACACATGAGTCTCCTAGCATCTTAACACATTTGCAAGTGTACACGGTACTTAAAAACAATTAACCTACATCACAGAACAAGAGCATGTGGGTTCTAAATATCTTATTAATTACAATTTGTTTGGTGTATTATCACAGGAGAGAGTTTATGTTCACAGATGAGATTAGTATTGTGGGTGAAACAGGGTGGTACACAATCGCGGGGCATACATCTGCCACAACAAAAAGGTGCAAGGTTAGGGGTTGTGTGGGTCGTATGTCTTATGTGCAGGGCGTGCGAGTGTGGAGGCAGGTTTGTGGAGACAAATGTTTTTTTCCAGGGCCAGGCTCTAGCCTGATCATTCACAGGGCAGTGATGTAAGGAGGGAGGCGAGAGATAGTTTAATTTGTTGCCGTTCGCGCCCAGTCTTCCGTGAGAACAGGGCAGCTGCATGGGCACCAGAGGGGCGGCGGTGGGGGAGTAGCTGGCTAACTGTGCGCGGCTCCAGGGGTGAGCTGCAGGCCTGTAAGCTGGCTTTGCTTTGAGGCCTGCCTGAGCACATTCAAAATGGAGTCGGGGTTCGTTACAAAACGGAGTCAGTTCTTAGTCCTTTTACAGACACTGCACCTATGTATCGATCCGAGGCTGCCTGGCACCTTTTGGCCAAAGGCATGTAGTCAGCCGTGGGGCGAGCGTAGAGAGCATGCGGGGAAGGGAATGAAGGGGACGGAGGGGTCGAAAAAATGACCTTCCCTTCCACACACTCCCTTCGCTATTCCTGGTTTTTCAGTAAAGACATTTGAAAATGGATTCAATAAATCTTGTATGTCTTCCTTCTGGTTGAGTGGTAAGTCGGGTGGAACCAAGTTTACCCCATCTATTTCCTCAATTAATAAGCTAGCAATTACTACCGAGGAAGATTCTGTCGGATCTTCACTCCATTTTTTTAATACGTTTTCATGAGATATTTGGGTGTTTCCCACCCATCGGGTTGTGATATCCGATAATTGGAGGGCCCTGTCCGTTCCAATAGGTCATTTGGACCATACCAGCGGGATAACATCTTGTGCTCTGATGTCGGCAGAAACACTAGGTATTTTTGACCAATACCTTCTGATAATCTTGGGCCTTCTTTTTTTCCAAAATTGTTTTTTTATTGAATTTGAAAGCAAAAACAAAACAAGCAACACAAGTTCACGCCCAGGCGAGAACACCACCACCCCTAAACCCCCATCCCAAAACCAATGGTGATTACAGCCGAGGATAGAAAAAATGAACTGAAAGAAATAAATTATACAATTTCGGACTCAGCAGGAGTGACAGACAGATGCCTCAGACGAACCACTACTGAGCAATAGTAAATAAACAACATACGAGCCCCAGATATCCTTTGGCCCCAAAGTCGGATGCACATAAGTTCCGTAGTCCATTTCTGTTTCGTAACAGTTGTTGGGAAGGAGAAGATCCTTGCCCCTCCCCCTGCGTCACTCCAGGTGAAGAACACGTGCATTAGCCAAGGGGGGGGGCTCAGCCCCCCCCACGGCGTCTGGTTGCCCAACATCCCATTTCAAATAATGAACATCATAGCCCCTACCCCTGCCACAAGAAGCCATTTTGAACTTGGCCCTACGCCATCTTTTCCACCAGCCCTGAAAATCCATCTCTTGGTAGAAATGCAGCTCTCCCATCCCCGGCGCCTCGCACAGCCAGCCCACACCATCGACCTTGCCAGCTCCGCGCAAGCCCTGTTCACACGGAAGCCCAGACATGCCTTGTTACAATTCCGTGGTATCATTTCCTAAAGAATGTGTTCTGCAAAGAGCGTGAGACAATGACAAGTCATAAGCCCAAGTGCCCATTCATCTCCACTAAACTGCCTGTGCCCTCTCAACCCCCAACCCGCTAGGCTAGAGCCCATCAGTTCTGACCCCCCAGTTCCTTTCATGCTGATACCCATCTGACCCTTTCATGTCCCGACCACCCCAGAACCCCACCACAGCCCTAATCCCGTGTAACAGTATAGTCTCTCCAAAACCAACACACGTCTCCCTACGTCATGAGCACATCTGCTCGGCAGACGGCAGATCAATCCTTACTGTGGGCACCTGGGTGCGGTTTTTGTGGTATCAAAGGGATCACTGAAAGTAGGGGTTGGAATGCCAATATATTAGCTCATCTGACCTATGTACCCCTATTCATGCAAGATTTTATGTCTGCCATTATTTTGTGCATTATTAGTTCCTGTTTAGTTTAGTTAGATAGATGGATGCATGCTCCCTTACCCTGACCTTCACACCACGGAGATGAGCCCAGCTGACCCACGTGTGCCAAGAGTGACTAAGAGGAGACGGCCAATGGACATCCTGCATCCTCTATATTATCAACTGCTCTATATGTTACCCACCAATGCAAGGCCACAATGAGTACCTTATGTATTTCATCATCTGTCCTCATCAGTGAATCTGTGTGTATTTTTAACGTGCTGCCTGTGTAATGTTTCGGCAGAGCGCTCACAGCAATTTTTATGATTACATAAACGTTGTTATCTTTGCAACTCATCTAATGGTCTCATTACGCTGACGGGGGTTTACCTCATTTTTACTTATTATTGGGACACATGTTAAGAGGGTGCCTTCACAGTATAAAATGTCGGACTTCCACCGTTCAAATGAGGGAGAGCGGCACCTGCCCCACACCATAGCCCCTCTCCTCTTAGCCAGCAGCAACAAAAGACCCAATAACTTCCCGATATGCTTAGGCAGACCTAGCGTGCATCCCAACAACGCCACAATCGAAGATCTTTTCACCAGTTCCCCCACAATACCGTTAATCAGTGCGAACACTTGCTCCAAAAATCCTGGATTTGTGGATAGTACCAGGCCAGGTGTAGGAAAGATGCTGAGGCAACACTGCATCTTCGGCACGCTTCTAAAGCCTCTGGGAAAAATCTATGTATGCCTTTCAGGGTCAAGTAAAACTCTTGCAAAAAACTTAAAATGGATCAACTTAAAATTGCTGTTGACAGCTACCTCATGGGTTTGCAGACAGCAGGTTCGCCACATTTTATCTGGACAGAGTGGCACCCAAAGCACCCTCCCATTTAGCTCGAGAGACCACTGCCCACCTCGTGCCCTCATCAATTATTTATTTTTATTGTTGTTTTGATCAGTAAAACCTGACCTTTCAACATATTTATTACAAAATTTAAAATAAATGGATAAAAGTAACATCATTCAATTTTTTACAAAACAATTTTTCAAGAAAAAAGATCCTTAAATTTCTACACAAATTAATACAGTAATCGCTCTCACCATAATTCTGGATAACATATATGAGGATTATCACATCACTTATTCTTGATCATCATTGATATCTTGTATCTTGATTTTCAATGAGTTTAAATAATTCACAAGTGCATACCTTAGCTGTTTTGAGTGGCCTCCAAATAATATTGACCATAATTCATCATGCATGACCACAGTCTTATTAAGCAAATGCTTAAAATAAAATATTCGCGTTGATAAGAGGCCAACACATTCAACCACCAAATGCTTCATCGTTTCCACCTCTTGATTGCAAAATCGACATGCTTGAGCAGATGTCTTCTTCCATCTATACAATATCTCTCTTGTCGGCCAGATATTCAATCTGAATCGCAGAAAATCGGTTCGATGACTAGGATTCGGGGACTGCTTTAGATATTTTTCTATGTGTCCTTGTGCTTTTAGAGCAAAAGGATTCAAATCGAATTTCATTATTTTCATGCATGCGTCTCGGGTTTTAATCCAATCAGATCGCCATAATTTAGTTTTGGCTTTATTGGGATTTTCGATAAGCAAGATTTCAGAGACATCTGCTCTTAATACATTTTATTTAGCACAGGCACGCCATTTCTTTGGAAAATTATCGTCTGACAACAGTAAATAGCAAGATATGATATTAAGTAGTCCATTATTACTGTCCTTTATAATGCATTTTCTGTATAATTGACAAACCTTCCATTTGTATATAGCGTAAAGAGATGTTAAACCCAATTCGTGTCTAATGATCGAGATAGACTCAGAATTTGGTAGCATAAGTGATCTTTTCCAAAATATACTTTCATATTTAACCCAATATGTATAGGATTGGCATTTCTCAACCTCTGACCCATATAAAATGGTGGGCACATATTTTTGCTTGTAATATGTAAGCATGGGGTTAATGGTGAATTTACAGTATTTAGCCCGAATTAATAGTATTTGTGATAATGCACTCAGATGTTTTTGTTGCAAATGATATTCATGTGTTTTGTTGGACATATGACTAGTCACACAAACCCCCAAATAGATATTTGACCTTACAAGCAAAAGGTCAGTACCTTGTAATTGCCAACAACATAGTTTCTGTCCTTTGTTGACACCAAATTGCATCACTTGGGTTTTCTTGGTGTTAATACTAATGCAATTTCTTTTGGCATATATATCTAATGCATTTAGCATATTGCGCAAGCCAGCTGGTGTTTTGGACAACAACACCATATCATCGGCATAAAGAAGCCACTTAATGGCTATGCCTTGCAATTTTGGTGGATCAACAGTCAACCCCTTAAGACTAGACCCAAAGTCTAAGAGAAAAAAGTTAAACAATGCAGAAGCCAGCAGACATCCCTGTTTCAGACCCCGTGAGGTCTCTATGGGTTCAGACAACAGACCCTCATTGCTCAAGCGAACTAGGATTGATGTATTTGTATGTAATTCAACTATCCATTTGAGTATGTACCAGGGGCATCTTAAGTCCATCAATTTCTTGAATAGCAATTCCCTGGGGACAAGGTCGAAAGCTGACCTAAAGTCTACAAAGGCCATGTATATCGGTTGGCTATGTTGCTTGTTTAGATGAATAATGGCCTTCAGGGTAATTAAATGAATAGCAGTGCCTAGGCCAGGGATGAACCCTGTCTGAAAGGGATCTCTATGGTTTAGATATTATGTGCTTCCAGCATCTTTACCGGAGGAGCCCACCTGCATCTGCTTGCAAGGTATTTCGTTTACTGGCTGTAAACATTGTGGCCACGGCTATTTCGGCTCCGGTGCCCCCACGCCGCCATTGGCACACACGAGGAGTACCACTTTTGGTAATGGCCACCTGTTCTCCGTCTACCTCCAACGCTGCCTGACTTCCTACCTGCTTCAGGAAACCTGCACCCTGATTGGCCAGCAGAATATACTTCTGCGCCAATCATCAGCCGGCAGGCGAAGCCGGCCCACTTTCGGGAAGGCCCACGAGAGAAGGCTCGCTTCCTGTCCTCAGCCTGTCCATGCCTGCCCAGCCGTCAGCCCGGACCCCTGGCCGTTTCATACGCGGTATCAGCACCACTCTGTAGTGCAATACAGGTACGTTTTCACTGCTTACTCGACCACTCTGGACTGATCATTACATACACCGCCGCTACACGTATTAACTCCTTTCCGGGTTCTGGAGCCCTCTGTTGTCTGTTTCCAACTGCAAAGCTGCTAGTCAATCGCATGTACGAGTATGTATGCCTCGTCTACTAGTTCATCTTGCATCTCTGTTCAGCATACCCATGACGTGATTGTGTCGGCTGTATCTCAGTGCCTCCTCACGCTCCGCACCTATCGTTCTATTGTGTAGTACGCATAGCCTGGTCTTAATGCCTTTCCTGATTGGTTGCTACTCCAAGCCCGTGCCTGCATACCCTGCTAACTGTATTGTTCTGCTGTTGTCTAACAACAACTGAGCCGACTGCATATCTGAGCTAGTAGTCGCTACTTCTGCAACTGCTTACCATAAAGTGAATATACCTTTTCAGTGCCCAAATTGCCTGTACTGTTCATGTTTGTTAAACATTGCCACCCAGCCTGTACACGCCTACTGAATGACCACGTCATTTGTTGATCTGTTCGCCTGTGCTTGCATTGAAACTGCTCTGTCGCCGGCCTTTGCTCGCATGTGAAATGATTGAGCTCCTGCTCAAAATTACAAAATTGATCTACTTGTTAGCTCCACGATATATGCTACTCTGCCTCTGCCCGATATGTTCACTATGCATTGTCTAACTTGCTGCGCCTCACCTTTTGATCTATGCCTACACATGTTGTACTGCTCCGCATGAGACATGCCCACACGCTGTAAGTTAATTCTAGGGTACATGCCTTACTCGGCCGTGCCTTTAATTTGACATCCACCCGATTTGCCAATACTTGTTGCTAACATTAGAGTACCTGTCCTGACAGAATTGTTGCACCGCTACCATTGACACATGCCTCATGCACTTTGCATTGTTCCCCGATTAATATGCTAATGTATGTGCAAGCCCTGGTACTTGCCCTGCCTGTGTACTCTAGTTCGATGCACCCTTACTACCTAGACTCCGAATTAAGTAGTCTAAACCTGACTGCCGTGCATTTTAACATCTGAACCTGCATTGCTTGCATAGAGTACGCACTGCCTAGCCACATAGTGCCTGCAACTCTTACAATTGCTCCACAAACCCGGTGCCCCTTTCCTCTCGAACTTCAGTAACATGTTACCACGCTTGTCTTCCCGAAGGCCACTGCTCGTATCATTACAAGTACCACTCTTAGTGTGGGCAATTACTTGGTCGCTACACTTACCACCATCCAACGTAGTTGCACCTAGCTCCTTGTACACCTCATCCATGGCCATCATCTACAGACCTGCTGATACCTACCCAGGCACTGCATCGCAAAACCACAACATCTACCTCAACGATCCGGCCCTATGGCTTGACCACTTTGCCAAAAAACCCTCACCTAACCAACCATGCTCTATCTCTCTTAGAAACCTAAGATTAGGATCTAGATTTATGGGTAAGAAGGGTCACCCCATGTATCTGAGCCCACATCTGAAAACACAGACGCTCAGCCCGCCTCCACAAACGCCCATCTCACCCACGCTCCATCACCCTCAGACCAACACAGGTTCAACAAGTAACGCTGGTCTAATTAAAGCCGCCCTGATTAACGCAAGGTCCCTAGCCGCACACGCTCTGGACATCGCTGATCTTATCAAGACTCAGGAACTCGACCTCATCGCCATCTCTGAGACATGGCTGCACGCGGCATCTGGCCCGGCACTCTCTCTGGCCATCCCCACAGATTACTCCATCATCAGATGTGATCGCACCTCGAGAGGTGGAGGTATTGCATTTATCTTCAGAAACTCATTAGAACTTAGAACCATCCCAAGCACTAAGGCGGAATCCACAGAGTTACTCTCTGTCAAACTCTCAGCCAACCAAACGGTCACCATCCACCTAATATACAGACCCCCTGGTCCACCCACATCCTTTGTGGATGACATCTCTACTTTAGTACTCAACAATGCTAAACCCAACTCTCAAACCATCATTCTAGGTGACCTTAATCTAGGACACCAAGACCCTAATGATCCTGCGGCCCTCGACCTTGCTAACACTTTAACAGATTTAGGCTTCTCACACCACATACAGGAACCCACCCACATTAAAGGGCGGTCCCTTGAATGGCTCAGTGAAACAAACTGCAACATTAGCGTACTCTCCAATGCCCCTTGCATCTGGTCTGACCACCACGTCATCACTTGCAGTATCGAAGCAGCTTCACCACCCACGCCTCTGGTTGCCCCAGCCACCCTCACTAGAAATAAAAAGAACATCACGACTGGAAAACTACTCCCCCTCATCCTTCCCACATTAAACAATGCTCCTGACACTTGTGCAGACCCTACTACCCTAGCCGACATGTACAACCAGTCAGTGCTTGCAGCCATCAACTCCATTGCCCCGCTTAAACTGAGGAAACCCAAACAACGAGCACACCTTAACTCGTGGTTCACTCCCCAGCTTAGAGTGTTACGTAAAGAGAAACGTACTGCAGAGTCACGCTGGAGAAGTCACCACTCTGACAACCACAAGGACGGTCTTCTGATAGCCACCCTTAACTATAAGGAAGCTGTACTCCAGGCAAAAAAAGATTCTTACAATAACCGCATTATGTCAGCCCAATCTAACACCAAGGAACTCTTTAATATTCTTAAGGAACTGGAGACTCCTGCAGCCCCCCCTGACTCTTGTACTAAAGACAGCACCTGGTGCACCAATATTCAGTCAGCACTTCTGGGTAAAATTGCCACCCTCCAATCCAAAATCAGAGACAAACAGAAATCCCTGCAGCTTGACCAACCACTGACCACACTTACACTCAATACACACCCAGCCAAGCTTTCTCATGAACCATTCTCCTTCTCCCCGCTCACCACTATCGAAGTTGAAGGCATCATAAACAATTTAAAACCATCTAATTGCCAAGACGACCCTTGCCCTGCACCTATTATCAAGGATGCATCTCATGAGTTAGCCCTGTTCATCACAGAATTCATAAATGCTTCTTTCAAAACGGGTATTGTCCCCGACAACCTAAAGGATGCATGGGTTATCCCACTCCTCAAAAAACCCTCCCTTGACCCTAATATCCCAACTAACTTCAGACCAATCACTACAGTCCCATTCTTACTTAAGATCCTGGACCGCGCAGCTTACCTGCAGATTCAGGATTACCTCGAACTAAACAATCTTCTGGGCTTAAGACAATCAGGGTTCCGCCCTAAACATGGCATGGAATCTGCTCCGATTGACTTGAAAACTCAGATGGAGACACTAAAGGACAAGGGGAAGTTAGCTCTTCTCCTTATACTCGACCTCTCTGCGGCTTTTGATTTGGTCAACCACCAAATACTCTGCCAGCATCTCAAATCTGCAGCCCACTTCTCTGACTCTGCCAATGCCTAGATCCATTCATTCCTGAGCAACAGATCTACGAGGGTCTTCTCACCCATGGCCTCAGCGGACCCCTCCCCCATTCACTGTGGCGTTCCTCAAGGCTCGTGTGTATCTCCTACGTTGTACAACGTATTCACCAAGCCCCTCTTCGATGTGCTTGACTATCTGGGTGTCTCCTACACCAACTACGCGGACGACACCCAGATACTCATCCCCATCACGGGAGACTACACAGCTGACACCAAAGCCCTTAACGATGTTTACTTGGTCATCCAGGCCTGGATGGCACATCACGAACTTTGCCTTAACGATGATAAGACCGAGCTCCTACTTCTAGGATCTAACCATCGGCTCAACAAATTAGATCAATCTTACAAGTCCTTCATCATTGACGGCAACGATATTAAAGTCTCCAAAGACACCAAGACCCTAGGCGTCTATCTCGACTCCCCGCTCTCCCTGAACAGACAAACAAATGCAGTTAGGTCAGCCTCGGCCTATACTTGCAAACTTATCACCGCCTGTAGACCCTTCCTAAACTTTACCAACTGCATCACCCTCGCCAGAACACTGGTCATGGCTAAAATCGACTACTGTAGTAATCTCTACCTTGGGACTTATCAGTCTAACCTTAATAAATTACAAACTATACAAAATAATGCCTTAAGGGCAGCCTTAAACATCCCGAGACGTTCACACATCTCCTCCATCAGATCGGACTTACGTTGGCTCCTGGTAAAACAAAGAATTGCCCTGAAAACCCTATCCCTGACTCACAAATGCCTTAGCAACAACGCCCCACCTTACCTGTCCGCTCGCTTCACACTCCACACATCCACTCGACCCATTAGAGCAGCCCAAACTCACAGCCTCACCGTGCCGACATGCAAACTCCAAAAAGCAGGTGGGGTGAGCTTCCCTGTCCTAGCCTCCAAACTTTGGAACACCCTGCCCACGCCCATTAGAACTGAACCATCGTTTCACTCCTTCAAGAACAATGCCAAAACATGGCTGTTCTCCCAAGATCTATGAGACCCTTACTCAGTCCAGCCCCTCTGTGTGATACAGGACATGTATATACTTCTCTCTCTGCTATGTACTGTATTATACTCTGTTAATGGTACCCCTGTATATATGCTGTATATTTTGTAATGTACTGTGTAACTACTGTTTATTGTAACATGTTTAAGAGTATGCGCCCGGTTGCCCCCGGGGCCTGGTTTCTGCGCTTTATAAATAAATAACTACAAATACAAATAGATGGTTTAGCCATCGATTAAATTCACCCAAGATCATACGGGCAAAAAAAATTCCCGGACAGTCCAACAAAGCAATAGGTCTATACGAGGCCGGATTTGACCTGTCTCCCTTCTTAAATATAGGGAGAATAATTGATGTTTTCCAATTCAGGGGCACAAGACCTGTCATCATAATGTGCTTAAACATATAATATAATATATCCGACCACAGGTGTTTATTTTGTTTTATCATGGCATTGTGCAAGCCATCTGGCCCAGCAGCTCTGGATACACTCAGTTTTGATATAAGAAAGAATATGTCCTCGCGATCAAAATTAATATTATGATTGACTGCAATGCTATCCCAGATTAGACCGGGATCTGAAAAAGGTGAAGTATTATATATTACCATAGAAGACTCTCCATGAATGCTGTGAGATGGAATTCACCTGTAATGCATGTTGGTTTTTGATTAAAGTTTTATTTAGCAATGCCCATATTCCTCCTGATGATTTAAGGATGATTTGCTTTATCATTACCTCTCCATCATGTTGATATTGGGAGGCACGCCGGCTTCTAATCCAATTTTTATACTCCCTGTTTGATCTGGTCTTGATTAGACCCTAGGTTGGAAACATACTCATTTGTTAGTTTTTTAACATTCCTTCTTAATTCACTTTTCCTATGTTTTACTTCGAGGTCAAAAGCATGATGGTGAGAAAGGGTGCCTCTTTTGGGGCGTGCCCTCTGTGTTGAGAAGCGCTGCATGGCATGTACAGAGCAACCACTAGCACATTCATTGTCAGCAGCGTATTTCTCACGCAGATCATCTCTGAACTGACATAATTTCCTCTGATTCCATTTTAAACGATTACCAGCATTATTAACCTGTAAATTAGACACGTTCATGTTATAGGGTTGTTTCTTATTTTTAGGCCAATCACATATCAGATGTAGTGGGCTGTGATCACTCAAAATGGTTGACGTTACAGAAAACATAGTTATGTTATTCAGAAAATGAGTATTCACAAAAATGTAATCCAGAATTACATGGCTATTTGCATTGTGCCATGTGGGTTTAGCAGGAACATCCCCATGCAATGAACCATTGACCATAACAGAATTTCGATCAGTCATTAGAGTTAACCAGCGACATTCATCAGACATAGATCTCAAATGTTTAGGAGACAAAAGATGTAAATTCAGCTCCCCCATTATGAATGTGTTGATAATAGTTACATCTAATGATAATTGATCGAGAATCATGGTCAGGATTTCAAAAAAAGCATCTGTGGACAGATGTTTTTTCCCCAAATAGATGTTTACTATAGCACAAAAACTTTCCCCATACTGGATCTTAACATATTGAAAACAAGGTGAAGGAGATCTATGCCAAATAATTTCAATGTTCTTATCCTTTCTGAAGGCCATAAACAACCCAGCCATGGGACGTCCCTTCAACAGCTCTATGGCCGGTACCACAAAGATGTTATACTCGTCCCATGCCGGTGTATCACGAAGCCATGTCTCCTGGAACACTAGTATGTCAAACTGGGGTAGGTCCTTGTTTCCATTATTAATAAAATGTCTATGACCTCTTGTGTTCCAGGAGAGAAGGCTAACTGATTACAACTTCTGGGATGGTTATAATCTCGCATTACAGTTGTCTGGGGCCCATGCGTTTTGCGTTTGCCCTGCCACCAATGTCATAGAGATTGCATTATCACCATACGTTCAGATCCTAGGAAGATCGATATTTAATTGCTTCAGATCATAGGAGATCACATCTTGTGTTAATAAGAAGCCCAAGTTATAAAATGCCGTTCTCGCTAGCCACAAGGTATTTAGTACCACCCTTGATTGTACGAATAAACGTGCTTCTGTTAGATCTCTATCATTGACGAATTCTACCAAGCTGATATCCGCAGGCTCATGTGGTACTATAGTTTGCAATCTTTTAGGACCTTTTAGCAAGAGCTCAATATTGGGCATTTCCCTTTGGACATCCTGATTAAATTGATCAGATTTATTGCATATACCCTGATTGGCTGACCTAATAGTTTGCGTGAGAGCTTCATTTTCTCTGGAATATCTTTCGAATGAAGCACGAATTTCCTCACGCAAATCTTGCAACATACCATCCGTGTTAGTTACATGTATTTTTTTCGGTTGTAAATGGGTACCATTCATTTTGTTAGCCTCATTCTCGGTAGTGGGAGCAATATAGCACTGTACAAGAGCCTCATTTACCTTAGACTGTTTGTCAAAGGAGGCTCGTAGTTCAGCTCGTAAATCTTGTATAATATCAACGATGGAACTTCCAGCATTTCCAACCACAGCTGGAAGTTTAGCTGAGTCGACTACTGAACTTATGGCCAGCACTTTATTAACATCTACTAAGCTTTGAGGGCCCCCTGTGGCTATGGATTGTGGAGGAATAACCACGCTTGGGACCTGTTCACTATGTTCTAGCAGATTTTGAGATGAAGGTGTAACAATGGCAAGCAAGTCGTCAAGTGGTTTGAATTTTAAAGCTTCTTTTCTCCTAAGCTGATTTTCAATGGTTAAGTTCAGATTCCGTTTTTTCTTGGCCGAGATCACTAATTTCGCTGCTTTTTTGTCCTTTAACTTTCTGTTGCCCAATATTTGTCGATTTAATGGTTCAGTGTCCTGTACAATACCTCCCATAGAAGCCACGGACTGAGCTTTTGGATTAGAGAACATCGGGGCAAATGTTACACCCTGTACCTTCGTGACTCCCCCGATCATAACAACAGGTACTGATTGAATAAACGGTTCCTGAATTGTAGACAAAGTATCTTGTCCTTTCGTAATGGCCTCGAACGGATTAGCAGGAATTGATTGAACACCTGATTCTTGAATGACAATTGGTGCCGCATTTAGGTTAGTTACAGAATTTAGCGGCAAGTCTACCATTGCATCTAGTTCTTGACTTGTACTTGTTTGCATGGATTGACTAGTCATCTTACGTGCACTGGGACGAGATAATAGACTGTGTGCCTGCTGTTCTTTTTTGAGGAGCATATGTAACATATGGATTTCTCTGTTCTGACATATCATTTTTTCATCCAATGATTCGTACAGCTTTGCTAAGGACAATAGTGCCGTGTTCATGGCACTCAATGTATTATTTAAGGCCGGAGCCTCAGGAAAAGAGAATCTATTTTCTTTATATGGCATCTGACTGTCACGAATAAAGTAAGGATGATTAGTATCAGGTTCAGTAAATCTGGTGTGTCTAGGTGTTGGAGCTACAAACAACGTATTTGAAATGGTTGATGTTGATTTTTCAAATAGTACAGGTGATTTATATAATTCTGGATTCTGTCTCAACTGATGGGACAGAATTCAAATGTTGTGCATTTTCTAAACAATCATGTGTTTATATGTGAGTTATCAGCCAATTGAATCAAGTCACCCGTATTTGAACATATATACATTATCTCAGGTGTTTCGGAATCATGTGGACTAGACTCTATCATAGAGGCTAAGGTATCATCACCAAATTCACCCACCGCTGTTAGTTTACCATATTCAGCTCGTAGCATCTGCTTAGCTGCAACGGAGCACATCGGCACGGTAGAGGGTGCATTAAGTGAATACTCTTCCGTTTGAACCGCAGCATTGGTAGTTACTTGAGAAATGCATATTTCGCCTGTTGTATAGGCTAACGATTGATTATACTCATCAATTATAGCAGCGTACAATCTAGAGACAATCCTGGACTTAGACCTCGCGCTAATTAACCTATGCAAGACCGGTGCTACCTGAGATTCCTGGGGGAAATGTGCAAACCTATTCTTTATTCTGACCCGCAGTCTAAAATACACAAAACATTCAATGCCTACACCTCCCCCTGGGCCTTAAAGTCCGTCAGGGTAAGAAACTGCCCATTAGGGAAAATATCCTTCCAAAATGCGAGGCACAACCTGTCCATACATTGGACAAAAAACCTCTCTCCCCGTGAGTGGGATCCCTGTGACATGTTTAATTGGGAGAAGTGGGGAATAAAGTAACTCATTACAAGCCACTCCTTCAATTTTCCTCCAGGCGAAGGGTGAGCTTGACCACATTTTGTGGCTTGAATATTCGCTGCGGAGAGGTGAGAATGACAGCCCTCAGGAGCGAGGGGGAGACTATTGCTCTCTATTTGCACGTGTGCTCTGTCCTGGATCAAGTAGTACCAATACAGCAGAAAAGATGCTTGTGCTGCATCAAGTAAGCTTCAAGATCAAGCTAAGTGCTCGACTGCAATTGCGAATAGCAGTGGGGACAATGGACATTCCTGTCGTGTACCCTTCTCCATCGCAATAGGGTCAGAAAGTCTGCCAGTCACCCAGAGATGTGCTACAGGATGCTCATAAAATAAAGTAACCATTCTTACAAAATCCACAGGCGCCTCAAAAGAGTGAAAAAGAATGACCACTCAATGGAGTCAAACGCCTTCTCGGCATCGAAAAGGGCCGAGACCACAGGTGTAAGCTGGTCAAGGATCGACAAGAGACCGAAAATTCTGCAAAGCCCGTATGACATAGACCTTCCAGGAATTAACCCAGCCTGATAGGACAGGATGCATTTTGGCATAATCGGGGAGAGCCTATTAGCCAAAAGCCTTGCTAGAATTGAATTGTCCAAATTTATCCAAAGCGATCGGATGATGGGAGGAGCAACTGTCAGCGTTCTTCCCTGGCTTTAGGAGTAGAGTGACCACCGCCTCCTTCATTGACCTGGGAAGTACCCAGTCTTGTACAGCCTGCTGAAACACGTGCAGCTGGTGGTGAACCAAGAGATCTGAATAAGCTTTATAAAAATCGGCCAAGAATCCATCTGGGCCAGCAGCCTTCCCAGCGGGAAGAGTCTTAATGGCTACAAGCACCTCTTGCTCAGTTAACTGCCTGCCCAGCCACACACTTTCCTCCTGCGCAACCCAGTACAGACCCATGTGTTCCAAGTACTCATCAATCTCTTCTCATTCCGCTGCAAGCATAAAGGAGTACAGGAACTTCTATAGGTCAACAAACACCCCCATAATTCCTTCATCCGTCCGCAGGAGCTAACCCGCCTGGTTCTCAGCCGCAGCTCTATAGGGTTTAATCAGTTGCGCCAGTAAGGTGACCATACCTTCTCACCCCTGCATTCCTATGTAGAAACCTAACTTTGTGATCTGCTGCTCCCCTAAACAGACCTAGTACTTCCCGGAACCTAGCCTGCATTCCTGCATCCGTGGAGAACCCTTCCCCCAATTCCAACTCCTGCAACCTAGTCTTGTGGTCCGCCAGCTCTGCTCTTATGGCATTGAGCACACCCACCTCCTTGGCAATGCATTACCCCCAAATAACGCATTTAAAGGCTTCACAAAGGGTGTAGTACGATGTTACAGAGCCCTCGTTTTCCTGAAAATAACGCAGTACCCCCTCCCGTATTTCATCGCTAAACACTGAATCGCTCAGTCTCTCGTTCTTAAAATGCCAACCCTGCAACTTCCCAGGGATTAAGAGGTCCACCACAACAGGTGCATGGTCCGACAAGGCGTGTGCCAACATCTTACACCGCTGTACCCAGCCCGAATTCTCAGCGGACATCAAAATGAAGTCCAGCCTGGACGCTGTCCTAATTACCGATGACCTGAATGTGTACCCCGTTTGAGTCGTAACACTCCCTCCATACATCAACCAGACCGATATTTGCACAGTTATGGTGTAATTTCTGGGTAGATTTGGTCACGCCCCTGCTGCCACCCCCTGACCTGTCTAGTGAATCTCTTATGACAGCGATAACGTCCCCTGCCCAGCAAACCGTGCCCACCGGAAGATTCCTAAACTGCCCTTGAATGAATTCAAGGGTATCCAGCGAGTCAGTGTTGGGTCCATAGTAGTTCAATAAGGTGAATCCTGCCTCTGTACCTGACCCAGGAGGATCAGGGCTCTACCCTCTGCATCCCTCACTACCTTCATATATGGGACCGCAGTGTATTCCCAATGAGGATACCCACCCTTCAAGGAGTACCTAGAGTACAATGAAAAGTACCTGTGTCAGCCCCAAGATTTAGCAAACGCAGCCTCCACCGATAGCGATAGATGCGTCTCTTGGAGAAAGACAATGTCCACTCGGTGACTCTGCATGTAAAGTAGGACCTTTCTCGCTTTCGAGGGACAATTCGGGTCCCGAACATTCCTGGTCATGCACATGACCCCCCTACCAGCCATTACCCTGGTAGTATTTGATTAACATCTGCATTGAAGCGCCCAGGCTTGATGTAGCCAATTCTCGTCACAGGCCACCACTCCTGGAACCCAGTGAAGCCACCCACACCCCCTCTCTAAGACCAAGAAGGACCTGACCACCATACACCCCTTCCCACCAAAACCCACCCTTCTCGTGTGGCCCTTTGAGGCAAATAAAGGACTGAGCACCGTGTGCCCTCTGTTTTTTCCCCTATCAACTAACCAGTCCCCATGCGTATCAAACATTGGTATGGCCAAAGGCCAGGCCAACACCCCGCCCAGTGTGCCAACAGAAACTCCCCAACCACGTCTGCCCCCACCCTCAGCCCCACCGACAACACCAATTTGCCAGTATTGACAACCCCCACCTCCTATTGTACAACACTTAGCCGAAGCATGGGAGCGTCTGGAGGCTTAGCCACTCCACCCTGCTACAGCCTCTGTGAAAGACTCTGATAGCCAATTACCCCTCAGGACCATAACACCGAACAATAGGGCTGAGAAGCCACTGCAGAACTATAATGTCACTCCAGGGATCTAGGCAACGCCCTCCCCTGACCATTCTTGCCCCCTGCCGAACCAGATTTATTTTTCTTTATGTCAAGGAAGTCACTTGCCTCCTCTGGGGTCTGAAAGAACAGGGCTTTACCATTGTGTTCAACCCGAAGGAGCGCTGGGAAACACATGGCATATTTAAATGCTTTATCCCCAAGTCTTTTCTTTACTTCCAGGAAATTCTTCTGTGACGCCTGTACCTTATTTGAGAAAATCAGGGAAAAGCCAGATCAAAACACCATGGTAATTGAGGGAGCCCAGCTCTCTTGATCGCCGCCATGCGAGATCTCTGTCGCAGTAATTAAGAAGTCTGGCGATGATGGGCCTGGGCAGTGTCTATTCGGTTTCGCTATCACTTACCTCCCCCGACCAGGAATTTGGGTCCCAAGTATCTTTCCTAATTAATGCGTGAATCCGAGTTTCTACTGAGAAGTAAAGGATGAGAGGGGCCTGATGGCCCCTCGTTCCCACACACTTGCCTGCACGCCCCAGGCCCATCCATCCCACCCCCCTCTATCAAAGGCGGTTCGCACTCAGGGATGAGCGCTGGCATGGGGGGCTGTCACGGGCGCAAACGGCCAAGGTGCCAAACAGCATGTACACTTCAAAAGGTATCCCACGCCCACGGGCCATCGCTCACATGGCCTCCTCAGACCCTGTGTCTCCAGGCAGGCCTCCCCTGAGGCAGGCCGCCCCCTGCAATCCACATAAGTGTGTCTCCATTCAGCAGTCTTCCTGTGCCTTATCTGCACACCCCAGGCCCATCCATCCCACGCCCAGGGGCCATCGCTCACATGGCCTCCTCAGACCCCGTGTCAGGCAGGCCTCCCCTGAGGCAGGCCGCCCCCCTGCAAACCACATAATACCACGACATACACACGTCATTCATTCACAAACACACCCCTGTTTCTAATACTTTATAAACCACTTGATATGTCTCATGAGAACATCTTTGTGTTTTGCAAGTCAACTCCTGAACCTTCTACCTGAGAAGCACTGAGATCTATGCTAATCTGCTCGTCGTCGTGCTATCTCTGACCGCTTCGAGCAAACTCGTCAGTGTGCTACCTGTGGCCATCTACCTGTTCTCCTGCAACATACTGCTCGGCCTTCTGAATCCAACTGTTTGTTGGTCAAGGTAAGGCCATGTATCCTAGTCATATTTCGGCAATTTTTACATTTCTATCTATTTGAGATTACAGTACCCATTAGTGCTATGGTCATTGGTCTCATTGCTATTGACTTGAGTTTCAATTGTTATGCTATCAATAGATCTATTTATTTTCATCTGTGTCAATTGTCATCGAATTGCATCCTTTGGGGGTCCAGTCTATAATGTAAGCATGTTTCCTTCTCGTGGAAGACAGAACATCCAAGGGACGAGTCACATGTTCAGAGTTTAGTCACATCATTTAAAACATGTCTGTAACTTATGCAAATACTAAGCCGCACATGATGAACTGGTATAGTTCCGGCGACCAAAACAAACCTTGCATTGAACATGGTATGGTTCATTTACTTTTTTATGACATTTTTATTCATCAAGGTTTTATTATAATCTAGATATTTACTTTTCAGAATTTTCAACAATGCCTGCCTGTTCGATTAGCGGTTGCCCTTCGAAGACCCATGCTAAATCTGAAGGCACTACAATGCATGTATTCCCTAAAACTGTCGATCGAATAAGAGAATGGGTCAGACATTGTGGATATCCACCGGAAGAGCTTGAAAGTAGAGTCCAGCAAGTCTTTGAGGACAAGAGGGGTGATTGATACTGCATCTGCAGCCGGCACTTTTCCTCGAACATGTACGCCACATCTTGGGTAACAAAAAAGAATAAACGGCGAACGACACGAAAATTGCTCGCAAATGCTATTCCAACTCTATTCGTCCACATTCCACTACTGGTGAGTCAAGTGTCCAGATTTAGCTTTAGGCCTTGCGGTAGTGTGTAGGTAGCCGAATGGATTCATTGATATTTTAGGTGTTGTGTCCCTTGTAATACTCCCTTGTAATACTTTCGATATTGATAGGAGTGTATAGCTTTTTGAATAATGACATTTATCAATACATTATTTTTCGATTTTATAACCCCCAAAGGAAATCTATTTATGGGCACAGGGAACTGTGCTATATTGTGCATTTTCAATAGCATTATTCTCAAGTATTCTGTCGGTTTACATGGCAATTTTTTAATATTTGCATTTCATTATCAAACAATAATTTACCTTTACAACTGCTTGACTATCCACTGAATCCGAAGCAAGAACATTCTACATCCGTGACGTGCCCGCAGTTATCAACCACTTCTAGCGCGTATCAGGTAATCATACTCGGCTATTCCGCTACAGACTTGTTTTATGCATGTCAAGTAATAGTTTTTATGTATCGTGTGCTTATTTTACCAATTGTTTGGTTAGTGCTTTCCAATTGATATACACCTTAGTTGTCGTCCCCTGGTGTTTGTTTTCAGTTATAATTAGTGTTATCCATACTAATGCAAGTACTGTCTTTAAGGGAGATGCTGAAGCGTCCACCACATTGACAACAGCACTAGATGTTCTTCAGCAGCACGAGGTATGGATACTGATAGCTCCATCGACCGTGATCATCAGGACTGGAACACTTGTCGTTTGATTGTTCTACACCATGTTTCATTCGTGGTTAGTCATTGATATGTACCTGTGCGGTCGACCCCAAGTGTGTGTTGTGTTTACAATATTGAAAACCATACTAACGCAAGTACTGTGTTTCAGGGAGTTGCTGATGCCTTCTCTACAATACAATCATTCATGGCAGTCCATGAAGAGCCAGAGGTATGGATACTGACAGTTCCATGGAACTAGGTCATCGGAGCTCGAATACTTGTTGTTTGATTGTTCTTCACAATGTTTAATTTGTGTTGAGCTATTGAGATGTACCTGTGTGTTCGTCCTCACATGTGTTTTATGTTATCAATAGTGTGATACATAGTAGTGAAAGTACTATGTTTCAGGGACTCGATGGAGCCTCATTCCGTGCTGTCTATGCGGATACAGAAAATATAGTCGCTGCAGCACAAGAGGAAGGGAAGAGATGCGGAAACGAATCGGAGCTACAGCGTGCAGATGTTGAAGGTCGAGTCAAGAAAGTTGCAAAGAAAAAACAAAAATAAGGTTAGTTGCAATCAGTTCATAACTTTAGAAACATTTTTGTGCTGGGGACTATTTTGTTTTTTTCCAGTCAATTGTACTATACTTTATCTTGTGTTTAAACTGAACATCCATTTTCCAATCTGTTCTCTAGTTAACCGTGGGTGTACGAACTATACATACACAGACAGTGAAGCGAATGAGAGATGTTGCTTGCCAGACCATTTACACTATGGAGGAACTATTAACTCAGACGCCGCGTGTTGAGACTAGAGATGCTCATGTCCAATGGCCAGAACATGAATTGAATGTGTCCGGAGAATCCAGTAAAGTTGTAATGGACCATTGCTACAGTGCGACTGCAACACCACAAGAAGATGATACTAATGTATTGAAGATAGCTCTGAAGTAGTCGCAGATCAATTCACACAATCTACACCCGCCAAAAAAATGCCACCCAAAAAGCTGTCGACAATGTTGTGTTCTCCCATCAATGTTGAAGTAACAGATGTTGAAATGACAGAGAATGAACCAGCAGCAGCATTCACCAACGCATCAGAACCTGATATCGGCGATATTTCTTTCAATTCTGCTGATATGTCCGCAGCGATGCAGTCCGAAACAAGTGTGATGCCGGATGACAGTCTAATGAAAGAGGGCAAATACATAGTATTCGACAGTTGTTTGATGGATATTATAAGTATGCTGAAATGTGGGCATTCCGTCAGAGGGAAAGTATGTAGGAAGCCATTGATTCATGTGACTTGTCAAAAACAAGGCAGTAACGTCAAAATACATGACGCCTGTAGATTAAATCATACGTTCTCATGGTCTGCACAACCGATGCTGGGGAAACTGCCAGCAGGCAATCTACTGTGTGCAGCTGCATCACTGTTTAGTGGCTACAGTTTTAAAAAGTTAGAGTCTTTCTTTCAGTTTGTGGGACTTCATTTCATTTCTAAAACGCAGTACTACAAATACCAAAATGATTATCTGTTTCCGGCCATTAGTGATTCTTGGAAAATTGAACAATTGTCTCTAGCAAGTACATTCGAAGGGAAACGATTCAGGCTAGCCGGCGATGGATAGTGCGACAGCCCTGGATTTTCTGCCAAGTACTGCACCTACCACTTTCAGGACATGGATAGTAAGAAAATTGTGAGTTCGGTGGTTGTGCAGGTAACACAATGTACATCCTCAGTGGCCATGGAGAAACTAGGATTTATAAAATCAGTGGAATATCTACAATGGAGGGGAATGCACATCGACCTCATAGCCACAGACAGACACGTTTCAATTGCCAAGACAATGAGAGAGCAGTTCCCACATATTAAAACATCAATTTGATGTATGGCATCTTGCTAAATCAATCAATAAGAAAATCTCGGCTGCAGGGAAAAAAAAAGTTTGGAAAGTATTTCACAGTGGTCCCAGTCTATCAGCAACCATCTTTGGTGGAGCTCCAAAACTTGTGAAGGGCCAGTGGAAATACTACTTGAAAAATGGCGGTCACTGATGCACCACTGTAACAACGTTCACCGCTGGTCAGAAAACCTACATTTCCACCAATGTGAACATGGCCCTTTGTCCCCAGAGGAGGCAAGGAAGAAGAAGTGGTTGATTCCATCTTCACCGACACACAAAGCCGTTGAGAAGATTGTTTTCGATAAAACTCTATCAAGAGATTTGAGGGGACTGACGGAATTCTGTCACACAAGAGGTTTGGAGGTGTTCCACAATATGTGCCTAAAGTACAGGCCAAAGCGCTTGCATTTCAGCATACAGGACATGAAACATAGGACTCTACTTGCGGTCTTGGCCCATAACGAGAATCTCTGCCGTGAACAATCTAGGACTACGGGTAATGTAAGGATGCCTCGCTACACTAAGGTGTTTTCTAAAAGAAGTAAGCAATGGGTGATCAAACCAGTCTGAGGAAATGGACTTAAAAAGCCTTATTGTTGCTGTACTCGAGAAGCACAGATATGGAATTTTGAACGTTTTTGTGCAGAGCACTGATGCATTGCCACCAAACATTGCCACTGTGCCATGTCCACCCAAAGCAGAGCTGGTTGTGAAGTACAAATCCCGGTTTAAATAATTGTAATATGATTGTCTTTTTGTAAATAAATGTTATTGTACAGTGTACATACAAAGTGTGCTAACCCTAACCCCTCCCTTCACCATCCTGGGTGGCGAACAACCTGGGTGTCATCTTTGACTTCTCTCTCTATTCACCTCATATCGCTGACCTTGTCAATATGTGTATGTATATATTTTTGTTGCTGTAACTAAGTTTCGCAATCTCATGTAAATGCTGCGCACTGTTAACCGAGGGGAGGCTTGCGTATTGCAAATAATAAAACAAACAAACAATAAATCTCACTTTCAACTCAACTCCTCGGGTAAGTTATACTTTCCCTGACCTTCCCCCAAAAAGTCAATGTCTCCATAGTTATGGTTCTCTAGGGCTGCAAAGCTCGCGGACAACGAGCACAAAATTAGGGTGCTCAGAACGCGCCAAGCGAGCCGTTGCAGATGGGAGAGAAGCCAGTTCGCATTTAATATGCCAATTGCTGAATATTCTATAAACATTTAATATTAAATAAATGTACTTTACCAAATGTACCGTGTTGCTGTTTGATTTGAAAGTACACTTTCATATTCCGAATTGTGGCGCGCTGTGTTGTGAGTTGATCTGTGTTGGTTTCCGGGGTTCTGTGTGAAGTCGCGTAGAAGACGACTGGGCGCGTTTGCCTAACCAGCACAGTAACGTCACGGAGAGAGGTGGGGAATATGAATGTTTTGATAATGTCAGGCTCAGGGGCGGGGAATATGATTTAGTGCCGCAAAAGCAGGTCAGCCAGGGCGATGCGGCAAGTGATAGGATTATCACAAAATGGCAGCGCCCTACTGCTTGTTTTCGCGTGTGTTTAATGGACGAAAACTCGGGTAAGGTCCATAGGAAATTTTTCTAAAATCGAGCGATTTAGGCTTAAAAACACATGGCCGACCCGTAGGGCCAATAAAAAATTTTGACCGAACCATTCCTTTAACCCCAGAAGAATTGTTCAAATCACTACTAATGTAATGCTGGGACAGATGGTGTGCGGCGCACTGGGGCAGCAAGGCTCACATTCCTTGTTTAATTGGCTTCAGACTGCCTTAATAAATCTGTATGCAAGCCCAATGGATATGAAAGAAATGTGGGGCCCCTGGGGTTCACTAACGGAAGCGACAGATCTGCTTAGAGAGATGGGTTTTCAGTGCGCAATGTACAGTGCAAATTTCACAGGGCCTGACATGGAGATGTTTACAGCTGGAATGCGCGCGCGCTTGTTGAGGAATGCCCCGGGCCATATGAAGGGAGCATTGATTTTATTGCTGGGCCCAGTGCAAGGTAAAGCCATTGGTGAGGTTGCACTGCTGCTAGGGCAATTAGACGGGCTGGATGTGCGCAAAGCAGCGCGCCTTGTGGCAGCGAGTAATGACTCGGAGAAAAAGCATGGCAAAAATGCAAAGTCTAAAGAGAAAAGTGACAATTGAAATCAAACGCAGGGAAATGTGGGTGGACCTGCTAAAAGCGGGAATTCCAAAGGAAGAGATAGACGGTAAACCCACACCTGTGCTGCTTGAGAAATGGAAAAAACTGAAGAAACAGGGGTCAGGCAAAACTAGGCCTTCTGCACCCTCTGAAGAAGAGGTGTTGAAGCCCAAAGTGCAGGCAAAAGTGACCCTGATTTCTCAAAGGACAAATGGGAGGTCCTAGACCCAATTTTTGATTGAAGGGCTGGCTCTGTCTTTGAGGTACGGTTAATAAAGAGAACCAGTCCCAAAGACAGACACCCTTTTGTGCCACTTACATTGTATTTGGACGAGAAAGTGAAACATGTCTTGGCTCTATTAGACACGGGAGCTGGGGTAACCATTTTGAATGGCAATCCCAGTAATTATCTGGTCCCAGAGTTTTGGTCAATGTGTATGGGGGAGCAGAAACTGTTGCAAAAGACTTTAATGTAAAGATGTCAATTGGTGAGGGATTGCCCTTCACAGCAAATGTTCTGATTGCAGACCTACCCGAGTATATTCTGGGCATGGATGTGTTGTTGGGCAAAAGTGTGACTACAGATTTAGGTGAATTTGTTTTTGGCAATCGGAAAATCCATGTTAGAGTCGTTAGCCCCGTGGTGGTTGGGCATGCAAAATGGTCCCCCTTGCATTTACCTCCTCCTGCTGAGCCAGTGTGCGTGAAACAGTACAAGTTGCCAGGAGGGCACAAAGAGATTGGTGAAACTATTGAGTCATTGGTGAAAGCTGGCATAATGAGGCTGGCAGTCAGTCCATTCAACTCTCCGATCTGGCCTATCCGCCGGCCCAGATGGGGCGTGGCGTCTGACAATTGATTTTCACGCCTTGAACAAGCAGGTGCCACCATTAGCTGTGGTGGTGCCAGACATCATTACTCGGATTGAAAACCTTACGAAAGAAGTGGGTGAATGGCATGTGGTCCTTGACTTGGGCAATGCATTTTTCTCCATTGATATTGATGCTGAACCACAAGACCAATTTGCTATTACTAGGGGAGACAGAAAATTTACATTTACTAAATTGCCCCAGGGGTATTGTCATAGTCCCACTCTGTGTCATGGATTGATTACCAGAGACTTGAAGATGATACAGTTGGATGATGTGTATGTTGCCCGCTATATTGATGACATCATGTTAACCAGTGTTGAGAAAGAACATGTAGAAAAAGCTGCTGAAAAGTTGATCACACACATGCGAAACCGGGGGTGGGCCATAAATCCCAAAGAGATACAGGGGACCGCTCAAGAGGTGAAATTTTTAGGTGCAATCTCGTCTGGGTCAGTTAAGAAAATTCCTGTCCCTGTGATTGACATGGTTCAGCAGATGAGTCCACCAGCAAATAAAAAAGAGGCACAAAGATTCATTCGGTTAATGGGTTTTTGGAGAAATCACATAACTCATTTAAGCCCGATACTGAAACCCATCTACAAAGTCACCAGAAAGAAACATGATTTCACATGGGGCCTAGAGCAACAGTCTGTCTTTCAGCAGGCTAAGGACGCTTTGCAGAATTACATCACGCTGGGCCCCATGACGAAAACGGATCTTTTTGAACTGGAAATTCATGTCTACAATGATGTCGCTGTGTGGAGCTTGTGGCAAAAGCAAGGACAGAAAAGAGTGCTGCAAGGTTTCTGGTCAAGAAAACTCACAGATCCTATGACAAGATACACTCCGTTTGAGAAACAAGTTGCTGCAGTGTACTGGGCTCTAGTTGAGACTGAAAGAATCACAGGCAAGCAACCAGTGACAATCTGCACAGAAATTCCGATCATGGGCTGGGTGCGCGACTCTGCTGCAAGCGGAAAAAGTGGCAGGGCGCAAGACGTCACTCATGTCAAATGGAAATGGTATTTACAGCAACGTGCAAAAGCTGGCCGCACAGGGATTTCCAGACTGCAAGAACAAATGCTGGAGGCAGTGGATCTGGAAGCGATGCCTGAACTGAGCACCCGCGCGGCCTTGCCAGAATCTCCCTTCAGAGTCGCACCCGCCTATGATACATTGACAGAGGAAGAACAATATTTTGCATGGTTCACGGACGGCACAGCAAAGTATGATAAAGGGCAAAGACACTGGCAAGCTGTTGCATTCCAGCCCCACCGAGAAACACTGCTGGTGCGAGAAGGTGTGGGAGGATCCAGTCAATATGCTTAACTGCAGGCGGTGGCCTCCGTGATTGAGCAGGTGAAAGAGACAGAGACTGCATACATATACACGGACAGTTGGGCCACATATCAAGGCCTGACGCATTGGGCACCGGCATGAAGAAGAGACGGCTGGCAGATCAAGAACACTCCGATCTGGGGTGGGCCGGACATCTGGAAGAGATGTGGTGCAAAGGTGAGAGGTGCAAAATCTGCATTGGGCATGTCGATGCACACATGCCCCCTGACACCTCACTGGCTGCCCTGTTCAACAACGAAGTGGATCAAATGGCAAAGATTTGCCCAGTGACAACCCCTGAAGAAGCTTAGGTATTGCAAGGCATGGCGGACTGGGCACACCAAACCTCATGGCATCTAGGGCAAGCAGGAACCTATGAATGGGCTAAGAGGAGACAATTGCCCATTACCATGGATCATGCCAAGCAAGCTGCCTCCCAATGGTCCATGTGCTGCGAAGTGAAACACTATCCATTGGAGAGGAAGCCTCAAGGCCCTTTGAGAAGAGGTGAGAAAGCTGCTGGCGTATGGCAAGTTGGCTACATTGGCCCTTTGACGCCCGAGAATGGAAAACATTATGTGTTGACCATGGTAGACACATATTCTGGACTGCTGTTAGCCTATCCAGTTGCCCATGCAGATCAACGGGCTACCTTGCAAGGAATGGAATACCTCATCAGGCACTATGGCATTCCGGATGAAATCCAATCAGATCAAGGCAGCCATTTTGCTGGACACAATGTGCAGAACTAGGCGCTAGAACAAGGCATCAAATGGACACTGCACATCAGTCGATACCCAGAATCCTCTGCTCTGGTGGAGCGCAGCAATGGGCTGCTCAAGCAACAAATAAAGAAACTGACTAAGACTCACACTCTCAAGGGGTGGTCCAAACACCTGGCACAAGCACTGTTTGAACTGAACAATCGTCCGTTGGGAAACCGGCAGACACCCTCTGTGAGACTGACAAGTGAGAAAGTGGAATCCACAAAGACTCTTATTGTGTGGAAAACCGACAAAGAAGCAAAGCTGCCTGTGCAAGCCACGGCAGGTAGCATTGGACTTGATTTATCTACCTATGGAGATGATGTTATACCAGCAGGGCAAACTAAATCCATATCGCTGGGTATTGGCATCAAATTGCCGGCTGGCACTTATGGACACATTGCTGCACAATCCAGCCTGGCAAAAAAGGCATTGACATTTTGGGAGGTGTGATTGATCCTGATTATAGAGGGACTGTTTCGGTACTTCTACATAATGCTGGTGCATCTGCGGTACCATTAACTAAATATGACCGAATTGCACAATTGATTTGTGAGCAAGCCGTTGAAAGTAAGTAAGCCCCAGACACTACCCTGAAGGGCGAAGGAGGCTTCGGTAGCACCGGGAAGGTGGTGTGGGTTCACCATCCAAACAAAAAGCCAGAGGCTGGAGAGGTGTTAAGTCAAGGTGTTGGAAGTACTTATGTTGTACTATTGCAAAATTCTGACATGCCTGTTTATATTCCTGCTACTAGGCTCACACCACGAACGTAGAGCAGTATGAAGGGGATGGGACTTGCCTTGCTGTGGGTGCTCCTGACCTGCCAAGCAAACACTTTCTCTGTAAAGAATGGGTTGATGCAAGGCGCTAGATGGACGCTGAGAATCGCATGCACTACACCTGATGCTCCAGTCCTGCGCGATGACAACAACCGCACCCTAACCTGTGAGAAAAGCGCTACAAATGAGTATCCACAGGGAACTGCTAAAGTATTGGCTTGGCATATTGTCGGGCACCTTTTGTCACTAACTCATATGACTGGTGCTTATGAAATCCTAGGCCCAAACGTTTCAGTGAATGGATCCAACAATTTGTTTGATGTTTCATGTTTTTTCTGCCCCAAGAACTGCAGAGAGAGTACTCGCCAAGATTTTTTGGACTATAACTTGACTAAATGCATTTCATACAATTGTGCGATGAAACAGCCACTACCGGATGGTGGTATGGTGTTTGTATCAAAAACTAATATTGTATATGGTAGGCATCCCACTTGGAGAATGGTATTCTTTAAGTCACACAAGGTAGAAACTGTGAACATGCTAAATTTTCCAGTAGTAAGACAACATTTAAATTGCAAGCATGTAATGCACGCCTCTATCATTACAGAGGTACACTTTTAGACATAGATTTATCACGAGGCAATGTTTCCTTATTACAACCAAGCTGCTACAAAAAGGAGTCAATTTCTATGGCCCATCGCCAAATTGCGCGTAGCTAGGGGGTTAGAGTAATTGATTGCGGGAGCAGCGGGGTTGGGAACAGGAGCTTGAAACGCTTTTGACATAGAAACAGTGCGCAATAAGTTAGCTACTATGGGTTCTGATGCCAGCGCTGCTATAAAACTTCTGGCCCAGTGGGGCGCCTTGATAAGCCCTACCCTGCGAAACACTGCTACAAGTATTGGCAACCACTGGAGATGACAGAATTTTAGCTATGAAGACATTTTTTCTGCCGTAGGGCAGGTCAACAAGACTGTTAAAGACACACGATGCATTTTATGGCAAACCTTGTTAAATCAGCAGGTGTTGGCTTTTCGCTCCGAGTGGGGGCGACTATCCTCAACTCACTGGCACACAGAGCTACAGTTACCAGCAAACATATGGATTCAACCGTTTGCTTTTGATTGCATGAATAACACATGCCACACTTTATTGCAAGTTAGTAGAACCACTTACGCTTTCGAAATATGGTGCCCTTTCATAGTCTTGCCTATGAAAATAAATGGTTCCTGGTGGGTTCCGCAGATGCAAGGGGAATGGTTATACAGCCAAAACTACACCATCCACAGTCACACCTGCATGCCCTGGGATCAGGGGTGGGTGTGTCCCCAAACTGGGAGGATTCCAGACCCATGCATGCATCCCATAGCCGGGGAGTGCACCTGGATGCAATACCACATTAATGGGACTGACATTTTCCAGATAGACCAGCACAAGGCCTGCATAATTACTAATCATTCCTTGCTTATTAATAATTATAGGCTGCTGGGAAACCCTCAAGTATTTTGTGTAGATCAGGTTATGACTATCTTAGACATTGTTACTCACACCTTATATTCATTGATCCGATGGTCTCACACCACTTTGCATGCCGAGTTCACGCAACTGCTTAACTGGACTCTACCCTATGGAGTAATCACTGCCAGGCTTCAAGCTATAAGACAATTTGCTCAAACCGCTTGGAAAGACTTCCAAACGTTAGCTACCTCAGTTATCTCTGCAGAGTGCAAGATGATGATAGACAGGAATCAATTAATCCAAACAGCTGACCATCTGCAATCAGATAACACTCACCACTGGTGGGATGTATTCACTAAATGGTCCCCCTCCTCCACAAAGCTGCTTAATATAATGCTACATCCCTTTTTGTGGCTGCTGATTTCCCTAATACTGATTGCTATAGTTTTCATTGGGCTCTTGCGCAGAATGACGTTTCTCTATAATAGAATTACTGCGCTAGAAAAACGTTTAATCGGCCTACAGCACACCGTACACGCATCTAAATCACAGAACTGAGTCACCATTTTCAAGCCTTACTTCGAAAGGGGTGGAATGTCGTGAAAAGCCTCTAGGCGCTTGCGGTAACCTGCACTTGGATTAACCTACTGAGCAATCTTGCGTGTATTTAGAGCGTATTCGAAGCATGCAGGAAAATGCTGAACCAGCCAGGCCTCTCGCACTGAGTGAGCCAGCATGCTTGCGAGGGGTTAATTGCGAAGTTCCTTCAAGACATAAACATCTAGTTTTGCATGAAGCCCTGCACTGCTTGTAGGAGCCAAGCACGGCCAGTCTCTTCTGCGCTCTGCGAAGTCAGGTGCACTGATAACACATGAATGTAGAAAAGGCGCTTCGCACAACAAAGTACACTGAGCCTGAGACAGTAACTTTCCAGTAAAAAACATGTTTTGCCGCCTAGAAGCTTCTCGAAGAGCTGGTACGTCATAGTGATTGACGTGCAGCCCCTAATAAGAGAACTTTACGTGTCCAGTTAGGGGAGGACTCTTCCTGGGTTGTTCGTGAGGCGCGCGCACGGAGAGAAACAGCGCCTGGGCAACCAGCCGTGCACTAGAGGGCGGAGGCTCCTGGCATCACATTCCCGCTTTGGGTGCAGGCCTTGGGGACTAGGCCAGTCCATGAACAGCGCCGGGCATACTGAGTGGCGTGGGTCCTCTGTGTGATTCAATCGTACTTCCATCTACGATTCCTAGGAGTGTAAGATTCATAATTGCATATTCATCTGTGACTGATACTCTGTATTATTCAGCTTGCACTTTAATTCCCATATTACTGAAAACTGCTGCTTGATTATAATTAGTGTATGTAGTAAATAAAAGCAAGCATCAAATCTTCTGTGTGATTGGCTTTCCTCCAGACTGAGTTCATTGTGCTTCGCATAGATTCTTACTTGTGTGGGAGAGTGATTAGGAGTAATTTATTGCACCAAGGGCTGGCCCCAGGGGGGGGGTGCGGGTTCCCCTTTTCACTACACCGCCACCTCTGGGACCCCGATTTTTCAAGGATTATTTTGGCGGGACCTGGACTCCTGCTTTCTTTTCCTGTAGTTCCTGGACCACCTTCTGCAGCTGGACCACCTCCCTAGACATTGCAGAGGTCTCATCCTCTAGCGCTGATAAACGCTGCTCTGCCTCATCCAACCTGTCACTGTGCCTTTTGAGGCGGACCTGAATATGAACAAACATATAGGAGCGTATCCATCTTGTTGTCCAGGGAGGAGATGGCACTCTGCAGCTGGGTTAGAATACATTTAATGTCTCTGAGAGGGTCTGGCGAGGGCTCCATTTGTTCAGCTGCCTCCCGGGTCTCCTGTGCTCCCCGGGTTGCCGCCTTTGAATGTGAAGGGATACCGTTTGGCAGCTTGGGCTGTGTTTTATCAGTCTTCCCCATTTTGGCCCAGTAGCTTGCAATCTCAGATCACACCAGGACCGTACCGGAAGCGTGAAACACACAGCAAACTCTCTGCAGCGTTTAGTACTCCATGTGGGGGCAATCCCTTGCACTCTGGGAACAGCTGCAGACCCTCGATTCAATGTGTAATTCCTCTGTAGTGGTGGCATTTAGGTACCAATAGCTCCACTTTAGGCTACATAGCACAATGCTATAGCTCAGGATCCAATCATTTGTGGCACTTTCCGCCGATTCACCAGTTCAGTCACTCTGGGTCGACCTCCCCCCCCACAGCATTTGTGCCTTTGGATCTCACACAGTCCAACCTCATGCATTTCCAAGCCGCATGTCCTTACGATACCAGATTGATGTGGATACCAGTGTGGAACTTCCAAAATTGCAATTATTCTATAGGACCCCCATGCTACCTGCCACCATTAGCCACTCAGCTGAAGGTGAGAGCACACATGTATAGCGCCGGGATACAAGGCTGCATTATTTATGTATGGGCACTTGCTGCCTCTCCAAGGTGACTCCCGCTGCACTGGGGACACACACCAAAGACTTAAACCAGCAGGCCTACAGCTCCCCACGTCTCAGGATGGTGTTGGTGGTGCCTCCCGGTCCGATACGCCTGATGCACTCACCTCCAACTCTGCGTCCTGTTGCAGTAACTCACCGGTGACCGCAGTGCAGCACCGGCTGTAGCACTCAAGAACTAAGAGCCAACAACATGGAGAGCGAGCCCAGCAGTGCCCGCTCTGCCTCACTCTGCGCCGGAGCTCAGGAGCCCAGCAACCAGCTTCTCCGCTTCCTATTGTTGGAGCAGCCGGTGATCCTCGCTGCAGGACTCGAGCAGCACCAGTGTCACCCAGGCTGCACCCATTGCTGGGAATTCATCGAAGGAAATGGGCCCGAGTTTTCCAATCCCCCGCCTCCTCCCGCTCACAGCCATGGGGCTCCGGCTTGCCAGCCCCCAGCGGGAGCGATGCTGCGCCATTCCTGTGCAGATCACCACCCAGGCTCTGCTGTTTCCGCTCCCGCAGACCTCAGCAGCAAACACCAGCAACCAGGCCTCCTCACCCCCTAAGGAGGCTGGTATCCGCTGCAGGCACCTCCAGCACATATGCCCAAGGGTTTTCAGGGCTAATCAGCCACAGAATGAAAGGATTGTAAATGGATTTACGGCAGGAATGCAGGAGCTCACATAACAGTGGCCATCTTGGTGCTGCTCTCGAGCGCCCCCCCCCACCATGCCGAAACTATATTTCTTACGATGCTCATGTGTTCTTGAATTCTCTGGGCTGTCTGAGAAAGGGGTAATACTGCTTCCTCTCTTTCTTCCCATGTTTCACATAATATGTCTGGTACATTGCAGCGGAAGAACTCTGCAAGACACCAAAGGTTACCAGCAGGGCTAAGATTAGTGCTCTAATTCTACTGCACATATAGTTTTTAACGTGTTAATAGTTAACAAGTTAAATTGGCAATGATTCTTAAAAAGACCCTGAAGAAAGTACTTTTTTTAACCTTGAGAAACTGTGTGCCGTCAGTTAAAATGCACAGGATTTGTGGCGCGTAGCTTACCCTGAATTTGCTTGAGGGCGAAGATAGGGAACCGTCACGAGAGGTTTTAAGGAAGGAACCCGGCAGCGTGAGTGAGCATCTGGTGCGCAACTCGGAAAAGAGAAGAAACAGCTGCAACAACATCTAATTTTGGTCTGCACAGTGTTGAGTAGATGCCAAGAAAACTGAAGCACGCTTGGGAATATTTGAAGCGTGGGTGCTGCTTTCAGTGTCAATCACGCTAAGAAAGTGAATCCTAACACGGACAAATTAACCCTTCAGAAAAAGGAAATCCTGTCACACTGTACAGAGAAATAAACAAGTGAGTCTCCAAGCTTTAGGTGGAAGCAGTCAGATAAAGAAGTGGGAGGAACTATTTCACTGAGACAGGGCTGAAGTTTCAGAAAGGGATTGTAACTATTCAATGTATTTCATTTCAGTTCTTCCAGTCACCAGCAAGATCGGCGATCAGCAGGGACCTGATCTTTGTTGTTTTATCCACTTCCCCTTTCCCACCGGGGTGGCCAACTCGGTAATTGTAATTTAAAGATTGCAGGGAAGGCCATACTAAGGGGTCTGCTGGATGCATGGTCTGCCCCTACAGGAATGGTGAGATGGGACCTTATAGCATGCATCTATTCCTCATTTCCGATGTCTCCAAAGATCCCACAATGTCCATTGCAATGCAGAAATAGGGGATCTCTATTATTGGCAGGGGCTGTAAAGGGGCAGGTGGAATGTTATGAGAGGTTGTCTTTTGACAGAATGCGCATGTCAATATAAAATTCCGGACATCGACACATACACCTGGCCAGTAAAATCGGCTTATTAATTGGCCCTGGGCTTTGGCTGTGCCTAGATGACCTGAAGTTTGTGCATGCACAATCTCGAATACCATTCTTCTATAGATTTTGAAAAAGGTACTCTTCTAACTTCTTGTACGGGCACAACCTTTAAGAAACCTTCAGGCAAGGATAGGGTTGTCCCGTTTAGTGAAGACAAGCTAAGGGAGTGTCTCGGGGAGGTAATCTTCCTTGTTTTTAGTTGGAATCTCACTAATGGTTTAAACTTCATCGGCTTCACCAAACCCTTTTCTATCTCTCTCTGTGGCCTTGCTTTCCTTTACTTTGTCGAATCTGGACAAGAGGGCGGTTTCTAAAATAACTTAGGCTACGCTTTCACTAGGTAGGGAAGTTGGCCCTTATTTTGCATTAGTATTTAAATGTCTCCTCGGTAGTCTGGTTCAATTAGCCTTGCCAAGACATCCATCCCATATTTCCAGGCTAATCGAAACTTAGATGCAAGTCTAATATAAGTCCCTTTAGGGGCTATTAAGACTAAATCCATAGGTATTAATTCTATTTTCCCTGGGTCTATGATTATGTCTCAGCTACTGGAAAGTTTGAACCCTATTGACTCAGCCGTGGCTACTAATGGGCTCATGGATCTTACGCTTAATCGGGCAAATTCTAGGGTTCTCCAGTTTGTGTCAAATAGGCCAGATCCCAGTTCTAACACCACTTGTAAGGGTGCAGTAGTGAGAGATAGACACAGGTGGCCTTTTTGTTGCTACAGACTTTTATTTAAATTAAAGTAGGGTTGGGGAAAGGCCTCACTAGCTCAAACGCTAAGAGGGGTTTCCCTGTATCAACACATCTTAAATGGTTCTGTCAGCAAGTCAAAATAAAGTTAAGTCCACCATTGTGTCAAAAATCCTAACTTCAGCCCTTATACTAACAACTCAATATAAAGTGCAAAGGGGTTGTCTTCTCGGCAGGCCATTCATAGTTCTTTTGCAAATTCATAGCACAAAGTTCCAAATGGTGAAAAAACAAAGTTCAATAGGGTTCAAGAGAATGCCTCCCTTCTCTTGACTTCTCACAATGTTCCCAAGTCCCATGGGGAATGACTCCCTTCTCCTGGTTTATTTTCCACTTCCTTGAAGTGCCAAAAGAATGTCTCTCTTTTCTTAGCTTTGCCACAATGTTCACAAATCCCAGGGGCTGTCTCCCTTCCCCAGGCTTCTCTTCTCCCTGGTACTGTGACTATGAAGAGTAACAATTGTCCTTATATATAGGTATGAGTCCCAGACTCGCCACAGTTTTCTTTCTAGGTAGACTTGGTGGACTCTCCTGCCAAGTATTACCTTTCGCACAGCCAAACTGGTTCACCTTCCACCCAGGTACTGTGACTATGAGGATGAGCAACTCATTTATTTCTGTTATGGGTGCGAGTGCCAGACTTGCCTGTCTTCGGTACTTCTCCTTCTAGGCAGGGTGGTTTACTCTCCGGCCAAGCATTACCATATATCATCATATGTGTGAAAGTTTCTTCAGTATTACTTTCAGGGTCCCAGACTTTCAGCTCAGGGTATTTCTCTCCCTTCTCTGCTTGCCACCACTTCCTCTGCTTTTCAGGGTCCCAGACCCTAGGTTTGGGGTATTTCTCCCCCTTCTCTGCTTGCCACCACCTTTTCTGGTTCCCAGCGCCTTTCTGCCCCTCGGCATACCGGTTTTCCTGGTTAACAAGGGTGTCCGCCTTCTCCCAGCTTGCTCCGTCAGCTGCGGGACTCGTGGTCCTTGGGGAGGCTTTTTATGGTCAGCGGCGGCTCCGCAGCACCAACCGTCTGTCTGGAAGCCATTGCGCTTCCCAAGCTTCAAGACCGCCTGTGTCCGCCAGCCTTCCAGCCTTCCTGTCTCAGGACCAGCTCTGGAGCTCTCAGCTTCTTCCTGGGCGTTGCAGCTTTCTCCCAGTTTCAGGTAGACACAGTATCTTCCCTGGCGGCTTCTCCAGGGAGGACTGCTTTCCATAGAAGTCCTTCTTTCCTTAGCAGGGTTCGGGTTCGGCCTGGTTCCCACAGCTGGTCTACTCACTGTATTTCTGGGGGTGCTCTCCTGCACTGCGTGCATCTTCTTCGTCTCAGTACATTTCTCTAAGATGTCAGAACTGTTCTTTTTCGGCTCAGTACTGTTCAGGGGAAGACAAAGTCCTACTTTGCTCACATACCTAGAAGTATGAGAGATTCCAGGGTAAGAGGGTGAGGGAGCAGGGATAGTGGTAGGAATATACTGTGTCTCTCTTAGCATGTCATCCTTAATCCCATGAGGGATTTCCCTCACCATGTGATCCTCCTGCTATGCACCATTCCCAGGGGATGATTGGAGTGTGGTTCAAAGGACCTGGCCGCAGGAGAAGGGTTCTGCTCTATGGGAGAAAGGATAATATCCAAGGATTTGTCGCACCATCCATCTTAAAATCAGGGCTTAAAACAGAGCTTCAGCCTGTGCCACCTATAGGGAGAAGCTTATTGTAGCCCAAAGAGGGAAAGAAAATCAATCCCTTGCAATCCAACCAAATGTGTAATTGTCAGACACCCAACTACCCTCTGAAGACCTATGAGAACCACAGTGGGTACCCATTAGGAGAATCTAGGAGGGTCAACATGTGACCTTGAACACATTTGTTACTGCCAGGAAGTTAAATCAAAGGCTAAAAAAAAAAGTCTGGGGCACAATAAATCCTAGAGACTTTGAGCGAATAATTTGAGTGCTACTGACGCGTACCTATAGTAGGAAGAGAGGGAAGGGACTGTGGACCCCAGTCAAGAGCCAGAGAGGTACTTGTAATAGGCCAACCCTCTTACTTAGGATCAGTCAAAGCCTGATACTTTAACTTTCTGCTGAAAAAGAAGGTAACAGTGAATGTTTCCAAGGTCTCACATTGCTGTTGATCCCTCGGCTATAATCCTTGTGATGAGGAGTCCCTGCCTGGTTCTGGGGACGCCCAAGGTGGTGATTGAGGGGGCTGAGTGCCACTGCGGGCCAGTGAATATTAAGCCCAAGGGGCAGTAAGGGAAGGATCCTCTGTCACCCCTATCCTGGTTCACATTACCTGGCAGGCGGCCATCACAGTGCCTCATTATAGGTCAGCCCTGGGGGCTGGAATTAGTCGCACTCCCGTAGTCAATTAGGTTAGGCAAGCCCTAAAAGTCGTGACCAAGCCCAAAACCCTTGTGAGAACTAATCACAGGAAGCAAAATTACAGAATCATTGAGCCCTGGCAAAAAATGCTTTCATGCGGGATACAATGTTTCAACTTTACTGCATGCGCAATATGAAAACAAAAACAGTGTTTCTAGCACTTACTCAGGGAGTTTCCAGCTACTAATTCACACGCTGGGAGCGCAGGAAATCTCAGCTCAGCACAGGCTGCACCAGAAATGGCTGATAAGCAAATTATCGGTCTGGTCCACCACTCTAAACCCAGATGCCTTCAGGGACAATGACCAATCTGTTCCCTCAAACAATTACAAGACACCAGTACAGACCCTTACTTAAAATACCACTCTGGAGAAAGTACAGTATATAACAAGCACCCGGGCCCTGTTGCTCTGTGTAGGTTACAAGAGGCTTACATTTGGAGAAGGCTGCAGGCTAGGCAGTGGGGAAAGAAGCAGAGGATGGAGAGATGGAGGAGAGTGGTGAGGTGGCAGCAGTGGATAGTTGTAGGTGGTGAGAATTAGAAAGATAAAAGAGGAGGTGTGTGGGGACCACAAGGACCGTGGCTTATAACAAACATTGTAACAAATATCAAGGTGCAGATGAGAATTCAAATTCTCGGTGTAAGTCATGTTGTGTGACGTGGTATGTTCTCTGATGTTACTGCATCACAGTACTGGACTCAAGTATTCCAGAAATGGCAGTAAATACATTTCTTTGTGTCCAGGGTGCTACGCGTTTAAAGTCTAGGGAGGACACTTTTCAATTAGAGGTATTTTTAAAACACCCATAAACCATGGGTCAATATCGTAGATATGAACAAGGATAACTTTCTGTCACTTACAAAAGTTAAATATTGATTCAGTGACTAACATTTTCAAAACCCTCTCCCCTCCCTATTATTTGCATACCTCTTTCACCAGTCCAAGCAGGTCAGCTTCATAGGCCAGGATATCCCCCATTGTGAAAAACCTCAAACCCTTTTCATACCCTGGATATTTAAAACAAGAAAAAAAGTATTAATTGTGTATTTGATGATTTCTATGGCAAATTTTACATCTAAACTAACATATAACACTGACAAAAATAGTCAATAAGTAGAACATTCCTGAATAAAATATTTAAAAACAAGAATACAATCAATACATAGCAATTATCAGTGAAACTTGATTGCCTAGCTTCTACCGTGCCCAAATTATTGGTGTATAGAATACTTTAACTATTACCAAATCATTCAAATATAATCTTGCAAAGACCTATTAAGTATGGACATCCTACAAACGTGACACAGATTTTCCATCAATTCTTCATTTAAGCATTGCTGACACTTTTGCAACTTTATCTTTATTCCATTTCTATCACCAATCACATTGGTTACAGGGAGTTAGTTCGGACAAAAAAGCATTACAAAAAACGGGCACAGGGTAGACCACCAGGGGGCACAGGTGACATGGTAGCCTGAAATGTCACCTCCCTTGCCTGGCCAACGTTAATGGTGGCGCATTAACTCCAGAAGCTTTTTTGGGCAATGCAAATTGGTCAGACAGCCTTGGGAATGAGCCACCGCCTTTTTGTCGACAGACTACTACCGGTGTCAGCGGTCTCGGCAGAGGTGGTGGCGGCCTAGCATGGGTGACAGCACCCCCCTCTGCAGCGTGCAATCCGGGTGAGAGCTGAACCCACACAGTTGAGCAGTTTATGGTGAGGACCATGACCTGGCACCCAAACCATCATCAAGCGGGTGCCGCACTTTGTTTGGCCTTTTCATCAAAGGACTAGCCAGGTACGCACGCCCCAGCATCGGGGCACGAAGCACCATAACGGAACAGGGCAAGGGAGAGAGATCTCTGCAGCCTGATCTGTCTGAATCAGGGCGGCCCAAGACCCGACTTCCAGGGGTCTATCGGGGCCGGGAACACAAGCTATGGTCGCCCCCACGGGACACAGAGGAGGAAAGAGCCCGGTAGACGTAGTGGCTTGCAGCGCTGCTGCAGGTCTTACAGGAGAGGTGGGGGAATTGGAGCACATGCGCTGCATCTCAGCCACCGTGCGTGTCTAGAGCTTGGCCGTCGGGCTCTGGGTGAAACACAATAACATGGACTTGTGCAAGTGGATGAACGCTGGCTCCATCAGGCCCAGCACTCGAGAACCCAGATGGCTGTTGTGGTGTGCAAAGTTTAAGGGGGTCTGAGCCAGAGCCTGGAGTAATCACGGACACCACATAAACTTGGGCCAGCGTGGTAGAATTAGGGAACCATGGCTCCCCGTAGAGCGGGGGCTCTGACGAGACCTGCGTGGAGATGTATCGGTACATGTGACTGGGCTGTAACTTGTAAAACCGTAGCTTCAGAAAGAGTGAAACAGCTACCTGCCACCTACTCGTACGCTGCAACCGGGCTTCAGCCGCGGTGAACACGCTGGACCACAATACTGTGGCTATACTCTGGGGCTTTGGCCGCGGTGGAGACAAGGTTGAGATGAGCCACATGGAAGGCATTCCGACTATCCTCGGAAGAGACCAAGACGTATCAACCAAGGTGGATGCGTGCCCGTTACTGGAAGAGATACGATCTATAAAGAACGGCATAACGACGGCTATATCAGAATTGAAAGTCAGAGTGGATGAAGTGGAGGATAAACTAGAATCACTGGTGAATAACCAGATGGCTATCTATCTCAAGGAGATGAAATTCAAAAGCTGCTTTCTGGGTCTGAAGCAGAGGGAAACTGGCCTCATGTCCAAAATCGACAACCGAGACAGGTGTTCAAATATCTGCATTATGGGGCTCATTGAAATGCAAGGAGATTGGCCTCTATCTCTTAAACGCCAGGTGAAAGCCTTAGTCAACACACTATTTGATGTGCCCCCAACACCAGAAATAACATTTAACAGAATTCAGTGAGGGGAGGCCCCGCCAAATGGACCAAGATCAGTTCTGGCAAGGTGTCACTAGTTCAGGCAGAAGATGGATATTGTGCAAAGGGCAGATGGAATTTGAAGGCTCAAGGATAAAAATAGATCAGGACTTGCTGGCCATGACTCTGATGAAAATATTGTCATCAGCTGACCATATGGTTGCAGGTGGCGGACATTCGATACTGATGGGGCATCCCATTCTCTCTTAACTTAGAGCATTGAGGTGAGGAATATGGATCACATCAGGAGACGAGATGGACAGCGCCCTGTAACACCTGGCCTCAGAAGACCACAGCTTGGAACTCTGCGATGTCCACCACAAACAGGGCCCCAACAGGGATAATTGCAAATCCCAGCCAAGGAGAGGCTGGCCCCGAGGTCTAGAAGCTTCGCAGGTTCAACACCCTGACTGCATGCTCCTTCTTAAAATAGGGGAAGTTCTAGAAGAGCAGACAGAGAGGAAGTAAATTGAATGATCTGGGAATGTAGGTCTCACGCAAATATGGGACGATTGAGGCATTCCACCATTTAGCAATATATAACGCCTCAATAAGGATCAGGTATCTGAATGTTGAAGGGCTAAAACACATCACAGAAACAATCAATGTTGCCACGGGAGTTTAGGCAATCAGGCTTGGATCTTCTATCTGTTCAAGAGTGTTGGGGTGGCCGATAATGGTTTCAATGGGAAAGAAGGGGTTGCGTTGTGCGCGCCATATTGGTGACTGGGGTAGAGGCAATGTTAGTGCAATGTTGCAATTGGGGATGTATCTAGTCTAGTTAATGAGAATGAAATAAGTGTTACTATTATTTTGTGTAGAGTCGATACATTTTAGATATGCACGCACACACAGCAACATAATGACAAGTATGCAGTGTGAGAAACCTGAAGGTGTCTCACCCACTAGTCCCCGAGGATGTCTCATCCAGGTGGCCAGAACACGGCCATCACTTTTGGATCCAGTTCCTGGGGGCGGACCAGTGCGGGAGGATCACCTGGATAAGGGGTCTTCGGGTAGTGGAAGTGGGACACCAGGCAGGGAGACGCGGTTTCCCCTTCCCTGTAACACCTTTCCCCACCCTACCTACTAGATACCTAGGAACTCAACCCCTGCACCCTTTCCCCGACACAAACACTTTCTCATGGACAGTTCACTGTGAGCGCCAATGGACTACTACCAGAGCCGTATACCTGACATGTCCCAACACCAGTCAGGCAAGGTCAGGCAATTACGGATCATTACACACACCTGACATCCATCACACTTCACCACATGGATAAAAGGCAGAGCACGAAAGCACACTCTGAGCGAAGCAAAACACACGAGGAAACAGCAGTTCCAAGATGGCAACTTAATACAAGGAGGAAGACGGCAGGACTGGAGAGGGTTGCAAGAAGAGAAGCACCCTTGACCTATAAAGACTGTTAATTTCATGAGCCTTGGAAAGTAAAAAACCGAAGACCAGCAACTAAGGCTGATCAAACCTACACAGTGTGTCAGAGGTACCCGGGGCTCTCCCGTGTTGATAACCAAGGCGGGGAGGAGCGATTGCCACCGCAGTACTGTCCTTGGCTCCTACACCAAAGCAGTGCCAGAAGAAGCAACACAGCCGGTGAGCAACATTGTACAAAGGGAACATTGTATGAAGCGTTTGGAATGAGCGACGCAACTGTAATTGAAAGCAAGAAAGAATTACTTGAACTTCATAATTGAACTATGAGGAAATCAAGAAAAGATACCATACACACAGGGGTCCAGCATTAGGTGGGTGCTCATTTGAAAAGTCTCTGCTGGGTATCCAACTGATGAAGAGTGTGAAAGAAATATTAAGATTGAAGTGGTCATGCAACGGGTCTTGCTAAACCATGTGCATATTCAACAGAATAATGTCAATCCAATTGGCCCGAGCCCAGCCGAGGGAGACTAATTGAACTTTGTTTTGGTAATGGGATCTGAGCCCGGAAGAGGGAGATTCAACGTTGAAAGGATCTGAGCCCAGAAGAGGGGGATCCACATTCAACTTCTTGTTACAGAAATAATCTAGCCCGGCTGAGGGGTATCCAGGGTGAATACCCAAAGTGAATACTGAAAATGCTCAAGAGAACATTTGCGTGTCATTTCTGTTACAGCCAGTCCTCTGCGTCAAGAGGCTGGTGAGAAGTAAAGAGACTTGAACCCAGAAGGTCTTGAGTTTTGTCAACTATGAAACCTGAACTGTATCCTCGTGCGCTTTGCTCGAGTGAACCGCCTTGCCCCATGCTGAAAACATGGGAAAGGGAGGCCAATGGCCCAAGCATCCAGACTTACAATTTTGTGAACAATTTATCTTTTTCATGAACTGCACCCCGCACTATCTGTAACTAGTTGTAAGGATTGGGAATAGGTTTTTTAGTATAGGCCCTCTTTATGTTGTCACGACTCCACTAGGACGGCCTTCTTTATTATATGATGGTTGTAGCTTGCTTCCATCTTTAGATTTCGGCTTACATGGGCGTTTGTCACACCCCTGCAAATGTTTAATAAACACCCTTCAACTGTGGTCACTTGTGTCCGTCTTGCTATTGCCATCATGCGTTCCTTACAGCGGATACAATATGGACACAATGTAGTTGTGTGGCATGCAATGTAGTACCTAAAGATGGGACCCAAAGAGCTTTATATGCGCATGTGAGACAGGAGAGTCATGGATGGTGAAGCCACTGTGAGGGGACACGGTCGACTTGGGGCAGGGAAATACGTTTGGGACAGTTAAGGGAACAGAGGGTGCATGTTGAAAACATGAGAAAGATGTGTACTGCGGGTCCTTCGTAGTGTGGGTTTTTGTAGGCCGCAAAAACCTTGGGTGGCGAGAAACTCTGTGTGACCTGGGAAGTTGGTTGATAGAGGTCGAAAGATTGGGGGGGAAGGCGGCGAACGGCATTCGGCCAGCTGCGAAAATATCAAATGGTCAGTTGCGGCCAGGGCGGAATGAAGTGCTCGGAGTTCATAAGGTTTACAACTTGGTGCTGTGTGGATAAGAGATGTAATCTTCCTGAGAAAATTGGAGTTTGTTATTCAGTGACCAGGGAAGTCGGGCCATATGGCAGGGTCGACTTGGGGCCAGGTAATACACCCAGCGCAAGGGGTGCTTAAGGGCAGAGGTGGAAAATAGTTTATGTGTTTTGATCAGGTACTCAGGGAAATGACCAGGATGTAGCTAGAGGCCATGTGAGCTGCAATGGTAGTGGTAATAGATTAGCGTGAAACAAAAGATACCAAGGGTGGATGAGATGTTGATCACCGGTTCAAAGGGAACTTGTTGGTTTCTCTCCCTCCACATATTGTTGAAGTGTCCTTGTAAAAGCCATGTGCATCACACTCCGGGTTAGAGGTCCCCGACCAGATGAAACTTGTAATAAATTGGGATTATTGTAGGTGAATATGTAACCATGTGATGATGCCACGGCCATGTATAGAAAGAGCCCAAAAAGGGGTGTACTGTAAATATAAGCTAATGCAAATGTATGTCGAATGGGGATGGTGGTTAAGTGAATGTATCCAATGAGAGCGTGGGAACTTGGGTGGTGGGGGGATAAGATTGCCTTGTACAGGGTGAACCAATCATGTCTGGGAGTTGGCTTTGTAACAAAATATGTGGGGTGTTTTAAATGTTGCAACAATGTATGTAACGTGTAACCTTTGTTTGGTTCGAGGAGAGTCTGGTTAGTTCTGTCTCTAAGGAGTCATCTAGCCCCTCCCAGTCAATTGTATACAATAAACTTGCTTTTTTACAAACGTGCACTCATTTCTTAAGAGGGGGGCCTATTTTGGATAAGGAGATCCTGATGTCCAACCCTACAAGAATCTCCATTTAGGAAAGAGGAGGAGTACACTCTGAAAGGCAAAAATCAAGGTGGGGCATTTTGGGCATCAGACCCCTTGAAGAAAGCCGGAGAGGGAATAATGTTTCGAGCATCACTAATCCTAGAGGTTAGACAGGTCCACAGAGGTATGAAGGGCCGACTTCTGGCAGTGAATGATACAATCTGGAGCATGGACGCAACGCAGTGCTCATCATATGCACCAAACCAGCATCAGCTCTCATTCTGTAAGGAGACTATCATTTATAGACTTATGGAAAACAGGGCAGCTTCTCTGCAGGGGAGATATGAATACGATAGTTGACTGCTTAAGGGGCTGGAGCACTCCCTCCTCCTGTCCCCGAAAGGGAGGGTCTGCATTCCCTTTTGCAAGACCTCTATCTCAATGATACATGGAGAACCGTGCACCCACATACGCAGTCATTTACTTTCTATTCGCCACCCCATCACACATTTTCAAGGATAGATTACATATTGCTAGATGTAGCCGAGGAGCATAACATAATTGGGGCGGACATACAAATAATAGTTTGGACGGACCATGACATGTGTGGGCTGAGGTTAGACCTCGTGCAGCGTGCCCCACTAGATAACAGGTGGCACTGCAATGACACACTATACAGAGATATAGTGTTCAAGGAAACACTCCATGCCGAAATCAAGGATTTCTTCCAAAGAAATGACTCGGGGTGGGGGTTGAGGTGGCCTTAAATATACCACTCTAGGGACAAATCACTAGAGACGTACAGAGATGGGCCAAAACCACGCTATCGTGGGCAGCACCCCTCATATCAATAAAAATGAATGTTTTACCAAGGCTGCTTGTTCTGTTTCAGTCCCTTCCGGTCATGCTACCAGCAGCCTTGCACAGTTAAATAAAGCAATCACGTCTCACATTCCTATGGGCAGGGAAGAGGCCTCAGCGAGCTTATGGGACTTTGATACAATCCAATGAGAAAGGGGCTGGGTTTCCAGATTTTTATGAGTATTTTAGGGCTTTGGCTTCTCGTGGACCATCTACGGGAAAACACCGCAAAACAGTGGGTGAATTTGGAGAACGGCGATTTATCCTGGTCACATGGGTTGCCCACAAGCACTTACCACGTAAAATATATACACCCCCGATCTTATCAGTACTGTACTTTGGTCCATATGGAGGAAATCTAAGGAAATGGAGGGCGTAACGCCATGGCTGTCCCCTCTCAGCTGCATATGGGCTCAAGCTCCCCAACACCCCCACCCACCCAGGGAATAAAACTGCTGATCCCACACGATTTCAACCTTATTACGGGGCCGAGTTGGCTAGAGCGGGACAGGTGTGGAAAGAGGGTTGCTTCCTAACAAAAATGTAACTTACTCTGCCCTACACACTGACGCCATGCCCGCCCCCCTGTTGTACTTACAGCTGAAAGCCACCCTAACGGACAGCACCCGGCTAACATCATTTGAACAGATACTCCGAAACAGGGTCCAAAGGGCTCATCTCAAGACTTTGTATGTCGGTCCTGGGAAGGGGCCATCTAAATGTCCCAAACACACAAAGGCACTGGGTGAGAGATCTCGGTTTGCAGGTGGATTCAGATGTATGGCAGGAGACCTATAAAGCAGTATGGGCTCCACCGGAGCAGTCCAGTACAAAATGCATAATTGTAGGCTCCTAGTCCATTGGCATTTCACTCCCCGTATACTCCCAAAAATGCACCCCAAATAGTGAACCCCTATTGTTGACAGAACTGTAACAGCATCCGGCGTTGAGTGGAGATGCGTAGAGGTACCAAGAGAACGAGTGTCACAAGGCCAGATAACATTCAAATGTTGGCCCGCCACGTAGCACAAGTACAACCAGGACATACAATGAGACTACTGATTTCCCTCTTGATGCAGCACTGGAAACCGGCAATGGTCCACTTCCTCAGCGAGAAGTGATGCTGCAGGGTTGGGAGCGGGAAGATGAGGTGGGTATATTCTCAAGGGGGGGATAAGGATCTATTTGGAGCTATGATGTCAATGCTTCTTTTTATCTGATGGTCTTGTGGTGGTATTTTATTGTGGGCATACAGTAAGGCGACATCACTTTTGCTTTGGCTCTTTATCAAAACTTAATAAAATACAATTTTCTCACACAAAAAAACAAGCACGGTACCGGTTTTGAAACTTAATTAGGCATTTTTTAATACTACCATATCTAGGGAAAACCCAGCCATATTCCCAAGAGACCTTTTAGGCAAGAGGTAGTCATAACGATTTTTCCAATCCCAATGGTAACCCTTTCTGCCCAAGAAATAATGCCAATTCCTAGTGGGGTCAACTTTGACCTGAAAGCAGAACTTCACTGGAAGCCATCACTGACCACAGAGATTGAGATTTATGAGCACATGCAATGAGACGCTTATTAACTTCAGAGCAGTTGCATTAGTTCAAGTGAGGCTCTTTATATGTCATACTTAAAGGCAAGAAAATGATTATTTTGATCCCAAGCTAGCCATAATGCACCCACTGTCTCCCATCACCTCGCACCCCCGAGGGTCTAGAGAAGCCAACAGGTCAAAATGTTAAAGCTATGTTGTACAGTGAGAACGTATCATTCCTAAATTAGTTTCAAACTGCTAGTGTGAGGTATAAAATATATCTCGTGCCTTTGTTGTCTCAATTCCATCACAGTTGGAATCTGAGGCACTACATTCAGTCTACGACCAAACGTTGTATGAAGGCCGAGTGCTTTTGATAAAAGGACAGTACAAACATTGACAAATGGATGTGCAAGCATTCCCTTGCACAATCTCACACAGCGATACAAACCAGCATTCAGAACAGTCCTCTAGCTTCTACTGATTTTGCTTTAGTCGCCTGGCGATCCCACACAAGAAGTTTCATGGAGACAACCGTGCCCAATAAACCTATGAAGAGACAGAGACCTATTGGCTATTTGCATAGATCAATCCTTCGGATGTTCCTTAGGGTCCTTTTACGAACATTGAGAAGGAACGATAGATACCTGCAACAGCCTGTAGGGGAAGGGTCCCTCAAATCACACATACAACCACATGGCTTCCAGTTATGGCCTCCTTTGTTCACGGGCATCGAATTAGATCACAAAGTGGTCAAACAACCATCCAGGATGCACTTTGGGATACGAGGAGGTGGAGGAAGAAAGTCATCTGTTTCAACCTACAGAAGTAGAAGATACTGAACTCCAACATGGCCACTCAAGAATAGAAATGAAAGGGGCGTGGCCTGGAGCGCCAGAGATGTGGCAGCTCCATTGATGGCCTGCGCATGGGTCTGCGGCCATTAACGTTTTGTTGCCGGTTCCTGCCATGCTGACTGCCTGCGCGACATAGGATGGGGCACCGGAGCTTCCCCTGCTTCACCGGCTGCAACCAAGGCACTTAACGATCCCAGCTTCATAGAAAACGCTGCGAGGGAGAGGTCTCCGGTGCCCGCACCGCAAAAGATGGCGGCCGCAATTATCAGTCCCTCCTCCCGCGGCCTGTCGGCCCTCCATTGCCTGCTGTGATCCAGCTCCTGGGATCGGATCCCCTCCAGTGCGCACTGGCAGTGAGATAGTGCCGCCTGCTCCCTCCTGCTCATCAGCATCGCCCCGCTTCCGTGGGGGACCCACACGCACTCTCGCCGGAGCCTTACCTCACGGCTCCACATCGGCGGCGCTTCGGCCTAGACTGGCTTGCTCCATGCGACGCTGGAGGGGGCCCGACTCACTTGCCCGCCTGATCTGCTGGACGGCCCACGGTCCATAGTGGCTCTCCACGCAGTCAGTCCTGCTTGCTCGCACGAGCCGAGACGACCCGGCTCCTCCCTCTTCTGCTGAGGCCTCCGGCCTGAGGAGACCCGGGTGCTTTGGAGGCGCACTGGTCCCGCTGGCTTCCTCCCGGCTGACTGCTCCGCCCAGCACTCCGGCGGGGCCGCCCGTACGTCCAGCGGGCCCTATCCATCCCACGATGAGGCTCTGGCTCTGCTCACCCGACGGCAGTGGCATTGGCGCTCCGGCTCTTCTCCTTGTTGCGGCCCTTTGGCCCGAGGGATCCTGCGGCGGCTGCTTTTACCTCCCTCCCCTGGAGGCGGACTTCTCACTGGAGACGTTTCCCCGTTGGGCCCCGCCAGCAGGACTGCTACATCTCCCCCCACTGGAGCAGGGGCCTTCTCTCTAACTGCTGCGGTCGCCCTCCGGGTGGGGGTGGGGGGTCCCAGTCATCACTGCCCACTTCCATCTACGTGGCGCCTGGGAGGGGGGCCACACTTCACTCAGGTGGCCCCTGCCCCCGCCACTATAATGCCTTGAGGCCCTGCCTCCTTTCATCCTGGCGCAAGCCCCCCCCCCCTGCTTGCCACCTGGGGGCCTTGCTGCTGGAGTTGGACTGCTCTTCCGGGCCTCACGGGGGCTCCCCCCCCCCCTGTTGTCTGAGCCACGCCACCGACTTCCTGGGGTGCCCCTGCCCACTCCTCATCTCTACCAGCCGGAGAGAACTGACCTGCGCCTCAGCAACCTGAATCACACGGTAGAGGGCGAATCATAGACCCGCAGCCTCCTAACCCCGCGGGTCTACTCCGCCAAGGTATTTGTCGCCCTTTGAAGGGATTAAAGCACCTCCTGGGGCGCCCCGGCCCACCCTTCTCCTTGGCCACCGCCGTCCCCGGATCCTGCGGGTCCTCCGTGCGCAGACACCAGTCCCCCGGAGTCGTCCCCTACGTCAAAGCCATGGCCAAGGCATCGAAACCCTCCCAATCTGCCGACATTTCCACCATGCTGCTGGCCCAGGAGAAAGGGAAGAAATCCGATCCCCCTAAACTCACTCCTCAGAAAACTACCGAAGACAAAGGGACGCTCGCGACAAAAGAGGATCTCCAGGCCTTCATGTCTGATATCAAAGCGGAATTCAGATCCTGTATGACTGAGCTTACCGCCAAATTGGAGCAAACAGAGCAACGGGTCAGCGATATTGAGCACAGGATGGGGGAGGCCGAGGAACTGGCCGTAGACCACTGTAACTCACTAGCGGAGATCCAACGCACCATCCAGACACTAATGGACAGGACGGAAATCCTCGAATTCAAGCAAGAGGACATGGAGAATCACTCCCGGCGCAACAACCTCCGCATCCGTGGGGTGCCCTCTGCGATTTCTGAAAAGGAACTCCCCGGATACATAAGTCTCTTCTTCCAGTCCCTGCTGCCGGATCTAGATGAGTCGCTGCTGCTACTCGACGGTACCCACCGACCGCGCCCTCGCCGGGGATCCGAGACAGATCCCCCTCCCGATAAGAGTTCACTTTTATACCACCAAGGAGGCCATTTCAGTGATAGGCTGCTCAAAAGACGAACTCTCCTTCCAGGGCTCCCCACTGCAGATCTTCCAGGATCTCTCCCCTCTAACCCTTCAGAAGCGCAGGATGCTTCGCCCGCTTTCGCTTTTCCTACGAGACCAGCAGATCCGCTACCGATGGCTGTTTCCCACGGCGCTACAGTTCTCATACAAGGGTACTCCCCGCACCATTAGCCACCTTGATGACGCGGCATCAGTCCTCCACCCGGACTCCCCTGTGGGCACAGAACCACCCTTCTCAAGCCAATCAAGCCTTCCGCAGGACGCTGCCTCTCCCAAACCGAAACGGGCCCCCTGGTCAAGGGTGCAGAGAGGCCGTAAACCCAAATGACAGGAGCAAGTTCGCCTGAAGTATAGTTAGCACAGGAATCACCAAGGTTCTTTCAAGCTTGCCGCGGACCCTATGCGGTCCATACCCTCCTCCAGGGTGGATGTCATCATGTTACCCCTGGAGAGAATCTCAACCATGTGGGCCATGTTGCCCGAGGACAGCCTAGGTGGCCGGGGGAGCTGCTGAAAGTTCAAATTCGGTCCCCCCGGCAATAGTTTGGGCCTCCCGTTGGAGGCCGATGTTGAAAGTTCATATCTCCCGTGGAGATTTTTCCTAAAAACCTTCAGCAGCAGGAGACCCCACCGCAGCGGATCCCTTGCAGCTATGGCTGACTTGACCTGTCCCCTATCCCCCCCTCCCCCCGTGGAAAACGGACTCGGAGCTCCAGCCCCGCACCTAAAATTAAAATTCACCACTCTGAACGTCAGAGGCTTGAACTCCCCCCCCAAAGAGGAAATCCACCCTGCAAAGGCTGCACGACGAGGGGACCGCAATCGCTTTCCTGCAAGAAACGCACCTAATTCCAGCAGACTTTCCTCGCTTATGAACCAGACTCTATCCTCTGCAATTCCTGGCCTCCAGCGGAACCAAGAAGGGAGGCACCGCCATTCTCTTTGCTAAGGACTTGAATCCTCAGATCCTGGACTCGCTGAGATGCCAGGAGGGTTGCTTTATGGCGGTCAAATGCATCATCCTCGGCCAGCTTTACACCCTCATTTCAGCCTACGCCCCGAATGAGCACCAGGAGGGATTCTATCAAGACCTGGAGGATTCCCTCATTCCATTCATCGAAGGGCAAGTAGTCATCGGTGGAGACTTTAACGGGGTCCCGGAGCCCACCAGGGATAGATCTTACCCCCAAACACTCAGGGACTTAAAGTTGGCTACAGCCCTGCTCCACTTGTTTCGCACGCTGAATATTGTTGACGCCTGGAGGGTGCTGTCCCCAGAAGAGAAAGACTTCACCTTTTATTCGTACGTCCACCGCACCTTTTCTAGAATCAACTTATTTCTGGCTTCCCCCCAGATCCTGACCTTTACGGACGATGTTACGATTGGCCCCCGGATTCTCTCGGACCATGCTCCGGTCTCGCTCACCCTGCGGTCGCAAGACCCGGATCCTCCTCCGCGCCGCCAGTGGAGCCTGTACGACCCTATCTTGGGGAACATGGCAGTGAGAGACACTATCGCCAGGACAATTAAAAACTTCTTCACTGAAAATCGCAATGAGGACACCTCCCCGGCTAACACCTGGGACGCCATGAAGGCAGTGCTTAGAGGGGAGCTGATTGCCCAAGGTGCCGCGTTCCACAAACAGAAGCAGGCGGCCCGCGCTATCCTGGAAGCCGAGGTCCGCGAGGCTGAGGCCATTCACAAACGTAAGGGCTGGTCCCCGAAATCCTACAGGGTTTTACGGATGGCGAGGAAGAGGCTCGAGTCACACTACGCCGACGCTACGGCAAACCTGCTAACCAGAACCAAACAATGGTACTACGTCCATAGCAATAAGGCTAACAAACTGCTAGTCAGTAAACTGGCTAAAGAAAAGAGCAGGAATTTCATCCAGGGTCTCCGCGACACACAGGGAAAGATCCACCATGCAGAGCGTGAAAAACTGCGACTGGCGGTCGCCCACCAATCAGAAATCATGACGGCGGTCCCGCGGGACCTAGATGAGCAGCACTCATACATCCGAGAGGTGGCTCTCCCACTCCTCAACCTGGAGGCGAGAGAGGGACTGGAAACGCCTATTACGAACGAGGAAGTGCAAGAGGCCATTAAAAGCCTAAAGCCCAGGGCTCCGGGCCCAGATGGGTTCTCCACGCGCTTCTACAAGCTCTTCCGCCCCCAATTGGTGGCTCCTCTGACCCGCCTCTTCAACTCGTTTGCAGCCACTGGAACGGTCACCCCATCGATGCAGGAGTCCATCACGGTCCTGATTCTTAAGCCTGGGAAGGACCCCCATGAGAATAGTTCGTACAGACCCATCTGCTTGTTGAACTTGGACGTCAATATCTACTCCAAGGCCCTGGCCAACCGCCTCGCACCCATTCTCCCGAGCATGGTGGACCCGGATCAGACAGGGTTTATTTTCCACAGATCGACAAAGGACAACATCCGCAGGGCACTGGATCTGATAGAGGTCGCCAGTCAGGACTCCCAACAACTTGCCCTCTTGGCGCTAGACGCAACCAAAGCTTTCGACAAGGTGGACTGGCCCTATCTCTCCTCCGTTCTTGAGGCCTATGGCTTTGGCTCGACCTTCAGGAGGATGATCCTAACGAACTACCAAGCCCCTAAGACCCGGCTGAGAGTTAATGGTCGCTTGTCGGACCCGATTGCTCTTACATGTGGAACGCGACAGGGATGTCCACTGTCCCCCCTGCTCTTCGCCTTGGCGATGGAACCGCTAGCCCAGCAAGTGCGCCGGAACCCCCTGATCACTGGCCTGAAGATCGGCCCAGTCCAACACAAAATTGCCCTTTACGCGGACGATGTGCTGCTAACCATCACAAACATTAAAGATTCTATGAGGGCAGCCCTGAACGAAATCCGGGACTTCGGGAGGGTCTCGGGATTTGCCATCAATTTCCCAAAGTCAACCGCCCTCGGAGTGGGCCTGCACACGGGCGAGAGGAAGGCCTTGGAGAAACACAGCCCGTTTCAATGGAGCACCCAAGCGATCTCCTACTTGGGGGTTCGGATCTCCGCCCACCCAACAAAGGTCTACCAGGCCAACTTCCCCCCACTCTTCGAGGAAATGGAAAAGGACCTGTCCCGTTGGCAGACACAGGAGATCTCGCTGTTGGGGCGCATCACGACATGTAAAATGAACCTCCTCCCCCGCTTCCTCTACGCCTGTTCATCTCTCCCAACCTCGATCCCTCTCCCCCCTTTGCTGCGACCAAAAGGAAAATCATTGGCTTCACCTGGAAGGGGAAGAAATCGCAGATCCCTCGGAGAATGATGATGGCCAGCACAAGACTGGGGGGACTGGGGGTGCCGGACCTCCGGAAGTATCAAATCGCAGCCCAACTGGCCCATTTTCAAGCATGGGGACACGCTACTGGACGCCCGAAATGGGTAGAGATCGAACAATCCCGCCTCCCTCTCCCCCTCCGCTTTCTCCCGTTCATCCCCACCGCACTACGCCGAACTTGGCCGGGAGTGTTGACTGCCACGAAGCAGTCGATAAAAGGCATGGGAGTGGGCCCGCAGGCATGGAGGCATCCCAGGAGGCTTTTGCGCTCTCTCTCCCCAATCTTCCTCAACCCCGCCTTTTCCCCGGGAGCTCACCCTAAGAACTTTAGGAACTGGGTGGCAGGAGGCCTTGAAACTTTGGGGCTGCTCTTCGAAGGGGACGCCCCCCTCACCTTTGAGCGATGTAAAACGAGTTTCCAGCTGACAGAGACAGATAGATTTACTTACGCCCAACTGAGGCACTGGTGCTCCCACCCCCAGACCCGGGAGGCCGCTACACGGCCCCTTGCTCCGCTGGAGCTCACAGTGAATGACCTGCCAGACCGGGGAAAGATTTCGGCCCTCTACAAACTATTGCAGGAAGACCCCCTCCAGACTAGGCCCTCCTATATGTCCCAATGGGAGGCGGACTTGGGTCATGAGATTGAGGACCACACATGGGTGGATGTTTGGACAAGAACGCACCCAGCATCTCGGTGTATTACTAACCGGGAATGCACCCACAAACTCCTTCTGCGCTGGTACTACCCCCCCTTGCGCCTCCACCACTTCCAGCCGGCCCTGGACCCCCACTTCTGGCGCCTTTGTGGCCACCCGGGTTCCTATTTCCACATGTGGTGGACATGCCCTAAGGTGGGGGAGTTCTGGAGCCAATGCCTGGCCACCATAAAGGACATCACCCAAGTTGAAATTCCGCCAACGCCTGAGCAAGTCCTCCTGGGGATACCGCTCCCGGACTTGTATCCAAGAACTGGGAGGAGGGCTACGCTGATGTCCCAACTCCTCCTGGTGGCCAAAATCACAGTGGCCCGCACCTGGAAGTCTGTGGAAGGACCCCTCATGACCCTCTGGTGGCTTAAACTGTGGGACATCCTGGTAGCGGAAAAGGTCACGGTGGCCAAAGCGGGACTGCTCCACCGATTCACTGACATTTGGGCACCAGTCCTGGACTATGACCAGAACTACCCGGCCCTGACCTTCAAGCCACGCTTGGCCGCGAGAGCCCTCGACTCTATGGGCGACAGCTCGCCGCCGGATCAGGCCGAATGAGGCTCGGGACAATGCCTAATCGGGAACTTGGGGGTGGGGGGAACGGGGCATTATGCTTCATATGTTCTGTGAGGCGATAAGCACTGCAATTGTGTCTGTACTCCTGCTCGCTGTTTATAATTAAACAAATAAAAAAAAAGAATAGAAATGAAATAGGCCTACCCAGAGTGGAAGCGCTTCCAGGTAAAGGGAATTACACCTTTATAACAAAGAAAGTAATTAGACTAGGTACCAGACAGCAGTTCTTCGTGGATAGCTTTTTTTTGCTCAACCAAATCTTTAGTCAAGGTATATCACTTTAGCACCATTAGCAGTTCCATACATCTAAACAACATCATCACCTTTATCCTCCCAAGATTGTTCCCTTTGCCCAACCATAACAATATAGCAAAACAATATATCATCGGTAACAATTCCAACACATTCCTCACCCACCATCTCTTCCCCCTTATTATCCAACATGTCTCCGATTCCGTTCCCATCTTATACCGTCCTTCTGGTAACATGCCTAGCAATGTAGGGTTTATTCATATCTTTAAGCTGCATACTCTAGAAAAGGTTCCCACATTTTTTCAAATCTTCTCATAGCATTGTGTCCAACTGCAGTAAACTTTTCCATACAGAGGGTCTCCCATACCACGTAATACAATTGTATTAGGGAAGGAATCTCTTGCTTGCATCTGCGTCAAAGTCGTGCTATATACAGTTTGGCACATATAAGCAGGTTGGCCCATAATATACCCACCTTCCCCTGCCGTCTGGATTTGACTGTTGCAGGGGGATTTAGTAACGCCACTGCCATATCGAGGACGACACCCTGCCCGTGATCTCATCTAAATGTGATTTTACCTCCTGCCATGCCAAAAATGTTGCAGTTTGGGGCATCCCCATCATATATGCCATGGTGTTCCCTCCATACCACATTCCCACCAACACATTGGAGATATCCCTCCATAAATTTTGTTCAGTTTCCAAGATGTTTAGTGCCATCTGTGAGAAGTTTTACATTGCAATTCCTGGTTGTGTGTGCATGTCCATGGTTCAAAGACCCTCCGTGCTGACAGGTCCCATTTCTCATCAGTAAAGTGCCTGTTTGTGGCTCGCTCCCATCTGTTCCTGACTCTCATCTGGCCTTGCTCTCCTTCACCCAGTAATATCTATACATGGCAGAGATTAGGTCTCTGGTAGATTCACCGTCAGTTACTACCTTTTCCCACTCTGCAAGTGGTTTAATAGCCCTGTCCCTCACAGATGCAGTCGACGAGTGTTTAATTTGCTGGTATGCAAAGTGATCTTCTTTCCAAACTCCGAACTCTTGACAGCAACCTCCAAATGTCTGGAGCCTGGTTAGGTTCTACATATCCCTACTCTCTCTCATGCCCCCAAGGTCCACTTCTGAAAACGTTTATACTCCATCCTGGGAGTGAATGTTGGGTTTCTGAAAAGCGGTGTTCGTGGTGAAGGCCATGGGGCCAACTTATGCCTACTGTTTACCTCATCCAATATCTCTAGCCCCCCCCTTCATTATTGAGTTTCCCATAAGACGTCTCAGTCTATCCTCTGCCCTCAACCAGGGTAGCTTCCACATGTATTCATCAGCCATTGCCTGCTCCATCCAGTGTTTCTCATTATCCTCCCGACCCCATTCTGCCAGAATCCTCAACTGTGCTGCCTGGAAGTATTTTGTTATGTTGGTGCACCCCACTCCCCCATCCTCTTGGGGCGATACAAAACCACTCTTCCAATTCAAGGCTTCTTCCCATTCCAAATAAATTGCATGAAATCCCCTTATATTCCCTACAGGACCTTCCCCGGGACTGGTATTGGCAATGCCTGAAAAGCATATAAAAAGGCAGGGAAGTATGTTCATTTTAACAAAAATCTTCCCCTGCCACAAAACATACTGCCCCCTCCATCTGTTCAGATCTTTCCTAATTTGTTCCACCAAGCGTGGGTAGTTTGCCCTACAGAGTTGATGCATATGAGGGGTTAGGTTCACCCCCAGGTATCTGTCCGAAACCCCTGTCCATCGAAGAGGTCTCTTGGACTTAATACGCTCAACAGTCTCCTGCTTTAAGGACAGATTCATGATCTCAGACTTTGAAACAGTCACCTGAAACCCTGACACCAAAAAAAATCCCTCTATCGCTCCCATTATAACATGCAGAGTTCTTTCTGGGTCTGTCACCATCATTATCACAACGTCAGCGAAGAACCCAATTTTATGTTGAGAGCCTGCCCATTGAACCCCCTGGATCGCTTGATTCCCCTTTACCTTGTGCGCAAATGGTTCGATGTCTAGAGCAAAGAGAAGAGGCGATAACGGGCACCCTTGTTTGGTCCCTCTTCTTATAGGAACGGCCTATTTAACCTCCCATTCACCCATACTCTCGCCATCAGGGAAATATAGTTGGCCGGCACCATCCTTAGGAAGTATGGACCTCACCCTGCGTAGAACTTTAAACATGAAAGCCCAGTTTACACAGTCAAACAGCTTCTCGGCGTCAATCGTCACCAGTGATGTGGGCTTAACAGTCCCAACCTTATTCGTTTTATAACATGTAGCACCTTTCTGACAGTGTCAAAGGTATTCCTTCCTCGCTTGAATAAACCCCTACTGATGATGGTAAATCAGGGCTAGCAGAACTCCCTCTGCCTTAGCGGCTAAGACTCTTGTGTACAGCTTGGCATCTATGTTGATGAGCGCTATTGGTCTGTAGGAAGAGCTTAACTGTGAGTTCTTTCCCGGTTTCGGGATCAGAGTTATGTGCGCCATTTCCATTGACTGTGCTAATTCACCAACTCTTCCTAAATTCGTTGAAGAGCTCTTCTAGGTATATACTCAACTGATGACTGAATGTTTTATAAAATACTAGCTGGTGTACCCAGCGTTGCCCGTGTCCTGATCGAATGGTGTCTCATGTGACCTAGAGGATGTTGCTCTTGTCCTCTGGTCGGCAAGTCGTGCTGCTGTTTGTTGTTGTGGTTCAGAAGCTCTTGATATTGATTTTCGCTTTGCATCAGATTGAGCTTTTCCAAGTGATGTTCGTTTTTTGTGCAGCATGTTTTAGTCACTCAATGGCTTCAGCACATTTGAGAAAATGTCCAAAAAAGATAGATTGATTGATTGTGCTCTCTTCTCGTGAACGAACTTAAGTAAACTGTAACATTGCCGTTTCCCATTTTTAGAGTGGCGGGAACAAAAAAGTCAATTCATTTTTTTAATTCCCTTTAAAAATGCTTTAACACTTTTGAACTGTACATAGTAATAATACATTTCAAAGGAATGACCAACACATGTTGCCTCCTTCTAGTACCTACTGTAGTGAATCAGGGTGAGCATCGTACATGAGGGGGTCTATGGACTGAATTTTTTGCATCCAAACAGATTACAATCTTGCCCCTGACATATGAGGAATCCATGCAAAATTTGGTAAACGTGGGTGGATTTGTATAGCCGGACAAACATACACACATACATAACACTTTATATATAAAGATCGCCATAAATCCATCGGTCCCCAGACTTTTATGGAGCTTCAACCTGCTGATCACATGCTGTACTTCTTCCCTCGTCACTGGGGCATCTAAATGCCCCACCTGCTCTCCCCCCAGTCTCACCTCTCCACCCTGCTAAGTATTCATTGTGCTCCCTCGTCTCACATGATTCCTCTGACTAGAGGCCCTCAAAGAATTCTGCCATTACCCTACGTTTGCTACCCTCTATCACCACTACCTGCTTGCCAGCGCCCTCAAATCCCTTTATAAAAGCTCTCAGTTTCTTGGCCGTAAAATGTCTCACCAATACAGTTCCTACCTTATTCTCATATTTATAAATCGTCTGCTTACTTCTGAGAAAGGTACTTTCCGTAGATTTACCAACCAATTGCCTCCCTTTTCCTTAAAAGCAGATTCCAGTCAAACTCTTAGTTTCCAATTCCCGCTCTTCCCTTGTCCTGGCTTCCCTAATCCTCGGCAGTCCTAATCAAAAGATTCCTGAGATGTTCTTTAAAGCCATCCCATAATTCCCCTTCCAACATCTTGGGATCCTTAACTGCCATCAAATACTTTGAGAACTCTCCCTGTACTGTATTCTGGGTTCCCTTTCCCCTGAGAAGGTACTCTTCTGCATTGCCATAACCACCCTTTGTGTTGCAAGAAATGTAATCAACCCTAGAGTTCCTCTTGTGCACAGATGAGTTTCTCCTGGGGGTGCCGACCTCTCGAGGTGTCAATCCATCCCACCTCCTCAATATACCGGCTATGTTTTTGGGACATTATCCCCGTCGTGTGCCCCCTTTTACCACTCCCAGACAGTTGCTGTGCGGGTCAAAGTCCAGGTTAAGATCCCCTACTACTAGCCATTCTCCCTCCTCAAACAGTGCCAACTCGTGTAAGAATGTCTCCCAAAAAACTCCTTCTTGCCCTTGATTGGGTGCTTATAGTGACACCAGGATTTTTGGCCATCGATCCTCCACTGTATCATCACTTTCCCTCCCCCCGGGTCACGTTGAACAGAGCATTACTAGTTTTAAAATTCAGTAGAATAGGATTGCCACGCGTGCACATGATATTGTGTGGGGGCACTCTATCCCTCAGCCTCCGCTCATCTTTCCTCTGCAGGTGTGTTTCCTGCAAACAGACCACCTGAGCTCCTCCTCTGTGGAGTGCCCTTAACACACTCATTCTTTTATTATTAGGCATGTTCAGCCCTCTAACATTCCACGATTCAAGCTTGAATATTATTCCTTTAGAGATGTATGTCCTTGCACAACATACTACTTCTCTACTCTGCTTGATAAGGCATGTTCCCTTATTAAAGGTGCCACCCTAATTCCCAGTAGACTAATTTCCCCCCTTCTCCCCAATGGTATCCCTGGATCTATCTTCCAGGTTCTGGACATGCCTGCCCTTTGCAGACTGCCGCTAGCTGCGGCTCCTCACCTTCAACTCATAACATATCCCCGTTACCATTAAAAAACAAACATAGCAACCTTGTCCATCTATCAAGTTTTAGCCTTATGCTTCAGGGACCACAAGTCGAGGCCAGCCATCGCCTGACTCTGCTGTTCTCCCCCACTCCTTCTGTTTTTCACTATCCTGAGCTCCGGTTCCCAGAGTCTCTACACAGCATTTCCATCTCTTCGTCCACACTGGATATGACCTTCTCCTCATTCCCCCATCTGACTTGTAGGAAGAAGCACCTGTATTTCACATTCCTCTTAGTGAGTTCCTCTGGGACAGACTTAAAGGCCCTCCTTTCAGCAAAAGTGCCCTGGGCCAGAGAGTTCGGGGATCTTCTCCACTACCTCTGTGAGCTTCCCTTCCATGTCAGCCATTCTGTATGCCAAGTCATTTATATCTCTCCTGTTGGCCGCTATGGCTTGCGAGAGCTCTTCCTGAATGCTCACTGCCTCCACCTTCACTGTTTCTGTGATGTCCCCCTTAAACATACTCAGCGCCATGTCCAAATCCTTTTTTGTGAGCGACATTGTTGGGTCTCCTCTACCAATGGGCGCCCAGAATCTGATCGTTGGCTGCTTTGTGCAGCTGTTCTGCTCCACCGGCTTATGTGTCTTTCCTTTGGTGACCTGCCCTTTTCTCTTCGGTCCCATCTACGTCTGTCCTCCTCTCGTGGTCACAATGGGCACACCAAGTGGAGCCCAATGCACACCCCTCCACCATGTGCCAATCAAGTCTCCTGCTGTGTTCTCACCAAGGTGCTCCCTCCTCTCCTTTACACTTGCACTTCTGCTTCTCCAGGAAATGCCCCCCTTCACCAAGCCCCAGGTTAGCACATCGATTCTTTCTCAATATGCATTCTGGCGTGTGTGCTGACACTCCAGGAGGTCCCGCTCGTCTTTTCGCCAACCGGCGCTGATGCTCCTCTTCTCTGGCACCTCTTCTCGCCTCAGACAGTGCCCCCACTCCGTTCCATGCACCTCTTGCACATCCGCTATCACTCCCTCTGGCCACCTTTGGGAGTGCTTTCTGGTCCGCCCTCCTCTTCTGCCTCGCCTGCTCTCTGACTCACTGCTCTCCCCACTACTCTTTTAGCACAGCAACCGCAGCTCCACAGACCTGTCAGCTTGGGCCTCTCCGCCGTCACGACTCTCCCGTCCTCCGCGCCACTCTGCAAGGACGGACCGCTACGGCACCCGTTGCTGCTCTCCACGCTGCCCCTCTAGTTCAGTGCACCCGATAGTGCGTGCCGCACTGGAGTGCATAACGCTGCTGCTGCCCGGGGCGGTACTTCTTCTTCACCAAATCACCTGTCGGCTTCCCTGACCGCAAGTTCGAGCTGCCTTCACCTTCTTCCCGGCCATGCTATAAGCGGGCCACCATGGCTGCCATTACTGCTGCTCCGCTCCTACTGCGATAGTTGCTCGCCAGCTTCCCACCGAGTCCACACTCATCAAATTCACTGTTTCTCCTGCTCCGCTCCTCGCCTCCACTGATCTTCAACTCCTGCAAAGGGTTATTACATTAGCTTCACCAACTTAGGGTTGGGAGCCTTCACCACGCCCACTCCCCTCTGTGGATAGCTTTTGCCCTCCCCAACCCCCATTTTCTCCCTTGCAGTGTCTTTTACTCGTTGTAATTTTAGATGAGGGATTCTCCGAGTGTTATCCCTCCTGGATCTGTATGATCCCATTCTTTCCCATCAGGATTGGCATCTATTTTTAGGTCTGCCTGCCCCTTGTGAAATCATCCTTTTTTTTTTTTTTTATTTCTTTTATTGATTTTATGCAAACAAAACAACAAAAAGCAAACACAAGCAGCATAATCATGATAGTTCCATTACACATCAAGTTATCTTAATCACTGCTCCCACTACCCCTCCCCCCCCGTGAGCCTATTTGTCAATCTCATTCAATGTTTGGCACATGCGGCCGGGTTTCGTTCTCTTCGGAGTCTGTTGGATCTGATATTCCTCCAAACAATTCTGCTATTAGCGTTTTCCAAGCCAACAGGGTGCCCGCCTCCCCTTCATCAGCCCGGCTACTCGCTTCTTGCCATGCCACCGTTTCAGCCTCCGCCCATTTCTGCAAGTCCTTCCACCATACATCCACCTTAGGTTTGTGGCATTTCTTCCACCCCATGGCGATCCTACGTTTCGCAAGCACATACGCCAGATTTCTCAGTTTCTCAATATGCTTGAGTTTCCGTGGCCTAGGGAACTCGCCCAGTAAGCAGGCCCAGGCCGTGTCTGTGACAAGAGTGACCCCTTTATCAGCCAGTTTCTGCGCCACTTCTCCCCAAAAACACCTAATGATCGGGCACGACCAAAACATATGCGTCATGTCGGCATTTTCCAGGTTACATTTAGGACACACTCGTCTTCCAGCGTTTCGGAACTTAGGTATCCTCAAGGGGGTCATGTATGCCCTATGCGTTATATACAGCAGTATTTGTTTTAATCTGGCATTTCTAGACACTTTTTTGTGGTAGCCCAAGGCACGCTCCCACACCCCATCCTCCATCGGGGCCCCCACTTTCACCTCCCAGTCCAGTCTCAGATGTGTCAAATCTTTCCCCGCCTTAGCCATCACCATCTCATACAGTCTCGAGATCTCACGACCTCCTTCGGATATATCATATATTGCTCCCAAAACTGCATCTGGTTCTTCTATCAAAACTGTCTCTGGCCAGGTGTTCTTAATCATCCGCACCAATCTAATGTACGTGACATATTGGCCCATGTGTAGCCCCGCCTCTTCGTTGAGTTCTATAAACTCCTTAATGGATCCCTCTTGCCAAACATCGCCTAGCGTTGCCAGCCCCACTGATTCCCAGTAGGTCCTAACAATCACCCTCAGCTGATCATCCCCTCCTGTCAAAGCAACCAGCTGTATCTGCGGGAGGCACGGGCATGGGACTTCCATCAAACGATAAGCCCTACGCCAAATTTTCAATCCAAGCCTCAACATCGCAGGACGCCCCCTCATTTCAGTTTCGGACAGCCAGATAATTTCTTTAAAATAAAACGGGGCGCAGTCCTGTCCAAGCACCCTGTGCTCAGGGGTCACTTCGTCAGAAAGCCACTGAGCCACATATTGTAACTGTCCCGCCAAATAATAAACCTCAAAATGAGACAGTCTGATACCTTCTTTTTCATAAAAGTTCTGCAGTTTCCAAAACGCCACTCTATTTCGGGTACCGTGCCACAGGAAATCCCTACACATGCTGTTCAATTTACTGAAAAACTTCTTGGGTATTATGTATGGGATATTACTAAAGTAATGCAGGAGCCTGGGCAGAACTACCATCTTAAGCATAGCCCCCCACCCCATCATCGCCAAGGGCAACCTTGCCCAGAACTGCATGCTGTTCCTAATTTTCTCGACGGCTACTTCCGTATTGTGTCTGTGTTCTTCTTCCACCGTGTGATATACATCTACGCCCAAATAACGAAAAGAGCTAGTTGCCCATGGTACCTGTAGCACCGGTAGTCTATCTACAGGGGTCCCCTTATAGCTACCTAGCGGGAATATGACAGACTTTTGGGGGTTCACCGATATGCCCGACAACTCTGCATACCTTTCCATCACTTCAAGTATGTATAAGAGATTTTCTTCTGGGTATTGCAAGTACAGTAACAAATCATCCGCGTACAAGGATATCAAGTGTCGTTCCCCTCCTACCTCAATGCCAATCGCATCATACTGTGCCCTAAGGCATATTGCCAGAGGCTGTGAAATCATCCTTACTAAGAGATGTTCTGGCCTCCCACATGTTCAGAGACCTTACCTGTCAATCCCTTTTGCTTTGTTGAATGTCCCCCCTGAAGTAGGATCCAGTATGTCACATTCCTCAAAGGGGATGTGTTCTTATTTTTGGGTTTTTCCCCAGGTACCTTGAGAGTGTTGCTAATATGGATACCATTTTACCACAGGTCCACCATTATTTCCACTCCAGCAGGGGGAAGTTTTTTTAAGTAGGCCCTGCTGTCCCCAGTCCACGCTGGTTGTGGCTAGAGGGAAGAGACCCCAAACTCTATTCACAGTAGGACCCTGCTACTATTGTGAATATATTGTATACACCAACTTCCGTATGGCTTTAGAAACATGTCTCTCACTCTTCTAGGGTACGAGACTTGGAGTACTCCTGCTCCAGATTCCTTCCCTGCTCCCAGCAGGTATTCCTCCTCCTTAGGACTTGGGGACTAGGGAATCCTTTGTGAGGGGACCAGAGAATTGGCTTCTGAGGATTTTGTCAGGTGACCCCCTGACATGCACTAGTCGAATGTCATTAAGCAACCCAAAGGGTGAGGGCGCTCAAGAGCCCAGCCAAGATGGCCCCTATTGATTGAGCTCCGCACCGACCCATAAAGAAACGGAGCAAATATCCTGTTGGCCACGAAATGTGTACTACTGTGAAGCGATCGGATGACAAGCACCCTGTGCAGCCACTAGTGTACATTTCGGGCCATATGACTTCCCGGACCCTGTGGGGCACCCAGGGCCGCTTGGGCGGCGGTAGAATCAGAGGAGGGCAACTATTACATGGCTGCCGCGGTATGGAGGGACGAAGCTAGACACTGCCAGTTGGGCAGAGAGTAGTGATCTGTGGAAGACATCCCGGTGTGAAGAGAGCGAGGGTGATGGAAGAAACAGCCCACTCACTGTGGGGCGCCCTGGTGTGGAGTCTCATGGCAGATGTAGCAGCTGGTGAACCCCGACGACAGTGAGTTGGCAGAAGTGACGCGTGGGCCGAAGATGGGTGAAGACAGAGCAGGCGTCCCTATCGCACCACAGCAGAGGTGAGGCTTGGGATCCCCCACCGTTTGAGAGGCCGGTTGCAAAAGTAAGGTGTGAGGGGTCTGCAACAACAGTGGCGGAAGGAGCCAGGTGGAAGGGCTCAGTGGGTGGTGCAGCCGGTGAATGAGCGGACAAGCGCCCACAGCATCTGCAGGCGACGGCCCCCAGTTGCATTACCGGACAGCGGGCTTTGGCATGCACAGGGAGCAGTGCGGCAAGCAGAAGCATGGCCAGGGAGAGCAGGCAAGGAGGTGCCCATTTTAACAACACAGGCCCAGGGCACAAGCAGATGACGTGGAGACAGTCAACACAAGTAAACCAATGGCTACGTGATTACAATGAGTCCAATGTCACACGCAGGTGGAAATAACATTCAGTGGTGACACATTGGTGAAACTAAACAACCTGCATACCCAGCCTGCAGTGGCCTGAAAGAATCCCAGGGAGAAAGAAGATGTCCTCAGTAGATACCCAGAGGGGATGATGGCGGGCTAGGCCCTCCCCTAGGCAAGTAGGCAAGTAGTCGGTCAAGTTCTTGTGAGGCATGGATTGTACTGTATGAAGCCAAGGGGATTATAGCATCCCTAGAGAGCGGCATCATAGGAGAAGGGTTAGAGGGCTGCAGCTGGACTACACCTTAAAGGGTGGGGATGCTTAAGAACATCGGGTGGGAGCGATGGCCAACAGAGGAGCTGGTGTCAGGTCATTGTGTGGGGGGTGCTATGGGCCCAGGGTACAACTGGTGCAGGCAGTTGGTAAGGTGCAATACCCTTGGACTGGAAGGATACATTATACGGTTGCTGTTGTGAGGAGTTTGTGCTGCCGGGTGTGTATGTATTGACACGGCACATGGAACTGTAACGGTTACTATCCCAGTGCAGAGTGTGATAACCTGGTATCATCACCATTCAAAATGGGAAGAACAGATAAGCACCCAACTAAACGTCCATTCGAGATCCCACACAAGGGTAAGAAGGCAAAGGTGGTGGAGTTGATCCCCACAGAGAGCCAAGATGCTCAGCCAGATAGTGCACCAAATGCATTTCATGATGTTTACACAGTTGCAGATATGCATACATTTCATTGGACAACAAACTAGATACTTTAATGGGCAAGGTGGATCATATGAAAGTTAGGCTGGATAAGTACGGTGATAGACTGGACGAAGCGGAAACTAGACCATCAACGGTGGAAGATGAGGCCTCCACAACAGCAAGGGAGATGGCTCAGGTCAAGAAGGTGTTAAAAGGAGTTGTCGGACAAGCAAGAAGATTTAGATTCAAGATCAAGGAGGAAGAACTTGAAAATAGTGGGGATTCCTGAAACAGCTGATATAGGAGCTATGGAACTGCAGGTGGAGTCTATACTGCAGAAGGTGGTGGGGTCAGACGTCTTCTCCTCAGCATTTATTGTGGAGCATGCTCACTATATCCCTAGTGGAAAAATGCCTGTCTCTGGGGCTCCAGTGAGACCGACCATCGCACAAAAGCTTGATTTCAGGGATAGAGATTGTGCCGTGCGTCACTCTCGGGAACAGGAAGTGCTGAAATACCAGGGGTTGCAGAGAAGGCTGTTCCTGGATTTTTCCAATAAGGTTCAGGCAACCAGGAGAAAATATATTGATGTTAAGAAGAGTCTAAGAGAGAAAGGCCTAAAGTATGCAATGATGTTTCCTGCAATGCTCTCTGTGCAGTATACGGGGAAAGCAATGTTCTTTCAAACACCTGAAGAAGCTGGAGACTTCCTGGACTCATTGACCCGGAGACCTGAGACATCCTCGGGCAGGAGTGGCATGGACACGACACCGGGAAGTGACAATGATTGACTGTGGGAATGTCTTCTTCAATTAGAGCCTTAAATGATTTTGGTATAAGCTGTTGACTGACACTGATGTAATGGATTGTGAGAGAAACCAGGTGTCTTACCCGCTTAGTCTCTGGGGATCGCTCTCCCAGGTGGCCAGGGCACGGCCATCGCCTTTGGATCCAGACCCTGCACAAAGCAGTGGGCTCACTACAGACAGATTTAGGCTAAGTGAAGACTACAGTGTGTTCAATGCTGACAGTAAGGTAAATGCATAGGGTAGGGGTTGCACTGAAGAGGACAATTAGTCAATTTAAGAGGATAGTGTATTTGGTAGAAACGTCAATAAGCCTGCAGCAGATGTATAGTGCAGCATACTCAGTGAAGAGGGTAACAGTTTTAGCGCAGAAAGCCATTAACTCACTGTGAAGGACAGTAGCTCCATTTCAGAAGGCAGTGGCATAGTGCATAGGGCAATACTCCTGAAACAATTCCCTCCATGCAGAGGGAATTAGGATTGGGGCAGGAAATAGTAGGGCAAAAGGTTCAGTCTTTAGGCATGAGAGGAATAAGCTCAATGCAAAGCACAGTCAACTAGTGGCAGATAGCAGCATGGCGCAGTCATAAATTAGGCAGTATTAAGGTTTGCGCATTACTTTCACACTTGTTTAGCGCTGTGACCGATTGAAGTCCCAATTCAAAGAAAATGCAGCTTTTATTGCCTTCTCCATCATTTCAAGCATCACTCCCCCATTGTGGTAAGTCAGAAGAAGGAGGCAGACCAATTTTGGGTATTCTAGATAAGGTTTTATTGTAATAATAGGTAGAGAAAGGCCTCACTATCCCTAATCTAGGAATTTCCCTGCCTAACAGAATTGACTAGGGTGCTCGCCATGAATTGTGTAGTCGAAAGTAAACAGTCTGTACTCAATCCAAAAAACGAAACTACACGGACCCTGCCACTAAGAAAACACAACAAAAGCCAAGGAGAAGGACTCCCTTCTCCTGGATAAGCTTCCCAAGCCTCAGTATATCATTTTTAGATAGTTCCTGGCTATCTCTTGGATTAGGTTATACAGTTCGTACCGGAGACTGTTCCAAGAATCTGGTTCTTCCTCTTCCTTTTGAAAATGTATTCTCCTCAGCGTTCTTGGCTTTTGAATCTCTCCATCTAGATTTTTCTGAGGTATCTCTGAAAATCTCTCTGTGGGGCACGTGTAGTAGGCCCAATGGTTATTCCTATTCTCTTGACCACTTTGTGCATTATTAAGACGAGAAAATAGAGTTCCATAATGATTCTCAGTTTCTTAATTCTCTATTTTATCACTGAGACAAGTTGGATGGTTTTTACCCTTCTTGGTGTTGGGCCATTCACTGGGACGAGTAGACAGAGTCCCTCAATGCTTCTCACTCTTCTTAATATTTTGCCATTCACTGGGACAAGTAGGCTGACAGTACTCTTTATTCCCATGCTCCCACCATGCCAGTTACCTTGCTTCCGAGGGGTTGGCACCAACAGGCCTGCAGTCAGGATAGAGACTTCACTTGGAGTCAGAACACATTCAGTGCTCTGTCCCTCTCATTCTACTTCTTGTCCGCGGCTCCGCAGGCCAAGTCTTACAGCGGTCTCGGCATTGTTGCCAGACTAAACAGTCCACCTCCCTCAGGTTACGCCACCACACATGACTGTCTCTCTCTCTGGGGGTTTTCTTCCCCTGTTCTCTTCGGTCTTTTGATCCTTCAGCACTTTCTGCACACGCCAGCTGGTTGCTTCCTCCCGAAGGAGGATCTCCTGGTTTCGGCCAGCTTCCACGGCGCTGGTGATTTGAAACTCCCGGGTTTCACATCTCTCAGGCAACAGTCCTTCTTCTCTTTTTATGGCACATTGTTGGGTCCTCCCCAGCGAGGACTATAGTCAGTTTTCTCCTTCAATTGAACACTGTCCATGAATTGCTCATTTTCCCTCGTCACAGTATTTCTGATTATCCACTGCTTCAGTCTTCTTCTTCCAATGTATTTCTTCAGTTTGAGTATTGGGCTTTATGTTACAATAACAAATCAGTGGCTTGGTCTGAGAGGGTTTTCTGAAGCCCTGATGTTACTGTTGGTTCCCGAGAAAGGGTTTTAGGGAGTTCCTCTGTGGAACAGGAGTCTCTCCCTGTGAGGCCCTGCTTGCCGCCACCCTTAGGGAGAATATTGCATAGCAGGGTCACCTCCCTAGCCTCACAAGAAAGAGCTCCCATCTGGTGAGACGTGACTGAATCCGGCAATTCATCACACCATCCATGTCTTGCAGTTTCAGTTCGATCTAAAGGGGAAGGTGAAGCAGGACTAATTATCTTCCCATTTGCGCGTTCTGTTAACACTTTTTCAGACATTTGTTCCAATAAGTGTAACTAACAAAATAAATCTGCTACTATAAAAGGGGGAAGGCCCGGCACCTCCTCTCATCTTGCCAGGACAGCCTGGGTAACATGCCAGGCTTCGAAAGCTGATATACTACATAAGTATTCACCTAGGGTCATACACCCTTTTACTGACCCTGCGTTCTAATAAACACCTTAACTATATGCTGGTCAAAACAATTTTATTTACAATCTATAACCATTATTTAGAATAATTCACATAGACGATAATGATGTGTATAACTGCGTTCACATAGCAATAAGACTTAGCTGCCTAGATCCACTCTATACCAAACATGGGAAAGCAATCCTTAAAATGAGCCAATACACACTCAGCCTTCTTTGTACACATAGTCCCTACAATATGTTAGACTCCATTAAAAACCTTTTGACTTAGTTTGTTTTGTCATTCAGTTCGGCCCGACAGGTTTCAATCCTTGCAGTATTGTTAGAAATTCTTCTAGAGGCAATGGTCAGTGTTGAGAAAGTAAAAAAGTTATAGGTCTTGCTAGATGGTAAACAATTGCAATGTTCTGTAAGTAAGAACAAGGGTGTGAGGGTGTACAAATATTTAAAAGATGTGATGGAAATTAATTATTTTTCTAAATCTGGGTTGTCAGATTAAATCCTACCAGGCATGAAGAAGTCTTTTTCCATACCTGAACAGGTATCTTAATAGGGCAACATTTACTAGAAGCAGGGCTTTATTTCTCTGGTCCACCTCTCATTACAAATTCCACCTCTCATCATAATTTCTACAAAAGCAACCTTGCTCTCCAACTTGCCCTCATCTCCTGTTTCTCTTTCAGGACACCAAAGCACCAAAGAGGACATGCAAAGGTCAGCAGTCATGTTGTATAGAACAGAAGAGGTCTAACCAAAACTATTGTCTTTGAACCAGTGCAGTCCCACTAACATTTCTCCTTTTGGCTTTTCACAATAAAAGGCCCCGTCATATCCTGTCACTGTGAAATGTGCTCCCTGCAAATATGTGGGTTCTGGGAGTCAGTTTAATATTCTTGCACGGAGCATGTCCGAGAGACTAATGTATTAAAAAGGGACTGGCCAGTGCATCATTTGCTCTGGTGCACACCCTGCAGGAAAGGTGAAGGCCACCTCTATGAAGAACGGGCCCTGTACTTTTCTGAAAATCACCAAGTAAAAAACCTGCAACCTGTGTGCTTTTTTGACTGAAGCGACATGTTCCAAATGTGTAATAAAATTACTCAGATAATTAAATCATCCGGCAAGAAAACTATTTCTGACCCTTTGTTATTCTAGCAGTAAATTGTGAGGTCTACTGTAATTGAGTAAGACAGCATAAGTGAGTTAAGAGCCCCCTAGAGACAACTCCCTGCAACCTGTAGTCAGTTCTGAAACCTGGAAAGACCCACTCAGCCCTACATCATTTTCATGTAGCTCACACATGGAAACCTGTTTGACAGTAGGGTTTCTTGAGGCCATAGTAATACCTCTGTGTTGGGCCAGGAGCTCTCACCCTCTTGAGCTAACTGAAATATGTTATCAGCAAGAAAGTAAGGCGGAATTTCCAACATGCCCTTTAGTCTTGAAATTGTGTCACTGATTCTCCTTGCTGCGAAATGCTTGTTTGAGAAAGTACTATTCTAATGTCATGTTATAAATTCTAACCTCAGATCAGGACCCCACACATTCCAACATTACAACTCATGTTCTGACTCATTTATCCACGACAAGGAGAAAAGTCAGCCATGAAGTTTCATTGTTATCATAAGTTATGAGAGTGCCATCAGTTTATCATCAGCCTTATATTGGGCAATAACTGAAGAGTTACACGGCACTCAAAGAAGTTATTGACCATGACAAAATCACAGGGTCCTAAAGGTAAGTGGCAGCACCTATTCTGCAGTGGTGAACAGGATCCCTTCTGCAGTCGACATCAGTGGCTGGGAAAGCTGCCATTCTTCCCTGCAGGTGGCATTAATCGCATTGTTAATAATGGGAGAGGTGGAGAGGCAAGATTCTGTGGAGAAGGAGGGAGTGGGGGATTAGCATCCTACCTGAGTAAATAATGTCCAAGCCTCCTGGTTTCTAATAATTGCCAATTGAGATTATGACTAAACCAGTCTGATGTTTTGTTACTGGTAAATGCACATAAAATCAATGTTCTAAGTGAAGTGATTGATCTCATGATTGCATATTCCCAGCCAATAAAACAATATACAAAATCATGATATGCTAATCTGTATTTCTTACACTACCAGGTGGTCATTATAGCTAATACTGCCGGAAGTCAACATTGCCAATTCCTGCACTGCTGTCATTATTGGCTGCTGGCAAATATTGAACATTCTGCTTGATGGCCGTAATCCAATCTGAATCCCATTTTTGCTAATCCTATTGAAGTCATTATTTCTCTACGAAGGGTGGTGATATGTGTCTTAATGGCAACTATCTTGTGGGCAAAACATATGCTGTGAATACAAAAATTGAGCGAAGGAGAAGAAGTCGGATGAGGGAGGTGCAGTGCAGCAGTTCCCGAAGACTGCTCTGCTTTGTCGGTGTGCCAGGCTGGAGCAAAATTATAGAACAAACTATGCCAGAGATTCTTAGACACTCAGATTTGATTAATGTGGAAGAGATTGGAGTAAGCAGCCCTACACGTAAGGGGTGTATCGGCTACTTTTACTGCTCAAAAACAGGCAAGTACTCCCATAAAATACAAACAGGGAGTAAAAATACTCCCAACAAAAAATAGGAAACAGACACATAGAAATGTGTGCCCCTGCTTATACTCAACAAGCTCCATAGGCAAACTGCATGGGCATAAAGCTTTGCCTCAAGATAGTGTCACCATGTCCCAAATCCAGGCTGAGTTTTCTGAATTGGCAAATTATCTTGAGGCAAAGTTTTATGCCCATGCAGTTTGGTCCTCAGAAAATGAGACAATATGGAAAGACAGAATTACCAGAGAGATAGAACGGGAGGCATTTGAAAACATTTTTGATGAAGGAAGCATTGTGCAGGTGTGACTCCTGAGGCTATTCCAAGCACCAGAACGTAAGGAGGAGAAAACATATCATCAGATTATGCGCAAAATTGTGGGTTTTGCTAAATAGGTCCATAGGGATGCAAGGGAATGACTCTGAGGTTATTAACAAGTTACAATGCAGTTTGGAAAATGAATGTGATCAGGTGAAGCAGTTAAAAGCAGAATTAAAACAGAGGGAGCTAGACACGGAATTGCAAGCTAAATGCAGCAATATGGCTACTCAATTGGCTCAGACCTAGAAACAAGTTTGAATGCATTTGAGCAATCTCTGCACAAAGCATTCAACGAAGAAACATGAAACATGTAAGGATTTACTGACTGTGTATGCAGATGGATGTGCATACCATATAGAAAATGATACAGAAAAAGAGCTTGTAGCAAGAATAGGAAACATATGGTTTAAATGTGACAACATTCCAAGAGTAAGCATGAGGATAGGTCCCAGAAGTAATCAAGTGGCAGAATTGGCCACTGTTTATCAGGCAATATCTACAGCAGTAGAAAATACATTCAAAGAAATAGTTCTAGTAACTGATTCAGATTATGCGCGAAATAGTTTTGTGGAGTATTTACCTGGCTGGAAAGTGAAAGACATGCTCACCTATAACAAGAAATCACTTAAACATGGCAAGATGATTCAAGCTATAGACAAGCTTCTGTCAGAAAATGACCTGTTAATCCATTGGAGGAAAATATGTGATCATTTGAAAACACCAGGTGAATATAAGGAGGGAAATGATAAGGCAGATCAGTTAGCCGAAATTGGAGCTGTAATGGGGGGAGTTCTTTCCTAGTGAACACCTGCTTGGTGAAATACAGGTAGATGCGATAACACGCTTCAAGACTCCAAAAGCAGTTGAGCAGCCTGTGGTACAACAGAGTTTTGATACTCCAGATTAGTACCTGATCAAAGCGCAAAAGGAAGACCGTATTCTAGCCTATTTTATAACCATTTGTTAGACGCAGAACAAAATCCTCTGACTGAAGAGGACTGCAAAGGGAAAGAGAAATTGGAGTTGTTAAAAAAAGAAAATTAGATTACAAGACGGATTACAAGACGGACTGATGATTAGATAATATGAGACAGGCCAAAGACAATGGGTAGGCCCTTAGTCATTTTTCAGGACATAGAGGTTTACAAAAAACTTTGGAAATTTTAAAAGATTATGCCTATTGGCCACACATGTCCCAAGATGTTGAGCTCTACACCAGAGGGTGTTTAGTCTGTGCACAGTTTCAACCTGTCTCACCGGCTCATAGAGCACCGTTGATGAAAAGGGGCTTGACACTGTCATGGTCTGATTTACAAATCGACTATGTCGGGCCCGTAAGAAGATCAGCAAGGGGAAACAGGTGCATGCTAACAGTAACTTGTCTAATGTCCAAATAGGTAGAGTGCATTGCAGCTCCAGACTGCAGTGCGCAAACGGCGGCCACTTTACTTGTGAATCATATTTTTTCAAGATTTAGTTTACCTCGAAGAATAGAGTCAGACCGTGGAAGTCATTTCACTAGTACATTGATGACAAACATATGGCACATTTTGGGTGTGAAGAGAAAGCTACACATTTCTTACCGGCCCTCCTCTTCAGGGGCAGTGGAACGGTGCAACAGATCAATAGTTGATATTTATTTATTTATATTTATATAGCGCGCAATCAGCCCAGGGGCATTGAGGCGCTGTTACTTGCAATAGCTTAGTTACATGGTACAGGCATGGTAGCGATTGTTGACACATTATGAATACTACAAGACATCATACTGTTGTTACAGATATTGCATTTGGTCATATACTACAACATACATGAAAAGTATTCGTGCTGATGTGTCTGGCCTTATGTGAAGAGGGTAGTTTTCAGCGTTTTGCGGAAGTTGGTGAGGGAGGCCTCACCTCGGATAGTGTGTAGTAGGGCATTCCAGTGAGTGGGCGCGAGATAAGGGAAGCTGGATCCGCCCGCTTATACTCTTATCACTAGTGGCACAGAGAGCATGTTCGTGTACAGTGATCTAGTTGGCCTGGTAGTGGAGACGGGGTGGATCCTTTGTGAGAGGTATGCAGGAGCAGTGAGGTGAATGCACTTGTGGGTCAGTGTTAGGGCTTTGAATACGATCCTTTCCTTTATGGCCTCAAAAAAATATGCTGAAAAAGTTTGTAGCTTAAGCAGGATCTAGTTGGGATTTGAGGCTTTCATTGGCACTGGTGGCTATCAGGACGACGCCCTCTAATCAACAAATCTCAGCCCCCATGAAACATTGACAGGAAGGAAAATGGCTCTGCCATAACATTTACTTTACAGAACAAATGAACAGGTGCTTGTAAATGCGTCCACAATTCATGAATTTGTGGAAGAATTGAGGAAGAACTTACAATATGCATTTGCATTTGTGCAGCAGACTTTCGAAAAGGCCGCTGATGGTGAAAAGACATATTATGATGAAAGGCATCTGTGAGAGAATATGAAATGGGAAACCAGATTTATAAATTTAATTTCGGGAAGGGGGAAACAATTTCTTGCAGCATGGCAAGAGCTCCGACATCTACTGGGGAAAGGCACAGCATATTATGATACCAAACTATTATTAATATAAATGGCATTAGCCTTGAGTAGTTCTGTTTATCAATTATTGATTGCTTGCAAGATATTCTTAGTACTTATATACATATTCACAAGGTAGCCCTTAATTAGTCCAAACTGTTTTGTGTTGTATATCGCAACCAGATGACATGTGTTAGGCATCGCAAAGCACCTTTTGAGGGTAATTATGCAAATTGCAAATGTAAATGTTGTGACAGGTGTGACAAATCAGAGCATGCCGTCCCTTCTCCCCCAGGTGGGGGGGGGGGAGACCTTTCCCATTATAGGATATGATATTTTATTTGTATCACGCTCATACACAAGTGTTTCCAGGAACCAGGGTGGTGTGTCCAAAGTACAATAGTTCCCCTGGAGGTGGTGCACAGGGGGAGGATCACATGTGAGAGGGAGACCCTTATGGGATTAGGGATGACCATCACCTGAGAACATGGTATACCTCCACTTTAGTACACCTCCTCTCTTTGCCACAGTCAAACTCTCCTCCATTAATTCCATCTAGTGTCAATATATTGTGTTGTGAAGTCAGACAACCTAGTATGTTGGACCTGACTAAAGCACCAGAGAACACAATACGTTTTCCATATAGTTCCAATGCAAGTACTGTGAAGATGATGTCCAGGAGTATGCAGATCACTCCAATGAACGGTCTAGTCTTTCGCAGCACCTCATTGGTCCAAGACAATACAAACATACAGAGGAAAACCAACATGGAGAGAGTCATCCTCTGACAAGGTGAACCGGGAGATGCAGCACGTAGGCGAGAGGAAATGCAAAAGGTAGTCTGAGACGAAGGGACTACGCCGACCGCGGTCCTACAAACACTCCGGGCTTCCCAGACAGAAACTGCATCCTGAGAAAGGAATTGCAATTGGCAGAGCCGCCGCCGTCGACAGAAAACGCTTCTGGAGACAGGGACCACAGCCCGAGAACAAAGCAGTAACCAGTGGAGTTGCCGCTAACCCGAGACGTCACCAGACTGCTACCGCCGCTCGGAAAAACGTAAACCACACAAACAGGTACGCGGGCTGGAGGTCCTGGAGGAATCCGGGAACTGCTACAGAGCACGAGATAAGAGGGTCTGGGACCCTGAAAGCAACAGAGACAGAAAGAGAGGGGTGTATGCTTGGCAGGAGAGTAAATCAAGCAGGCAAGAGTCATTGATGCAAGTCTGGGACCCACACCCATATGAAAGCCAAAGAATAAGAGGATCTGGGACCTTGAAAGGAACAGAGACATTCCAGAGGAAAACATATGGTTGGCAGAAGAGAGTAAATCAAGCAAGCAAGAGCCGTTGTTGCTAATCTGGAACGCGCACCCATATGAGAGCCAGAAAATAAGAGGGTTTGGACCCTGAAAGCAAGAGAGACCTGCAAGGAAGAATCCTATGCTTGGCAGGAGAGTACACCAAGCTGGTAAAATTATTCAGTGCGAGTCTGGGACCTGCACCCATATGACAATGCAAGAATACGGTGAAAACTATACGTCAAATTCCTGGGGTGTGTTTGGCAGGAGAGTGAACCAGACACAAACCCTCTGTGAGCAAAGAAGAGGTTTTCACAGGAAAAGCTGGAAACATTTGTGTTGCATCTTTAGAGAAACGTAGGAAATCTATAGAAATGGAAACAAGCCCCAATACATGAACAAACAGTGTTTTGCTTGGTATTATTTTACAAAGTAAAGAAAACCACATATGAAGGAGACAAGCTCCTAACTTGCGAAGTGGAATGAGAAGGAATCCACGGAAAAGGAGCCAACCCCTGGTCTCTTGAATATTACTTAAGGGAAAAGGAACATTTGTTTTCTTTATTAGCTACCCGAGACATTGGGAACTTTCCATTGGCAAGAACTGTCATTATCGCGTTCGTACAGAATATAGAGCCTTGTACATGAGATTTAGGTTATTAGTGTTAGAGTCAGAAGCAGGGTTTTGGACACGACAGAGACCGACTACTTGTTCAGCATCCTGATGATTTCCTTACAATTCTTTGAGGCAGGGAAATCCCCCGTTAGCTTTAGGGACCGAGAGTTCCTTTTTTTCTGGTTAATAAAGGTTTATAACCAAAACTATGCCACCTTTGCGTCTGAGCCTTACTTCTGCACCCTTACACAGTTACCCTGAGACATGATCTCCGTTATTGATGTTTGAGCAAATGGCATACAAGTATTAGTCAGTGGGACTTGCTATTTTTCAAAAGGCTCTGCTTCCAGCATTGGCTTGATATTTACGGCAGTGATGTAGCAATCAATACACAGTGTGGTGACAATTGTTCAGTATTTTGTATTTGCACGCTAAATCATATGGATGGTAATGTGCATTTATTTTTTAAAACACTACCTTAAGTTTGGGTTACAAATTTACAAAGCGTTCAAGATCACTGAACATTTTCTTTCAATTGCTTAGAGGCAAAATTGCCAGAGTTGAATTGGCTAACTTTTATAACTTCAGCCTGATGATCAGTGTGGAACAATTCTTCACTGTAAACTTCCTCTTTTTCTATACTTTTGTACATCTCAACCTGATCTTTAAGTATGGACTGAGCCATGTATATGTGGTAGATTCCTCATTTATGGGGCAGATTTGACTCTGCGTAGCCCCTTAAAGACAGAATACGCATTGTGTTCTTTATCATCATTTGAAGCCATGTCCTCTGCCACATCAGATGCCCGATGCATTTTCCACTCAGTTTAGGAACCATGGAATTAACTCCAACATGTTCTGACAGTTCAAGTTCATTACTCTTTACGGGGTAACTTTTGGAAACAAATGTAGGAAGTACTATATCTTCTGTGTCACGCCACTCCCTAGTGATGGACGTTTTTGATTGTTTTGATGAGACTTGTGAAATGCACACAATGCCATACTGGCTTAAGCAATCCGCTTCTTCCTTCTCTTGGATGTATTTTGCAGGGAAATCCAGGGTTTCCCAATGTGAGATGTAGCACTGCAGAACTTGCTTCTTGATAAATACAAGCCTTTGGCTTCAGGGTCTGCTTCATCATCCTTGTCATTCAATCTGTGCACACTGCTTTCATTTGCTGGAGCCCCTGCTATGGCTATGTCCATTAATTCTTTTTTTATCTTGGCAGATCAGAGAAGTGCTCTCTCCAGTGGATTGTCTTGTCAGTGTAGGAGATGGGGATTACGAACTTTCATGGGCTAGCAGTCTGATTTGCAGGCACACTTTCCCATTGTAGTTATTGGAGTCCCTAGCCTGGGAGGTTGCGTCTCTCTGGAGCATACTTCAGAATGATAGTGTGCACTGGACTTAGAGACTTGATTCTGTGCCCCTCCGAGTAGTTGCAAAGTGTTGGGGACTGCAGCAGTGATTGAGCACAGATCACTTGCAGCTATATTCAGATTATCTATTTAAGTGAGCTTCCATCATGGGTCTTCTTATCACTACCAAGCTCGGATCTCTAGCACGAGGAGGAGACTAGATCACTAATGAGGACCAAATTCCACTTGCACTGCCAGAGGGCCTGTGTAGAGAAAAACCTTTAGTATCAAACTAAGGCCCTGCCAACATCTAATGTGGGTATTGGGATTGTATCATACCAGCGGACGTGTCAGGTAAAACCATAATTATTTCATGCTAGGATCTTTAGTACACCTGCATGCCCTTCTGCAGCCGTGTCTGTTCCATTGCCCATGAAAAGATAACAGGATGGTGGCTGAACCCTCGCACTCTCATATGTCTCAAGCTGAGGATGGGCAAGGGAGAAGCCAGAGTGGAGCAGGAAAACGTAGAGGAGATAATCGTTATAAATGTTCTGATGTGAGGTAAGAGATACTGAAGTATTGAGGAAGTTTGTGAGGACGGGAGTGGTGATGTAATGTTCTACAGGAACACCGAAGACAGTGACAATATGACTTGGACATAATATTAAACAAATTGCAAAAAACAGAACTAAAGCTAAGAAAAGAAGAGTGCAGATTTATGCAGAAAGAAGTGGAATAGACTGAATATAATATATTTCTAGTAGGCATAAAACCCAAGACTGACTAAGCAGGGCTATTATCAAAAGCACCTATTCCCAAATATAAATAACAGTTGAAAATATTGTGCTACGTTTGTACAGAACTCATAAATCAAGATTTAATCTGTATGGGGCCTGCGCAAGAAAGAAGCCAACTTGACGAAGCACAGTCTGCATTTGATGCAGTGAAACACGACATAGTGCATGCTCCATGTCTCAAACCTATCTGAACCAAATCAAATGCATAGCAATTGTGTATATCGCAAGCCAGTGTGTATCGCATAGGAGCAACTCTCCCACAAGGTAAGAAAAGCTCTGAGAGGACAGTCACGTTCCCCTCAAAAACATTATCAAAAAACAGAAACTAGCTACTTAGTCATCAGAAAGAGAGATGCTGGCGTATACTTGTGCAGCCACCCACTTTAGAGCATATGGAACTTCCAGGCCGACTTCCCATTATGCCTATTCAGCAACCAGAAGAAAAAAGAAACTTCTTGCATAATAAATGCAGGCAGATTTTGCGAGCAAGTGTAGTCTGCTGTGACGAGGGAGTGGAGTGTGCTTTCTGTTTCTGAAGGCACCGGATTTTGTGCAATACTGTGTCCAACCTTCAAAATTCAGCAGGCTGTGCGGAAGTGTGGGCAAGTGTGGTCTGCTTTGGCGAGGCAGTGGACTTTGCTTCCTGTTTCTGGAGGGACCAGATTTTGTGCAACACTGTGTGCATAAGCATAAGTGCGAGCAAGTGTGGTCTGCAGTGGCATGACGGGAAGACATCTTAGCACTACTACTTTCAGAAAGACTGAATACTGTTGAACTGTTGAATAGCTGTAATCCTCAGTGCACTTTGCTACCCCGCTCTGTGACCCAATGGCCACACCATCTAACCCTGAACATGATCTTAAGAGCAACTCTACATGCAGTATAAATATTACTGACCAATAACTTGTTCCTTGCTGCCCTGCCGTGCACACACCAGCAATCAATGTTACTCCACATGCAGAGGACGTAGAAATTAACTTGACGGGCCTTACAGGAAATGGCACCCGCAATTCCAAGTGCAAGAATTTGGGGGACAATTTGGTAGAAAAACTATCAAATCCTCCCGCATTCAGGAAATAACATTGCCTCTGATTCCACACAAAAGAAAGTTGACTCATTAGCTTCAGCCAAGTCCTTTCTAATAATGCACCGGGAATTATATGACGACTCCGTTCTTTCCCAGGCAGATGCCATTCTTTCTGAAGTTAGACTGCCTCCACCACCTAAGGTGGCTACAAACTCAAGATTCTCCCACAATCTTACAGGGTAAATATTAAACCCCTATGAATAACATTGAATACAAACGAAATGATGCCATACTACTTGACACGTTGGGCCCCACCTTTATAACGGAATGACGCTACATCAAATCCTGCAAACCAGTGGGCGATTATATGAGAACAGCAAAGAATCAGTTCAACATAATTCTGCTGTTCTCTGTTCCATAATTTAAAAAACTCAATACAGATGGGGTTCAAGATAAATCGCCTGTTGTGAAGGGTTTTGAAGAAGAGTTAATGATACAAGATCTCAGCTTGAATAATCATAATGAGGCCGCTGGCTCAACTGTACTCTCGATTATGCCATGAGACATCAATGACAGGTTGAGTTATACACCTGATCTCTTTGGTTCCATACACCCAGAAAGATTGAGCCCTTTGGACAAAGGCCTTGACTGCATTACCTTAACTGATCCTATAGAGAAATCTAACAGTTTAACCAACAGAACAAGGAAAAAGTCCAAAAGAGCAACAATAAAAACCAAAAAACAATCGAAATCTAACTTGAACTACAATCACTCATCAATAAAAATTCTCAGAGCAATTTCACTTTCGGGAGAAATAACGGACACGAATAATCAGCCTTTGGAGAGTGAGGTAAATACAGGGAATCTTGCCCAATAGTTAACCATGTTCTCCCTGACATATAATTAAGATAAATAAATAAACGAAATCCACAAAGCAATGAAGGAAACAAAAGAAGAGGTCTCAGACAAAAATGTAAAACTATTTTGCTTCCAGGCAATTCGACCACCAAAGTACCAGAGCTTATGGAGTAAAAAAGGTCATCCGGACATAAATCTAGCTGAGATAACTAGTGCCGGTGATGTTGATGGCCTAGTCTCCTTGTGGGAGGGATATCTTCATAATGACTGTGCGACCTCTCCCTAAATTACTCCCCATAACCAAGATCCTAAAGTACAGACTCTCGCTTATAAGACAAGTGATGATTTCACTGGAAGAGTGATTGAGGTTGAGAATATCCGTCAAATTAATAAATCTATTTTCTTTAATCGAACAAAATTGCTCCAGATATTCTCTGATTCCAGAAATTGACAGGGTGGATATCTCTGATGAAAGCGAGGAAGAGATGGTGATCCATTTGTACTTGCCTATTGTTGCATGCTTTGTTTGGGATCAAATAGATCAACTAAAATGTCTGGATTTTTATGTTCATAATCTCGGTGATGCTTTCCAAATGACAACATTAAAAAGAAAAAAAAAAGAAAAGTGCATCCGAGACTGTGAAAACATACTTTTACCCTGTAACAATTAAGAAAGAATTTATCCCTGATGACAAAGAGTAGTGATCCCAAGAATGTGCCATCGCAATTAAAACGTTCAGAGGATTGGTAATGGGTTGCATATGCCCTAGCCAAGACTTCCGGGTCACATTAAAGCGAAAGTCCAATAATAAAATGTATTTAAAAAATAGATAGGCAACATTAAAAAAAAAAATACTAGCACTTTTTTTTTTAAAACTTCCTATGTATAATTTTGAGCTATTCAAGCTCCAAATTCGCAAAAGCAAGCACATGGGCGCATCCATTTTGTGAAATGGATGCCCGCCTGTGCTGGCTTTTGCGGCACTAATGAAGGAAAAGCCAGCCAGCTGTAGTAAACAAAATCTACCGCTGGGTGGCTTTTCCTTCATTGGTGCTGTACGTGGAGGACGGGGACCGGAGACCAGAGCAGCTGAATCTCGGTAAGTGCTACTTACTTTTTTTTAAAAAATAAGCACTAGCTGCGTTTTTTTTTTCTACGTTTTCGGGGCTGGAGGAGCCCGGAAAACTTAGAAATAAAACTGCAGCTTTAAAAACATTGTATTTATGGTTGCGGTCGCTTTTGAAGCGTAATTGTATTATGCTTGGAATTTCAAATAATATGGAATTGTTTATGTATCCGGTCGGTTGTTTACACTATGTGTCATAGAAGGGTTTCTCTTTATATGGACCATTGTATGCACCTCATTGTCGCTGTTCCATTCCGCTGTTTTCATCCATACTGAAACAAGTACTGTGTTAGAGGGGGATGCTGGTACTTCGACTACAATTACATCATCCTTTGGAGCTGGTCCGGAGTATGAGGTATGCATACTGACAGTTCCCTTGAATTAAAGTAAATTCTACATATCAGACTATTAGACAGTGACATTCATAAACATGCAGTCTTTCAAACTTTTATGATTTCAGTTCCAACGTTACAATTTCTCCCTAATGCAGAATACATTGCAAAATGTTTGAGGGCAACATTACAATCAGTATCTAGGCACTGTGTACTCTGATCGAGTACACTTGCCATCAATCAGGTAAACTTTGAAATGTATATTTTGACTAAATAACCTACACTGTTTACGAGGGTATGTATGTAAGCGATGTGTGCGATGAAAGATTTTAATTTAAAAAATGTTTGATTCTTTTTTTTTTTTTTAAATCAATGACCTATTCAAGTAATGTATACAAGGTTGGGATTTAGAAGAGGAGGCACATGGGTCAGAGGTGGTGGACCAGCTTGCTGGTGCGGTCGTTACAGAGAAGACCATGGTTCCACAGAAAATCAAGAAAACATTTTATTTTATTTTATTTTATTTCCTTTTCTCAAAGTGTTTTGGGCTGGTGTTTTCTTCATAACATGTTTTTTTATTTAAAGAACTATAAGCTGTATGTGTGATTTCCATTGAACATGTTTTTACAACCCATCTCCTAGAGGCCCAGAAGGAAAAGAAGTATAAAGACACAGACAACAAATGAAATCAAAGATGCTGCTTGCCAAACAGATTTCACCAATGGGCAACTACTATTTGAGGGGCAGCGTTGTCCAGTCAATAAGCAGACTCAAGATGCTTATGTCCAATGGCCAGAAAATGAATTGAATGTGACCGGCGAAGCCAGAAAAGTGTTGTTGGACCATTGCTACAATGTGAGAACTCGACAAGATGAAGATGAAACTGAATATAATGAAGATTCATTCTAATTCCTCGAGGACCACTTAACACAATCTACACCTGCAAAAAAGGTCCACCCAATAAACATTTGTTGTTGATGGTTTCTCCAATTTGTGTGCAAATAACACAAGCTGAACTAACAGATGCTGAAGCTTCAAAGCAAATGACTGAGGAACTTGCCAAAGAGCTTGACTACAGTTTGCCTAGTTTGGGGGAAATGTCCACCACAGTTGAGTCACAATGCACAATCATGCAGGACGATTGGCTAATAAAGGAGCATAAATATATTGTATTCGATAGCTGCCTGGTAGAGATTATACTGATGCTGAAATGTATACATGCAGTGAGGGGGAAAATATGCGGGGAGCCTTTGGTGATTGCGACTGGTGTATTACAAGGCACCAACCTGAAAATCCAAGCCACCAGTGCCCACCTCCATCATACATTTTCATGGTCCTCTCAAACGATGCTGGGCAAAGTGCCAGCTGGAAATCTACTGTGTTCAGCAGCTCTACTTTTCAGTGCCTCTACTTTTAGTAAGTTGTCCAGTTTCTGTCAATTTGTGGGACTTCCTTGCTAAAACGCAGTGCTACAAATATCAAAGAGAATTTTTATTCCCCGCTATTAGTCAAGCCTGGACAATTGAACAAATGTCAATAGAAAGCACATTCTCTGGGAAACGGTTCAGGCTAGCTGGCGATGGACAGTGCGACAGCCCCGGATTTTCAGCAAAGTACTGCACATACCACTTTCAGGACATGGAAACTAAAACAATTGGGAGTTCGGAGGTCATGCAGGTGTCCGAATGTAAATCCTCAGTGGCCATGGAGAAACATGGTTTCATAAAATCCGTCAAATATCTTCAATCAAGGTAAATGCAAATAGACCTCATAGCCACTGACAGACATGTTTCGATAGCCAAGGCCATGCGAGAGCAGTTTCCAAACATTCGCCATCAATTTGATGTATGGCATGTGGCCAAATCAATCAATAAAAAATATATATATATATCACAGCTGCAGGTTAACAAAAAAAGGGTTCTGAAAATATTTTACAGTGGTCCCAGTCTTTCAGCAACCATCTTTGGTGGAGCTCCAAAACTTGTGATGGGTCTGTGGAACTTCTACTAGATAAATGGCGCTCATTGATGCACCACTGTTCCAATGTTCACTCATGGACAGAAAACCAACATTTTCACCAATGTGCACATGGGCCTTTATCAGAAGAACAGGAACGCAAGAAGAAGTGGTTGGTTCCATCTTCACCTCCACACAAAACTCTTGAGAAGATCGTGTTTGATAAAACTCTTTCAAGAGACCTGAAGGGACACACAGAATTCTGTCACACCGAAGATTTGGAGGTGTTCCACAACATGAGCCTAAAGTGCAGGCCCAAGAGGTTGCATTTCGGCATAGACGGTATGCAATATCGAACATTACTAGCGGTATAAGCGCATAACGAGAACATAGGGAGAGAACAATCGAGAACTGCAGGAAACTTTGGAATGCTCCGTTACACAATGGCCTTTGCAAAAAGAAGCAAAAAATGGGTGGTCAAGCCAATATACCAGGAAATGGAATTCGATTTTGTGAAAGATCTCATTTTGACTGTGTTGGACATGCATACTCATGGAATCGATCATGATTTTGATCCTAGGACTCAAACATTGCCACAAAACATTGCAAACGTGCCTTGTCCATTAAAAGTGGACCTCGTTGAACAGTTGACTTCCCGGTTTAAATGATTACAAATGGTGTGTATCTTCCACAATGTTTGGACATTGTACATGACCACTTGAAATCTATTTTACTTGAATTTCAAAGTTATTAAAATTATTAAGAAGTTTTAAGCATCCAAATTGCCTTTTCAAATGTATCCTCTTCGTCAATTTTGTTTTGCAAGAAGTGTCTGTTGGGGGATGCCATACAGTGTAACTCTGTGTATTCCCGCTTTCGGCCAGCTCTTGTGGGTCCTTCACTGATCAGGACACGGGAGGCTCAGAAGGGTATCATCATGAAACAATCGCATGGTCTGCAGTTGCCTTAGCATGCACGTGTCCAAATGGATAGAACAAATACGACGCCCACTAAGAAATAAGCAAAATAACAAACTTGGCATGCAAGAACTAATGACTGTAGGCAAAACACTGCATAAAAGGGTGCTATTGGTGTGAATTAGGTGCATTCCGACCTATATTTTTATGGGGGAATATGTTGGGGGTCGTTGCTTTCGGATGCCTTATCAGAAGGGCTGGTCTTTGATTTGCAGCCTTTGGAGTCTTACGATTTCAAACACAGTGGGGGTAGGTGTTAGTGTTACCAAAATATATGACCACTCTAGATTAGGGATATGGTAGGTGAATTTGAGGTGGTGCAGGGGTAGCGTCTGGTGACCAGATGCGTTCAAAGGAAATAGGGGTCATGGGTTCAGGGGACTGCGGCCTGGCAGGGAGGGGTTGGAGATGGGATGAATAAGTCAGCAGAGAAGGATGGGGCACTAAGGTTGGAGCAGGCCTTGATGTCACATTCTTGGATGAGCACAGTTTGTCAGGGCTCGATATTCGCTACTTGAAAAAATGAATAGCTGCATTTCCGTGAGAACAGGACACCCGCTGAGCTGACAGAGTTGGTGGGGGCTAGCTGTGTGCGGCACTGGGAGAGGAAGAGTGAACAGTTCACCAGAGGGGCAGAGGAAAAAGAAGGCGTTAGGAAGGACACAAAGGAGTTCAAAGTATACACATCAGCACAGCGTTAATACACTTATATGAAACATGGATGATGCAAATAGGTACAGGACGGGTGGAGATGTCTCCCACCTTAGCTTATACGTCATTTGCCCGGTACGGGAATGGTGCAGGGTGTGGGATATACCGCCTCTCCTCCAACATTTGTTAGTGCACAGGAAGTTCAGGGGAGATGGAAGGGCCCTTGGATTAATGACTGGTCAGTGTCTCACGTTATCCGTAGAGAACATTCTTCCGCGAAAACAGGGCGCACGCAGAGGTGACAATGGGGAGGACGTAACTAAATCACTATCAATGTAGAAGAGTAAAATAGCATGCATGGTAGCGAGGCATTGGTGGATGCCAACAAACAATTCATTTGTTTTTCAAAAATATTTCAAATTCCACGTTAGTCGGACAGGCTAATCACTCCCATGGGAGTGAAGGTCACTGCGTTTGATGTTGCTTGGAGCCTGTTCACACCGACGCATCCTGTACAGTATGTTTTTGATTTGTGGCTTTCCTTCACCAAAAGGAAACTTAGCATGCACGCTCCTATGAAGGTTCAATTGTTGTTCGTACTTGGAAGAAAGGGAGTATTCGCTTTGGATTGAATGACGGGAGGTTTGTAATACCCGCAACAATGATAACGTTCACCATTTAAAAACTGGACTAAGGAACATGTAATTTCATTTTATGAAAACCGTTGATCCCAGCAGATACTCTGCGTTACGCCAAGAGTATGGAAATACCAAATATAATGTAAGTTTTACCGAAGACGAGTTTATAGACGAAAAAGTCAAGGTTTCATTTTCTGACCGTTATTGCTGGATTACATTGTGATGGGATGTTGGTTGGGGCATATTGTGACGACACGCAAACACAACCTGTATGTATTTGTCCGGGCACATGGGCAGTCCAGCACCGAAATGCATGGAGTCCACGTCTGGGTTCCCCCATGTTCCACCAACGCAAGTTTGTTGCTAATATTCCGTTATAATGCTGTCTATGTGTTGTTCTAATTCTTCTGTCACCTTCCGCATCCCCATCCCATTGCGAGCTAAACATACTCCACAGCACTAACCTCTCAAGCACATCGTAGACTCCAACTTTCCACTATGTTTTCTCCGTTTCCATTGTTTCTGGTTCGTGTTCATTATTAGGTTTCACACAGTGCAGAATTAATGGGTAAAAGGATAAATTAGAATAAAGAACGGCTATTGAGATACATTTCTGTTATGTTTTCTACACAGCTAGATCCTACCATTTTGTGAATGTCATCAATTCCAGTTACCCATTGACAGGTTCTTCAGCAGGCAGTGGCAGATACACCTAAATGGCCGGCTTACAATTACACTGTTGTGGGACGACCGCCCCAGACCGATATGCCCTTTCGCAGTACCAGCGACCAGAAGCAACCTAACATTGTTCACGGTGGTCTAGCAAGAACCCGATACCGAAGCCTTGTGGTTCCTGGTGCGTCCAATGTGCTTCTTCTACTGAAAGAACACCATGTGCCTCATGATAAAGATTTGATGTTCGAAAACAAAGAAATTAAACATTGGGTTGAATATGGAAATTGGCTGATGTTCTCGGAGCGTTTATTGTGAAATAAAAGCACATTATAAATTGCAGAGTATTAGTGTTACCTTTAAAAATAGTGATTTCTATTCCGATTTGGGCTGCGCTGTGCTGTGAGAGGATGTGTGTGTTGATATTCCGGGTTCTGCGTCAACTAATGTTAAGACGTAGGTGATGACTGGGTGCGTTTGGCTACGCTGCCCACTAACGTCATGAAAATAGGTGGAGAATATCGCTAGGAATAGTGATGTCAGCTTCAGGGGCAGGGGATATGATTTAGTGCCGCGAGGACAGTTCAATTTAGGGCGATGGATAAACGGATAAGATTAGCACAAGATGGCTGCGCCGTGCTGCCTGATTTCGCATGTGTAAAAGTGCAGAAAACTATGGTAAGGTGCATAGTAAATGTTTTTACGATCGTTCACAGTTTGCTTAAAACCACATGCCCGAACGCTCGGGACAATAACATTTCTGAGCACATTATTCCTTTAAGTGCTGACCGGACATAAAATAAACAATTTGAAATAGCATCGGGAATGGTTGAGGGGAATGAAGGGATAGTACTCTCCAAAGCAGACTATTGCAACGCTCTCTACCTGGGTACCAGCCAAAAGAACACCAACAAGCTGCAAGTTATCCAAAATAACGCACTAAGAGCAGCTATAAACATACCCAAACACGAGTACATCTCTGATGACAGACGATCCTGCCAAAGGCTATCCATATCTCAGAGGATCGAATATAAAACACTCTCTCACCCACCAATGCCTATCCAACCAAGCACCTAGATACCTCTCTGACAACTTCACGCACCACACCCCATCTCACCCAACCAGATCAGCACAAACACACTGCCTAAACATTTCCAGATTTAAGGTCCAAAAAGCAGGAGGCACTAGCTTCCCCGTGCTTGCCGCTAAACTCTGGAACTCACTACCAGCCGATCTCAGATCCGAAGCATCCTCTCACCAATTCAGACACACTGCCAAAACCTGTCTGCTGGCCAAAGAAGCCTAAAACGCCAACTTACCTCTACACAAATGTACTTACTGCCTGCATAATCTGTATAATTCCAAATCTTGTAAATGCTATGATGTGTATATTATCTATAACTGTTTTATAATATCTAGACTACCTGTATGATGTAACTATTGACCTTGTTTGTAATATATTGGCTACATTGTAATTATGCCAAGCACCTGGATGCCCCAGGGCCAGGAGGCGCTATATAAATAATAAACTAAACTATGATGTCTAAACCGTGGCCAAATGCGGGGTCCCAGGATATATTGGAAAATGTGCATACTTTCTTCGTGGCCAAACATAAGGGGTCACATTTGGACAATAGACTGAATATCTTGGAGCTTTGGAGGTTATATGAGAAGGATGGGAAGGCCCAGAAGGTTGTGGCTATGGAAGAAGGGAGAAGGAAGGAAGGTGTAGGAATTTTTTCTGCACCGCCCCTATATGGGAGCTATGCTTTGTCGCCCACAGAAGGGTATACCAGAGTTTGAACCTCCATATTCTCCAGTGACTTCTCCGGTGGTTACAAGACGGTCAGGGGTAACACCTCTGTCGGCACCCATTTTTGAGAGACAGGAATAAGAGGGAAGCAAAGCCTCTTTAGTAAAGGTTGTTGGCGGGTCCCAAACAGAAGAGGACTAGAAGAGCCAGAGCGAGAGAGGGTTGTAAGGAGTAGGCGTGAAGGAGAGACAGCAAGTGGAGAATTGGCCCCTGGTTCTAGGATAGAGGCTAGAATACGGAGGATAGTGGAAGGACAAGAATGGCAGAATCGGGAAGAAGCAGCAAGGTTACTAGATAGCTAAGTGGCAGAGGTACAACATGACAGGAGTAAAAAGCAGGAAGACGAGAACAGGGAAACACAGGAAGCGGAGGAAGGAAGATTGAGACATGGTCAGATTCTCGTACGGCTAGATAAATCGGTCATAAAGAGAGTAAGTGCAGACATGGAAAAAGAAAGCACTGGTATAGATGCGGAATTAGAACGAAGGGGAAGAGAGGTAGCCTACTAGGGCAGCCCCAAGGATGTAGTCGTACCCACAAAAGGATCAGGGGATGTGATAGAAGGGACAGAGGAAGAAGAGGAGGATGACTAGGGGACAGACAACGAGCAAGGAGGACAGGAAGCAGAGGCTACGCCTCCCGCTCGAGTAAGAACTCTGCAGAGTACGCTATGGGGTCTTCGGACACGTTGTGGAGCCCGCATGGCTGTAGAGAGAGGGTGAGGACAGATAGGGGAAGCCCTAGTAAAGTCAAAAGTGACTTAATACCCACTACTCAAGAAGGGTCAGGGGATGGCGTATTATGTCCTGTGGTATGATATGACCCAACGCGCTTAATACCCAGAGGTTTCTAAGAACATCTGGGGATCGAACCTGTGTTGCTCCGTATGTCTTGTTTCCAAGGCGAGCACACTGCCCCTGAGCTATCCTCCCGGGACAAAAGTTATTCCGGTCCATGTGGTGATACATGGACCAGAATAAAACTTAATGAAGACCCTTCCTTTGCACACTTCAGGGGCAGGGAAGTGGATTTATGCTCTAAAAAATAAAACTGCCGGTGTCATGTTGGCAATTGGGGACATGAAAAACCTTTTCACAGCCTTGATGGGGGAACGGGCAGAGTTGTGGAAGAAAGCGGTGTATCCGGGAATTCAATAAGACACAAACACCCACAATGGACCACTTTCAATAATTATAGGGCACAAGTCTGTGGAGCACTGAGGTTAATGTACCCTGATACACCAGACATAAATTCCATTTTGGCAAAAACAATTAAGTTAGACGAGGATCCCACATTCAGTTGATTCAGGAGATGTGGGGGGCAGAGACGGGAGAAGCACGGGACACAAATGTGGCTATTTTTCTATCATATGTTGAAAAATGGACTTCCTAAAGAAGTACAGCATGACCTAGACAAGGTCAAAGGGATAGAGGCGAAGTGTTGACAGGAGATACAGGCGCACATTGTCCATTTTTGAAAGACGCAACAGGAAAAGGAAAAGGAGAGTACAGACCAGGCACAAAAGGCTTAGGCCAAGCTGGTCCAGAAAAAACTAGCGAAGATTTGTTTAGAGGGGGCAATGATAACCAGCCCCATAGAGGGACAGCAGGGACAGTTGAGACAACAAAGACAAATAGACTCTGGAATGGGACAAGCATGGGCGGACGGGTATGTCCCGGACCAAGACAGATAAGAAGATTTCCACAGGGTAGGGGAGGATTTTCGTGAGGCGTCTGGTCATTCAGCAGACTTGGAGGAATGGGCCCCTGGTTCAATGGGCCTATGGGAGGGGGATATGGAGGAATGTATGGAGTGCAGTGTTGGGTGTGTGGAAGAATGGGGCATGTGTCACGGGATTGTCGAAGTCGACCACAGTATTTTAACGCAGGTCCCCTCCAGATGAAAACCCAAATATCACTGTATGCAACAAACTGTATGCCATTGCAGCAAGTCCAGGTTGATCAGAACATGGGAACTGGAATGGCACAGTCTCATGCCCAGATAATGTCAGCCCAGGCACCAGTACAGGCTTGGGAGAAGAATCTTCTACTGAATGGGACAGTTACCCATTATACTGGAGCAAGTGTACTTGAAGGAAACCCTTTTTCGCATCCTGGTGCTCAAGTTTATCAGGAATAGGCCAGCCCACAAGTATCTCTGACGTGTCCAATTCTATCGGTTACTACAGATCCAGAAGAGGAACCGCAGATAGGTGTAAAAGTAGGTAACCAGACATTCTCTTTCATGGTCGACACAGGGGCCATGAAATCCTGAATTAAAGAAGCTGGATTTCCCCTATCAGGCAAAGCAATGGACACGCAGGGATTTTCTGGGGCTGTCCTATCGGTTTCATACACTGAAAATGTGCGTATCAAGGTAGGTAATCAAACTTTATCTGCTCCCTTGTTATACCGCAAAGATACTCCGGTGAAACTTTTGGCAAGGCACCTCCTGAGCAAGATTAATATGTGGATCATTTTTTTGAAGGACGGCAGAATATGCTCAGCTCCAGGATTGTACCCATTAAGAGAAGCAGCACTTTTTCCTGTGTATTGCAGCAACAGCACGATTAGGAGGGTGCCAGTACATTCTACATTATTCTTGTATGGGGTAATGATAGTTTTAGGTTGGGTACCTGGAATAAGAGATCGTATATGGCGCATACCCCTAGAATCTTTGGCCTGGTCTGCCGACTCACAGAAGATAACGCCAGTGACTATCATTACCATTCTTCTGGAAGCCGTGTTTTTGAAGAAGGAAAGGGTAGTTCTTTCAGGCACCGATGAGGAAGGAGGTACTATCGTCTGCAGGGAGAAGGGTAATGCCCGAGAGAGCCACCACAGTTCAGAACACGCTTCAACCAACTATGGTAAAACACATGACAGATGCGAAGGTAATGACAGCGGTCCTAACACAGAAAACATTGTTGGGAGAAAAACCCTTGGCCTATTATAGTGGGTTGTTAGACTCATTTATACAGGGTCAGTTTCTGTGTGAGCAATCTCTTGCGGCAGCAACCTTTGCAATACAAATGTCCTCAGCCATTACTATGGGCTGGCCGGTGACACTGTACGTAGAGCATGCAGTTTTTGCAATTTTGGAAAAATCGAAATCAACTTTGACTATTCAGAGAGTTTCAGGGTACGGGGTTATTTTGTCAAATGCTTCCGTACGACCAGTGCAGTGTCAAGTAGTAAACCCAGTGACTTTTTTGGCTGACCCAGTAGAGCCTGGTGATGATGTTCATGATTGTGTGACCTATGAGGGAGATGAGGGAAAAAATACAAGTGTTAAAGAAGAATGTTTGGAGACCGGAGAAACACTTTTTGTTGATGAATCATCAACAATTTATCAGGACACTGGAGAGACCTACAGGAGCAGCAGTCTTGAGGGTGGTAAGTACCAGGTAGAGGTGGAGAAGCAATTGCGGTCACATTATTCTGTGCAAGCAGCCGAATTGGTGGTGCTTATGAGGCAGTGTGAGTAAGGGGAAGGCCGTCACTATCTACTCCGACTCTGCGTATGTTACCACAACAATACATTCTGGGTTAGCTACATGGCAGAGAAGAGGGTTTAGAAGATCTGATGGGGCCCCTGTCGAGCATGCTGTACTGCTTTCATGATTAATCGATGTGTTAGCATTGCTGGAGGTAGGGTTTGTTAAATGGGTTGTCCATACAAATAAAACTGACTTTGTAGCACTTGGTAACGATGCCACGGACCAATCGGCAAAGGCTGTAGCTTATTTGCCCCTCCCAGATATCCCAAAAACTGAAATGATGTCCCAACAGGCACAGTTGCTGGTCCCGTATATTGCAGTCCCCTTGTTACGAATTGTTGAACTGCAGGGAAAAGGCACCACAGGAGGAAAAGGAGCTTGGTGCAAAGAGAGGTGTGTACGCTCTCGTTCACAGATTTGTTGTGGAGGCGGAACCTGACGGGGAAGGCAGTGATGCCCGTAGAGTTACTTCTTGTGGCTTTGGAACAACTGCATTTAGTATCAGGTAATATTATCCCCACCAAAAATATTGCCGTATATATAATAGTCGGGAACGGCCATAGGCAATATTTTTAGTGGGAATAGTTATTGGGGTTTTTGGGAGCGGGGGTTTTGGGGGTGTTCCCCACTCCCTTTAAAATAATATGGGGGTTGCGGGGGTGTCCCCCGCAGGTTTAATGCCTTAATATCGCCGCAAAAATATGGTGATATTTTTGTATGCCGATATTTTTGCGGGGATAATAACACATGGAACCCTGCATTTCCCGGCGGTTTGGGGGTGTTTGATCGTATGAAAAGTGATTTCACCAAACTGATTGGAAAAAAACAGCCTGCATGCGATCACTTTTCATATGATCAAACGCGCTTAAACCTGCGCGTGGTTTAAGCACGTTTGATCATATGAAAAGCAGGGAAATGCAGGTTTTTTGGACTCTTTTCTCTTGGATGCCATCGTAGATGAACATAATCTTAAAAGTACTTTCACCTGTTTTTTTATTTTTTTCTCTAGTACTTTTTTGTTCTCGTCAGTTATGTCTTCGATGCTGCTCGACTCAGATGCCTATGAGTACTGCCATGTTTCTTGTAACCCTGTTTAAGGCTAGGTATAGGACCAATTCTCTTTACATGGGTACTCAAACTGATTTTGAAATGATTCAAGGGGGATCCATTCTTCCCCAGGTTGGAGTGAATGTGTAGAGCAATGGGTTGATTGTGGAACTAATGAGGAGTCAAATTGAGGTTGCGTAGCGGAGGAGTATGGGAAAAACAGTTGTGAAGATTTGTTCCATAAAGATAGTGAGATTGATGATTTGGAAATTGGTTTGTTAGTTAATGGATTAACTAAAGGGGGGAATATTGGGAAATTGGAAAAGTTTGAACTCAGCGCACCATACCACTGACTGGGGATGAGCACGTCATCTTCATCATTTCTGTCACTTTCGCAAATTGCTTTAAATATTGCAATATTTATGGTAAATGGGATAAATGTTACATTTAGGTTACTTTGTGTAGAGGCGATACATTAGTAGATTTGCATGCGTGCAGAAACAGAACGATGAAAACATTGCCACACGGAGGGCACCTCCCCACTCAGATGAAGCAGGCTATCAATATGGCCATGTGGAGGTGAGCTGTATGAATGGCGGTCATGAGAGGATATCTTAATGGGTATAAAATGCACACATAATGGTATACATGTATGGGAAATATTTTTAAGATTAAGTAAAATATATGTAGTACATGAGGTGTGGTTGCTCTGTGTATCATGGGTCTGTGTATTGTGGATTAATTAGAAGGGTGTTTTCGCAATCATGGCAAAGGCCCATCAGCAGTCACGGAACAGGTTTCGTAAATTGGTCAACAGGCGTGTTGCGGTCAGTTTGCAGATGGATCAAGTGCTGGAGGGCAAAGGGAAGATATGATATCTGGTAAACAGGCGAACCCATTGTTGTAAGGGATAGGCATCTTGTGAACTCGCTGGGGTATTTGGAACAGGTGGCTTATCCCAGGGACCTTATGGAGATCAGTAGTAATACATTTCAGGAGAGCAATTGCGTTGTCAAAGTGTGGGCGGAACTCATGTGAATAGGAAAGGTCAGTAGGTCATAAAAAAGGACACCGGACAGGTTTGAGTAATGCGGTTAGCAAACACGAATAGGTCAAAAGGGAATCTACGTATCTTTTTCTCATCTTCATGTGCTTAGGTATTTTTAGGGCAGCTCTATGTGCGTCATTAATAGGAATTCTGTTATTGTATAACTAAGAGGCAAGGCAGCCACCAAATATGGAGAGGTTTTTGAGAAGGGGTGTGCTGAAAATGTAAACCTTGTAATTTTAGGTTTTTAGGGGATTGTGGTATAATGTCTGTGTCCAATCAACTGTGTGGGTTTTACATTTCTCTGTTCATATAAAACAATCATGTTTGGTGGGATGCCTTTGTAACGGCATCTGGGGGAGTGTATTAACTGTTGCAAACTATATTTAATATGTGTTCTTAGCGTGGTTCAAGGAGACCAGGGTTAGAGCGACTGTTAGATGTCATGTACACCCCTCCCGGCCGTTTGTACAATAAACTTGCTTTATGTTCAAAAGGAACACTTACCAATTCTAGAGGTGGGCCTAATTTGGATAAATGGGTGGAGCCAAAGGTCGACACATACAAAATGCGTGTGGGTGTACAAACATATTGCATGCTTCCTCCTCATCACACCAGTTTATTGATTATGATATTTTTTTGCGAGAAAATGTTGGTTATCGCCCTGTTCATTGATAGTTATCAAGTTCTTTCTAAAGTGGCTACTAAAGGGTATAGGGGCCGTCCAACCGGTGGTTTGGGAATTGCGGTTGATTTAGACTTGGGATTCGAGGCAACTGTGATTTCCAACTCCAGCGAAATGTTCCTAGCCGTCAGATTACAAATGAATTATTCTTCCCCTAACCAGGAGTTTCCTGTAATAAATTCTTATTGAATCCCCTCTGCCGTAAATAGAGACAAAGCCCTAAATGATTTCTACCTTCCTATCTTCGACTGTTCCATCATGTCTGAAGGACGTGTGGATACCTCCGGTGCTAAAGAAGGAATCTCTGGACCAGGAGGTCACAGGTAATTTCCGCTCTATCACACAAGCCCACTTTCTTTTGAAAATCCTTTACAGGACTGCATACCTGCAATTTCCACAATACATCAATAACAATCAGTTGCTCGGCAATCCGGTTTTCGTGCTCTACCTAGCACAAAGACCGGCATGTTAGATCTTAGGGCTAATCTGGTCAAGATTGTTGACAGTGGTAGAATCGCTATGCTTATGCTTCTTGGCCTCTCGGCCGCGTTTGACCTAGTCAATCACTCTCTGCTGCTTGAGAGGTTAAACGAGATTGCCAACTGCTCAGAGTCTTCCATATCTTGGATGGCCTCCTTCCTTGGCCCTCAGACTGCAAGGGTGCCTGTGAACGACTTCAAGGCCCCCCTGAGTTACTGTCTTGTGGTGTATCCCAGTTTGCCTGTCTCTCCCAACTCTCTAATATTTACATCCGCCCTCTCTTTGACTTACTGGAAACTGTCAGAGTCATATACCAACTACACTGAAGACACCCAGCTGATCTGTGAGATGACAGGGAATTATGATATGAACACCACCAATATCAACCACATTCACGGTATGATTGAAGACTGGATAGCCCCCAATTCCCTTGCGCTTAGTTACAATAAAACAATAGCCGATTGTGGGCTTGGCTCAACACATGCGAAAACTGAATGCCAATTATGTGCAGTTCAAAATTGCTGATTGCCTGATCTCAGTTTCCCCATTTTTGAAAACCCTAGGAGTCCATCTTGACTCTTGCCTCATTATGAAAAAAACATGTTGCGCATGTTAAAGCCTCCTGTGCCTATACTACCAAACTGATCAGACAAATTAAGCCATATTTGTCAAAAACCAATACGTCTCTCGTGGCATGTACTCTATCAACTCAAAAATGGATTATGATTACTGTAAACAAAATGGAGCCATCAGAGCTGTTTGTGGGCTTGGCAGGAATGATCATGTTACTGAGGGAAAAAATCTCTCCACTGGCTGCCTGTTCACCATCAGATAGCATACAAAATGCTCTCCCTTGCTCATAAATGCCTTGCCTGAAAAGCACCAGGCTACCTGTCAAAACAGATGAACAAGGCTCTCGTCACAAGAACGCTTTGCTCAAGTGGTATCAATAAACGTCTTCCCCCTCGGTTTAAACTGAATAACTTTGGTGGCACTGGCTTTGATGCTTGTGTGCCAGTATTATGGAATCCCTTTCTGACAATATGCGTGCCATCTCATGCCTATCCAGCTTCAAAAAAGCAATAAAGACCCACTTATTCAATTCTAAGGATTAGTCCGCCTCTCCCTCATATAGCTTTCTGATCCCCGATTCTGGCGCTCCCCTCTTCATGATGGTTTGTCTTCTATGTGTGCACTAAGGCCTAAGGGCATGATGCACATTAAAAGTAATAAATAATAATAATAATAAACAACCTCAATGGCCTAATTGACGAATGGCTCAAAAACGGCCACCAAAATAGCATACTAGTCTCTGGGAATTTAAATTATTTTTGTACATATAAATACATCTGCAATTGTGTTGTTGATCTTACTTCTTTATGCTCTAGTTATTGAACCTTGAAGATTAGAGGCAAACGATGGGTTGAATTCATGATGTGCTAACCTTGTGTCCCAACCTTTTCCCTTCCCAAACCATAATGTGGAAAAGAGGGGCTCCCCCATCCTGGATAGATCATGTTTTTATTTCTGAACCAATGCTGTTGAAATGTTCTTTGTTAGATAACACATTCAACGGTTATGGTGACCATGCCATGATCTCATTCAACATGGAAATCACTCAGAGTCTGGAATTTGATCCCCTTTTAGCATTCTCTAAGATTTTCAATAAGGGAATCGACCATTCACTGGAATATTAGTATTTTAAATAAATGTACTAATTTATTGTTAAAGCTGATTGAAAAACCTTTAATTGACTTCAACCAAGTATTTAGCACAGATACAATTGATAAGACTATGTATGATTGTTTGACTAAGATCAACATTAAAGGCAGATCCTGCTTAACAAAACCGAAGTAGCATGTTTATAATTCAAGGATGGTGCAAGCCAAAAGGAAAAACAAGAAATGACCTGAGGTTCGCCAGATGAATGATTTATACATGAAGATGAAGGGCAACAAATACATTTTAAAAAAGATATGTCAGAAATATCAGAATATCTGCAAGATATTGAAATATGAGCTGTATACTGCAGATAGCCAAAACATTTTAAAGATGTTTCCACCTAATGGGAGATTACCAATACTTTAGATCCTCATAGCTACCAAGTTCAGATTAGTATTATTGAAGAAAAGATATGGGTGGCCCATTATAAATCGATTTACATCCCGATTAAAGACTGCAATTCCAATCTTAATATCCCTAGAGTTAAACTAAAGAGAAGGGACAGAAGATTCTGTATTGATGATATCTACAATGCAATACTTCAATCTAAGGCGTTGAGAGAACCGGTTCCCGACTCCTTGGCACTGATTACGATTACATTTTATCCTAAACTTTGGGTAAAATTCCTGTCCAAATTATTCAATGATCTTATCCGGAATGACTCGCTTCCGCAGAGTTGGCGCCTCTCCTATATTATCCTAATATTTAAAAAAGGAGACAGATGAATCCCTGCCAACTACCGCCCTATTGCCATTCTGGACGCGTCAAGAAACATTTTTGCCCCTTTACTCTTGAAAGAATTAGAATTATGTGCAGGAAATTTGGACATACTTTCAAAATTTCAAATAGGCTTTAGAAATAAATTAGGCACCTCCCTTAATGAGACCGTCCTTGTCCACCTGCATTCTACTAAAAGAGAGAGGCTAGGACAAACATCGCTAGCATGGATACGTACAATGTTTTTGACAAGGTTAATAGGGGGAAAACTGTGGCTCAAGCTCAAACAGTGGGGCATTTCGGATGACAAACTTAGCCCTATTATGCCACTCTACAAGAATACCACAATTAAAGTAATTAGGCAATGATGCCCGATCCGGCCAGCCAGATCGGGTGGTAATGGCACAGGCCCAAGTTACAGGCCCAAGCACAGCAAAGGCTTTAACGATGGGCCCTGGTGCTGTTACCACTCGATCCGGCAGCCCAGATCGGATATTATTTCCATTAGATACCCTGGGTTTGCAATCCACAAACCCGGGGTGGCGACAACAATGTATTTTGTATGAATGACTGGGAAGCTGCAAAATACGTAACTAAGATGGCTGCCACAGAGCTGGAAGACAGGGCTCCAAACGGAGCACCTTTTCCATTTCCATGGCGGCCTGGGAGGCTGGAGCAGAGACAACGGTTGAGCGCTGCCAAAATAATACGGTGAGTGGGATAGGGGTGTGGGAGGCAATGGTGACTGAGGGGAGGGGAGGGTGTGGGGTTAGATGGATTGGCAGAGGAGCAGCCATCAGGTTGCTTGGAACGCAGGCTTGTATCATTAGATTCAGTCTGCGATCCAAGTAACCTGATGGCTGCCTCCCTTACACCGGATGCTAAAGTTGAATAAAGAATGCGTACTATCACAAGTGATTGACACATATGCGGATCTAAAGCAGGGCTGTATCTTCACCCCGATACTATATAACCTTTACATTGCTGATATTGGAGACTTATGGAACCATTTGAACTGCTATGCAGTAAAATTGGGATCCTATGCCATGGGTTGCTTTCGCAGATGATCTGCTGTTTTTTGATAAACCCCATTGGGCCTACAAAGAAAATTGGAAACATTCACCAAATATACTATCAATCATAATCTTTTGCTGAATGTAAACAAATCCAGGATTATGATATACATGACCAAATGATGCCCTAAGGATATGTACTGGGTGACATCAGACTTGAAAATGTTCGCTAACTTACTTACTTACTTGGGGGTTCAATATTTCTGAAAACTCCTCCATTCAAATAGGTTACACAGTAATTTTGAACCAAGATGAAACCTCCCCAGACCGAACTTAAATGAATTTATATGAGGTTTTGTAAATTCACAGCAATTATTTTTTTAATGTACTACTGTGTGAAAATGGCTCTGATTTTAACATACATATGGGCTTGATGATTGTTTGTTAGATAGGGGCAAAGCCCTCAATTCACTGGAAGGTGTTAAATGGAAAACCACCCAAGGACTACCATCATCTATTGCCAATTCAGTAATAAGGTACAACAAGGGAATGACAGATTGACTACCCCTCTCTATAGTCCCTTCATGAACATCAGGTAGTTAAATCGTGCAACTACTCAATCATTTGGTAGAATATACACCTCTTTAAACAAAAACACCTTATTCGCAAGTCATACCATTTTATTTGCTTGCTTCAATTTTTTAAAAAAGACATAGAAAAACACATGTGATCACTTACAACATATTCATAGATCATATACAGACCTTTTGCCATATACCGTTAAAATATTTGGGTATATTGCCACATTGAGTGAACATTAGTCACTTGTATACAAATATTTTTGAATATTTTTACTTTTTTGTAAAACCTTTTATGGGTTATCTAAATGATTAACATTATATTCCTGGCAAAACATTATTTAGTATTGCAAAAGAGATAAGGAAAAATAAATTGTATTTCCTAGCTGGTTGACATATGTTTCGCCCTCTATTGTATGTACTGCACCATCTCGAGTGCTGTCAATCAATTCAGTGTTTAGGCCATCTTCAGGACAAAACAATGTATTCAAGGAAATCAATCCAATCCCCCATTGGTAGATCTTCTGATCTGGTGTCCAAACTTCTGAATTAGGGACGTCTGAGAAAAAGACCTTGAGTAGTGTTGGTCTTTGCTTCAGGGGCTTTTGAGCTACGTGTTTAAAGTCCAATGGATTATTCTTTCAGCATGGACTTCGCCATGAGTCCAGGTCGATCTTCAAATGATGTTTTTTGATGTTTGATGTGTCGATTTCACAGTAAACAACCACTTTGGTCAGGAAAGTTTTGCAGTATTGTGTCTATCGCGTCTTTATACGTCCGAACGTATTATTGTGGCTAGCCCATCTGTATACGTCTGGACAGTAAATGGTAACAAAATGTGTACCCTGCCCAAAGTCTGGGTGCCAATTTATGGTATCATATAGTTTATCTAGTTCATGGTGAAATCTCTTGCTGCTGATATCAATTGCTCAACACCCGTCTCCAGCCCTGATTTTCAGTAATGCACATTGCGGGTTAGAGTTTGCTTTTAATTGCATGACACTGTGGGCCTCATCACGAGTTGGGCTGTAGCCCTTAAATGCGGTGGTAACGGTATTACAGCCGCATTTAAGGGCTGGCCCTATCACGAGTTGGGCGTTAAATGGGCTGTTTTACCTCCAGCCTTTCTCTGGAGGTGAAAATCCTGTTTTCGGCTGTATTACCGCCGGCTGTATTAGCCCGCATAATTAGCGCTGAAAATGCCCCATTGAATCCAATGGACCCAATGAGGAATGGGGATTTACCGTTAACACCCAACTCGTGATCCGGCGGTAATACAGCTGGACCGGTCGGTGCTAGGGCTATTACAGTCGGCGGGAATACAGCCCAACTCGTGATGAGACCCCCTGTCTTTTCCATAACTGAGCTTTCAATGATGGTAATCCCAGCTCAGTCTGAAATATTCTACAGGGGGGTTGGGGGGGGGGGGGTCGATGGAGAACATCTTAAGACTTTTCTCCAAAACTGTCCCTCTAGTTTGTCTAACCAGGTTACATCTCTCCAAGCTAGGACTTCTAGGCCATATAGGATAGCGGGGCAATAGCTTTGCTTATAAAGCATGAGTGTGCCCTCAATGGTATATCCAGCTGACTGGTTTGCAAATTTGGCTATTAAATGCGTTTAGCGATATGCCTTATTTTGTTTAGCTTCGATAATATGTGCGTAATCGTGCTTTGCACTCATCAAAAGCCCTAAATAAGGTTATTTGTCCACATAATCCAAGTTGCCCAGGCTTGTAGAGAACATCGGCCGGTTAACATTTTTTGGAACTATAGCCATTACCTTTGTTTTACCCATATTTATAACCAACTTATTTAGGGCCGCATATTTCACCAAATTCTCAAACATATGCTTCACACCACTGTATGTAAGATGAAGTAGCACAAGATCATCAGCATATAGCGTGCACGGTATGGGGACCCCTCCTATTCTGGGACAGCATCTGACAGTTGTTATAAGTTTATGGGGGAGGTCCGCCATTTATAGGTTATACAACATAGTGGCTACAATAATGCCCTGCTTGACTCCTCTACTTATCGTGAACCTTGCAGAAACGTTACCTGTATTGTCCAATCTCACTCAAGCCCCTGTGTCATGGTGCAATCCCTTTCATATTGATACCAATCATGTGGGGCATACCACTGCTTCCCTTTTACTCCAGAGTTTGGCATGATCAATACCATCAAACACTGCCTGAAAATCAACAAATACAATGTAGAGAGCGGTGCCCCTCCTTGAGCAGCTGCCCTAGTTATAAGTGGGTCCAGGATCCTATGATTATGAGTCGTAGAGCTCCCTGGTCGAAACCCTGTGTGGACAAAGTGCCAAATCTTCCTTTCCTCTAACCAGCTCTGTAGTTTGCTCAAAACAAACGACAAGAATATCTTAGCCATCACGTCCAATGGAGACAACAACCTGTAGTTTTCTGGGAGCATACGATCACCTTTTTTTAAAGACGGCAGCAGGATCGATTGCTGCCATGAAGACGGGATAGTCCGTGACTGGCATACTTTCCCAAACAGTACCTCCAGGATCTCAGCCCACCAACTTGGGTCAGATTTCAGAACCATGCTGGCTAGGCCATTGGTGCTTGGTGCTCTGGAGCTGCTTAGTTTCTTTAGCTTCATCTCTATAGCAGCCTGTGTGATTAGTAGCACCCATACCTCTGGGCAATATTGCGGGGGCAACCCTTTATCATTTCCACCCCCTTTTCCATCAAGTGGTCAAGCCACACCTGTTCATTAATAGGGTTTAATATCGGTTTCTTTACATCCCTTTTGCCCCTGCTAATGCCGACCAGATCTTTCTGGGGTACCTTCTTTTGAGTAGACCAATCACATTCCGCCAATGTCTGTTTTTAATTGACAGCATTCCGTGTTTTAACCAGCTACAAAGAGTTACCCTTACTCAATGGGTCTGCTCACTATGGTTGTGTCCTGCCGAGCGTATGGCTCTCAGTTTCTTTCTCATTTCACATCTCTGATTTTAGGGTCATACTCCTGGATCTGTTTGGCCACTGCAAACAGTTTCCCAGTTGGAAAAGTACCGGTTTTGACAGCTAAACTAAGCAGCCAATGTTCTATCTGGTTAGCACTAGGTCTATATACTAGCCCTGGGTCTTCGACTAATGTTTGCCCAAGTAGGGTATTTGCCTTTTGGACATGGTCGGTGGTCCAGCATATACTGTTTCTTGTGCAGTTGGTCTCTATACCCGCACAGGATCTTGGGGTGTTTTCCATAGCCAATCTTTGCATTGTCAAAGATAAAATAGTGTGATCACTATGGTCCTTGAATGAAACAATAAGCTCCAATAACACTTCTAGGCATTCATTGTTACCAAAGATGTAGTCCAATGTGACCCAAAAGTGGTTTTGGGACCACGTATATTGCCCCGGTCGATCTCCACAAGCTCAACCATTTACCAGTGTTAAGTCCCAGGATCTAGGGAAATTTACCCATTTATCTCCCTTCGTGTTACCAGCTTTTTGCATCATCTCACTTTTCTTCTATATGTATCTAAAGGCCGTGCATTCTAGCCCATCTATGCAGCGCGCATTTAAGTCTCCAGCCAGGAGGATTTGATGACTTTCATTCCCTTTCCTCCACTCCAAGAATACATCCACTAAGAGAGAATGTATTGGTTCTAGAAGCTTTGTATCTCTTGGAATGTAGGTGTTTATCAGTAACAGTTTACTCATGTCATGATTGTTCCCCCAACTTAGTTCAATAGCTTGCAACACTTTACAACCGGGGGACAGGGAGGGGTGCTGGGGGGAAAATCACCTGACATGACTTCATGTCCTAATACCTATAAAAACAAACCACCATAGGGGCGTCCCTTCACCCCTCTCTCTTCCATTACCTGGTAGATATGGAAGCTATCCACATGCATGGTGGGATTTAGCCAAGTTTCTTGCAATAGGAATTTGTTGTGCTTGGCTAACTGGGGCATCGAGACTTCCTTGTGAGTAAGGTGGTTATATCCCCTAGTGTTCCAACTTGCAATGCTATAGGTTCAGGGGCTTGTGTCTCACCTGTATCGGGGACCTCTTTCTTGTCTTCCCTGTGGTTTCTCATAACCAAACCTTGATGTCATAGTGTGCATGCTAGCGGATGAGGGACACAAAAGAGACTTCCATTTGCCAGCAACCAACCTTCTTGCTGGCACCCCATTTGATACCCGTCTCGTTCCCTCATATGTCTCCCTTGGGGGAAACACCCATAATGACAGTCAATCTAAAGCCCTAACTCCACAGGATATCTACATTAGACTACAATAAGGATACCACCAGAGGTGAAGCAAATCGCATCAGTGCCCAGTTCGTGACACTATTATACTTCGGTACGGCAATTTTCAGGTGGTCTCTTGCGCAGATCCTAGCCGAGTCTGGTATGTTTGCCAACATGTCCAATTGTTTAGCTCGATTTAGGAAGAGGCTAGTAGGCGACATTTCCTCAATTTTTACTACGGAACTTATCATCGGTGTGTCCGTTCTGGCTAAACCCCCAGACCGCCGTACATACCGATCACTTCAGATTTCCCATTCTGCTGAGCTGGCATTTCTGTGGGCAATGTTTTCGGTATATACATTTGCCTTGTCTTGTCATTTTGTGCAAGTTCATGCTGGCCTTGGACTAGGCTGGGAACTGGCTTTTCAGGGCCAGCCTAGCCAGTGCCAAGAGCATTTTGGCAGGCCTTGTTCAACGAGGGCAGTATTTTAAACGTCAAGGAATGATTTCTCGCTGTGGTCCATTTATCCATGGGGCCTCTCAGTATTATCTCTTGGTGCCATCTCCCTGTACCTGAGCGTACAGTCTAGGGGCAGTCGTAATGCGTTCCCCATTGGCTACTCCCATTGCAATGGTGCTTGTTTGGCCTTTCTGTGATCTAGATTGCAAGGTAAATGTTGTTACTGCTTTTGGTATGCCAAACTCGTAATCATTTTTGCCTGGTTGTGCTTCACTCGTAAATCTTGTTACTTCCGAAAGTTTCATCATTGAGATTTCAGCACAGAGCACTTCCAGCGCATCCTCTTTGTTACATGCAGCAATAGTCACAGAGTCGTCTAGCCATATTGAGTCACTAGTCTTACCCCAAGTCTTATCCTTGGACTGCAGAGTAAGAGGAGAGGGGTATAACCGTTGGGTTAGTGCACTCAAGTCCTGAAATCTGCTGTTATGGTCAGCTGCGTTGCCATCACAGGGTGGTAAAACCCTCACCTACCCAAAATCACAGAATAGGAAGTTTGTGTGATGCAATAAGCGCTCGGCCAAAAATTCCAATAGTGTGAAATGTTATCAGTTATAGGTTTATCCTTCAAATGCATGTGCAGAGCCCATTCAAAAGTTTTGCCAATTCTTTTTAATCTTATGGTCAGCTGACACGCGTTTCGAGCCTCAGGTCGTTCTCAAGGCTGGAGAATTATTGGCAAGTTCCATACATGGTAACAGAAGACATGTATTGGTCAAACAAAGAAAATATTTACAAAATAATAAGAAATAACACAGATTGTGTGAACACAAAAGTAAATAATTGATGTCAATGAACAGCATATATTAAATGCAAATTAGACATCAAAAAGTACAAAAATAAATAAGAGTTGAAAATTGTCACACATCATAAGGGTTCAACGATGGGACATAGGAGAGAATCGTACAGATGAGTACAAGTCAACAAAAGTCATCTACATGTTAAAGCACCTTCCATGCGTGGTAGCATTGCAGGTAAGTATAATAAAAATAAAAAAAGAATGTGGGGGTGTCCCCCGCGGCGCTCTGCTCGCTGTGCTGTGTGGTGGGCGGGGTGTTGCAAGGGACGCCCCCGCAGCACACCCGTAAAAAATAAAAATAATAAACGGGGTCTGCAGGGGTGTCCCCTGCAGCCCCTGTAGTACGTGTGTTCGCATGAGAGGGGAGCGAGCTTTTGGTAGTTCGCACCTTTCTCATGAAAATGTTCTGACTGCGGCCAAATCAGCCGCGGTCGGATCACTCTGATTCAGATGACGCATTGGAATGCCATACCAATATCACTACTGGGGAGAATTTCCCTTGTAAAAATGAAAATTCTTCCTAAACTCTTATTTATTTAGCACCTTGCTGGTATGGCCGGGGAGGGCACTATTTGCAAAAATAGGGGGCGCATGCACCGTGTTGGTCTGGATTGGACTGAGATGGAGGGTCCTCACAGACCAGTACCAACAGGGAGGCCTAACAGCTCCAGATTTTGAGATCTAATATTTGGCAGCTCAGGCATATTATGCGGCACAATAGGCGGCAGATTTCCTTGACCCTAACGTAACAATGAATGAAGGCCCAATACTGAAATCAGCCACATTATTCCACAACCTGACAACGTCACGTCCCAAATACTACAACACTATTAACCCAACACGGGTCACGACCAAAGCTTGGGCAAAGATAGTCGACATACATGGCACAGACATGCTATACCAACCAAGCATGCCGTCTGGAGCGCTCATCACATACCACCGACTATGGACAAAGAAGTAGCAGCACATTGGGGCGCTAGAGGTATCATCCAATGGGGTCAATTGTTCTGAGACAAGCGCTTTGTGACATGGGAAACCCTCAAAGACATAGGAGATACATCGAAACATAAGTTGCACTATATGCAATTGAAGTCTGCCACCGCAAAAACATGGTCAGAATTCCCCGCAGAGCCAACGATAAACCTGAGGATAACAGCATCGACTCTATACAAGACCATCATACAAACCCGTCCACCAGTCACACATGATGCCAAAGGGAGCAGGACTTGAGTCATGTGATCAGTGACAGCCAATGGTCACAAATATGCGCCCTAACAAAACCCATGTCGTGCAATGCTAGATCTAAACTGATTCATTATAAAGTTGTACATGGACTACATTATACCCCAGCCAAACTGAGACATATATACCCCACTACTTACGGTCTGTGTCCTAGAGGTGGTAGTGACACGGCTGACGCTTTTCATATGTTCTGGTCATGCATACAATTGAGGGACTACTGGGCAGAGATCTGCAAAGCACTCAATGACATGGCTGATGAACCTATTGAGTGGTCGCCAACGATAGGTTTGCTGGGGGCCATAAGGAAAATGAATCCAACGTCAGCCTACTATTCGCCAAGAGAGCAATACTACTGAAGTGGAAAAGCAAGAGTCCCCCCCCCACTAAGAATGACTGAGATAAAGATGTAATATGGTCAAACGATAACGAAGAAATATATATTGATTGACTGCAAGTAGCTACGAGACCTAAAAATATTTGTGCCAGATACAAGCAATACCTTGCGGACAATGCCAAAAATGACAAAATGTAGTGATGCGTGATGGTTACTCTATTCCTTTTCCTTTTTATTTTTTTGGTAAACAATGTATACGTTGTGTAATTGACATATTCATATAGATTGATGCACCTGTGTGGTACAATAAATAAATATTTTTTTTTTTTAAAAAGCACCTTCTATGCAGCACGTTGAATATGGTAACAGTAAGGTAAGTATAGTCTTAAGTATACAATTTTAGCAGTTGCAGGTAAGTAGACAGATGCTTTTTTGAAAAACGAATTAGGAGCAGAAGCATGCAGCACCCTATAGCCCATGCCCAGTCCTTGGGAATAATTTCAAGCCATGGTGTGTAATTGTACTTCTAACGGACCGCCAAAAGTGACACAAAATGAAGATTTGGCTAAAGTGAGTAATACATGAAAATGCTGGTTTTACCTATGGTAAGTATTGAGGAGCATATTGGAAATGAAAATATAAGATCTTCTCCAGAAGAAATAAAAAAAACTGTTTCCTTTGGAATATCACTTACCCAAAATGAGGCTTAATTATGTATACAGGTGGGTATATATATATATATATATATATATATATATATATATATATATATATATATATATATATATATGCTGGATTATGTGACTACGTCTGAGTTTTGGATAATTATCCTAATGCAAAAGAAGTAAAGAAAAAGTCTTCCTGCTGTTGTCAGAATATACCATGGGAGTCGCTGTGAAAAGAGATAGCTGTGAGCCCGTGTGGTAGAGGAGCCTAATCATCTGGCTGCTGGCCTCGTTTATCCACTTACCAGATAAAGATACTCATCTGTACGATTCTCTCCTATGTCCCCTCGTTGACCACTTATGGTATGTGACATTTTCAACTCTTATTTATTTTTCTACTTTCTCATGTCTAATTTGCATTTAAAATATGCTATTTATTGACATCAATTATTTACTTTTGTGTTCACACAATCTGTGTTATTTCTTTTCTTATTATTTTGTAAACCTTTTCTTTGTTTGACCAATGCATGTCTTCTGTTACCATGTATGAAACTTGCCAGTCATTGTCCAGCCTTGAGAACGACCCGAGGGTCGAAACACGTGCCGGCTGACCATAAGATTAAAAACAATTGGCAAAACATTTGACTGGACTCTGCACATGCATTTGAAGGATAAACTAATAACTGATACAATTTCACACTATTGGATTCTTTGGCCGAGCGCGTATTCCATCAAACAAGCTTCTTATCCTTGGACTGAATAACTGTTGAGACCTCTGATCCATTTTTTCCCCACATGGCCCATTTATCTCCAGTTCCTTTTCCATTTTTGTGGCGGTTACTTCTGTTGTTACTTTCTCAGTCACAATGGGTCGTGCTTGCGTTATGTGTTCCATCACTTTAGAGGTCATCGCTTTCAATTCCTGTTGGTTTGGTTTACTGCTAATGATGGAGGAAAAGTTACTTGATTTTTGCAAGTACTGTGCCAATCAGTGTTAAGGTTGCTTCCTTGAGCTCACGACCGATCGTATTCGTTACTATCTGAGCTTTCGTCACTTAACTACTCCATGTGAGCTGCCAATGCAGTGAGGTCTGGGCTTGTGGACAGGTTTCCACCAATAAGGTAACTACTACACCCTGTCCTTGCCCCATAGAGTTGCGTTTAATATTGTGGCACATTTTAAGTAGTGAGCCGTTATTGTCTATTGACACTGGGGAGCTTAGACTGCCTTTTTTGTCTGGTCTGCCAATGATATTGCTGGTATTTGGCTTCGTCTGTACTTCCAACATACCTTCAGCTGGTGCTGGTGGTACAAGGCTGGAAGGCAGCTTGAATTTTGAAATAGCCGAAAAGTAGCCCGTGATTGACACTTGAGGGGGGCACTGGCCATTTTCCATTGCAGCCATGTCGTTTTTATTTTTTTTCACGAAGGATATTCCCTTTAACCCTTTTTCCGTATCAATTGGGCTCTGCAGCCGCTTGCCGCCCCCCAATTGGGCTGCTATGTATTCCAGATCTGGTCAGTTATTTAACTTTTTCGGCTGTATTTTGCCCTTTTCCCTAGTATAATATATATCTGACGTGTAGGTTATGACAAAAAGATCCTCAGTAGAAGTATGCTGAGGCCGACAGGTTGTGGATTGTGTCCCACTACCCACAGAAGGGCAGCTGAAGTGTCACTTTCTCAGTTTAATGTACCAACGGGCAGATAGCCATAGACACTCTTAGAGGCACTCCTTGGACAACAAGGTAACAGGAAGGAGATTAAAGGGGAGAGAGGGAAGGGAAAGGGGATTGGGTCAGTCAAAGGTGAGTTCTTCCTTTAGTTAAATGTGCTTATGTGGTCACCAGTACCGGCAAGAACGTTCCAAGTTACAGACGTAATTGTAACCACTCTTTCCCCATCTAAGACAGTAGCCACAGTCACCCTCTGGCCAGCCACCAGTTTAAAACCACCCGTAGTACCCCTCGCCTCTGCCTTCCTGCAGAGGGGGGGTCCACCAAGGTTGATGCGAGGCTTCAGTGTTTGATAGCTACGAAACTTACTTGCTTAATGCCAGCAGACCTTTGGCTTCAGCAAGATGACTGCTGTCCCTCTGTTGCCATTTCCACTGGGTGCACAGTTCTAACAGCGCTCGTGTTCGCTCTGATCCTCTGCAGTGGTTCCAGAACATGCCAACCTTGTGGACAGCACACCGCACTCACTGCAGACCACTAAGTCTTGCCCACTCCGTACAAAGTGAGTGATTACATGGTGTTGAAACAGCAACTCTTCCTTACAGCAATGGAGATGGAGAAAAGACTCTCCTCGGCCCACAGTCCACTGCAGACCACTCAGTCTCGACCACTCAGCGAAAGGTTTTAATGTGCTAAACCAACTCACAAATATAATAAATGTGTGGTTTGCAAAGTGAGTGACATCATGGCAGAACAGAAGGAAACAGGCGGCTGCAGAAATCAGAATGGTTAAAGAACCTGTCCTCTAATGTTGCCATTTTGAAACTGAAAGGATATGCAACACAAGGTTGACGCATTCAAAAGAACTCAACAATCCATTTGCAGCTCTAAAGAAAATCTGTTGATGACCTTTTCTATGAAGTTGTCCTACTGTCCAGAAACGATAAAATTATCCATCCACGTAGCTTACAGTCAACAGCTTGTGCGGCACCCAAGAGTCACCTTGGAGTAACGCTACAAAGTAAGGGGGCCGTGAAATTTACTGGTGGTCTTGCAAGACCACAGACATTGACTATTGTAAAATGTGCACACTGCCTAAACAGCAGCAGGAGCCTGACAAGCACGACTACAGAGTTTTGATAGCTTAGAAGGTATCTGGCAAAATCTCTGTCTTGATTTCATTGGACTATCGGAATACATGAAGAATGAAAACAAATATGACATTATCCAAATAGATCAAAGTGCATTTTGTACAAAACATAGCCACCAAACTACCATTGCAATGCTGCAAGACATTTTTATGAGAGAAGCGTACCCACGTGAACTAATAATGATCAACAGAGTTCAGCTTGTGTCATCTAGCATGATCGACTACCTCTGAAAGTGCAATATCAGACAGAGCAGAGGGGATTTGTATCACCCACAGACTAATGACCAAGTGGAATGTGCAAACAGGATTCATAAAATGAGCTTACAACTTGCACCAGCTATCCACCAAAATTGCCACCAAATTACAGTGATGACGTTGCTGCACACAGACTTGCACCATATTCAATAACAGGCGCAACCCCATTCAAATTGCTAAGAAGCTGCAACATTCAATTACTGCTAGCACCTTCCTGGCTGCCAACATTAACGATGATAACACCATTAACACACGCCAATGGCTAGTGACGAATGCACATTTTGAGCCCTGCAGAGACTACGAAATGTACTGAACTTCACCTAATTTCTGGAAGAAGGTATTGCCTTTCTACTAACCCATACCAAGCTTACCTGTGTTACTCTATATACAGCAGAAGCCACTCACACTGTCCTCATACCACCCGGGCGCTTCCCAGCTTAACAGCAAAGCCACAGAGGCAACAGATTTGCACATTCACACACCCTCTTTTCGTCGGGTGCTGTTAGTCAAGTTCTAGTTTTAACTTTGCATGTTTGGGACTTATAGCCCTTGGTGTACAATGATGAAAGTGGACTAAAAGTCCCAGAATGCAAAGTTTAAAAGTAGGACCGGACTAGTATCTCTTTACAGGGATCGGGCATGAATGCATATGTAGTGACATCACAGAAAATTAGGCGACGGGGAGTGACCTCAATGTTTGATACCCATGGGGCATTAAATTAAATAAAATTACAACGAATAAGGAAAGCGACAGATTCATTTTGTGATGTGCAGTATATGAATTCTCACTGTAAATAATATTGAGCAATGACATGAGTGGGGCTTTTTAGCAGATAACGTGAAGTGAACCGCTTCTATGGAGTTCTAATCTTGGCACTTAAGGCACAATGAGTTTAAATGATGCGCTCTCGGTCACACAATTTAGTTTAATGTTGAAGATAGAATTTGAAGCAAGATTGCAATTTAGTCCATTGACCATATATACTTCAAGCTGTAGTTGGTAGAAATATTTGTTTGACTTTAAACGATGCCCTGTTTTGTAGAGATTACCTGAAGGGTACACACATCAAAATAAACCACTCTGACAGATATATAAATAACATATAGAAATATGTTTAGCAAAAAAGTATGATTGTAGTATTATGTTCCCCATCTTGAATACAAGTACCATAATGCAGTACGTAGGGATGCTTAAAAATGGCCTTCAGGCATCGGCCACGAGGGGGCGCAAGGATGAGGTGCACCTCTGTGTGAGCTCCAGACCCACGGGCCCCAAAAGTGACCCGAGCACCCACTTTTGACCCCCTCCACCCGTGCACATGACAGCCCTAGCAGCATGACCCTGTCCCCCACCAGCTGAACGTAATTCCGGCTCAAAACGCTGGACCCAGATGGGAGAAAAGGCCAACGGCGCGTGCCTTCCCTCCCCGAGCACACACGCAGCAGTTGAGGTGTCGGCTGAGCTGGAAAGAACTCCAAGGTGCCCGGTCCCTCCCACCATCCCCCCGCAGAGAGAGCGGACTACGTTGCGGCTCTCCTGGGCAGTCTCCGCCTCACTGCCTGAATCAGGGACCCTGGTGGAGCTGGTGGGTGCATTGCGTTGGTGTCCGCGCGCACCCCCGTCCAGCCGCTCGAGCTGCATCGGCGTCCAGCGCCCCGCCGAGCTGAGCAGCACAGCGGAGCTGGCAGGTGCCCCCCCCCCTGTTCCCCACCGGAATACACAGAGGTGCCTACCATACACCTCTGGAGCGCCTCCCGCGGCCCCAACTGCGGAGGGGGCCTCCCCCGCTCTCCGCCTCTGGCCGAAGACACAGCTGCAGGCGGTGCGCGGGTTGGTCTGGGCCTCTTCCCGGACCTACCGCCGCTTGCACCAGCACTCGGCACTTGGGCCCCCCGGGAGGGGCGCCTTCACTCTGATCTCCTCCTACACCCCCACCTGAAAAGGCCCTGAGGGCCCATATGAACTGAGCACTGGTGGCCTGAGAGGGGAAGCCCCAGTCCCCGACTTGTGGCCCTAACACTTCCTCATGGCCCTAGCATAGGCCACAGTAAACAGCCCCCCCAATAGAAGACACCTCACAGCACGCCCTGTGCCACACTCCCGGCGGAGGGACTGCTTTCCGCCAGAATCTCTACAAGAGAACCCACAGTCACCTGCCTCCCCCCAGGAGGCGACGACAAGCGCGCAGCCAACAGAATCCTCCCAGCTCTCATATGAAGTGTTCTTCCTCTGAGACCACCCCACATCGGGCCCAGTCCTCCTCCATTTGACCGCATCACCATAACCCATGGTCTGAGGCCCAATACATACGACTGTGGAATTGTTCCAGGAACCCCTCTCGAACGCAACACTGGGAACCACGCCATACAATGCAAGGAGCTAGCCCCTGAACAGAGGGCAACGCCGAGGGTTGGGCCTCCACCATTGGGGCGTGTGCCCTCCTCCACGTAACAGCCAGTCAACTGCCCCTCCAAGAGCTGCGCAGGCGGATCGACAACGAACTCGAACGGAATATCCATCTGGGTATCCCCCTGAGCCTTCACTAGAGCCTAAGCCCCCCGTTACGGGACCTGTCCCTCGCAACTCCACTGGGGCCCACAAACGGGCCTGCATCTGCACTAGATCCCCCTGGCATCGCATCGGACTCGGGTACAGAAGCCAACGCAAATGGAGGGTAAGGTCCCTGGTCCCAGGGCATGTGCCTCCTCCCACCATTACGCCCCCGATAATCTGGACACTTTGGGCAGCGTCCCACCACGCACTCCAAGAATTGCATACCACGCCAGTGCAGAGGGTAGGGCTCCCACTCCCGGGGCGTTTGCCTCCTCGCACTCAAGCACCATAGGAGTACCCAAAGCAAGTTGGCCAGGTACACATACACCCCACCACACTCAGACCCGGATACAAACACCATAATGTCAGTGGAAGCTCTGGAGACGGGAGCGGCAGCCACTTAGAGAGACATCGCCACTCTCCTGAGCGGAATTCGAAATATGGGAGCTAACCTCAGCGGCAAAATTGATAAGATGACCCAGAGAGTGGACAATATCGAGGAGAGACTGGAGGGCGTCGAAAACAACCAAGCCTCGATAGATACACTGGAAACCCAACTAGACCTCAGAATGCGCAACATAGAGAAGAGAAAGGATGAAATTCGTCTGAAGATAGACGATTTAGAAAATAGAGAAAGAAGAAATAACTTGCGATTTTTTCGGAACTCCGGAATGTGAAGGGGAAAACAGAGGAAGACCTCAAGCAAACTATACATGATATCATCAGAATCCTAGCTGCAGACGAGAACATCGACGAACCTACAATAGAGAGAATACATAGAGCCAGTGGTTTGCCAGGTGGCCCGAGATCCGTCCTTGCCAGATTTAATAAATACCAAGATAGAGCCAGAATACTCGTGAAGGCCAGGTCCGGTGGAGTCCTCACCTTCGGGGGAGCCCAGATAACCATCTTTCAAGACTTATCCTCGCTCACCCTGGCCCTGCGGCGTCTCTGTAGCCCCCTGACGAAACGGCTCAAAGATCAAGGTACCAGATATAGGTGGGGATACCCCTTCTCTCTTATGTTTGAGCACGGAAGCAGGAAGGTAATGCTCCACTCTGAAGAAGAAATTTGTGAGTGTATTGCAGGTCTTCTTGGAACTGGCCCAAGTGAGGGAGCACAAGAGGAACCAGTACAGGACAGAGCCAGATGGGGGCTCCAGGACCCGAGAAGGAAAAAAGTCAAGGGATCCAGAAAGTACAGACGACCCAATGATACACCGGACAGTAACAAACGATACGGCTCACGCAGGTTCCTCATCATGGCGACGTTCACCTCGAAACCATTGTTTGGAAATCACCAGCACTCGGGAGTACGGTACAGTGGATCTGCCAGACCCGACACACAATGAGCTTGCCACCTGAAGCACAGGGATGAACGGCTGGTGGGGGATGAACCCAGAAACTCCATGTATCAGTTAATTTACTAGTTCACAATAGCAGTTGTTGTTGTTTGTTAAAGTGTTAAGGCCAAAGCTCAAAGAAAAGGGTGGGGGGGTCAGAATGTTAAAAAGATGATAGCTGTGGTCGGGGTCATGCAGTTACGACCCTCACTAGTGGTCCGACAGTGGACCGGCTGTACACACCTGGTCCAACTCGGACGCCATCTAACTGGGACACAGACCCTCATGAGGAAAATGAGGGGCGGACAGCTAGAACCGGGGGCAACGGGTATTATGCTTAATACCTTGAAGGGGAGGAGCACACCAAATCTCAAAGCCCCTGTTAGTTAGGGGCAGTTATCAGATTATTTCCACTGCGGCGACTCCCTTCGATGGGCAGCGCGACGTGACGACCGATTTCAATGAACATACCACTGATCCACGGTCATGACGAATCAAGCGACAGGCATAGCATACTCAAAATTGGCACGCTGAATGTCAAGGGGCTTAATTCCCCCCACCAAAAGGTCGCTAGTGTCCAGAGAGTTCAAGAGAGCGAAGCTATATGTACTCTTTTTACAAGAAACCCGATACAGCAAAGGAGATGAGAGGAGGGTCTTATACGCCAAGCTAGGCTCTGAATATTGGGGCTCAGGCCCACTAAAGAAAGTGGGAGTCTGCATCTTAGTCAATAAAACAATCCGATTTGAACTCCTAAAGTCCTGGACGGATGCGAGTGGCAGAGCGCTAGTACTAGTTGGCAAGATACAAGGCACCATCATCACTCTTGTGTATGCACCCAACACAGGACAGTCCAAATTCCTACAACAAACAATCCCTAAAGTCATGAATGAAGCAGAGAGTGAAGTAATCTTAGGAGGTGATCTTAACACGTGGATGGACCCAAATCAGGATAGGCAAGCAGGCAACCCACTTTCGACCCCCCCGTCAGCATCCAGACGCCCACCGGCTGCGGACATGATGAACGCCTACAATCTCACTGACACGTGGAGACACATGAACCCGAACCGAACAGGCTTCACCTTCTTTTCTACACCCCATGCAATGTTCTCCAGAATCGAGTATATATACCTAACCTCGGAACTCACTGCGGCAATGTCCGAAGCCACCATATCTCCCGTCACATGGTCAGACCACGACATGGTCACGGTCATTATTGATCAGATGGCCCTCCCCCAGAAGAGCTCCAAATAGCGATGCAACAAGACTCTCTTTAAGGATCCAATCTTTCGGGAACAGCTCGAGCAAGGCATCACCCAATACTTTGAGCAAAACAATACAGGCGAAATCTCCACAAATATACTAGGGGAGGCCGGCAAGGCTACCTGGAGGGGATTACTCATGAAAGAGGGGGCAGCGAAGAAAAGAGAACGCCAACTCATAGAAAGTAGACTCCGAAATGAAATCACTCAACTCGACCTCATGGCCCAATCTGTGGACCCTGATAGATTACAAAAGATTAAGCAGGCCAACGACAAAAGGGAAGAGCTGCGACAACTAGAAACAGGTAGCATTGTTCGCAAACTCCAATGTCTGAAGCAAAAGCATTATGAACATGGGGACAAAGCGGGCGCCTTGCTCACCGTGAGACTCCGTGGTCAATGCCGAGAGCGATGGGTACCTACGATTCTCAACGTAGAAGCTCCCTACGACCCTCGTCCCCCCAATATCCCTGAAGCCTTTGCCAACTTCTACTAGAAACTATACACGTCGCATGCTGCCCCGCATCCAGAAGCGATTACAGATTAAATGCACAAAATATCCTTGCCAGCTCTCCCGTTGGACATAGTACAAGCCTTGGATGCACCCATCACAGGAGAAGAAATTGAAGAGGCGAACAAAAGACTTCCAACAGGGAAAGCCTCTGGAAAAGATGGCTACACAGCAGGGTTCTATAAGACCTTCAAGGACGCCCTTCTCCCATTCATGGTCGATCTCTTCAACAACATCCTCCAATCTGGTGTGGCGCCCGAATCCTTCTCAGAAGCACTAATAACAGTCATTCCCAAGGAGGGCAAAGACCGCAAGCAGTGCTCCTCCTACCGCCCAATATCCCTTCTAAATACTGATGCTGAAATCTAGACAAGAATCCTCACTGCACGGCTGGAGTCACACATGCCCGCAATAATCCACAACGACCAAGTGGGTTTCATCCTAGGTAGACAAGGCGAAGATTCCACTCGAAAGACCCTTCACCTAATTCATGAGGCCCAAAAATCATCAAACATACCAGCGGTATTTTCAATCGATGCCGAGAAGGCGTTCGACAGAGTTGAATGGCACTTCCTGGGGTCCACATTAAAGAAAATAGGCCTAGGCTACACTCTCCGTCGAGGGATCAAAGCTGTCTATACGGCTCCAAGAACATCTGTCGCAGTGAACTCCCAATTCTGCCACTGGTTTCCCCTCAGTAGGGGAACGAGACAAGGTTGCCCCCTCTCGGCAATACTCTTCGCGCTTTCCTTGGAGCCGCTTGCCCAAACGCTTTGAGTAGATGCCGCCGTGGAGGGGATGCAAGTAAATGGCAGAGAATATAAGCTGGCCTTGTACGCAGATGACATCCTGCTCCATGTCTTGAACCCAATGTCTTCAATCCCACGAGCGATCCATTTGATCGAGGAATATGGCACACTCTCAGGTTTCAAAATGAACAAAACCAAATCCATTCTCTTTCCACTCCACGAACCATCCCCAGAGCAGCAAATAGTTCTCGAACGCCTTGGGCTGATCATCGGAGGTCCAACATTGAGATACTTAGGGATCAATCTAACGAGACACCTCGACAACCTTTACGAAGCAAACTTTCCTCAACTTCTTGAAGCCCTCAAGGCTGATCTTAGAAAATGGAAACCACTTACAATCGCCTGGATGGGACGTCTAAACGCAATCAAAATGGTGAGCCTTCCACACTTTTTATACCCCTTTCAGGTCCTGCCCATCACAATCCCCGATCATTTCTTCAGACAAGTTAAGAAGGTCATATTAGAATTCCTGTGGAATGGAAAGAAACCCAGGATTTCCTACATCTTAATACTACCAAAGGAGCTGGGAGGAGTAGGCCTCCCGGACATAGAAGGCTATTATCAGGCTACACCACTCAGAGTCCTGATCCCACACCTGTGAGATAGAAAGGACCTCCAATGGGTCCAGTTAAATAACAATCTAGCCCCTGCAACCCTAGCAGAACGGTTATGGTCCCCAGACCGAAGCTCATAAGACGACTGCGTGATCACCCAGTATTGGGAACAGTGTGGAACATATGGAAGAAAGGGAAAGCAATGTCTGGGGTCACCACGTGGCCTTCACCTCTGAGCCATCTCCAGTCCCCCGGGATCAGAGAGGAAATCCCTGAACACGCCAGATACCAAGCCTGGTTTGATGCCGGACTTGAGAGTCGGCCAGCTGTGGAGAAAAGGGAAATTCATTTCAATTACGGAACTATAGGAAGCTCTCCAACTACACCCGATTCCGATTTTCTTGTATTTACGATTGAAAGGCGTACTATCCAGAAGAGAATGGAAGGCCACCATGCAAAGAGAACTCATGCCTTTTGAGACGATCTTGGACACGACCAACACATTTAAAGGCCTAATAGCACGAGTGTACAGGGCCCTAATCACTAAGGATGAAACTCCAAGTCTCCGCCTCAAAGGAAGATGGGGAAGAGATTTCGACAGAGAATTCGACCAGCAGGTTTGGGACAAAATTTGTGAAACGCCATCCAGAACATCTATCGCAGCCCAGTATAAACTACACACTATATAATTAGTCCACAGGTGGCAGTAAGACCCACAGGCTGTCCAAAATGTTCCAAACCTCCAGCCCGAGATGCTGGCGACAATGCCTTATGGATGCCGACTACTGGCACATGTGGTGGAACTGCCCCAAAGTTCGCATCTATTGGCAAGAAGTCCTGGGATGGATTAAACAGTTAGATGGCATAGAAAGAGAATCATCCCCCCTTCTGATTCTTTTTGGTCTCGAAGAAGAGGACGACAAACTGATTAGGGTAAAAGGACTTGTGTCTCCACTGCTACTGGCAGCAAGGGCAGGCCTGGTTATAAAATGGAAATCCCCACGCCTTCCAGATAAAAAGGACTGGATACAGATTGCCACGAACATTTACACAATGGAGAAAATAACGGCAGCCCTCCACGACAAGGCCGCACGACATGAGGAAGCCTGGAGCGACTTTGCCGAGCACTACACCATAGGCACAGTCACAAGTGACTCGACACATCAAGGAAATTAGCAACCAATCCGCTCCATCACGTGCTGAACGCCACATGACTCACTGCCAACCACCCATGCCTGTCACAAACTCCAGAGTCTCACAAATCCAATGATGACCAGCAATAAACGTCACGCAGCCCACTACGGTTTACCACAGCAAAGCCAGGGACATGGAAGATCCACGAGCAGGGATAAGGGGAGGTGGGGAGGGGGGGTAGGGACTTAAATTTCCTTTCATTAGAATGGGGCACGTAGTTGTTGTTAAAATATAGTCTGAGTGGAACGAAGCAGTCTTTTGATGTAACTATGAATGCTTAATATGCACCCACCTGTATGTTCATTTCTAATGTCAAAAATCAATAAAATTCAATTTGAAGAAAAAAAATGGCCTTCAGATTTTTTAAATGTACTTTTAAGACCCAAATATACAGACTACAAGATATTGTTTAATAAGGTCTCCTAGTTCTAGTACTTGCATGGAGTACAGATGTGAGTAAAATATCCAAAGAGGGTATTTAAATAGTTACGTATTTGTAAGACCCTAGTGGAACCTGCAGGGCCAAGACTGCAGCATAGAAGAGTTCATTCCTTTTTTTTTATTGATCTAGCTGATATAAATCAACTTTACAATACATTTTATCAAAAAATGTTTTTAAACGTAAAAGTAACATTTTAAATTAAAATCAAACATTTGGCACATAATTTAAAACAAAACCTTAGACTTTGATAATAGATTTCAGCAAATTTGGAACCAATCAACACCAGCTGTTTTACACGCCAAAGCAGTCATTGGAAGATAACAATGATAACGACACAACAAACTCAATATTAAGAATTCCAAAATAAACTATGACAATGTAATATGCCAATTTTCGTCTTAATTGTAGAGTTTATGTTTATAAACACAGACCTGAGGAATTGGAAACCATTTATCATACACATGATTTCGTGGAGTTTTAAATCGTTTAGCAGTGCTATGGCTCTTATTCTCACCGTTGTGGAGAAACCAGAATGAATCATTTTCCACAACGTTTCAGAGGTTAAGACGCCGTAAAGCTCCACCATGTGTTTGAAGTATTTCTTACGTTGATTTATTAGAGCCCCACATTCGGTCAGAAGATGCCTCAAAGTTTCTTCTTTATTTTCTTCCTGACAGAAGCGACAAAACTTCAGGGAATCATTGATGGGTTTTCGCCGAGACAAGACTTGCCTTGTGCGCCACATATTTAACCTTAATCGAAGGAAATAATTTCTATGTGCTGGAGAGGGTGCCTTGTGTAAATATGGCTCTGGATTGCTATGTTTTTTTAGTGCAAATATGTCTGCATCAAAATCACAACAGCTTGTGCATTTATCTCTGGTTTTAATCCAATCCATGGCAAAGAGCCTGGTTTTCACCTGCATCAGATTGTGAAGCAGAGTCAATAATGTTGCGTCTACCAAAGCTAGTGCTTGAATAGTCTGGGTGCGCCACTTGATAAGTGCGTCAGTAGATAAAAAGACAATCTGCCAAGATTCCCAATACAGTGCTGGTTTTAATTAAGCAATAGAACCCGAGCGTCGGGGGCATTACCATCCCAGGTAATGCCCCCGACGCAAGGGTTCTACTGCTATTAGTACCCCGGCCCGCAAAAATTGCGTGACCGGGGCACTAAAAGTTTTTTTTTCGTCCCGAAATGCTGCGGCATTTCGGCGCTGCAGCGTTTCGGGAGAAGAAAAAAAAGAAAATGGCCGCCGGCATGGAAAGGGAAAACGGAGTCCGTTTTCCCTTTCCTTGGCGGCTATCGGGAGCGGACACGCTGGGAACACAAGTGTTCCGCGCATCCGCTACCGAAAAAGGATAAAAAGAAGGAAGTGGGGTTGGGAGGGCGGGAGTGGGACAGGGAAAAAAAAAAAAAGTACCTGCGTCCAGGGAAGCCTCCAGCCGTGTGGAGGCGCGGAGCGGGGATGGCCCCGCTCTGAGTCTCCACACGGCTGGAGGCTTCCCTCATCCCCCGCCGGGGACGTAGGACCAAGAAGGTAAGTTGGGGGGGCAGGTGGGAGGGAGGGAAGGGATTTTAAAAAATAAAAGACTTACCCGAGTCCCCGGCGGGGGGCGAAGGCCGCCTCTCAGCCGCGGGGAGGCTCGGAGCTGAGATGGCCCCGCTTCGAGCCTCCTCATTGGCTGAGGGGCTGCCACGCCCCCCGCCAGTGATAAAGGCCGTGGAATCCCGACGGAGGGATTCCCGGCCGGGTAGGGAACTGGCATTCTGCTTCGCTCTCGCCGGGTTACTAATAGGTAATAGGCACTTTCTGAAAAGATCCACCACTTGCCATGTAGATCTCATGTGTAGTGAGATGAGGCCAATTTCATGACGTATCAGCGGAAGTGGAGTGCAGATGGGAAGTTTTTAAACTCTACGTCAATATATACCTTCCAAGGTTGCCCAAAACTTTTCTGTCAGCGTGGGTCTAGTTTCTGAAGCATACAACATAATAGGTGTTGCTTTTTGATAATAGTACGTCAAGGCTGGGGCAGCTGTAAATTTGCTGCATTTACCTTGGATTATTTTCGTTTGTTGTATGGCTGTTGTTACTTTATCTACCAGGATTTGCCTGTATAGTTGTGCACCACCATGACTCACTATTTGGACTCCCAAATAGGTATAAGTTTGAACTACTTGAAGTCTAGTTCCTCTGAGGTCCAAGAACCAGCTTCCTGGCAAAGCGTCCTTGAGTTCATTCCATAGCTCAAGGGAGGCTTGGAGGCGAGTCTGCAGGGCTTTGGCAGGGAGACAGAAGGGTCTTATGTGGGCACCAGCGCCTCCATAGTACACGCTCATGGTTAGATAGCATACATGACCGTACAGACTCTTTAAATCTAGCGCCGGACCTGAATGAACCTGCATAACCATCATGTATACCCATAGACACTCTCCCCTAACCACTGTTCCACCCCCCACTTGTACTATCCCATACTATGTCCCCACACTAGCCTCACATATTCTAGCCTTTAAAATAATCTCACACTATTACTCATGCATTTATGTGGTTTTTTTCTGTCATCATAAATAAAGATATCACACTTCATCGTCTCCATGGTCAAGCTGGAGTATTTATTTTCTAACATGCAGATTTATATCCTTGGGTAACACTGAGTAGGGGGAGGAGGTATCAGGCACAGTCGTTCCATTTCTCCTGTGGAACTGGATAGAATCGGTCTTTCTCCATGAGCTGCTCTCCTGCGCCTGCGTTAGTGCCGCCTCACGTTGCAGTCTGTCTCTTTGTGCTACTAAGCACATATAAACTAATCTTCCACATTCACCAGGCTATGCAGGAGAGGAAGACCACCACAGGATTAGATAGCAGGGTGGTAAATGGAAGCTGCAGACGAGCTGAGGGTGTATAGGGGGTATAATAGCGGCAGTAGAGAAGGAAGGTCCCGAGAGCAGCATGCATTGGGGTAAAGGGGAGCATCTCACCTGTCCTAATTTGCTGTACATACGGTCGTCAAACTCTCCAGAGCACCTTTTATATTGCGCATGCGCTTTCGAAGCAGCTTCCTTCGCCTGTAACCAAGGAGACGTACCACAGCTCCTTCTCCAATCAAGAGGCAAGCCGTGATAGCACGTGACAGCTCACAAACAAATCTAACTCAGAGAGAACCAATAGGGCCACAGAAATGTCCGACATCATTTAACGTTTATAAACGAAGCGGACATTTTTATCTGGAAGCTCTCCCAATAGAATTCAGACAGGTTCAACATAACGTCAGGCGGTAAATTCAAGTACACAAGAAAGTAACATTTAATAAAGGAACAACAAAAGTGAGTTTTTGTACAAACTTACCAAGGTAAATATCTATATATATTTTTGAAATAGGTTTTGAACATCATTAATTAAAATATCAAATATGAGAAACTTCTAAATATTCAAAAAAGAAAAGCAAAAGAGACAATAGTTAAGTAACACGGTGAATTCCGCTGCGTTTCATCCAGTATCTTCCTTTACGACCAAGGTAATAACCTCCATTTCTCCATTTGCAAACCTTGGCTATGATAGCTCCAGTTTAGAAAACAACCACAACTGCATGTAAAAAGAAAGCTAAAAACAAGCCCTAATTTACTTAACGAAATGACAACACTAACGAACGATGGAAGAGTTTTTAGGTTCCATCTGAACAACAGGGGACGTAATCGTTTTAAAAACAATACTGGTCTATCCAGATCCGCACTACGCCCCCCCCAAAGCGCTCGTATGGATATGCTAGAGAAATTAGATGGTCCTGTTTGCTCTTCACTTTTCGGGTAGTGGACCAACGCTGGCGGGAACATGCACTTCTCACCATGACTATATGAATACAAACTGTTATTAGTTTGGCTTTGGGAAAAAAATGCATGTCTATACAATTTAAAAACGGGCCTGGACAACTACCTCCTGAATGGAAGGGGCATATTTCAGGGCTGGCCTTATCCTTTGCAGCGGCCGGGGCAAAACAAAATGTGCACATATCCCCACCAGAGTTTTAAGTGGGCCAGGGCCGAGCCTAATCTTCCCTGGCAGCCACCTCTGCTACAGGACAAGGCTTTTTTGTTCTAAAGCCTGAAGCTAAGGCTTTTTTTCTAAAGCCTGAAGCTCTCATCGCGTGCAAGAGCTTCAGGCTTCATGGAAAAATGCCTTTAATCCACAATGGCACGGCACCTGCGAGGCATCCCTTCAAGCAAGAGATGCCTGTGAGCTGGCGCCACCATTATGTAAGAAAGGTGAGGCCGCTGGAAAGCCAAAAGCGCTCATTTCTGAAGTTTCAGGCTGTAGAAAAAAAGGCTTTGGCTTCCAGCGTCCCACCTTTTCAGCCTTAATGGTGATGCTGCCGGAGGGGCAGTGCGACCATTAAGGCTGAAAAGGCGAGGCACGGCCCCCTGCCAGACAAGCCTTTAGCAAATAAATGCAGAGATCAGCACCCTCTCCCATAGCTCTCAACTCACCCGCTCTTGGCGGGTGTCACCCGCCTTGCAAAGGGCTGACTCACCCGCCAAGCCTCCTGCACACCCATTCATTCCAATGGGCGTCTCACCCGCCAAAAACAAAATCGGGTGATTTCACCCGCCATTGCGAGACAAATGGTTGAGAGCTATGCCCTCTCCCCAAGGTGGATGTGGTGTGTGGAGAGGGTTCTGATCTTTACAAAAAGCTTCCTGGTGGGAGTGCCTGTAGCCTCTTAAACTGGGTCTCGTCAAGAGGGTGTGGATTAATTTTCCAGTGCCACTTAAGGCACTAATACCAACCCACCCATCTGCTAAGTTGCGACTAGCATCAGCACAGGAGCCTTTCACTTAGATGGGGTTTCGCCAGCCCCTGGCTTGGGAGGGTTTAAGCAGTGGAGTAACTTTGCTGAAAATGTTGGGGGGGACATGACAACTGAAGGAAATGGGCGGGGTGGAGGATCAGCGGATGGTGGCTCTGAGAGATTACACTAAACTGCTACACCACAAGAGTCCCTTGCCGATGCTCTGTTATAACTTTCATAAGACTGGTGGCGTATCTTTACAATTCAGTTCTAAAGACACACCAGTCTTCTGAAACTTATAACGCCAGAGTGGGTTTTTAGAATTCACTGTATTGATGTACCTCAAACCCAGACCTTGAAGGCCGAGAACTGAGTTGCTGACAGATAATGATGCCTGTACAAAATCTCATGACAGCCACTGACACAGTAAGAAAGGGCTAGAATGGCTACCCCAAAATGCCCAGTCTAACCAATTAATAATACATGCCATGCTTGCTTTAGCAAGATGCCCAGAATAAAGTAATGTCAAAGTAAGGGCTAGAATGGCTGCCCTAAAAAGGACAATCCAGCCATGTAATATTTCATATTTGCCTTCTCGATGTCCATAAACAAATACCATGCCTGCCAAGCGCCTCTCGCGCACACATATACATACATAAACACACAAAATTCATACCCATTCACCGTGGACGGCATCAGGGCCTTTCAACTTTTCAAATGAAAGAGGCATTGGGCCTCAGAGGTGCCCCCCAGCACATGCCCCAATGTTGCCAGTCAGAAGTCTTGTAACACTGCAATATATCAATTTTTCTCTATTTTCGTTCTGGGGCTTAAAATGTACACTTTGCGGCGCTCGCATTACAAGCTGCGTTTTCTCTTACCACGGCATACACAAAAGTGTTATCACCTCATTGCATTCTAACACTGGTTCCTCCACATCAACCGCTTGCTGACAAAGAAGGTTTTAGAGCTCTTCAGTGGGTATTCAGAGTTTAAGCTCCCTGCTGGCTAGCCGCCTCGTGATAACTGGCGGCTATTAACCTTATCTTTTTCGCCATTGCAATGTATGCACCCCACGGATGCCTCAGACTGTTTTCACTCTAATCAGTGGGCCCCCAACCATCATGTTGAAAATGGGCCCCCACACATCTTCAGCCGGACCTGCCACTCACCCAGTGACACATTACATCCACAAACTTCATTCCACTCAGAACATACAAACAATGCATTATTTATCATTCAGACACAAAAGTCAACACACATATGCTTGCATACAGTCACTCACACATACATGCACCCAGCACCTCCATTGACGTGCACTGTGTGCACACACAATGAATCTGTACATACACAATAACACATGCAAACAGTGTTGCAACGGTCATTGGGCATACCAGGCTTTATCCCCCCACCCCTGAAATTCTGGGCTATGTTGACAGGACCTGGTTGAACTACAAAGCCATGGCACGACAGGACCTGACAATAAATAGTGCTTGGGGTGGTTGCACTTTTAACAAAGGACTGGCAATTAGTAATAATTTAACACATTTCATTGCTAGCACCTGAATTTGTATGCATACATATTTAGGCAATTGAAATCATGATGGGTGATTTGGTACTTGCACATCAATGGAGTGAGCAGGGAATGAGAGACAGAAGATAGCTCATTCTCACAGCAGTTATTAAGTGTGTGTTCTGACACAGAGAGTCAACAGCTTTTAACATTTAATTTAAGCTCACTAGAATAGTGTCATTAGAATATGTTAACAGATAGATGCATGCACCCACAAAGTTCGCCCCACATCCTGGCGACTCCCGCAGTCTCTAAAAGTTGCATGACGTTTTTTTACAGACGTCAGGGGGCAAATGCAACTAATAATAATGATTTGTTATTTTTATATCGCTTTCGCCAAAGCACTGAACAGAGAATATATTTATATAAAAGTATCACCCAATCAAAGGTGGTACTGCTTTTTCAACCTCCGAAGGATAAAGGGCTAAATTGGATTTAGGAATTGAATTTGTGAACTGCAGATTGCACTCATGTTATAGCATTGAGTGGTCACCCCGCTGAGCTCTTGTACCAGCTAGCCAGCCGGGACCTGTTTTCTTACAGTGACATGGTTCTTTTTAACTGGCATTAAGGCAAAGCCAACAGGAGCATGTTCTTATGTTGGGATGCACCATATATTGGCAGAGCCAGGCCAGCATGACAATGTTTCGTTATAATATTATTACTGGCATCATGGGCAAAGCAAACATGAGTATTTTCTAATGGGGGCATACTGGCATATATAGGTACAGCAGAAGGGACATGTTTGGGCACAATCAGTTTGAAAATGTTTTTTTACACATGCATAGTACTGGCACACAGTGGGCAAAGGCATTATGAAAATGTGTTTGAAAATGCTACTGTGCATTTTTGATGACTTGGCCTCTAATCAACTTTTTCTATGTCTCACCCTACAAAACCGATTGTAAACTGTCTGACGTTTTACCTAACGTGTCACAGAAAGTGTACTGTAAAATTCACCATTTTAATCCCGTATTGAAAAATGTTTCTCGGGGGAGAACCCCTCTGGACCCACCTTAGTTGGTTCGCTCTCGCTATGCTCAGTAGCTCCTACGGATTCGGCTGGGGGCAGAACAAGCCCAGTTCCCTCTTCAGGCTCACCTTAGCGCGAGCCCTATAACATTTGCTTGAGTCCCCACTTGTTACACAATCCTGGCTATACCCCTGGCATGTGTGGGTGAAAGATGCATTTAATTGGTCAAAGGAAGGTGTAATATCTATTCAACCTCCTGAGCTCAGGGTGGGGATCAACAGCGCAATAGGTTCACTCATTACCAGCTTTTAAAACTGCCATCCAGCACCCTCAAAAGTTTGTGGCTGGCCCCGCCCCTGACTGCATTCTTCTTTTCCCCTCATTTAAAGCACTGGAGTGTGGTGTACATACTTTGCAAAAGGATATGGTCCCGGCTGTGAAAAGTCTTGATACTATCCCGCTTGCAAGCTTTGTACAGACTATCGTAGGTGCAAGTTGTTTACACACTGTGTACACTATTCCAAGTGTGAACTATGCACAGATGATTCCATCTATGAGCTCACAAACGGTCATACTCGAGCTGTATTTTAAAAAACAGGTGTTAGCTAGTGTACACTGTTTATCCAGATGGGTGCAGTGTACTAATAACTACAAGTGTTGGCTCTTGACAAACCTGCTATCCAATGTGCACTGCCACCTGACCTGTGTTCAAATGACCCCAAGTTTGAACTCTGTTCACACATTGTCCAAATGTGACACCTCACTTGGGTTATCCAGGGCCCGCAGCTCCCCAACACACATACAAACACAATTTAAAAAAAGAAAAAAAAAACTTGCCTCTGTTCTGCTTTTGAATGCCGGGCTGCAGCTCAAGTTAATAGCTAGCTAGCCTCGCGCACACTCACCAACAGACAGAAACCAGGAAGCTCAATATATTTCTCGTACAAAATCAAACTGCCTCTATTCCCCCTTAGCTCCTCCCCTTCCTTCTCCCGCTCCCGCTTCCCGCCTGTACTCCGTTTCTCCCTTAAAGGTGCAGAGACCTGTAACATCACCCCTGGACAAATGTTCTGACGACGTATTCAACACTCTTCCACCAGGCGTGCAGGTCTTCTGGTCACACGCTGGGGCTGTGTACTCCTCTCGCAATGTCCTGAGGATTCTGGAGGTTCACGCTAATCTTGCACTAGATGTCCATCTCTTTCAGGGGGAATCCACGTGTCATCTCGCAGCTCTCAGGGTTCAGGGTCTGGCTCCGGTGGGAGTAGCTTGGGTTCCTCTCTTTTAATAAATGTTTAAACTGTGAGCTGTTCCTTGTGATTTCACGTCCAGCATTCTGGGCTGTCACCATGGTCCCTTTGATGGCGACCACATTCAGCGGTTTCTGGGAGTATCTTGCATCGGTTTTCCTTGTCATGGCCTGTTGGACGAGGACCTTGTCTCCAACATCAAAGTCTTTCGGTACTGCCTCCTTCTCCTGTCCGAGTCTTTTTTTGCACGTTCTTTTCTCACTGTGGCTCTCCTTATGATCTCTACGCCTTCTCCCTGTTGCTCACTGGTGTTTCTCACGATGCAGGTGTGGACTTGATAGCGCATCATTAGTTTGGCAGGTGTCTTATTGGTGGCTTCATGGGGCGTACTGCGATAATTTCGTAAGAGTCTACAGAGAGCCGGATGCGGGTTGGTGGCTTCTATGCAATCTCTTTGGATTGTCTTTTTGATCGAAGCCATGAATCGCTCGACCATCCCATTTGCTTCTGGCCATCTGGGGGTGATCTTTTGATGTGTAAACCCCATGTGCTTTGCGAAGGCCGCAAATTCATGGCTGTTGAATGGGGGCCCGTTGTCGGGTTTTGACTCACTGAGTACTTCATCTAAAGTCACAACCACTTGGGGGTATGCTGTCGTTATCATCTTCTTGACGATGGGGAATCTTGAGTACTCATCAATAAATAGTAGGAGGTATTCGCCAGTCTCCATCAGACCATAGAAGTCAGCTGCTACTCTGTCCCATGGTTGGTCCGGTTTCTGTGTCAGCTGTAGCAGTATCAGGGCTTCTGCTCGTGCTGTGCATTGACATGGCAGGCAGTTCTTGACACAGCTGTCTACGAGTGAGTCCAAGAATGGGAACCATACGTGGCACCTCAACTGTCTTTTCGTATTATCAGCTCCCTGTGCTTCATGTGCCCTTTTGATCACCTCAGCCCTGTATATCGCAGGGATGATTAGTCGGCACCCTCTCAATAAAATAGAGTGGTCTTTGACTGCCAACTCTGTGTGTATTATCGCTAGCCTTTCCATTTCTTCTTTGCACACCCCCGGGTGGCTTTGGACTGCGCGACGGTTGTCCTTCCATTTATTGTTGCATGTCAAGATGATGACTTGCACCATGAAGGGGTCAGCTGCGGATGCGGCTGCAATGGTTTATAGTCATATTGAAGGAGGTAGGGCATTGGCAGCCACATAGTAAATCTATTCTGCATCCCCTTTGCAGGTTGTGGTAATCTGCCGAATTTTGAACTCCACCCGGCATGTGGATGATTCCTGCAACCTGATACCCCATCTCTCTATTCTAGGCGGCATTTTCGTGCGTGGTTTTCCAAAGAGTGACAGCAGTGCTAGCAGTGCCTGGTGGTCCGTGATCAGCGTGAATCTCTTTCCAATGATAAAATTGTGAAAGTATTCGCAAGCCCATACTGCCGCTAGGCTCTCCTTCTCGGCTTGCGAGAATGCCGCCTTCATGGCAGACATCGCTTGGCTTGCGTAAGCGACAATGTGTCAGGGGTGTGTGTCAGCACCGCTTGTCTGTGCCAGGATGGCACCAAGTCCCACTGGGCTGGCATCAACAGTTATTTCTGTGGGGTCGAAGTATGCCAGGCGGCGTGTTTATGCCAGGGCCGTCTTGATTGAGTCAAATGCTAGCTGGCATTCCTTTGACTAGTCGAAAGTCGAGTCTTTCTGCAGTAATTTCCTCAGGGGTTCGGTCAGCAAAGCATAGTGAGGGATTTACTGTGCGCAGTATCCGGCCATGCCGAGGGCTGAGCACACATCTGCCGCCTGCGTCGGTTCCTTTAAGTTGGTGATTGTGCGGACTTTATCTAGGTCTGGTTTCATGCCATCGTTCGAGAAGATGTGTCCAAAGAATGTTAGTTTACTTTTGCTGAACCTGCACTTTTCCAGGTTGTGTCAGGCAGCCTTGCATAGTGCTGCGCATGTCGTTAACAGGGATGTGTCATGCTCTTCCTGCGATGTGCTGAATACAAGGATGTCATCGCTGTAGTTAATTGCACTCTTGATTGGGCGAATTATTTGTCTTATGGTCTCTTGGAAAATTTCAGCAGCGGAGGAGATTCTGAAATGTAGGCGCCTGTAGTGGAATAGACCTTCATGGGTGGTGAACGTAGAGATGCTCCTCGACTCTGGGTGTAATTCTAGCTGGTGGTAGCCTTGAATAAGATCAAGCTTTGAGAACATTATCGATTTGTTGAGCAGCACAATCATGGCCTCTATGCAAGGGCCCTGGTGGCACTCTGTTTGAATGGCGGTGTTGGCCACCCTCATGTCTAAACATAGGCTTAGATGTCCTCCTTCTTTAGTTACGATGACTAATGGGGATACCCATGGAGTTGGCCCCATGGCAGGCTCAATGATACCGCCATTGAGTAGTTGTTCCAGTTCCTTTGAGACGGCTTCCTGCAAGTGGAAGCCTATTCTCCTGGGATGTTGGGGAAATGGCCTGATGGATTCATCAATATGTAGTTTGACGGGTCCCCCTTTGAGTTTTTGAGCCCTTTGCATAGCTTTGGGAATCTGGTTAGAATTGTCTGTTTAGTGATGTGGTGCCGTTCTTTTTTTGTAGCGTTGATTGCGTATGCCTGCTCCCCGTTGTTTCCTGCGAGTGCGGACGATTGGATCACTTTGCCCTCCTGGAAGCAGATATCAATGATGCCCAGACAGCATGCCGTGTGGTAACTGAGGAGGCAGCAACCTTTTGTCGGGCTTCGGATGACATGGATGGTGGTATCTAATGTTAGCCCATTGTGCATTAGCCGTTTCTTGAACCATCCGATTGAATGCAGAGGTAGCGCTGCTCCCCATTGAAAAATCCTTGAGTTGGCTCTTTCGAGCTCCGGTCTCTCAGGCATCTGTAGGAATTCTTGTTCCCCCATACTATTCCCCATAGTCAACTAGAAAACAGAACTGCTTGTTCCCTAGGTTGACCGCTATTCTGGGCGCTTCCCTCGCTTGATGATCGTCCTGGATGAGGTTGACGTATTAGTCCAAACAGTATTGGTCCGAGTCTTCGGCTCCGCGATATGTGTTGTTTTGTTGGTAGTCACCGTAGTCTTGATGTGTATTCGGGGGCTCATCATATTTGTCTCCGAATCGGGAGTACTGGTCATATTGGTCATAGCTCTGGTCATAGTATGTAACACTCACCTGGTATCCACGGGTACGTCACTCAGCCTGTTCTGACCTCCTACGACCTCGAACCCTTCCCTGGAGGCTATTTGACTGGAGACTGGGCCTGAAACACAGGATTGGTAGAGTTTAACTCCCTATTGTCTCTGTGTGCTTGAACCCCTTCTTCCCTGGGGTCCAACCCTTCCCTTTGATCCACAGCTCACCTTGTTTTCTTGGATAGTGTGCTCTCCGTCCTGCCTTCAGCGCAGGGACGCGTTGATTGATGTAGGCTCGTTGCTGCCTAGTTACTTCACTGGCAAGAGTCCGACAGATAAGTATAATGAGTCTTTTGAACAGTTCTCTAACTTCGTTCCTTTCCTTCCTTAGATGATGGCCGGCGTCCGGGGATGGCGGCGTGCTGCTGAGATGAGTAGCGCTGAAGGTGAGTGAGAGCGCGATGCACCCCTTTCGTATTTGCATTGAACCGAGTTCTTTTTCTGTGTCTTTTAGGTGCCGAGACGTTTTCAGCGTGGATGCCGGTTATGAAGAACAAATGCGGTGGGTAAGCGCGGTATGCGGCGCCTTTAGATGTTTCCACGCTAACCTGGAGTGTCTTTTCCCTCTTGCAGATGGATGAGAAGTTCCGGAGACAGAGTTCCCCCAGAGCAGCTGGGATTCAGGTAAACGTTTGAAGCTGGTACAATATTTAAAAATAAGCAAAGATTTGCAGAATGCTTACTAATGCCTTTTTTCTGTTCTTTTCCCTTTTCCTTAGGAAGCAGCATGCCGGGATGGGAATGACACCGCCGAAGATGCCCGCAGAACAGAAGGAGCGATGACTGATGGGCAGAAGCGCCGCAAGGTAAGGCTGTTCCTAACGGTGTTCTTGTTCTTGCAGGAGCTGAGCGCAGAAGAAAGATGCAGGTCTACTGGAGACAGATCCGAACACAGTGAGTGTCACGCTTCAGGTGCAGAAAACACAAAGCATGTTTCTCAGCCTGGGTGTGGCTTAAATAGTCTCTGGGTATCCCAGGTGCCTCTGCGCTGAACCACACCCAAAAGACTAGACCGCACATGCAGTTCTGGGAACCGAAATATGTGGGGGCATCCATCTTGTCCCCATCAATGCACTACAAGTCCAATCCCCAATGTTATCCTATGGGAGTGAGTGAGTCTGGTGCCACAAGCGCCAAGTCTGACTCCAAGTGGGTCTTTGGAGGGATGGAGAGGCCCTTGAGGGCCATGTAGGTGATCGTGGCCTGGCTCCAGCCTGACATCTTGGAGGGCTGGGGACATGAGGGGCAGGAATCATGACATAGTCCTGTGGGAAGACCTCCTCTACTGCTCTGAAGTACCGTCATTGTCCTTGGTAGTAGGGCCTGTTCTGGTAGGCTGTGGGCTGGGGTGGCCGTCCGTATGTCCTGTTTTGTGGCTGCAGGTTCATTTGTGGATTGGGGAATGGTCTCCCTTCCCTGCAAACCGACTGGAAATGGCCTTCTCTGCCGCAGTTGGCGCATCTTTGTGATAGTGCTTGGCAGGTCCCTGAGTGTGGGAAATTCATTCCACACCGGTAGCATTGCCTCTGTGTCCTGGGGCCCATTTGATTTGGTGCTCTGTTGGGTGTGGTCCCTCTGTCAATGGGCCGTTGAGGTGCTGGTTGGATGGCAGCAATGGTTTCTCCCTTCTCCTGCTTCATGTTTGGGTTTCCCGTTATGTAGGTGTCATGGTCATGAAGTCAGGGGCACAGGCATGCAGGGGTCGCATGCACAGGAGACCCTGGTGGACACTGTCCTGGCGCCTTTGGCGCCAGGCTCATGAACACAAGTAAACAAGAACATCCATTTAACACCAAAAAGCGTTTATTATGGACATAGCACTTCAGATGCATTAACCTTGAACATTCCATCCATTAAGCACTTCAGATGCATTAACCTTGAACATTCCATCCATTAAGCAGCCCCAAGTGTATTCTTGGGTGTGGCTGCTAATAGATTCACAGCTATATAAGCTGCCCTGATCCTCAAGACAGATGCTTCGCGTTATTCTGCACTTACCAGCAGTGTAACGCTCACCGTCGCCTGAGGTCAGACCTGCTTACCTTTGAAGACCCTGCTTCCTGGACATCCTGCTTCCTGCCAGCATACTTACCAACTGGGGGAAGCTGTTCTTACCTGTACATCTCTTCGGCGAACCGAGCATTCATCTTTACACTTTCCGGAACGCCGAAATCTTCATCTTGGCACCGCAGCATGGCACGCTCCTTCGTCGACAGCAGCGCCTGCAAGGAAAAACAGAAGACAAGGTTAGACATCGAAAAAACAGTCAGTTCAAGGTCGCGCTTCGCCATACTTTGCGCTTTTCCTTAAACCATCACTTACCTGCTGTCAAACATTGCGGTAGCATCAATCTTCCATCCGGCCGCGTCTCACAGCTACATTGAGTCTGCATTTCCATCTAAGGGAAGAAGACAGAAGAGAGACATTATTGCAGGCATAAGGAGCAACATATAAAGACAATAAACAGAACGAACAGAATCACAAGAGATCAAGAGACACTTACCAATCATAAGAAGAAGCATAGTCGCAGCTGGACTGGACTAATCTTTTTCAGGGATCAGTGAAGGAACTAGATCCCATTCAACGCGCCCCTGCCAGAAGTAGAAGGACGGAGAACTTACCTTCCATAATTCACAGGTGAGCTTTAGGGGCAGGTGTGTGCTCACAGAAACCGTACTTTGGGGAGAAGGGTTTGAGAGATACAACAATCACAGATTGGCGCACTCACACACTCTTATCTCCACGCAGGAGCAGTATCACCATGTACCACCGCTCACCGCTTTTCTACCGAGGGAGAGGCCTGAGAGGGGGTGAGTCAAGTTCAGGGAGGGCTGCAACCATGCCCCAACGCCTACACAGAGACCAGGTGAGCGTAACAGTAGGCTGCTTGAGCGTCAACCCTCTCAAAAACTGTTGAGGCGAGTGATGAATTTGTCGACAGTTTCCTCTGTTTTCTGCATGCATTGGTTGAATATATCTCTCTCGTGGTCTCTGTTGGGTTCAATTACAAGTTTTCTATTGAGAGAGGCAATCAGCATGACAAAATCTGTTTGGTCCTCTGGGAGAATGGTCTTGACAATGTTTTTTTTCTCACTGCCCACCACACAAAATTAATGGACATGTCGTGCAGGGTCGAAGATTTCTCCTCTCCTGCCGCCTTTACGAAATGGGTGAAATCCTCTACCCATTCAATCCACCTAGGGCCCTTGTCAGCCTGGGGAGTCATGATGAATGGGAGTGGCTTTAGTAATAGGGCAGCCTTGGACGTGGAAGCGGAAGGCGGTGTTCCTGGGCCGCTCATGTTGACTGGTCGCTGGCTTGAGGTGTGGGCCGCACCTGTGAGCTGGCTGTGGGGCTTGGTTGGTGGATCTGCACTGTTGAAAGTCCTTTGTGATCTCTTGTGTGGCAGCGTCTATGTTGAATGCTGATTTCAGCACTTCCTGGGGCATGGTGAGGGATGATAGTTGTACCAGTGGGAGGTGTACCTTGCGGTATTTGTAAGTCTTGGGGCACTTGTACTAGCAGGTGGATGGGCTGTCCCTTCTCCGGTGGTGTCCCTCTTTCATTTTTCCCTTGTGAAAATAATTTGTTTTCCTTTGGAGCTCCGGCGTGCACTTTGTGAGGTGTCAGTATAATGTTGGAGCGGGGAGCGTTGGCAGGAATGCTGTACGCTTCTGGGCAGGGGCTGTTTGCACTTACTGTCATGTTGTCTGCAGGTCACGATGTGGGGCTTCTTGCCCCCAGATGTCTTTCGCTGTTCCTGCCACTGGTGGGCTGCTGCATTGTTAACATGGCAGATTGCTACGTCTTAGTGTGCCTCAGCAGGCACTTCGCACTGCTGCATAGCCTAGGGATCAGTTGTGTAAGAAGTGGCGGATTACCACGTCTTTGTGTACCTCAGCAGGCACTCCACACTGCTGCATAGCCTGGGATCGGGCGTGTAGGAGTTGAGGCGTGGTCACCTCCGGAGTGAGCGGAGTGTGCTGCAGGACCGCCGGCACCCAGCAAACGGATGGCAGAGGTGGGATCGCCTTGCGAGGATGGCGTTCCGGTGGTGAGACAGGATCGCTGGATGGAAGGGCGTGTGGGGTCAGTGGGCAGACCGTGGAGAACTCCGGGGTGCTAGGGACAATCCTTGTTACCAGTTGTTAGCAGGGCCTTGGGCACTGAATAAAGGACGCGACACCGGAGGGCTTTGTATAACGTCTTCTTTATTTCTCGTACAAACTCAAACTGCCTGTATCCCTCCTTAGCTCCTCCCCTTCCTTCTCCCGCTCCCCGCCTGAACTCTGTCTCTCCCTTAAAGGTGCAGAGACCTGCAACAGCCCCTTTCACACAGAACTCTTTTGGCTCGCATAGAGTCTGTGTGCAAAGAGTTTCTAGAGTTGAACATTGCAGTGTCCCATGGGATATGCTAGCAGATGCTGCAATAATACATCTGTGCTGTAAGGGGAGGGAAATGAAGCCCTTCTTAGGAGGTCATGTGAAGTCCTGTTTTACAAGACAACAGAAAGACAGAAAGTGCATCAGAACACCAATCGGGAGGAGATCGTGGCAGACCTAGCAGAGGGAGCCCAGGATGCAGGGAGGCTTCTCAGACAGCAAGCATCTCTGTGAACAAGGTATCACGTTGGCCCGCATATCGGAATTGGGCAGGTTGCATCAGCTAACAGATGTGCGTGCATCCAAGATGGATGCCACCATGAAGGTCATCAAACTAAAAGATGCATTTGCAGTGAGCAAGCAATCAGCCAGGCCATTCAAAACCGTTCAAAAAAAGAAGGTATGAACAGAGGCAAAATACACACTGAAATCACAACAATCTGTATGCAATTCTATTTATATATTTATTGGGCATTTATTTTGCACCTATACATCACAGGGTGTTTCAAGGTATATCAAGACAAAGAAGGTGGGCAGGAGAGGGGAGAAAGAAAAACAAAAACGTTCCTACTAGGTCTTGAGACATTCGGATCATGTAAGTGCTATAACATGAATGCAGGTGGGGGAGGAAGGGAAGAAAGAAGGGAGGTACAGGGAGAAGAACAAACAAAAACATTCCTACTAGGCAGAGACACATTCAGATTGACAAAGTGCTATAACATGAAAGAGGGAGGGTAAGGGGGGGTAGAAGGTTAAGTGGGAATGCAGGAAGGAGCGATGTAAAGGTTGGAGGAGAAGGTACAGTAAGTGAAGAGTGTGCAGTGCCAAGCAAGAACAAGGTTGGAAAGAGGAGACAGTTGGCGTGGGTGCACACTAAGGGACAGCCTCACCTCAAGAAGCAGAAGCAACATTGGGCTGAGAACATCAGACACGTAACAAGCGATTGAGACAACAAGTTGAGGTAACGTTAGGTGGGAAAGTATGTATGTAAAACATACTTGAGTAGCAGTATGGTAGAGAAACAGGGAGAAACTGTAAGCTTAGTAGTTATAGATAGGCGAAATACAATTCAGCGCAGGGCTAAAATCAGAGCCACAATCTGTAGATGCAGATAGGTAGAAAGCGAATGCAATAATGAGCGAAAATAAATGTAACCCCTCATTTAATTCTGGGTCTGATGAGGACCAATTGTGTGTCAGTTATATATCTCATTTCTAGTGTATGTTATGGGCCAGGTTGGGCTTGATTCTCGTGTCATTTTTGGTGTGTACCCTTTCGGTTTTTCTTCTTTCTCTCTCTCCTTTCTGTGTCTAATTCTGCCATATAAATGCTATTGTTATACATGCTTAGCAGTCAGCATAGCATTTCCCGCGTATGGTGGTTCCAGAACTTTGTTGTGGGCGAAATGGTGGACGATGGTACATTCCACCAGCAGGGGGAGCGGGTGTGCACTTGAGGTGATTTCACCTCAGAGCTGCGTGAAGCTTCCCTGCTGAAAAAACGTAGGTGGATGCAGGACTGAATGATAGTTTGTTTCGAGTGGAGAAGCGTGAGTCGAGGGATTGTGCGGTGTGTGGGGTGCCTGAGACTGTGGGACATTTCCTGCTTAGGTGTGAGAGACATGTTGAGGAGAGAGAATTGATGAGGGTTCGATTGCGCTGGGTGTGGCTGAGATGAGTGGGAAGGCTTTGCTGGGAGGTGTCGGGGAGAGAGGCAGGAGGAGGAACAGTGTGATGTTGGATTTTGTGAGGCAGACGGGGCAGTGGGAGGAGTTGTGAGTTTATGTGAGCTAAGTATCGATTGGTGGGTCTGGTGCACATCATCCTTTAGGATGGGGAAGCGCCTGCGTGGGTCCGCCCATGCATCCGATAATTAAGAAGAAGAAGAAGAAAAAGGTGGAAGGTCCCGGTGAGGGAGAAGGAGCTATAGGGAATCTGCGTGAGAGACAGGAGAGGAATTGGGAGGAATTGGGAGGAACACGGAGGGCGGTCACAACTCTGCCATGAAGGGACGCCCCTTGAGGCCGTTCGCTTTCCTGGTCGGCTTTTCGCTCTCCGTTGCCAGGGTTGGGAAAGTGCGCCGGGCCCGGGCACCGCAGGAGAAAGTTGGCGGTGTTTGTTTCAAGTGCCGTTGCAGCACTGTGTGTGCGGTGCTCAGCCACTTTCTGTTCGGGCCATATTGCAGTTGCAAGGTAGGAGTGGGAAAGTGTGGGGAGAGGACACGTTATATGACATGTGGCTGTAACTGAACTCATAGGGGGTTTATTTTAGGAAGGCTAGGCCGCTGCTTTAGGCATATCCTGTCAGAAGGAACACGGAGCAAGCAATCATTCCATCGATCCTCTCACCTGTATCCCTGAGGTGGTTTCACCTCAGTCAAGCTTAGGGTGCCCCTCAGAGGGGACTAGAGGCAGAAGGCACTGGGGTTGTATGTTGTATGTTTCTGGTATTGTTTCATCAGTGGGGGATGTCCCTTTTCCCCAGCTCCTTTTTGTTGTTGTTGAGGTTTGTCGGTAAGCAAGCCCGGAGGAATAAAATAGAGGAACGCAGATTGGGGGCCCAACTGGGACCACTGTGTATTACAGTGCAGCACCCAGAGTTGTCTTTCAGCCTTGTTTGGGGTTCCATCTCTGCCGCATATATAGTGCAGTGGTAAGAGAGGGGGGAAAATGATGTGTGGAAATAGACTGCGCTCCCCTGCTGCTAAATTTAATATGTGCCAGGGCACAGCAGTGATTGGTGGCCAGTTGAGAAGTGGCAGTGCTGACGGCGCTTCCCTGCCTGTCAGCAGAGGTCATTCAGGCCCCAGGCAGTGACAGTGAACCTGGCACTTAGCGGAGCACCTCTAAACCCTGCAAGCGCTTTTCCGTTAGTCACGGTGCTCCGCTCGCACCGTCAACAGTCCTTTTTAGAGTAAAGGAACCCTTACGTGACCACACATGTGGGTCCTTTACTCTAACTATTTTTCAAAAACTGAAGAACCGAGAGACTCGAATATCCGAGGCTGTGAAAGTCACACAGGTTTTGGGTAGTCTTTGGAAACTGAAAGACTTTAATATCAAAGGTTAGAATGGCCGAGAGAGTTACAGGAACCCTAGAAACCCAAACGTTGATATGTGCAGGCAACAAAATAAGACCCTACCAGATAATATATACAAAATGGCAAGAGGACTTTGGGAAAGCAATAGAATGCTAAATACCTTATGAAAACTATATTTATTAAAACCCTCATTTGGAAAGAAATTCAGAATTTGATGAACTTTTGTTGTTTAAAACCTTATGGAAAGAGATCCAGAGTTTGACAACATTTTCTTTAAAACTTTCCTTTGGAAAGGGACTCAAAACGTGATACATTTTTATTTAAAACCACCTTGAATTTCCTGAGGAAAAGGAAACCGTATGAAGTATGCTGATAAAGACATACAGAACTTGCAAGAGGCTGAGGACTGTACTGCAAGTAATTGATGAACATTGACAAACCTTTCAAACTTGCTTCTTGGAGAAGAGATCGAGGTGTTGGGCCAGGCAGAAGCCAAACACAGAGGCTATTGCTCCGGCCTCCTTCCTTCTGTGAAGTATTCTGAAGTGGTTTGGCCAGTTAGCGGAATAGCATTTGGACTAAGGACTGTTTTTCTTTTGACAAGCACCATTAGTTTTAGTTTCTAGGTAGGGAACTTCTCTCATAGAGGTAGGGCTAGAGAGTTGTTTTCTTTTAATTCTAATGAACACCCTGAACATGTCCGTCATTAGTCCGACTCCTTCTGGTCCGCCACATAGGCTATTTATTTTTACAAAGATGCTTAAAATTGGAGGTGTGGATTTTCTAAACACTGAACCCAGCAGTTATGCCCTGGGCTTCATCAGAGGGGGTCTATTGATATTTCCTGGGCAGGAAACTGTCCTCTGCCGCTGTATGTTTTCTACTGTTGGCGCATTAATTATTGCTTAACTGCAAATACTCTACTCTCCCAGTTGAGAAATTTGACAGGCTATTGCTTGTTTGTTTGTTTGTTTGTTTGTTTGTTTTAATATTTATAAAGCGCGCCAGACCCGGGGGTATCAGGGTGCAAAAGGCATAAAGAGGGTTTTTCAGCTTGTGTTACATTGCTGTAAAATATCATACATTATAAACACATTATGACAAGAAACAACAGGAAACAATTATATACAATATGTACATGGAGGGCAGGTGATGTAATCAAAGTGTAGTAGAGTGTCTGATGTCATGTTCCTTAATCCAACGGATGAGGTTGAATCTAAAGTGTAGATAAGGTAGGTCTTCCCTTAAGGTCGGTGGGAGCGAGTTCCAGTATTGGGCAGCTTTGACCGGGAAGCTGCTTACACCGGTCTTCATACGTTTAAATCTGGGCACAAGTAGGAGGTTGGCGTTAGCTGTTCTCGCAGGGCGGTATGAGGATTGTCTTGCGAATCTGGCAGTGAGGTATTGTGGGGCAGTATGGTGTACGCATTTATGTGTCAGGGAGGCTGTTTTAATGAGAATTTTGTCTTTTGTGGAGAGCCAGTTATTGGATCTTCTGAGGTCAGATATATGGGCTTTTTTCGAGATACTAAGGGCTGCTCTCAGGGCATTGTTTTGTAAGATCTGCATCTTATTAGTAATGTATTTGTTGCTCCCAACGTATAAGGCATTGCAATAATCCAGTTTGGATAAGACAAGGGCTCTTGCTAGGGTGATGCAGTTATTAGATGAAAGGAAGGGCTTGGCTGCTCTGATTAGCTTACAGGTATAAGCCGTGGCTGAAGCCATGGAGTTGACTTGTTTTTTGAAGGTTAGAGTAGAGTCTAGATAGAATCCGAGGGTTTTGACTTCCTTGGCTACTGTGATAATATTGTTGTCTATTTTGAAATTCAAGTAGAGATCGCCCAGTTTGTTAAGGTTAGCAGGGGTGCCGAGGATGAGGAGTTCGGCGTTATCATCATTCAAGCATAGTCCATGAGAGGCCATCCATGCCTGGATTATGAGGTACACTCTGTTCACAAAGGCCAAATCCTTGTTGTAATCTCCCGGTAGCGGGATGAGGATCTGTGTATCAACCGCATAATTAGTGTAGGTGATACCCAGGCCATCTAGATCATCAAAAAGGGGCTTTGTAAAGATGTTGTACAGAATGGGCAAGACGCATGAGCCCTGGGGCACACCGCAGGTGATAGGTGTGGGGTCAGCGGCTGCTAAAGGTGAGAAAACCCATATTGTTCTATTGTTGAGGAAGGATTGAATCCAGCCTATGGCTTCTTGTGAGAAGTGAACGGCAGAGTCCAAATGGTTGCAAAGAATCTTATGGTCAACCAGGTCAAACGCCGCTGAGAGATCGAGCAGCAGTAATACTGCCGTTTTACCATTATCTCTCAGGGTGTCTATTTGTGCTTTAAGGTCGATAAGCTCAGTTTCAGTTCCGTGTTGTGGTCTGAAACCTGACTGTCGTACTCCTAGAAGGTGGTTGCATTCCAAATATTGTTGGATTTGGAGGTACGCCATTTTATCTAGTATTTTAAGCAGGAATGGAACTGTGGTGATGCGGCGGTAATTAGTGGGTATAAAAGGGTCAAGAGTTTGTTTTTTAGAAGTTGGAGGACACACGACTGTTTCAGGTTGTTGGGAATGATGCCGGGGGAGAATGAGGCATTTATAAGTTTGGCAATGAATGGGGAGAGGTCACGTGCAGCATCTTTTATAATTTGTGCTGGGCAAGGGTCACCGGGGCAGTTGGAAGGTTTGAGGGTAAGGATGACTTTTTCAACTTCTAGGATGGATACTTTCTTGAAGTTGAAAAGGGGTGTAGGTAGAGTGGGAGGAGCGGGAGGCAGGGTGGTCAAGATCAAGGGTGCAGAGCTTTTATTAGGAGTAGGGGCAAGGAGGAGAGTTTCTTTTTTATTGTTAATCTTAGTCTGGAGGATCGTTATCTTGTTAGATAGGGCACTCTGTATGCTGGTGCACCAATTTTTGTCTTTGAGGCAGGAGTCTGGAGCTTGGATAGGCGTTTCTATCTCTTTGAGGATTGAGAACTATTCTTTAGTATTAGAGTCAGCTTTGGTAATACGCAAGTTATATGACTCTTGTTTGGCAAGGATAATTTCTTTTTTATAGAGGGAGGATTGTTTACTGTAATTGTTTTTGTTAGTGTCAGACGGCTCTAGTCTACAAATTTGTTCGCATTTGCGGTTCTCTAGTCTAATTGCTTTCAGGTAAGGCGAGAACCATGTGTTCACATGTTTTTTTGGTTTGCTCTTTGTAATTTTCAATGGTGCAATGGCGTCTAAAGCAGATAGCATTACTTTGTTTTACTCTTCTACCAAGGTAAATGGGTCTGTGAGGTCGAGAAGAGAATTCAAAGTGGGAAGAATCAGAGGGGTGAGTTTATCAGCGGTAATATTTTTTTTGTTTCTAGTGTGAGTGCCAGGAGCTATACTATCAATGTGTAGGGGAGTTGCCACCTCTAGGGAGAAGGAGATCAAGTGGGGGTCGGACCAGGGCAACCGTGTTATGGAGGTGAAAGATGTCTGGCAGTTATGATCTGCTATCCAGTCGAGGGTCCTACCTTTGGTATGGGTCGCACCTGTTACCTTTTGGGTGAACCCTAATTCCTCAAGGGAGTCGGTAATCTGCGTAGCGTTTGGATCTGAAGGGTCTTTGAAACCAAGGTTGAAGTCTCCTAAGAGAAGGCATAGGGAGGAGTTTTTAAGGTTGTCAGAAAGGATGTTGGTCAAATCTTCTTCGAAAGTGCCTAGTGGGCCCAGGGGTCTGTAAATGAGGTAGATAGATAAGGTATGGGTGTCCGAAATAGTTAACTTGGCAGTGAGGGATTCGCAGGAGTCTACATTTAGTGGAGACGTGAGTCTTAGTGCTAGGCTAGTTTTAGCAATTATGGCAAGGCCTCCGCCTCGGGAGGTGGAGCGATCTATTCTTAGAAGGGTGTAATCCTCGGGGATAGCTAACATGATCGCTGGGCCAGCTGCTGAATGAAGCCAAGATTCAGTAATGGCAAGGAAGTCCATTATTTCTGATCTGAGTAGATCGGCTATTTCTGTGGCATGGGCCACCATAGAGCGGGCATTTATTAGAGCTCCTTTAATGCTAGTCTGTGTGGACTCCATAGGTGGTGACTAGTGTTGTAGTGGTGCCGTGGGTGGGTATTACGGTCTCGAGTGAGTCGGCTATTGAGCTGGAATGGGTGCTGAGTGTTGGTGGCTTTATGGGAAGGGGTTATGGTGTTAGGATGAGGGCCTTTTAGGTTTCTAGTGGTGTTATTAGGGAGAGGATATAAGGTTTTGGCAAGCGGTTCATAGATCATAGGGAGTCTAGCGCAAAGTTTAAGGTTTCTTTGGCGGAGACTGCAAGGTCTTGTGATAAGGTCATTTTGATAAAGGCAGAGTGAGTAGCATGGTAGGGTCTAGTGTGCTAGATAGGTATAGGATATTCCTCAATAGGACAGTGTATATTGCAGGCATATAGATAGTTTGTGTGTGGGGTGGCTGTTTAGTGGTCGATGTGGCTAAAAGCGATCTATCGGGGTAGGGTGATAACAATGATTCAATAAATACCCAAATGTCTAGATGCAGTATTTCACAGTGGTCGCAGGTTGGGAACAATGTAGGCACAGGGCTAGGTTCAGAGTGTGCACAAGTAACTGGAATCAAGATAAGAATAGGTATCTAGAAGTAGTGCTGTCACAATGATCACAATGGTCACAAGGCTAAGATCAGTGTGGACACAACATGGCTAGTTTCAACGAATGCACAATTGTCTAGATGCATAATAAGCACAGGTAATACTTTTGTCGGGGTCACAGGTAGGATCAGAGTAGGTACAAAGGCTAAGTTCAGAGTGTGCACAAGTAACTGTAATTGAGATAAACATAGGTGTCTAGAGGCAGGAGAGTACTGTCACAATGATTACGATGGGCACAAGGCTAAGATCAGTGTGGACACAACATGGCTAGGTTAAAAAAATACAATTGTCTAGAATCAGGATAAACACAGACAATACTCTTATAAGGTTGCCGGGCTAGGATTAGAGTACAAGGGGCTATGTTTAAGAATATGCACAGGTATCTAAATACAAGGTTAGCACAAATGACTGGATGCAATATTGTCACTGTGGTCACAGTAGTCATAGGGCTATGATAAGTATGGGCACAGCATGGCAACATTCAAGACATTTACTGTGGCAAAGGTGAGCAAGGCATAAAGGCACACATTGTATTGTACTGATTTCGGCAGCAGGCACCATTCGGTCGGGAAAGTCAAGTGCCGGCAGCGTTAGAAGGACTTGTAGCGTGATTGCCGCGGTTACAAGGGAAGTATGCTACGTGTGCAGAAGTAGGGCGTCGGATGGCAAATGAAGTAGTTTAATAGTTAGACTCAGCTAGACATTCGCTTGCACTGCGAGTGCGTGAGAAGCCAGATCATTGCAGCGTAATGTCGCGTAGGGCAGAGGGGCAACTGGTTTTTAAACGGGCAACGTTACTTCAGGGCTTTGCAGGGACCAAATGAAGCACATGTTCTGGGATGCGGAGTGCAGATAATATAGGGCAGTTCTTACCGAAAGGGCGACGGCGTGCAGGGGCCCACTGCCCATACAGCTCCAGACAGGCTCACGACAGGTATGTGCCTTGGTCTGGGTGCCTTCGTGTGGGCCGGCTTAAGCCTGCCGGCTCACGATTGGTTGTTGAAATAGGGCTGGAAACCAATGGGGGTAGGTGATGCGTTGCACCTTTTGCTTTGAAAGCCTTGGGCTGGGCGTCACAGCAGAGCAGTGATCCAGCTTCATTGTACACCCATGTCACTAAGTTTGTGCTTCTGTCCCACTCCTTGAGACGCTTATCATTCTCTTCTTGTACTTTATTTACTGCAACCTTCGTCAGGGTCAGAGCCTTCTCATTACTCCATCTTCCCATCCGTCATTAGTATATACTCTTCCATAAATCAGTAGCTGTGGCCTTTCCCAGCAGCCTGGTTCTCCCCCTATTTCCTTCTCTCTTGACCATGGGCATGACAAATACTCCAACTTAACAGTCTTTGTTTCTGCCTTCTCTGGTCCTTCAGTGATGTATTGCAACCCTTCACTGAGCTGCCAGTAATTGTTCATCATGGCTAATGTCTTGGTATAACTGTCTTGGTACGGGAAAGTCCCCTTGGACATCCACCTTAATGTTGCTCTTTTGCCTTGGAATCATCTGTGTGTTTGGAACATTGCTAGATACATCAAGTATTGCAGTATTGCAGCGGGTATTTCTGTTGCTACAAAGGTTCTGGAGGCACTCATGGCATAGGGTATTCAAGAGCAGACATAACGGCTCTCCCGGGTCATATCCTTACCAATTTTGAACATGTGCTTGTACCACATGTTGTTTGTTATGTGTTCTGTGTCTGTGAGATACGTGTTAACTCCCTTCATGTCTGCAGCAACATTGCGCTTACCTCGCCTTACCTTATCAGCAGTGTCTTCTCCTCCACCTGACATGGTCGTCCTCGCTGTTTGGGTTGGGGAAGTGTTAGTAATGGAACAAACGGTTGCATGAAAAGCCAAGTATACTTGCCAAAACACAGTACCCAATAGTCCAGTGGATAGTAAGAACCACACAATAGACATTACAATTTTTATTTTATTCATGATACCCACTTACGCTGCTCTTGTTAGCAGCTGAAGAGTTGATAAAGTTGCCTGCCTGAAATTTGCGATAAAAAGCATTTCTTGTTTAGTAATTGTGAGTGTTAGTCAAGTTCCGCAAACTAGGTAATCGTTAAGTGCCCATGCAAAGATTTCCTCCCAGATCTTCTGTAGGATGGGGTACCTAATGTGGGCAGGACGGAACATGCGCTACGTTCAAGTTGAGGGTAAGTCTGGGCGAGGTATTCTATGAATGCCAGGAAGTAAATCTCTGGGATCGTGCTTTAAAATGTCTGGGCCTTCTTATAGCATGGACAAATTGATTGGACAAGGCTTCGGGTGGTCAATGGGAGGCAACATTAAGCTACTTTTCTAACAATTGTATCGACAGTCGCAGCACCCTGCATGTGCAAAGAGAGAGATGGTTAAATCGTGTTACTGCTGTAAAATGTCCATAACCTGCATGTGCGAGAAAAGAGAAGGTTCAATCATGTTATTGCTATCAATGTGCACACGGAATCAGGTTGTGGCGTTGGCACTGGGCATAGATTTGGGCAGGGAGTGGATAAAGTTTCTTATTCATCTATTTGTATCAATATTACTTGGGGATTCCGGCAGTTTGGGAACGTCTGACCATAGGATGGCCAGTAGTCTCTAGTTCAGGGGTAATTGGGACGGTTGTTCCTGTTTGTGGATCATTGGTGGATGCAGCGTTGGCCCTGTCGATCTCTGCAGTTGTGTTCTGGGGAAAGGCCGATGCTTTGTAGGGCTTGATGTCATGCAGGTAATGCCAAGTATTTTGATCCTCCAGACGTACAGCTCGGTTGGTAACTGCCTCAACAACTTGAGGCCTAGGGAAGCGGGGCATGTTCCAGCGCCACATAAAGTTCTGTAGCAGAACAAGGTCTCCTACTTGCACTAAGGGGTCTGGACAGGTTTCCTGCTCTGTGTTGTTAATGTTGTCTTGCACTCTGTTTTCTGGCCTGCCCTGTGTCCGCTGAATCTGGCGAGAGATAAAAGAAGCACTAGAAACCAGTGAAGTTACGTATTCAAATATTTCCTGACCCTAAACTTCAGCAACATTCTCACAATCCTTTAAAGCTCTAATGGGAGGGGTCAGTGGGAGGTGCATGCATCATCCCGTCACCACCGCGTGTGGCATTAAATGGTGGTCGGATCCTGGCTTGTTGCGCAGTTCAAATAGTGCCAGTGGCAGGCAATGAAGCCAGTTATTTTTGGTGCTCTACTGTGTTTTTGCAATGCGCTCCTTGAGGAGGCCGTTGAGGCGTTCACATGCCCCATTTGCTTGCGCGTGGTTTGCACATGCAAATTTGTGTTTTATTCCAAGCAAGGTTGTAATATGTTGGAACATCTCATTAGGGAAGTGAGGGTCGTTGTCAGACCTGAGGGCCTCACAAACGCCCCATCGTGGGAATACTTCCTAGACCAGGAATCTGGCAGCTCGAAGAGCATCGGCATGGGAACAGGGTCCAGCTTCTATCCATCTTGAGAATGAACAGATGATCACTATCATGTATCAGTATCCTTGACATACTTGGATCATGTCCACATAGTCAACATGGAGATACAGAAATGGGCCTACGGGTTTAGGTATGGTTCCTCTCGCAACTTTCAGTGTATGCCCAGCCATGAACTGCTGGCATGTCAAACATTTACTAATCAAATTTGCCACATGTTCATTTGAATTGGGACAGAACCATGTTTCTCCAATGCGTGTTGCAATGACCTCCTTCCCTGTGTGCGTTGGATGATGTAACTGTGCCAAGGCTGATTTCAGTAACGCAAGTGGCATGACCACTTTCCCAATGTTGTTTGTCGCCATAGGGCATCTGTGGGGGACATTGAACATCCCCTTCTTACCCAGAGCTCTTTTTCTTCCCTTGGTGCAGCTCCCTACAGTTCCATGATTTGTGTTTCTGGTAGGTGATTGTACCCTTCCTTCAACACCCTTTGCCTCACTCCTCGCATGCTCTGTCCTTTCTCCTTCAACTCCCATATCATCCCAAAATATGACGCACATTTTGCCTCATATTCTGCTGCCTTGTTCCCTCAGATATTACATCTTCTCCTTTGGTATGTGCCTGGCACTTTACCAATGCTACCTCTTGTGGGTATGTGATCATTTCAATGAGCTCTCATAACAATAGTGCATGCTGTACTGGGGTCCCATCCGCCCTTCTGTATCCCCTCCTGAGCCATCATGCTAAACCAGAATGGACTGCGGACGTGACGTATGCACTGTCCGAATATATTGTCACACGTTTATTTACACAGTTTTGTAGGGCCGGTATGAGAGCCACTAGTTCTGCTGCTTATGCTGAATAATGAGGTAGTAACCTAGCACTTGCCACTACCTCGCTCGCCCCATCCTCTTTCAATGTCACTACAGCAGCCCGTTCTCCTGATTCCATCAGTTTGGTCAATGGTCGAAGACCCATCAATGTAGAGGACCTCACCCCCTCAAGTGCATCTTCCTCCACCTTGCGTGTCCCACTGAATTGTATAGTTTTGGTACAATCATGAGCCCAATCTCCTGGCTGATAGACATCTGCCATGAATAATGCTAGGTTTACAGTTTTGCATCTTACTATCTTCAGCTCTGCTCTTGATAGTATTATCTTGTATCCTGATGCTCTTTGGGTTGTCAGTGTGCTCTTTGGTTTGTGTAGTATTGCAAATAGCGTGTGTTCCAAGTAAAGAGTGGTGGCGCACCCCATTGTTACTGTTGACGCCCGCACTACTGCGAAATCTGCGGCAGCCAATGATTGTTCACACGGATAGTGTCCTTTCATTCCTGGATCAAGCTATCCACTGTAGTAAGCAATTGGCTTATGGCCCATGCTTGTTTTCTGTGTAAGTATTGCTTTCATAACCACCCTATCAGTGTGTGAAAACAGGAATAATTCTCTTTTGTAGTCTGGGGTCCCTACCACTGGAGCCTTGCATATTGCCTCCTTTAGTGCATTGAGTGCCTCAGCCATGTGTCCATGCCAGTGTTTTAGTCCCTTTCTGAGCCTCCTTCAATGCATTTAGCAGTGGCTTAGTGTATGTACTATAATCAGAAATCCATGCTCTGCAGTAGTTACACAACCCGAGGAACAGCTGCATTTCCCTCACTGTTTTGGGCTGTGGTGTGTGTTGTATTGCCTGTGCTCTCTTTGGGGCGATATGTCTTCCATCTTTGGATATCAGCTGTCCAATGTACAGTACCTCCTTTTGACAGTATCAGAGTTTGGCCTTGTCTACCTTATACCCGTTTCTGCCAGTACTGTGAACATGTGTACAGAGTCTGTCCTGCATTATTCCTCTGTCTTGCTACAGATAAGCATGTCATCTACGTATTGTAGGACTGTGCTTTCTTTTGTGATGTTGCCGAGGTCCATTTGAATTACCATGTTGAATATGGATGGTGACCTGCACTACCCCTGGGGTAGCCTCGTGTGTTTCCATTTCTGGTTGCGGTACATAAAGCTGGTCAAATCTTGTGAGTCTGGGTGTAGTGGTACTGAGAAGAAAGCGTTCTTCAAATCAGTGACAGTAAAGCAGGTGGCTTCCGCTGAAATGCCACACAAGATCGCGGCTGGGTTTGCTGCTATAGGGTATTCTGCCTCAACAATGTTGTAAAGAGGGCATAAATCTTGTATGAAACGCCACAACCCCCCATTCGCCTTGCGTACAGGATACACTGCATTGTTGCATGGGGAGTCTGATGGTACCAGGATGGCTCTCTCAATAAGTGCATTAATTGTTTCATAAATGCCCTCATCTGCTTCCTTGGTCAGGGGGTATTGTTTCACCTGAGTCAGTATAGATCCATGCTTCAGTTTAATCTTCACTCCCCCTATGCTTTTTATGCATCCTACATCATAGGGACTTGTAGGGATTTGCCAAATCCTCCTCCCAGAATGGTGGTGGCGCTTCCAGGGCCATTGCCATTTTCTGTGCAAACTCTCTGTATGTGATCTGCAGCCAAAACCTCACACTCATTTCCAATACCATCTCTGTTTCTACACTGTCTTCCGAGAACAGTTCCTCATCTGTTACTTGTGTCAGCCTGCATCCATCGGCCACTGCGATTATTGCCCTCCATGCTCTCTCTTGGTCATCTGTGGCGTGTACTGCAACTCAGTCTTCTCTTGCCACTACTGCCTCGATGTCTATAGACACAATTGTTCCCTCCTTCTCATCTAGTGGTGTCTCGGGTCTGAATAGGTACTTACCTGGCATCCTCCTTACAATCCCTGCTATGCCTGGCATCCACACAAGGGCTACATCTGTCCCATACTGGAACATTTCTGGGTCAGATGGCACTCCCCTCTGCACTGTGTTACCGCAATATGCTTGGCCAATCTGCCTGGCTGTGAGCATGTGTATTCCTGGTGTAGAACATATTATGCCCTTGTCGGTGAATGAGATAGCCATGTTCAGTCTCCTGATTATGTCTCATCCTAGTATGTTTACAGGTGCTTGTCGGCAATAGAGTAAGGGTAAAGATAAGTCGTGATCTCCTATAGATAAGGAGATGTTATCAGTAAAGGGAGCCACTTCTCGAGCCCCAGAAAATCCTTGAGAGTTCATGGCATCTCCTGACAACGTAAATGTCCCTTCCATGCATGGACTAGGTCATGGATGCATGACCTAGTCGCCCCAGTGTCAACAAGAAAGGAAAATGTTTTGTCACCTATCGCCACCCTTATGCGAGGTTCCTCCGCAGGATTAGGTGTGACCGACAGGATGGGACACAACAAGTTCATCTGTGGGCTGTCCTATTGAGGTTACATAAATAGTCAGTTCCCAGTGAAGGGGTTGTTCCCAACCATGGTGACCCCTCCCACCCTTCTTACTGGTACTGTTGCCACTGTGTCCAGGGTTCTGGGGAGGGGTGGTCTTGTCTCTGCGGTAACTGTTGCACTGTTTGTAAATATTGGGGTAGTGGTGCTGTCATCTGTGGGTCTGTTATTTGTGGTGCCTGGGGCGGGGTCTGTGCTGGAAACAGTGCTTGTGAATGCGTTTATTGTGCCTGCCCTTGTTGTTGTATGTCTTGGGGATAATAGTATTTATGTCCTCCATGGTAGCCCTGTTGGCCCTGATCTCCTCTTATTCTGCAGGCTCTGGAAATGTGTCCTAGATGTCCACAGGTCCAGCATCCCTCCCCTGCCCTAGGAAACCTCCTGTGAAATCTCCTGGATCCTGTGACATTTGCTGGTTGTAACTCCGAAACCCTCCTGTGCTTTGATGGGACTGGGGCCCGGAGCCACGCCCTCGTCGGAATCGTCCCCTTCGATGGGCGGGGCATATTGTTGCATTAGGTGATACAGCAGCTGTTGTTGGTGAGGTGCCTGTGGTGCCGGTGCTTGTGTCTGTTGTGTAGGCTTGTTATTACTGCCCCTTCCACTGCATATTTTGCCAATTTCTTTTGGACTAATTTTGCCTCATCTGCCTTCCTCTCCTCTGCCTTTCGTTTAACTTTCTCGTGCCATAGCCTGCAGTGATGCATGATGGTGAGCTGTGTTTCTGGCCAGGCCTTCACCTCCATCTCCACTAGTTTCTTCAAACCTTTCTGCAAAGGTTCTGGTAGCCCTTGCACCAAGATGTGATAAAAGATTGCTGTTGTTTTGTCCCACGGCTCTCAAGTTTCGAGGCGCCAAAGCTCTTGGCTATAATGAACAGGATCTTCATCGTCATGCATCTTGCGTGATGTAATAGCCCCTATGTTGGACGTGTCTGGGTATTGGGTCCGTAATGCTTGCCATACTGCTGCTCTGCAATTTGCAAATGGTGCTCCGTCATGGGCAGTGTTATGAATGGTCACCCCTGCGAACCCTGCCCTCTGTCACATCTCGTTATGGGCAGTGGTTATGGTTGCGCCGTGGCAGGCACCGGTATACTATTGCTTTAGCTCATTCTGTGGTGGCCGCCAGAAAATCCTGCTCTGGTGATACAGTTTTGCCTGTTTCAGCTTCTCCTGTGCGTCTGTTACTTTGCGATCAGGTGACGGAATATAGTCAGGCGGTTCCTGTGTTCCAGTGCGTCACTACTCTCTTGCAAAGATGCTTCATAAGTGCGCGTTCTAGGGATTGATCTTTCCTGTTCTTACTAGTGACTTTACTAACGCCCTTTGTCATTCCTAGATCCCATTCTTTCTCGATCCATCCTTTGTTCGTAGTCGCCCGCAGCTGCAACCTGCCTCCAACCGCATTTTCCTGCCGTTACGCTAGGGTGTTCTCTCCAGCTACTCCGGACTCTGTTATTCACGGTAGGGCTCTTCAGAGTTCCGTTTTTATCTGCCGCCCACATTCTACATAATGAGGTAGAATTAATTGTGCTTTCCTCTTATAGCTTACTGGAGGATTCCGCAATCACGGACCAGGTAGCTCCCAACTCAGAGTATGCCAGTACAGACTGCACAATCATTACCTTTGGTACACATACTTGAGATTAAGGGTAGCAGACCTACTTACCAAACTGTTATCCGGGTATTCATTCATTCTTCCACTGTTCTTCCTTTACTATTACAGAAGTTCCCTGGGAACCCAGCGGAACGTCTTCCAACCAGATCCAAACCTCTCTCAGGCACCTCTTTACAGTGCTACAGGTGCAGCTCTTTATAGTTATTTCTTTCTCTGTGCATTTCCCACACCTTGAAACTTACCTGTGTCATTCTCACTATTAGGCTTCGTTCAGCCGTCATCACCAGAGGGATATCTGCCTGTGAATATTAGGATCACTGAGTGAGACCTCACCACAGACCAGTGCTCTCAATCCAGCACAGGGTTCTATTCGCCAGAGGGTTTCCCTGGGGGTTTTGTCTTTCTCCATTATCTTGTTTCTATCGAGCGGAGACAGGCAATGATTCTTTGGGGGGGGGATTCTCTTGTCTTCAAGGACTGACCATCTGAAAGGTTAGTGGATCCCTGGCATTTCGTTCACAAGTTCATGACACCCTCTTCCAAATGTCATCAGCTGTGTCACCCAATATTGACACCAGTAGCCCATTGACGTCTCCCACTGCTAGCCTGTGTCTCGCTATCAACTTTTCCATCTCGTAAATCCGTTTCCCAGCTCCTGCACTTAACGAGGGTAGCCTGTAATTGACATTTTCCTTGTCTGTGTATTTCCAGGGTACATACTGAGGTCGTGTCCCACCTCTCTCCAATAGGGGCATCTGTGAGCATGCTTCACTCTCTTCGGGGATTCTTCTGTATTGCCTAACTTGAATGGGTCCCCATTCGTCCTCGATGTCAGTACATATGTCTGTGGGTTCTAGCCTGGGTATGCGTTTTGTCTCATCATGTGCTCTGGATAGTCACCTTCTGGAGTGGGCCAGCGTTGCCTCCCTCTGCGGCCTGGGAGATCTCGTAGTCTATTGATGTATGGAGTGTAGGTGGTGCACCCATCAGTGGCCTGGTGTGTGTGTTCTCCTCGTTCTGATCTCCCTGTCCTCTGATCCTGGGACCTGCACTCCCATGATGTTCTTTCCCCCGTTCTAGTGAGATAAAGTTTGCTGTGACCCCTTCTCTCGTTGTCACTGTGTTCACCATCATCATCAGACCCTTCGTCCATGTTGCTACAGAACCACTCTGAAAAATCTAACTTTTGTGTGTGAGGGTTGCAGTCGCGTTCTACATTGAGGTCGATGTTTGTACACTTGCATGTGTTCTCCTCCTCCCGTGTCCCCAGGTTTGTGGAACTTCTTTCCAACCAACTGTCCCTGCGTATGTCTGTGCAGTTTAGTTCTCTTTGCTTCTCTTCGTCCCACCTTTTCCTATCTAATTCTAGTGCGATCTGCTCGCTCAACGCCCTTATTGCTCGTGCATCCTCATCCTCCCGCTCTCATTCCCTTACTAGTTTCTCCAATTGTAACATTCTCAGCCTTTTCTCCTCATACTTACGTGTTTCCTGCACTAGTATCTTCCTCCTCTACTTTGCCATCTGAGCTTCCTTCTCATCTTTCCCTTTCTTTTCCCACTCTTCCCTCTCCTTCTCTTTCCGCTCTCTCACTGTCTTCTTTTTCCTCTCCTTTTCCATTAACTGTACTTCCTTCTCTTTTCTCCACTCCCTCTCTTCACGTTCCAACCTTGCTGCCCTGTCCCTCTCTTGTTGCTCCTCCTCCTCTACCTGCTCTGCCTAGTCACGCCTCCCCGTTCCAAATCCAAATCATTTATTGCTTTTGTTGCCCCTTCTGCTGTCCCTGTCATTTTCCCCTTTAACTTCAGGAGTATCTGGGTGGCTATCCATTCTTCCGTCCCCATTCCATCGAACTCTGCCTTCGCCCGCCGCAGCCCTGCCTCGCTTGAGTCAGTGCTGCGGGTGGCATGCTCTGTTTCACGTTGTTCATCCCTCGTATATGGTGGTGGTTTATACATTGGGTAGCCCTGTGCTGCTCTTAATTCTCTCAATGGGTACATTCCCTGTTCATCATCTGCATCATCTGATATTACACTACGTGGGGCTGGGGGAGGTGTGGAAGGGTCAGCGCCCTCCGCTTTTGCCTCCTGCTGGTTCATCATCCTTACCCTTTCCCTCCTGGAACATGCGTCACAGTACGAATATGGCCATAAGGTTTACACATTTCTTTCCCTTGTTTGTGCTCTGTAAGGGGGTCAGTAGCAATTGCAGCACGTCCTTGGAGAAACTGCCGTTAGACGGCTATGGTTTTAGGTATTTTCCCTGTTTGTCCTTTGACCACTGCATGCTATATTTTACAATCGTGTACTTATAAGGGGGCAATGTCTTGCACATGTGTTGTATCAGTGTCACTCCCCCCACCACTCCATGATATATCGGATACATTAATACTCCTTTAGCTGACCTCTAATCGAGGATTTCGATAGTCCGCAGTCAGATAGGGAAAACTATAATGCAATGGTTATCAGTTCACTTTCTACGAGCCCCAGTGGCTCTGCAACTTACATGGCGTACTCCGCGTACAGCCCCTCCTTCACCAGCTACGCCCTTCTCCGGCATACCACGTCAATCCTGCGCTTGTGCCTTCTGCGCACCGCCACTCGTTCACCTCTCTACCAATCGCAAGTCCACAATGCTATCTCCTCACCGTCATAACACTCTGTCCTATGCACCAACCTATGGATCATATCACCAAACTAAATTTTGAACTGATAGATAGACACGTTGTGCACAGAGACGGTAACCAGATGCTGATGATCTGCTGTTTCGGTCCCACAAAGAACCCCATAAACTCTGCAAAGTTCCACACAAGTCCTGCAAAATTCCTGAAACCCCTACAGCTGTCATTCTACCTCTCCAGGGTAGAGTATATTTCTATTCTCTTGTAACTAACTGCAACCGTTGTGTCACCTAACATGTGAAATGCCTCTCTTCAGGAGACTTAACCAGATAGTTCACCTTCTGCAATCTAGGATAGCTCTAGCTAACCCTTACGGTAATACCACATCTATGCTTCAAGCTAAAACACCTAATTCATAGGAATACGTTATATACATACTCCTAAAGTCCAAGCCTATCAAATCTATAGTCCTGGTTCATCACCGGAACCTTTTACCCCGAAGACTGAACGATCCGTAGACAAAGAAAAGGGACTTCTACCTCTGCTCCTATTCCCTACTCAACACGCACCTGCTACCAATACTTCTTAAGTGCTACACAAAACTATACATTACAACAAAACCTCTTGCCTCCCGCACATATAATTCCCACCCTCACACCTTCCTTTGCTAATTGGCTGGACCAATAGTTACGTTCCGTGTTTGTGGACGCTGCTTGGACGCTGGTTCCCCGTCAACCGCTTGCCTCGCTCTTCTGATGATCTGCCTTGGACTCTTCACTGATCGCGGGTAGGATAGATTTGAAAGGACTCCCAACAACCTTTATCCGGTTAGCGCTGTTCTGGTTTCCTCGCAATTCCTGTGAAGGTCCCACAGACTTCCAGGTCCGGCGGCGAAGGAGGCAGCTTCTGGCTGTCGCCACAACCATCACCTTTGCTACCAACTTGCTAGGGATAACTCCCAGGCAAACAGAGTGGTTGCTGGGAGTTTGTGGACCTCGACCTCATGGAAGGCCTAACTCCTTCCTAATCCCAAAAGGAATGTAAGTCCAGACAAGAAGCAAGTTCAAACTGAGGTTTATTCCAGCCAACAAACTACAGGGATCAAATGCACAGAGGCAATTCCAGGCACAGCTCGAAGAACTCTGGCTCGCAGACCTATTTTGATAGAAAATTGCGTCACGTGTGCATCACGCCCTGGCCTCCTCTCCAGAAAACCTATCGCCACTCCGGATAGGATGCTGAGTGGTAGTCCCCCTATAGTAGCCCCTACAGAGATTATTGGATTGGACGTTACCATGGCAGATGTCAAGCTTGGACCATCCCCGAAAACCGTTACTTACTAAGTGTTACAATATGTGGACCAATGATTGGTCAGTGGCCCCAACTACCCACCCTTAGGGGCATAAGCTGTGATTGGTTGAGCTGTGAACCCCCAGGCCTGGGACTAAATCAGTTCCCAGCTCGGACTGCACCTGTTCACGGTGCCATGTGCAACTATGTGTCTGCGATGTAACCGTGTGTAATCCATCATTGCCATGAGAGTGCCCTGTTCCCATTGCATAACTGTAGTTCGCATGTAACAACTTTGTTGCAACCATCGTCTAATCTGTGCTTCTCAGCCATCGAATCTTGGCTCCCTCTCAGCACGGCTGGGTCACGTGCTCTGAGGCCGTGTTTGTGAGATCTGGAGCTCTGAATTATTCTGCATTTAAGAAGAATTATGCTTTTCTATTGCCAGTGTCACTTCAGATCAGAGTAAAGTATCTCATAGAACTGGACGTATGTGTTCTTCATGTGTTTGGGTGTGTGTGTGTCCCGAGTGTGCAGATGGCACGTGTGCTTTATGTCTGACACTGCTAAGTCGTGCAGTCTCTAACAACCTGTCATGGCTAATCAGAGCTTTAGTCAAGTCTGTCCATGTAGCTATCTCTGGTTCCATTTTGTGCATCTTCATCCACTCGGGGCACCATTCGTACTGCTCTGGGGATGTAAGGACGGCTGAGAGGGTACTTCTCATGGTACTTATCCATCATGGGTGCAGTGGGGTTGGTGTGAGCTTGTGCGATCGGCGGCCATATTCTCCATTGTTCTTCTTTTGGTTGGGGTGTCTTCCGAGACAGGGGGAATAGTTTGATCTCCTTTCTTCAACGTTGTGTAGGGAGCTCATCTCCCATACAACTAGACTTTCCTTCCAGCAGCCTTCTGCAATGCTGCTTCCTGTGGCGTTTTCTCTGCACTGCCACACACCTTCTCCTGTGTCCGCTTCAGCTGCCGCTCCTTCAGCTTTCACGGCAAACCCTGCATTATGACGTGCTGCTGCCTCCACTACTGCTTGAGCTTCTTCTTTCAGATGTAGCTCATCCTGGGATTTCAATGTCCCGCTTAGGTGTTTCACACTACAACTAGACCGCTCATTATGTTCAATGACATCTTTGATCCTCATTAACTCTAAGTCCTGCTTTCTCGTCCCAGTAAAACATGCATTATGGGCCTTGAAGTCGATAGGGGCATTAATCCTTTTACATTTATTTGGTTGCGAGTATTTGATGAGCTGAGAGATTTTAGAGTCAGGGAATGTTATAGAAAGGGTTTGTGATTTAACATTGGTGTGCAGACCTTTACCCAAAACAGAATCATGTTAATTTGGGGATGTCTGATGTAATTCCTGAACTCCCAATGTACACATTTTACTCTGAGTAGATGACTTTTCATAGCATGTTCTTCGGGCAGTTTCATGGGAGGGACTTGTACAATGACAGCATGTCATTAGGTATTTAGAAATTATAAGGCTTTCATCCTCACAACAGATCGAATACTGCATGCCTCCAAAGGGAGTCACCAATTCCCTCTGATAGCCATGTGATCCTGCCTGTTGATACCACCCAAGGATCAGGTGGTGGCTGCTTTCGCCTGGCCACATGGGAGGAGACTTGAGGCTGGGGTTCCGTGATGACTCAGCAGGAATCTTCACAACTACTATTCCCACAATCCCCACAACACTGGGATGAGGAAGAGGAGCAGAGTAATGCAGCATACGGGAATCCACGAGCACAGGACGCGCTCTAGTGGCAGCAAGTGCACATTTGTACCCGGGAAATTTAAATTACTGAAACAAGAAACAAGAGGAAGCTGCTGGCAGGAGAGGGTTGTTCCTCACTGTGCGATGGAGCGTCTGGCAGAGAGTCGGTGGGAATGCCAGAAGCCACCGGAGGTCTCCTGGGCATTTGTCGGCATCAGAGAGCAGCACTTTGCTCACCTGAATCCCGTGCAAGGCAGACAAGCGTGGCGGAAGCCTCAGGAAGCAGGAAAACAGCAGACACATGGTTGCGAGGTGGAAAGCAACAGGAGACCAACACGGACTGGCCGCAGGAGGAATGAAGTACACCATACAAAACTGACAAGCCCACGAAAGGACAGAGGGAGCACCCGGGCGTATTGGGGGCCATACCAAACTGAAATAATAACATATAACGAGTCTGAGACAGAGAGAAAAAAGGAACGGTTTGCAAAACCGGAGAAAGAAACACTAAAAGAGCAGTTTTATGAAAGAAGAAACTTTCAAAGTTGTCAATGCATGTTGCAAGCATATGAAAGAAACACTAAAGAGACCATATATGAGAAACCAAGTATATTAGCCACTATGGCTAAACAGCAGCATAATCAGAGGTCGCAGGAGCTCACATATGAAAAGCCCTATCGGGAGAGTACACCAGGCAGCTATAAGTTTGTGCATTTGAAACAAGACATGGCAAGAGAATATATCAGGAAGTTACGAGTATGTGAGTCCAGAAATCTCTGGCAGGAGAGTATACCAGGCAGTTGTAAATGGGTGAAAGAAATCCTGACAAGGAAATACCCCAAGCAAGGTGAAGTGAAAAGATACAAGGACTAGCCAACAGGCTGCTGTGGGTGAAGAGACTGAGGAGCAAAACCTGGCAGGAGAGTACACCAGATAAGAAGACAACCAGTGTATTTTATCAGGAATAACCACAAGGTGGTGTTAGTCCAGGAAACTGAGAAGCCAAACTCTAACAGGAGAACATACTATGTATATTAACTGCATACAAGTTAAAAGGCCAAACAGTTTGTGAATTACCTGAGGTGGTAGGTAAAGAATAGTGAAAAGAAGTCCTTAGAAGGATAGAACAGGACTATTCAAAGGCTGTGTTATAAAAGAAAAGAAGAGCGACAACCTGGGTAGGGAAAGGAACCACTTTTGTACCGTGAAGTTGTTATCCGCAAGGGTGAGAGAAATCCAAGGGAAAGAGAATCATCCATTAAAGCCAAGCTACTTAGAAACGTGTAGGCTTATAACTTTTGTTGGTTGCCCAAAGGAACGCAATAAACTTTTATTTGTAATTCAAGAAAGGAACGTTAGCACCAGCGGGTTACCACCAACCTTGTAATGAGGTCCAATGTCACGCAAAGTGCGCATTTACAAGCAGAAGTCTTGCATGATGCTCTATATAAATAGCCCGTAGCAATAAGATACATGAGAGTGCCAAACAATGATTAAAAGACTTCTGGTGTTGTCAAGTGAGGTTTGAAATAATCAGCCAGTCCTGGCTGTCAGGCCACATTATTCTCATTCTGGTACTAACTTGTAGGCAGGATTTTATAATGTGGAAAACTACTAGTACACAGGAATGCAAAATTACATGCACTAAAGAAGATAGGACTTAAGAGCTTTGTTTTTGCAATTTTGTTTTTAGAAATAAGAGTGTGACTAAAACAGTTAAGTTAGGTGAGAAAGGTGTTTAGTGTTTTGTCTGAATTACTAGCTTTAGTGAGCTCTACAAATGGCTGACACAAAGGCCCCTTTTGTACCTGTTTTTATTCCCCTGGAGTAGCACAGCTCGTGTGCAGGGACAGTGAGAGAGCAGGCCATAGAGGCACAACATTTAGTTTCCATTGAAAGAAATAAGCGTAGCTTTCTTTTTGTGATTCCCAAGAACAACCTTTTCATAAGAAAGGAATCTTGGAGACTTAGGGTTGGCAATCTGCATTTACAAGAGTATGGGTATTGTAATGGACTTCACCTAATCCTTGGTTTTGGTTATAAGCGATGAACATGAATATCAAACAAGGAAAGGGAATGCTTTCCAAAAACAAGGATTAGCATGGGCTCCACTTTATAGTGGGAGTGCCACCAATGGCTTGAAGCCGCAGAAGTAGACATGCTTCCAGTAGAGGCTATACTGGCAGTGTGGTGACAGGCATGGCATCCTGTTTTCAAGCACAGTGGCCTGCGCTACAGGGGGCCATCTTGCCAGTACATCAAACTCATCAGGCTGTCAGGGCAGATGTTGGCGGAGAACAACTCTACCCCTCCAAAAACAGATGTTTCATCGAAAGTAGCTATAACATGGGTTGTGTCAAGCAGTGGAACCTGTTGACCCAGACACTTCTATTATGATTTTAATGTTTCCACACGGTTCTGGTGCCAAAGTCCTTTAATACTGGCTTGTGTTCCAAACCTTTTAGCCAGTGCTTTAAGTGGGTTTAGAAATCGAGGGTGGGGGCTCCCTTTAGGGGGTGTGACCTAAATACGGGTGTACTTAGGCCACGGCCCCTGTTGAGAGCCCTCGCCTAAGGGGGCGGGGCTGCTAAAAGCATTAGAGCTGGGCTGCACTGGCATTATTACCTTGGATGTGCTGAGCCCCTCCTTTTAAACAAAAGAAGGGGCTGGGTACACCAAAGGTGTGACACCAGTGGGCCCCAGCTCACTCACAGCAGGCAGCCTTTTCAATTAAGGAGCCGTGTGGGGCAACGCTTTAACCACGAGCTCCTTGAATGAAAGGGCTGCCTGCTGCTGATGGCTCTGTACACAATCCAGCCCTCCTCCTGTTTCAGAGTAGATAGACATCAGGCAGCCGTGCTGCACCGTTAGGCCTGTTGCTTGCAGGTGTCAGTACTTTGGTTTAGAAAAAAGAAAATGCAGGCAGCTCCTGTAACCGTGCATCCGCTACATGGGCTGCTTCAGGTGTCAACGAGGCTGGGCCTAGTTTGGAGTGGGCTCTGGCAGGGCCCCGGCTAGGGCTCACTTAGTTTCCATAAATTCTCTTAACTTCGTGCACGTGTGATCCACTCTCAAGTTCCTGTTTTACTCCACCAGCACTCCCTTCTCGCTCTTCAAAAATCTTTTTTTCACCCTATGCATTCTACCGAGACAGCTCTGCTCTACATTACCAACTCCCTCCTTACTGCCCAACATTCTAAACACTCATCCATTTTGATTATTCTCAATCTTTCAGCTCCATTTTATAGTCTAGATCACCCCCACGCTTCTTTCGACTTATTCTTATTTGGGCTTTTCTGTTCTTCATTGGTTCTCGTTTTACCTTTCAGAATCGTACTTTCTCTGTTTCTTGGGCTGGTTCTCAATGCCCTCCTCTCCTCCTGCACTTTGGCGTTCCCCAAGGCTCTGTCCTTGGACCTCTCCTCGTCTCTCCCTATACTTCTTCCCTCTCCACGATCATCACTAAATTCGGCTTTTCTTTTCACTTCTATGTTGATGGCTCACATCTATGTGTCTTTCTCCAAGTTCTCTGCCACACTTCACATGTTTCTTTCTGCCTGTCTACTTGCCATCCAACAGTGGATGTACTCTCCTTTCTTTCCCCTAAATCCTTGTTTCCATCCTCGTCAGTGTCCCCCTCTGCGCCCCTTCCCCCTCCCTGTTCTCTTACCCTTCACTGATACTGCTCGCAATCTTGGTGTTCTTTTCGGTTCTTCTCTCTCTTTCTCTCCTCATATTGCCACCATCACCCGTAATTGCTGCTTCCATCTTTCTAATATGTGTAAGAAGTGTCACCTTCTTTCTTTCATAGATGCAAAAACTCTTATCTCTGCGTTTGTCTTCTTCCATCTTTTTTATTGTTCTTCTTTGCTCATTCACCTTTGCACTTATCAGCTTTCTCCCCTTCACTCTGACAACCATTTTCTATATGTTGCTCTCCCTCCCTACTGTATTTGTTCTTCTCTTTTTTCACTCTGCCTCCAACTCCCTCAGGGTCAGTCGCTTCTCCAAGTAACACGTTGGTGGTAGATCTCTTTCTTCTGCTGGGGCCTCCCTCTGGAACAGCCTCCCTGCCTCTCTGAAACTTGAGGAGAACCATCTCTGGTTCTGGAAGCACCTCAAGACATTCCTCTTTGCTTCTGCTTTCTATCCTCTGCTCCCTTGCTGATCTCCTGGTTGAAACTGAAACTGCACTGGTTTACCTGGCTGCCCTCTGATCTTGGGCCCAGGTCCCCTCCCCGCCAGTTGCACACCTGCACTGCCTCCTTGGCAACCCTTGCACTCAGGGACTATTTCTATATCCCTACAGCCCCCTACCAGCACTTGACACCTGATGTCTGCACTTACCCTTGCACTTGCCACCAGCTGTCCACATCTCTTATTTATTGTCTTTATGTATCTTATTTATTATTTACGGTTATCTTATGTACTGCACTGCCCTTTTCCCTTGTCCCCCCGCACTTCTCCCCTTCCCCCCTCCCTTACACTTGCGCAATCTCAATGTCACCTGGCCTAGTAAGATCGCTGTCTCTGTCCTCCCTTTGTTCCCCCCCCTTGCCTCGTCGCACCTTGAAACACTTGTGTATAGGCGCGTTATAAATGCAATATCATATCATATCATATGATTTTCTATAGCCTGCTCTCCCTCCAGACTCTATTTATGATTTCTTCCCTTCTTTCTCTCTCTTGGCTCTCCTGGGAATCTCGTCTTCTTTTCCACTTTCATTGCATTGTCTTCTAATGTCTTCATGGGCTCGCTGCTCCTTACTTAGCTTCTCTTATTTCTTTCTATTCTTCTGCTCGCAATCTCCATTTACAAACTCTCTTCCACTTGGCTGTGCATAGGCCACCCTGTGCTCAATCCCGCCTTCACTCTTTTGCCCTCTCTTCACCTGCTATTTCATTCCTCTACTTCCTTGCCTTTATTCCGTTCTAGACCAAGATCTTTCTTACTCTCTTCCACTCCTTAGAAATTCCTTTATTCAGTCATTGTTTCACACTCTTGTGCCATTTTATTGATGTTCAGTGCTTAGGCGTAAGCGCAATATAAAGGAATACAAATTCTTCAAATATCCATATTTTCACTGGGTGCTCCAGCATTAGAATTACATTTGTATTGCCATCTCCTTTTGGTTCCTTGATCCCAGCAAGGAAGAAATCTTATTGGAAATGCAAAACTTTCTCAATGCTTCTCTATGCTTGAAAGCCAATTTCCAATCAACCATGCCAATATATGCGCATTTTCCCCAAAATGTAGTTTAAATAAAACCACCGATCCATATAACCATTTTATGGCTAAGTCAGTGGAAATGGACAGTGCAGTAACTTTGCTGAAAATGTCGGAGGGCATGACATCTAAATGAAAGGAGCCCCTGCCAAATGAGTGGGCCAAAATGGTGTGCCACAAATGTTTTGGGTGTATCCATGGGCGTAATTTTAGGGGGGGGACCAAGGGTGTTTGTCCCCCCCCTAAAATTACGCCCATGGATACACCATCAAATGTATATCCAGTTTGATCAACATATCGACCTCCCTTTTTAGAAAGTTCTCATGTATCAACTGGTACTCTCCCAGTAAGGCCAGTCATTCCTAAGCTCCATAGTAGTCCAGAACTGGTACTCTTCGAGTAAAGGCAGTCACCCCTAAGCTCCACAGCAGTCCAGAATCTTTCCCATCTCCAATATACTAATTTTGTACACCCACATTCTTTGCATCCTCCAGTCATTTCTCAACACTGTGCACTTATCTCTCTGACACATTCTTGCACATTGAAACAAAATGTCTATGCTACGAATAGCATCAACACAATCCGTTCCTTTAAAACCTGTGGCATTATTAGCCAAGTATCCAGCCGGCCTTTGCCTACACAAAGCTTTCTCTTATTTCACCGTGCCACTGAGATTACTCCTTATCTTCCTTTTCTTCAGCTCTACCTTAGCCTCACAGACGTTTTATCATCCGCCACCTCACCCGGGCTGCCTTCCATGCATACATACCACTGTACCCCCAATACCTTGATCACTGGCTTTAACCTCTTAGGTCGCATATTTGGATGAAAGTCCAGCTTGATTCGTGGGCCTGCCAGTACACTTCAAACGCTATTTACTTAGAGAAGTTTCCTGACCCGATAAACATTGACATTCTCACTCCACCCTTGTCAGTTCCACATTCCACCTATTACATATACAACATTCCCAATAGCATCACAGGATGCTACATTTCCCCTATTCACATGTGTGTGAAAGACCACACAAACATGACTTCCAATCTTCTCTCCACTACCTTGTGAAATGTTGGCACGCTCTAAACCCACATTTGGCTTTGGAGTCTGTGCGGTTTACAATAATCAAACCAAGGTCTTCCAGGATTGCATCAAACAATAAGCTAATCGGGTGGCACTCTAGAGCATCAGGCCAGTAGTTTCGTTTTTCCTGAGCACACCTCAGGGAGGGTGTGTGGAACAAACTATTTAAGCTCATGCTTTCTCCTGGCATCTCCACGCCAAAGTCCAACATTTTCATTGAAGTTCAAACATGCCCTGCTCATTCCCTGCCATTGCTTCCTGCAAACACCTCAGAGAGGGTGTCACGTATAGCTCCACCCACCACGCCCCAATTACGTAGAAGAAATAGCGCGTTACCTGCATGCAGAAAGCCACTCTCCCCCATGGCTCTCGAGTAGGCCTCCACAACCATCTCCCACCTTTACCATTGGACAGCGGATTCTCCAGGAAGAAGAATAAAGGAGGGGTTGGGAACATGCTCTGCACTGTGATTGGGAAGAAAAAGAAGAATATTAAACTTAATGATGACCACTAAAAAACAAAAAAGGACAAATTAGTACAAACCAAACTAGTGACCATGACAGCGTAACAACACTCTTCTGAGACGGTATTAGATCTGTGAAATTTCAAAGTCATAAGCACCCCGTTCAGTGGCTTCAATTTCACCACTATGGAGCCACACAGTGATGGGGGAGTGCCCTACCGTGTAGTCGTGCACACACTAGAGGCACATGCGCCATCCTGGCAGATGTGTAGGCGATTCCATCAGCATCCTCACGCATGGGCGATAATACAGCAGTACATCTGTGCAATTACTGTCAAATGCAACTACTGTTACCACCACTTGCTCCCGTCGAACTACCACAGGGTTATGCGTGGCGGCACTGTGGTGTAAGACCCATTTTTGAGTTCTTAGGAAGTCCTGGTGATTTTTTTCGGAATAACCATCAGCAGTTATTCGGCCGCGGTAATTATGAAGATTTTTGGTGGTAAGGTCCATGATTTATCGTTAGCTTTTTGCTAAGGTCCACCCTACACTTTACCACCAAAGCTCGTAGTACAGTGGTGAAGTAATGTTGCAGTAAAAAAGTGGTAATGAAATTACCGCCACTTTACCTCTGTTTTTACCTGCACCACTGTACTCATAAGGAGTCCCAAAAGGAGCGAGCATCAGAAGCGTCCGCGATGCGCGGGGACACCAACATGGTCATGAAGTGGTCTGTGCTTGCGACACCTCTTGTGAATGGGTGGGTTAGTTATAAGGCGCTCACCTCAAAACACATGATCACCATAACAATAGGGTATGTTGACTACTCACCCACTCGAGCTCCTGTCATGTCTGTCCAAGCAGTGGTAGGCAGCTGGAGGCACTAAAAGCAAGGGAAATATGCCAACTGCACACCTCTCCTACACCAACTCCAGAGATCACCAGCAGAAGTCTTGAGCGAGAAGCTGAGCTGCCCCCAGAATGGACATGGCTCGCCAGTCCTTGTGGCTAAATGCAGCAGAGTTCCAAGGGTTGGGAAACACTTTCTTCCTGTAATAGCTTCTTGAGGTCCTTCTGCCTCAATGGCCACCGGGACCCCAACTCCAAGAGTAGAACTCGCTGTCCCAGTATTGCGCAACAATGGTAACATTCCACTTCCAACATTCCACTAACTAAAGGCCCAGTCCTAACACCTTCCTCTGTGGATCCAGACAGCCACCTCTAACACTGCGTTACAAATGGCACATACGAATCTAAATGCTTTCTTTGCTATGTAAGGATGGCTGTCATTTCCCTTGGGGGTTAAAGAGTCTGGCTCACTATAAAACATTCTCTAATTTCAATAAGTGATCAGGATCTTGGCAGGAGGGTTGTGGTAAATGGAACACTGGCAGATGCACTCCCAATCTGCAGAAGAAGCAGGTAAAGGTGCCCTCTTTGCCCTTCACTCTTTTTGCTAGTAATGGAGCACGTTTATGTTTATTAGGTTTATATAGCGCTTTATTCCAAAGCGCTTTACAATATAACAACAAGGTACAATGGAGCCATGGAGCGAGAGTGAGGGATACTGACCCAATATCAAGGGCCTCCTGGGCAAAAGGCGCCCATGACATCTGCACGTTTACAGAGGATGTGATCTTCACACAAACTAACCAACTGGACTCTCCAGCAGGGGTAACCCAGTGATCATAGCTTTTTCAGAAGCTTCCGGTTTTAAAATCACCGAGACAAAGTCAGGGATCCTAAATATTTCGCTCCCTCTGACAATGGGGACCCAACTACAAGAAATTGACCCATACAAATGGACAGCTAGGGGCAAATAACAAAGAAGGGAGTCAACTCAGCTTGGGTCGATGTTCTACGGCTAATATAAGGGTAAATAATGACACTAGAACCCCTGCTGCGTGAGCCCCTGGGTGGGTGGAGGCGGTGCACTACCATCCTCCAGTGGCAATGCAAGGAAAAACAAAATACCCCAGACACAGTCGCGCAGGGTTGCAAATAACCACAAGGGGAAATATACAGGTATCTCAACCAAAGGAAATGTAATAATACATACGCGTTACAGCCAACACGTGTTTCAACACCGGCTGGGCCTTTTTCAAGGCTGTTTAGTGCATCTTCAATGATTAAAATGAAAAAAGTCGGTATTTGGATGATCCAATTGCAGAGCAATTGGATCATCCAAATACAGACTTTTTTTCATTTTTTGGAAGAAGCCAACTTAACTATGACGGAAAAATATAAAAAAGAGGCTACCCAACAAACATCATTGAAGTTGCAAGAGAGAAAACGGAAAGAATATCACGAAATGAATTATTAACCCGAAAGAGAAGCCAGAAGGATCTCCATTCATTTACGCTCTACGATACTCAGGACAAAGTCATCACATCACTAGAATGATCAAGAAAAATTGGAGAATAATTGGAATGGACCCACAGTTGAAAAAATTATTCCCCAAACCCCCAATCATAGCATACAAAAGGGGATGCAACTTTAGGGATGCATTAGTCAAAGCCGAAAGACCACCAAAGGAGAAACAATCCATTATGAAGCCAAAAAAGTCAGGGACATTTGCATGTTTGAACTGCGGTCACTGTAATAATATAGTGAAAGGCACACATGTAAGACACCCATATAATGGAACCAAAATCAAACTAAGGGACTATGCTACATGCGACACAAAGTCAGTGATCTATGGATTGAGTTGCCCCTGCGGCATTTTTTACATAGGACAGACGAACAGAAAGGTCAAAGAAAGATGGCATGAACATAAAAATAATATCAGAACTAAGAACATAAGGTCACCAGTGGCACGTCATTTTGTCGAGAAGAAACATAATATAGCACAGCTTAAGGTAATAGTCCTAGAAGTAGTCAAAAAAGCAACAAGGGGAGGAAACCACACAAAAAGGTTGAACCAGAGAGAAATGTATTGGATAGACAGGCTGAGTAGCCTGACCCCTAGGGGGATGAACGAAGACTACAGTTTGGGAGTATTCTTGTGAATATTGTTGTGAATGTTCTTGGTGAATTTTTGGTGAACAACTGAAACTGAATCTCTTAGGATAGACACTATGAGTAACCATGCAAAGTATTCAGTAGAGTTGAAAGAGGGATACAACATGCAATGTATATTGAACATCATGGAAAATCAGAATGTGAGCATACTTTTTCATCCCATAATTGCCTATATACCAGATATGAGTACATTGAGCATATGAGACTATGGTACTGCATAATATACTTTTTTGAATAAGAAGATGAGTACAATTTTGGACATTTGAGGACTCAAGGAATTCATATATTATAGTATGTATTCCTAAGTGCTTAATAGATTCTTTTGTTTACCTAGTAGCATAACTTCAATTCAGGTTAAATGGACAATGTATAATAATGTTTTGAAGTCCATAATCATTAGATTACTCTAAATAGGCTTGCGCCGCATGAATATCTATTTATTGACAACGGACGAACGCGACGTCGTCACGCCGACGAGTGACGTCATCACGCACACGCGTCATTGCCATGACGCTTATATAAAGATGGCAGTCATTTTGCAGGTCCTTTTGCCGCGGCAACACACCAGTTAAGGAGAAGAAACGGAGGTAAGAATGAGAACGCCTAATACCAAGGCAAATCCTGCGCTATAAGCTCTGGATTTACCTTTAACCATTAAGGACACAATAGATTAGGGGTATGAATACAGAGCATTATTATTAATATGCAATCCCCAATTCTTTACAGATCCGCCGCTGGGTGAAAAGTTCAACCATTAGACTAGGAGAACCAATTGAATACCTGTTACTGGTAAGCATTCTTTATACTTTATACAGTCTCAATACCAATATAGAATGACACAGTAGAACCCTTTAGTAATAGATATAATTGTGGATCTTCCTAGGGGACAAGATTATATACCAACAGACAACTCTACCAGTTGATCTCCAAGACAAAGACCACCTCCCTAGTTTCACCAATACTCGAAGAATAATGATGTAGACGAGAGGCATCTGAGCATCCATTGGTGCAACGGATGAGGACAACAAGCAGGTAACATTAGAACCATTGGGATTACACCGTGACTCTAAATACCCACACTTGGGTTTTTTAATAGAACATTTCTGGAAATTTATAAAGTAGTAGGTCTTATTTAATTTTTTTATTTTACAGGCAGAATACTCTAGCATATCAGAAACGATCACTAGAAGAAGAAACACGGGTGATTATGAGATGAAAATGAATGACAGATAGAAACAGAAAATGTAAACTTAATAGAAGAGTGATAATACCCTATTTACTTATTTGTTATAGATCGGATAACTGCACATGAAAAAAGATAGATAACTCCTGAGGAAGGGGATATAAAACCCCGAAACGCGTAGAGACACACAATCTAATATCGGATGCTCAATAAGAAGTATTATTGAAGGAAAGAAAAATTGTCTGATATCAATGATTTGCATTTGTTTATCCATGTTATGTTAAAACAAGACAAATCACAAAAGTTGGCACTGAATATGAAATGCACTTTGGTTGAATGCTAATGAAAACTAGAACAGAACATTCCTTTTTACCATAAATTGGTCTATGAAATACATCACAAGAGTGTTCTATACTAATTTTTGAAATTTAACTTTTGAAATTTAATTTTTGTACTATGATTTGAACCTACAAAAACATATTACTTTTTGGTTGTGTTTACAATAATTATTGGGTGTGGAGGGGACGGGAGAGATCCACAAGGTTGTGGACATCTGTTGTATTTTATACCTGTATATTTCCTCTTCTGGTTATTTGCAACCCCGCGCGACTGTGTCTGGGGTCCTTTGTCTTTCCTAGGGCCATTAAATACTTAGATATCTACTTGACACCCAAATACACATCCCTATACAAAGTGAATTGCCCCAAACGAATAGCTTGTATTAGATCAGACTTAATCAAATGGGAGGGAATTGCCCTTACTAGACTAGGTCATGGAGCTCTCATTAAAATGCATATTTTACCACGTCTCCTCTACCAATTTGAAGCTCTTCCAGTACACATACCTCTGGAAGACCTGCAAGGTATTCAAAGCAATATATTTCAATTTATTTGGAAAGGGACAAAGCCCAGGGTGAAAAGGCAGGCACTTAGGTGACCTAGATCCCAGGGCAGGGTGTCCAGATGTCACACAATACTATATAGCAGCTCAACTGAGAACAGTTGTAGAATGGATGAAAACAAAATCCGAGCGACTCTGGCTAATAATGGAACAAGCGATAGCCGGAACCAGGATCTGGGAATAGCCATGGTTAGGAAGGAGTGAGCGCGTTAGATGGTGGTCAATTAGTCCTGTCACTAATTGCACCCTCACGATATGGGATAAGGTGGTTCAAAAATGTGCCTCCCCCTCCTTCCTTCACCCTTTACACAAAACCCTCAGGCATCTACAGTGAGTGCGAAGTGACATTCTCCAAGGTGCAAGACAACGCAGAAAGGGTTACAGCATGCAAGTGGGATTAAGGACATATTCTGGTAGAGCCACACCTCATGGTACGGGGGGCTACATCAGGAATGCAGATACACAGAGATACAATAAAGGTAGGCCATAGTCTGGCAGAACCACACCTCATGGTACAGGGACTACAACAGGAATGCAGATACACGGAGACAAAATAAATATAGGTGCATAGTCTGCAAAATCCGTGCCTCATGGTACAGGGGCTGCACCAGGAATGCAAATACACAGAAACAAATAAAGGTAGGTGCATAGTCTGGAAAAGCCGTGCCTCATGGTACATGGGCTGCACCAGGAATGCAAATGCACAGAAACAAATAAAGGTTGGTCCATAGTCTGGCAGAACCACACCTCATGGTACAGGGATTACAACAGGAATGCAGATACACGGAGACAAAATAAATATAGGTGCATAGTCTGCAAAATCCGTGCCTCATGGTACAGGGGCTGCACCAGGAATGCAAATACACAGAAACAAATAAAGGTAGGTGCATAGTCTGGAAAAGCCATGCCTCATGGTACATGGGCTGCACCAGGAATGCAAATGCACAGAAACAAATAAAGGTAGGTGCATAGTCTGGAAAAGCTGTGCCTCATGGTACATGGGCTGCACCAGGAATGCAAATGCACAGAAACAAATAAAGGTAGGTGCATAGTCTGGAAATGCCGTGCCTCATAGTACGGGGGCTGCATCAGGAATGCAGATACACAGAGACACAATAAAGGTAGGTGCATAGTCTGGAAAAGCTGTGCCTTTTGGTACAGGGGCTACATCAGGAATGCAGATACACATAGACACAATAAAGGTAGGTGCATAGTCTGGAAATGCTGTGCCTCATGGTACGGGGGCTGCATCAGGAATGCAGATACACAGAGACAAATAAAGGTGGATGCATAGTCTGGAAAAGCCATGCCTCATGGTACAGGGGGTCTACAACAGGAATGCAGATACACAGTGACAAAATAAAGGTAGGTGCATAGTCTGGAAAAGCCGTGCCTCATGGTACGGGGGCTGCATCAGGAATGCAAATACACACGGCGGCTACATCAGGGATGCAGATACACAGAGACAGAATAAAGGTAGGTGCATAGTCTAGAAAAGCCATGCCTCATGGCACAGGGGGCTACATCAGGAATGCAGATACACAGAGACAAAATAAACGTAGGTGCATAGTCTGGAAAAGTCATGCCTCATGGTACAGGGGCTGCATCAGGAATGCAGATACACACGGTGGCTACATCAGGGATGCAGATACACAGAGACACAATAAAGGTAGGTGCATAGTCTGTAAAAGCTGTGCCTCATGGTACGGGGGCTACATCAGGAATGCAGATACACCAAAACAAATAAAGGTAGGTGCATAGTCTGGAAAAGCCATGCCTCATGATACGTGGGGTCTACAACAGGAATGCAGATACACAGAGACAAAATAAAGGTAGGTGCATAGTATGGAAAAGCTGTGCCTCATGGTACGGGGACTGCATCAGGAATGCAGATAAACACGGAGGCTACATCAGGAATTCAGATACACAGAGACACAATAAAGGTAGGTGCATAGTCTGGAAAAGTCGTGCCTCATGGTACGGGGGCTACATCAGGAATGCAGATACACAGAGACAGAATAAAGGTAGGTGCATAGTCTGGAAAAGCCATGCCTCATTGTACGGGGGTCTACAACAGGAATGCAGATACACAGAGACAAAATAAAGGTAGGTGCATAGTCTGGAAAAGCCGTGCCTCATGGTACGGGGGCTGCATCAGGAATGCAGATACACACGGGGCTACATCAGGGATGCAGATACACAGCGACACAATAAAGGTAGGTGCATAGTCTGGAAAAGTCGTGCCTCATGGTACAGGGCTACATCAGGAATGCAGATACACAGAAACAAATAAAGGTAGGTGCATTGTCTGGAAAAGCCATGCCTCATGGTACGGGGGACTACAGGAACAGGACAACAGGAATGCAGATACACAGAAACAAATAAAGGTAGGTGCATAGTCTGGAAAAGCCATGCCTCATGGTACGGGGGACTACAACAGGAATGCAGATACACAGAGACACAATAAAGGTAGGTGCATAGTCTGGAAAAGCTGTGCCTCATGGTACGGGGGGTCTACAACAGGAATGCAGATACACAGAGACAAAATAAAGGTAGGTGCATAGTCTGGAAAAGCCGTGCCTCATGGTACAGGGCTGCATCAGAAATGCAGATACACAGAAACAAATAAAGGTAGGTGCATAGACTGGAAAAGCCATGCCTCATGGTACGGGGGCTACATCAGGAATGCAGATACAAAGAGACAAAATAAAGGTAGGTTCATAGTCTGGAAAAGCCGTTCCTCATGGTACGGGGCCTGCATCAGGAATGCAGATACACACAGGGCTACATCAGTGATGCAGATACACAGCGACACAATAAAGGTAGGTTCATAGTCTGGAAAAGTCGTGCCTCATGGTACAGGGCTACATCAGGAATGCAGATACACAGAAACAAATAAAGGTAGGTCCATAGTCTGGAAAAGCCATGCCTCATGGTACGGGGGACTACAACAGGAATGCAGATACACAGAGACAAAATAAAGGTAGGTGCATAGTCTGGAAAAGCTGTGCCTCATGGTACAGGGCTGCATCAGGAATGCAGATACACACAGAGGTTACATCAGGGATGCAGATACACAGAGACACAATAAAGGTAGGTGCATAGTCTGGAAAAGCTGTACCTCATGGTACGGGGGTCTACAACAGGAATGCAGATACACAGAGACAAAATAAAGGTAGGTGCATAGTCTGGAAAAGCCGTGCCTCATGGTACAGGGCTGCATCAGAAATGCAGATACACAGAAACAAATAAAGGTAGGTGCATAGACTGGAAATGCCATGCCTCATGGTACGGGGGCTACATCAGGAATGAAGATACACAGAGACAAGATAAAGGTAGGTGCATAGTCTGGAAAAGCCATGCCTCATGGTACAGGGGCTACATCAGGAATGCAGATACACATAGACACAATAAAGGTAGGTGCATAGTGTGGAAAAGCCGTGCCTCATGGTACGGGGGCTACATCAGGAATGCAGATACACAGAGACAAAATAAAGGTAGGTGCATAGTCTGGAAAAGCCGTGCCTCATGGTACGGGGGCTGCATCAGGAATGCAGATACACATGGGGCTACATCAGGGATGCAGATACACAGTGACACAATAAAGGTAGGTGCATAGTCTGGAAAAGTCGTGCCTCATGGTACAGGGCTACATCAGGAATGCAGATACACAGAAACAAATAAAGGTAGGTGCATAGTCTGGAAAAGCCATGCCTCATGGTACGGGGGACTACAACAGGAATGCAGATACACAGAAACAAATAAAGGTAGGTGCATAGTCTGGAAAAGCCATGCCTCATGGTACGGGGGACTACAACAGGAATGCAGATACACAGAGACACAATAAAGGTAGGTGCATAGTCTGGAAAAGCTGTGCCTCATGGTACGGGGGGTCTACAACAGGAATGCAGATACACAGAGACAAAATAAAGGTAGGTGCATAGTCTGGAAAAGCCGTGCCTCATGGTACAGGGCTGCATCAGAAATGCAGATACACAGAAACAAATAAAGGTAGGTGCATAGACTGGAAAAGCCATGCCTCATGGTACGGGGGCTACATCAGGAATGCAGATACAAAGAGACAAAATAAAGGTAGGTTCATAGTCTGGAAAAGCCGTGCCTCATGGTACGGGGGCTGCATCAGGAATGCAGATACACACAGGGCTACATCAGGGATGCAGATACACAGCGACACAATAAAGGTAGGTGCATAGTCTGGAAAAGTCGTGCCTCATGGTACAGGGCTACATCAGGAATGCAGATACAAAGAAACAAATAAAGGTAGGTCCATAGTCTGGAAAAGCCATGCCTCATGGTACGGGGGACTACAACAGGAATGCAGATACACAGAGACAAAATAAAGGTAGGTGCATAGTCTGGAAAAGCTGTGCCTCATGGTACAGGGCTGCATCAGGAATGCAGATACACACAGAGGTTACATCAGGGATGCAGATACACAGAGACACAATAAAGGTAGGTGCATAGTCTGGAAAAGCTGTACCTCATGGTACGGGGGTCTACAACAGGAATGCAGATACACAGAGACAAAATAAAGGTAGGTGCATAGTCTGGAAAAGCCGTGCCTCATGGTACAGGGCTGCATCAGAAATGCAGATACACAGAAACAAATAAAGGTAGGTGCATAGACTGGAAAAGCCATGCCTCATGGTACGGGGGCTACATCAGGAATGAAGATACACAGAGACAAGAAAAAGGTAGGTGCATAGTCTGGAAAAGCCATGCCTCATGGTACAGGGGCTACATCAGGAATGCAGATACACATAGACACAATAAAGGTAGGTGCATAGTGTGGAAAAGCCGTGCCTCATGGTACGGGGGCTACATCAGGAATGCAGATACACACAGGGGCTACATCAGGGATGCAGATACACAGAGACACAATAAAGGTAGCGGCATAGTCTGGAAAAGTCGTGCCTCATGGTACGGGGGCTGTATCAGGAATACAGATACACAGAAACACAATCAAAGTAAGTGCATAGTCTAGAAAAGCTGTGCCTCATGGTACGGAGGCTGCATCAGGAATGCAGATACACAGGGACAAAATAAAGGTAGGTGCATAGTCTGGAAAAGCCATGCCTCATGGTACAGGGGGCTACATCAGGTATGCAGTGTATGTGATAGGGTATGATATAGGCAAGTAAAATGATGTAAACAGCACTAAAATACATGTCAAGCCTTGTATGTTACAGGAAGCTTCAATTACGAGTACTGCACAAGGCTGCAAGTCAAGTTAGGTGTGTTGCAGACAGGTTAGAATACACAAACGGCGAGAGGCTGCAGGTCAGTCTGGTATGGGCAGGATCAAGTACAGAGGCGTAGCAGGATTGTCTAAGAAGTGGGGCCTGAAGCTAATTTAGTTTGGTCCACCACAGTGACATTAACATCTGTAAATGCCCACAAATCGCTGCTGAGTGGGCGTTTACAGATTTTGGGTGGGCCTTTTCGTCTCAGACCCGACCCTGTCTGCACCTCTGATCAAGTACGTATACGGAACAAGACTGTGGGCCTCATTACAAGCATGGTGGTCCAGGAACTACGGTACCAGTAAGCATGCCGGTACCGTAGTTCCCTGGCCGCCATACTACGGGCTGTGCTTGCGCATGCCTGACAGCCCACCAGATTTTTCCTGGCGGGCTGACCGGCACCCGCGAGCACAGCACGTCGGATGCACCGGCACAACTCTGCATGTGCCGGTGCATAGGACGTCCCCATCCTCATTCAGTCCTATCGGGCAAATGGGGATGTGATGGCCCTGGATTCCGGCACCCGAAAATGTGCAAGTACCAAATGCAACTCTGGCGGCAGCCGTGCCGTTTTAAATGGCACGGCTACCGCCAGAGTTGTAATGAGGCCCTGGGTGTCGAGTCAAGTAATTGGTCGCAGACCGGAGGAGCCTCAACCCGTGAGGGCTGCATCGGCTGCGTCAAAATATGATGTTCCAAGTTGCACAGTATGTATTTTCTAACACATGCAGTGCAGTTCGAGAAGTGAAAGTCAGTCCCTTGGTGCCACTGGCATTGAGGGAAGAGAGTTTCAAATGGTGGGAGTGTTTTGGTAGTAGTTCAAGCCGGAGAGATTAGGAGAAGCATAGATTTACATGCGGGGAGCATGGGTTACAGGAACGGCGCCAACCGCTGATAATGAGGGATGGGATCAAAGTAGGAGCACGCAGGCACTCGGTACAAGTGGTTGACGTAGGCCCTGTGGGGCAGAGATGTAGTGGCCTTGGAGCAGTATACAGCAGCACGGAGAGGGCTGCATAATGTGAAGCGAGCGCTAGATGGCGAAGTTGACGTGGGCCAGGAATCTTGTCGGTTAGATTAGTTGCCACAAAAGGAATAGGCGAGGCGGGGGAGGCAGATATAGCGGTTGGAAGCAGGGGTGTTGCTAGGTCTGGAAAAGATATGGGTCTATGCTAATGTCGGGACTGTCTGGAGTCGGGGCTAGCTAGCCTTTTGGTTGTAGCTCCTGAGCTTCTATACAGTGCTGCAACCAAAATACCTGGGGCTGTAGCCTGCTTAAGCCCCCCTTTCGACGCCTCTGGTTGTAAGAGAACAGACAAGAAGATCATGATGGAGGTACAAATCGGCTAGGTGTATTGGATTGTGACCTGAGGCAGATGGGAGGGGTGGGCAGATATGATTGTTTCCCCCGAAATGCCGTACACGCCTGGACAGGCCCAGACAAGAGTGAGAAGCCTTATGAGTTGGCCCTTTGAGACACAAAACAGCCTCAGGCAATGAGGAGGCTTTGATCCAATTGGAAGGCTCAATGGGGGCATGCTGGTAGTGTCGGTTTACCGGCAGACTGGGAGAAATGTCGGCGGCCATGTTAGTGTGGAGCTCCTGCTCGCACACACTAACTGAAGGCAAAGCAGGCAGCGAGGCCATGCATGTAGGGTCCGGCCTGCACTGCTCCTTCAGAAGTAAAGCGGAATGATGTATGTCAAGATAGTTTTTCCCTCACCTAGACTTGAGAGTACCAGTGCTTATTCCACAAACCATAAGGGATGCTTAAGAATGAACTCCTGTATGCTTTGCAGGATGTGTAGTATAGCTATCATCAGATTTTCTATATCTGTCTCTCGATGCCACATAGGTCCTCATTACCAGTTTGCCGGTGTGGAAATGACAAGCCGGTAATAATGTTTACCGGCATGTTTCTGCATCGGTGGTGGTGGGCCTGATTTGCCTCCAGTCAAGAGCTGGAAGTAAGTCGGGCACCCCACCAGCAAAAACAGCTGGTATTACCAGTGCCGGTAATACTGGCAATCCCCCCATGGAGTTCTATGGAAATTGTGGAGACTTCGTGGAACAGACCCTATCTCTTCAAGAAGAAGGGGAACCCCCAGAGAAGCTCCAAGGACAAAACTACAGGAGATTCCAGACAATACGACTTTACCTCTTCTTCAGGTGAAAGTGAAGGGGAGCTCAGTACTAAACCTGACAGGTATATTTGCAAGGACGAAGGGTAAATAGTGCAGAGTTTCTACTATTTGCAATGACAGTGGTATGAAGGGCAAATAGTGCTGAATTTCTACTACTTGTAAGGATGATGGGATGAAGAGTAAATAGTGCAATAAATCTACTATTTGCCAGGATGAAGGGTAAATAGTGCAAAATGTGTACTATTTGCCAGGACGAAGGGTAAATAGTGCAGAATTTACACTATTTGTAAGGACGATGGGACAAAAGCTAAATAGTGCAGAATTTCTACTACTTGCAAGGATGCTGGGATGAAGGGTAAATAGTGCAGAATTTATACTATTTGGCAGGACAAAGGGTAAATAATGCAAAAAGTGTACTGTTTGCCAGGACGAGGGGTAAATAGTGCAGTATTTCTACTAGTGTCTGTTCGCAAGGACAAATGGTAAATACTATTTGTGAGGACGATGGGATGAATGGTAAATAGTGCAGAAGTTGTACTATTTGCCAGGATGAAGGGTACATAATGTTAAATGTGTACTATTTGCCAGGATGAAGGATAAATAGTGCAACATGTGTACTATTTGCCAGGATAAAGGATAATAATGCAAATGTTCTACTCTTGACCAGGGCACCATCAAATCAGCTCAGAGATTGTGTTAGAGGGATCTTGTCAGCAGTGCCCGTTGTCCTGTTAAATAATATAGTTTTGCTCAAATATACAAGGACAAAGGGTAAGCAGTGAACATTCTCTGTTATTTACCAGGACACCATGGAAACAACCCAGCGATGGTCTTAGAAGAGGGATATCAGCAGTACCCCTAGCCCTGATATATAGTAAAGTTTCTTTTTACAATTTTCCAGGATGAAGGGTCAATAGTGTAAATTCTCAAGTATCTAGTGGGGTATTATAAAAGTAGTCAAATGATACCCGCTCAAACCTTCATAGATTTGCAACAAGGGGTCAGAGATTTCATTTGGCAGGGGAAAACCCCACGGAATGGTAGGGCCACCCTGACACTTCCAAGAGAGGAGGGGTGATTTGGTCTCCCAGATTTACAATTGTATTATCACGCATCACAACTGCAGGTCCTTCTAGAACACATGAAGGAAGACTTGCGGACATATTGGTCATATTTGGAGGACATGGATGTCCACCCCCTGAAAGTCCGCAACCTCCTGTGGGCCCCTCGCAAATCCATACCGAAACAAGTACTGTCCCACCCGACCCTGGGTGTTCTCTGGGATGTATGGAGGGATGCTCCTGAACAGCCCATCTTTCCTCCTGGCCGTCCCCCATGACCTCCTTGTGGGGGCCCCCCCTGAAACTGGGCAGGAGAGGGTTCGGACAATCCCAGCGCTGGTCTGATGCGGGACTGGAATGGGCGGGCCAGCTGTTCAGGGAGGGAGAGTTCTTGAGTTACGAGGACCTCCGGGAGGGACTGGGAGGCGGGACCCTCTCCATCTTTGAATATCTCTGGCTTAAGGGTATCCTCAACGACCCTGCATGGGGCCCAAATTTGCGGAGACAACTAACTCCCTTCGAGAAACTCCTCGACTTAGCAACCTCTAGAAAAGGAGCAGTCTCCTGTATGTACACAGTCCTTAACACCCAAGACCTTCAGGCTAGGAGGGGTTTTCGTGGGTTCTGGAATGAGCTGGCGGGGGAGGAAATATCAGAGGATGCTTGGGCTCGCATTTTTAAGCTATAGTTTCATGGCAATCTTTTCACCTCAGACATGGAACATCATTTTAAGATCCTGCAGGGGTGGCACAGGGACCCGCCAAAACTCTTGAAAATGTTTGCAGGGGATCACCAGAATGCCCGAGGGGCTGTGGCCATAGGGTCTAGAGGTCACATGTGGTGGCTATGTCCGAAGGTGCAGACCTACTGGGAATCAGTGAGAGACTGGATAGCGGAGGTAACGGAGGATTCTCTACCCCTCCACCCGTTGACCATGCTGCTGGGCCTCCCCCCGGAGGATGCGGAAATACACTGGTACCCAAGGATGTGGGAAACTATGTTGAGAGCAGGCAGAGTGGCCCTAGCCCAGAGGTGGAAGAGCCCGGAAACCCCTTCCAAGGAAGATTGGACGAAAAAACTTAAGAATATGTTCTTGATGGACAAACTGACTGCCCTGGTGAACAAGGACTCATGGTCATTCCTCGCTGACTGGTATGGGGTCCAGCAGACATGGGGATGGGATGTACATTAGTTCTGAGATCGTACCCCCCGAATAGTCGGGGCACGCTCGCCACCAAGAAAGACGACTCCCAATGGGGGGTCTCCACGACCCAGGACGACGTCGGCCTCCAGCCAGCAATGTAGTTGGTCACATGTTGCGGTGCTTCAAAGACTTTTAAAAAATACTGTGAAAGTTTGGTCTCTTTACTGCTGCTTTGTTCGGTTTGGAAAAGGGGGGGAGGGAGGGGTGGGATTGGGGATACTGAGTTTGTTTCTAAAAATGCCAATAAAAACTAAAGTTAAAAAAAAAAGTAGTCAAATGAGAGTCTAAAGTGTTTTTAAAGTTTGATGGTGATTGGCAGTTTCATAGGCTAGTCTGAGGGTCCGAGCCCGGCAGAGGGAGCCCCTTGTGAGCTTTGGAGGAGGGTTCAAGCCTAACAGAGGGGGGCCCTTTATGAACCTTGCCAGAGGGGTCCGAGCCCAGAAAAGGGAGACCCTTGTGGACTTTTGGGAGAGGACTCTTGGGAGCAGGGTCTGAGCCCAGAAGAGGGAGGCCCTTTGTGAACCCTAAGAGGGGTCCGAGCCTGGGAAAGGGAGACCCTAGTGAACTTTGTGAGTGAAATTGGCACCAGAGACAGAGTGGTCCAGCGCCACGTGGGAGCTAATTTGAAGGTCTCTGGCTGGTGACCCCTCTCCTGAACCAGGAGAAAGTATTGAACAAAGAGTGTTGAAACTACAAATACCGAGAGGCCTTGAGGGAGGCCGGCGAAAGCTGTCAAAGTGGTCCTACGAGGCTCAAGTCAAAACCCTTGTACAGTCAAAAGTCTTTGCCATGTAGTGGAGGCAAATGTGAACCCGCCTGAGGGATGCCTGCAAATTCATTGTGATGAGAGACCTGTGTGATGCCTGGCTGGGGGCTTAAGGGGAAAGCCTGACTGGGGGCCTAAGAGAAAGCCTGAGTGGGGGCTGAGACCTGGACTCGGGTAAAGGAAGAACCTAAGGGGTCTAGAATTACTTTTATTTTTTACTGTATTAAAATGGCAATGTGAACCTGACGGAGGGATGCCAGGAGAAAGCCAAGGGAAGTGAATCCTGCATGGTGTTAAAACGAAGTGAACTGTGATAATTTGCAAATGTGAACCCGGCTGAGGCACGCCTGTGAATTAGGGTGAGCAGTAAAACACCTGTGAACATTGTGATGACAAGTGGTTGATCTGAGCCCGACTGAGGGAGGCTAACGTTGAGAGAGGATCAGAGCCCGGCTGAGGGGGATCCATGAGTGAAGGGTAATCGCCCGGTATGAAGATTAGTAGAAGGAACTTTTGTTTGGTTGTTTATAGCACATCAGGCCCTCTAAAGCAACAGACTTTGCATGAAAGAGACTTGGACACAGAAGGTCCTGATATAGAGAAAAAGAACTGTAACCTGGTGCTGGAAAAGCCCAGGAGTGTGCTGTGCTCAAGAGTCCCGCCTTGTCCCGTGCTAAAAATTGGGGGAGGGAGAGCCCGGCCATAGCATCCTGACTTTTCATTTTGTGAACACTTCTTTCTTTTCTTGTGAACATGATCCCACACTCTTTTGTAGAATAGCGGTAAGGATTGACAATAGGTTTTCTTAGAATAGGCCCTTTTATTTGACTAGACACCCCGACAACTGTATTATTATCATTTGATGGTCGTAGCTTGCTCCCATTTTAGATTTAGGTTTAGATTATGTGTTTATCACACCCATTTTACTGTTTAATAAACACCCTTGAACTGTGATCACTTGTGTCTGTCTTATTTAGATACCATGCCTGCCTTACAGCAGCAAGTTCCATAGCTGAGAGCCCAGAACTGAAAAGCGCCTGTCCCCTCTGTGCACTAAGTGGGAGGCAGTAAATGTTAGGTGATGTTGATCAGAGGCTCCCAGGGTGCGAGACTGACAGTAAGTAACTATTTTAGCCATAAGATATGCAGAGGGGTGTCCATTAAGGCACTTGAAAACAAGGCAAAGAATCTTGAAAGTGATTTTGTGCTGTACTGGTAACCAGTATAAATTGCTCTGATATGGAAAAACTGATGAAAACATTTGGGACCCGAAAAAGGATCCTCACAGCAGCATTGTGTGCTTTTTACAGGGGTGTGAGTTGATTTACTGAGATCCCGACCAAAATAGAGTTGCTATAGTCCAATTTAGAATTAATCAAAGAACCCACCACTATGGGTCAGTCTGGTTCTGGGATGAAAGGAAGAATAGGTCGTATGAGACGAAGGCGAAAATAGATGGCCTTGATGGTTTCCCCTACATGATGGTGGAAGACAAGATTTGATTGCTGGATACACTCCTGGTTCCTTACCTGGCTGGCAAAAGATGTCAGTAGATCAAACAGCAAAGGGCAAGCAGGCAGCTTTGATTGGGTGCTGAGGATGTTTTTAAGGCACAAAAGGATAACCTCATTTTTGGAAGGAATTAGTTGTAATTATTTTGCCTGTATCCAGTTTTGAACGTTTAGAGCACAGTCCCTAATGGACTGGAGTGAGTCAGGGGACTTGGTTACATGCACGTAGATCTCTGCGTCCTCCACATACGAGTCGTAGTTTGACTTACATTTTGAAAAAATCCCCATGAGCGGTTGGATAAATATATTAAACAGAGTTGGGGACAAGGCTGAGCCCTGAGGAACCTCACAAGTGACCGGTATGAAACTAGAGTAGTATATGGTCCAATCTTAACCTGCTGCGTCCTGTTGGATAAAAATGATTTGAACCATTTTAAGGAGCTATGAGATTTGTGGCTGACACTGGAGAGTGTGGATAGCAATATTTCTAAGTTCACCATGTCAAATGCTGCCAATAATTCGAGGCCCCCTTCATCAGAAGAGTTCAAGATTTCATCCCATACAAGGCTGTTTCCGTTCCATGGCAGGGCCTGAATCTAGACTGGAAATAATTTAGGAGTTGGTTAGTTTCAATGACACTTTGCAGCTGAAGGGTAACCATCTTTTCAAGTATCTTTGCGGGAAAAAAAAGGCCGGCTGTGGGGCAGTAGCTCTGCAACACATGGTGGTTCAAAGAGGTTATTTTTAGAACAGGTGTTAGGATAGAAGCTTGTAGCTCCGGGGAACAACCCCTTGAGTGATGCACATGTTAACAAAGCAAGAAATAATTCAGTGAGGGTGCCAGCCTAGCGACGTGCAAGGCAGGCTGGGAGAGAGTCATAATTAAAATTGGTAGGTTTCAGTGAGATGAGCATTGAGAGCAACCTCGACAGATACTGGTGAGAATACAAAGCTCAACTGAGTACCTGATATAGTTTGGTCAGAAAGGAGGCTTTTATGGTCTGCTGGTAAGTTAGCAATACTGTCTGTAATCAAACTAACTATATTACAGAAGAATCTGTTAAACTCATTGGCCAGTTGTAGGGTGGGTGGCAAGCTTAGAGGATGCTCATTGAGGATTACAAAGTTTCTTTATAACCTCAAACAATTCTTTGGTTTATTCACATCCTGCTTTCACATAGAAAACTAGATTTGGCAGAAGAAAATGGCTTTATTGTAGACCGTAGGGGCAGTTTTAGCAGCAAGAGGAGAAACTTGGTCTTTGTTTTTTGCCACTGTTATTCTTTTTTCTGATATTCAATTTTTAGGAAACAACGGGAATAAGAGAACAATTTATTCATTTAATTTTTTTTGGTCTGATTTTTTTATTGGGTCATTTTTCTCACAAGGTTTATGCAAATTATTCATTTTGAGTAGGAAATAATCTTCACATAGATAGTTCATGGTGTCTTTGTGGAAGAGAGAAAACAAATCCTGCAGCATTCTGTACAGGAGTATGGTGTGAGACAATTGGGTACTGCAATACATAACACTGCCATAGGGGTAGGAACTGACACCCCCTTAACTGCCAACGTCTACTTCAGGGGTAGGACTGGCTCTGGCTTTCTCCCTGATAAGACTCGTGCCCCCCCCCCCCCACGGTGAGCGGGGTTCCATCTCCTCTTGTCAATGCCAGCCTAATGGCCTTGTCACACTGAACAAATACTTATTTTGATCCCTACAGGGGTAGGGTGTTGAAATAATAGGACAAGACAGCGCCCTGTGAGGAGCTTAAAGGAATGACACACATCACCCTCAAAAATTGTTTCAAACAGTATCTTTATTTCAGTAACAAATTGGTAAGGGTTTGATAAATACCAAACAGGTTCTTGGGGAAACTCTTCAACTGAGGAGCGACTTGGAATTATACTTTATCATGACGCGGTACACTAAATTGTGATCTCTGAGCGCTCCCGATGGTCCTCTAGTGTTAAAACAGAAATGTCAAAACCTATTTTAATAAGTCCTCTCCCTTCCACGGGCACCTTATTTCTAATAAAGAAAGCCCCAAAGGGTTGAATAGAAAACAGGAAAGTATCAACCCAAAGTTTTATAGGTCAGTAGCCTTCTGGCTACTTTGAGCAAATAACCTAAAGTCCAATGCTTTGGCACACACCAAATAGTTCACAAACTACACTTTAAAGTCTGTCCCTATTCTACTGCAAAAAACAGGATTGTTACTCTAGGGAGGTTCGGGTAGCAGGTACTCACAGTTTGAGGATTCACAAAAGGTCTCTTCCCAAACCTTGGGTTTCACATGCCACTTGGAATGGGCTGAGTATTTTCCCACCCTAAGTGTGGGTCCCTATGAGGCAGCCAATACTGTTCTTGTCTTTCTGCAATGGCCGGGGTCTTCTTAGCTTTCCCCAGGGGCCTCTGGTGGAAAGCCTCAGGCTTTGGCTCCTCAGCTGCGCCAAGGAGTTGAGAGGTGCTTTAGTACCCCTTTGGTCAGCCTTCTTTCCAGGGTTTCTAGGGATTAGACAGTCCTTTCCAGCCTCTCCAGGCTTCTACTGCCCTCCTCCAGTTAGTCGGCTTTGCTGGACAGTGGTTCCAGGACTTTCCCCTTGTATCAAGGGAGAAAGAGAAGGCCAGTCTGCCTACTCCTGTATCCTCTTCTTCCAAAGCCTACAGCTTTGGGCCACCTCTTACAGGAAGCTTGCTTCTGGGATCTCCTCTCTGGTGCGGTCTTCATTCAGTCAGCAGGCACCTCTGGGTCACTCTCCTCAGCATTTTCCACTTGTATCAAGGGACGCTTTGCACATACATCTGCCTCTTTGGGGTCCAGGACACTGACTGAAGTTCCCAAGGCTCTTTTATACCCATGGGGTCTGGTACTGTTTCTAACATTTTTATTCCCTATGTGATCTTGAATGCTTCTATGAGATTGGGTATTCCTTTGTCAGTCCCTATATCCTCCCATTGGTCCAAGCATGGCATTGTTTCTTTACCTAGTAGCTTCAATTACAATTAATGAGGGGCTGGAAAGCTTCAAATGTGATTGCAGCGCCATCTTGGATATACCTTCAGCAGAGGCACTGCGTCATTCCATGGTGACCCCTTTCCGGCAGGCACCATGTCATGTGGTAAGCATTGGAATGTACAGTCCTGGAATGCTTTCCTGCTTGAAACCTTTCGGGTAAGCGAGTAGTGTCATTTTTTCTAAGGTTGGAGGAAACTATGGGTTGGCTATCAAATAGACGAACAAACTACAATAACAACTGCATAAAACAATCAGAGACATGGAATGAAGAAATACAAAGACTGAGAGGTAAAAAAAAAAAACACTAACCCCAAAACTCAACTTTCCCCATACATCTCTCACACAAAAATCCACACAACCACTTCTCCGCACAGCAAACCGCATGCACTTTACCACACCGCAACAACAAACAACACACATCTCGCACCAACATAACATGAGCACCCACATCGATCCGATAGTCGCACCCAAGCTCAGCGCACAGTGAAAACCGAACTGAAGCTGCCAACAGGACACCACCCTTCTCACTTTCCTGCTCCCACTTCACCCTAATAACCCCCACCCCTCCTTTTTTTGCAGATCCGCCAGAGCACCTGGGGACCAATTCCGTTGCTGACGGTGCGCGGTACAAATACCTTTTAACATTAACATCGTTGGGGTGTCCGCTGGATTGGCGGATCTTGTCTTTGTACAGGAAATTGTTGGTTCCTTCCGCGGGATGCCTCTAGGAGGATTTTGCAGATGCTATGAAGCAATCTACAGTACAATCTTTGACCAACCTTAGTAGTGCTGAGGTGGTGTTAAATTGGAACTATCTCCCAGTGACAAGTTATTAATCCTAACGGGGTCAAGAAAATGTTTCTTAGAAAAGACTGGAGGGCGACCATTGCCAGGATGAGATCATTCAAGCTGTATAAAAGCCTGTCAGCTTACGACAAGCCTTTAGGGGTAATTCCTAGATACCTTACAAACATTCCCAATGGATATTGGAGCCTTCTATGCACACTGGAGAAATGTGTCTTGTTAGATTTCCATCTGAGGAATATCCAAAAGGCTGTGCTCTATGTGAGAACGAGGCCGCGATACAGACCAGAGAGCACATCCTGGTGGATTGTCCTTTCTTAAAAACTCAGAGAATGCTGTTGTTGGGACAGTTTGTGCATAATCCCGCCTACTTGGATTCAGGAGACTTTTATATTCGTATATTGCAAGGTGAGGAAACTGCTGTGACCATTTCCGTTATAAAGATCCTTCACCATGTATTGTTCTTTTTTTATAAGCCAGAACAAACTAGTTTAGGGTATTTTCTTTTTGAATTGGAATTGTATTCTACTTTATAGTTTTTATTTTACCTTTTTCATTTTGTTATATTGGTTATGTATGATACTAATATGATGTAATCTTTTTTTTTTCTTTTCTAATGTTGGAGTACGATCAACCAATATCACAATAATAAAAATATAAATGTTTTAAAACTAGTTGGGAAATGACTCAACTCCAGCATTGTTTATTCGCTCCAAGACCTTTCCAGGGTAGGAGCTCTGGGTCCCCCTCATCCCCTCTGTTTCCACACTGGATATTCCTGGACCCGGTAGGGCGTGGTGATAACGTGGTGATAACTCCTAATTGACCTATGGTCTTGAACCTGTAAAGGGGCCGCAGTAATGAAATATGTGAAAAGTGGCTCTTATAAAAAATGATTTAGGGTCCGTGTTCGAATTCCGAAAGGCCCAAGTCCAATCCCTCTATTCTCAAAGTTAGGGCCTAATGGCCAAGTCAAAATTCTTGCATCTAGAAAACGTATTTTGCAGGATTAAAGAGGTAGGCTTTTTTTCTTTGATTTACTCAGAGTTGCAGATATTTATTTATAGCGTCCCAGCATGCTTTTCACTTGGCTTTTGCTACAGTTGCTTCCTGGCTCAGATATGGTCACCCTATGGTTACAGCTTGCCTTTCTAGACTTGTGACATGTTAACTCTGCACACACGAACCACAAGAAGTTTGATTTCCTGTTGCATTAGTGGATATACACAACCATTACATAGCAATAATATGTTATCTTGCATTTGTATAACGCCTCCAGGCATAGTTTAGGGGTTGAAGGGCTTTTTCCTGTCAGAGAGGCAAGGGAGGTGTATGGTATAACATTCAGTAGTGGTAGGGAGTAGCAAAGTCGGGTACATAGTTGGGAGGAGGGAAAGCCATAGATAAGATGCTCAGGAAGGCATGAGAAGCAAAAGGTGGAGAGGACTCTTGGGAGCAGGGTCTGAGCCCAGAAGAGGGAGGCCCTTTGTGAACCCTAAGAGGGGTCCGAGCCTGGGAAAGGGAGACCCTAGTGAACTTTGTGAGTGAAATTGGCACCAGAGACAGAGTGGTCCAGCGCCACGTGGGAGCTCATTTGAAGGTCTCTGGCTGGTGACCCCTCCTGAACCAGGAGAAAGTATTGAACAAAGAGTGTTGAAACTACAAATACCGAGAGGCCTTGAGGGAGGCCGGCGAAAGCTGTCAAAGTGGTCCTACGAGGCTCAAGTCAAAACCCTTGTACAGTCAAAAGTCTTTGCCATGTAGTGGAGGCAAATGTGAACCCACCTGAGGGAAGCCTGCAAATTCATTGTGATGAGAGACCTGTGTGAAGCCTGGCTGGGGGCTTAAGGGGAAAGCCTGACTGGGGGCCTAAGAGAAAGCCTGAGTGGGGGCTGAGACCTGGACTCGGGTAAAGGAAGAACCTAAGGGGTCTAGAATTACTTTTATTTTTTCTTTATTAAAATGGCAATGTGAACCCGACGGAGGGATGCCAGGAGAAAGCCAAGGGAAGTGAATCCTGCATGGTGTTAAAACGAAGTGAACTGTGATAATTTGCAAATGTGAACCCGGCTGAGGCACGCCTGTGAATTAGGGTGAGCAGTAAAACACCTGTGAACAATGTGATGACAGGTGTGAGCCCGACTGAGGGATGTCCACAGTGAGTGGTTGATCTGAGCCCGACTGAGGGAGGCTAACGTTGAGAGAGGATCAGAGCCCGGCTGAGGGGGATCCATGAGTGAAGGGTAATCGCCCGGTATGAAGATTAGTAGCAGGAACTTTTGTTTGGTTGTTTATAGCATATCAGGCCCTCTAAAGCAACAGACTTTGCATGAAAGAGACTTGGACACAGAAGGTCCTGATATAGAGAAAAAGAACTGTAACCTGGTGCTGGAAAAGCCCAGGAGTGTGCTGTGCTCAAGAGTCCCGCCTTGTCCCGTGCTAAAAATTGGGGGAGGGAGAGCCCGGCCATAACATCCTGACTTATCATTTTGTGAGCACTTCTTTCTTTTCTTGTGAACATGATCCCACACTCTTTTGTAGCATAGCGGTAAGGATTGACAATAGGTTTTCTTAGAATAGGCCCTTTTATTTGACTAGACACCCCGACAACTGTATTATTATCATTTGATGGTCGTAGCTTGCTCCCATCTTAGATTTAGGTTTAGATTAGGTGTTTATCACACCCATTTTACTGTTTAATAAACACCCTTGAACTGTGATCACTTGTGTCTGTCTTATTTAGATACCATGCCTGCCTTACAGCAGCGAGTTCCATAGCTGAGAGCCCAGAACTGAAAAGCGCCTGTCCCCTCTGTGCACTAAGTGGGAGGCAGTAAATGTTAGGTGATGTTGATCAGAGGCTCCCATGGTGCGAGACTGACAGTAAGTAACTATTTTATCCATAAGATATGCAGAGGGGTGTCCATTAAGGCACTTGAAAACAAGGCAAAGAATCTTGAAAGTGATTTTTTGCTGTACTGGTAACCAGTATAAATTGTTCTGATATGGAAAAACTGATGAAAACATTTGGGACCCGAAAAAGGATCCTCACAGCAGCATTTTGTGCTTTTTACAGGGGTGTGAGTTGATTTACTGAGATCCCGACCAAAATGGAGTTGCTATAGTCCAATTTAGAATTAATCAAAGAACCCACCACTATGGGTCGGTCTGGTTCTGGGATGAAAGGAAGAATAGGTCGTATGAGGCGAAAATAGATGGCCTTGATGGTTTCCCCTACATGATGGTGGAAGACAAGATTTGATTGCTGGATACACTCCTGGTTCCTTACCTGGCTGGCAAAAGATGTCAGTAGATCAAACAGCAAAGGGCAAGCAGGCAGCTTTGATTGGGTGCTGAGGATGTTTTTAGGGCACAAAAGGATAACCTCATTTTTGGAAGGAATTAGTTGTAATTATTTTGCCTGTATCCAGTTTTGAACGTTTAGAGCACAGTCCCTAATGGACTGGAGTAAGTCAGGGGACTTGGTTACATGCACGTAAATCTCTGCGTCCTCCACATACGAGTCGTAGTTTGACTTACATTTTGAAAAAATCCCCATGAGCGGTTGGATAAATATATTAAACAGAGTTGGGGACAAGGCTGAGCCCTGAGGAACCTCACAAGTGACCGGTATGAAACTAGAGTAGTATATGGTCCAATCCTAACCTGCTGCGTCCTGTTGGATGAACATGATGTGAACCATTTTAAGGAGCTATGAGATTTGTGGCTGACACTGGAGAGTGTGGATAGCAATATTTCTAAGTTCACCATGTCAAATGCTGCCAATAATTCGAGGCCACCTTCATCAGCAGAGTTCAGGATTTCATCCCATACAAGGCTGTTTCTGTTCCATGGCAGGGCCTGAATCTAGACTGGAAATAATTTAGGAGTTGGTTAGTTTCAATGACACTTTGCAGCTGAAGGGTAACCATCTTTTCAAGTATCTTTGCGGGAAAAAAAAGGCCGGCTGTGGGGTCGTAGCTCTGCAACACATGGTGGTTCAAAGAGGTTATTTTTAGAACAGGTGTTAGGATAGAAGCTTGTAGCTCCGGGGGAACAACCCCTTGAGTGATGCACATGTTAACAAAGCAAGAAATAATTCAGCGAGGGTGCCAGCCTAGCGACGTGCAAGGCAGGCTGGGAGAGAGTCATAATTAACATTGGTAGGTTTCAGTGAGATGAGCATTGAGAGCAACCTCGACAGATACTGGTGAGAATACAAAGCTCAACTGAGTACCTGATATAGTTTGGTCAGAAAGGAGGCTTTTATGGTCTGCTGGTAAGTTAGCAATACTGTCTGTAATCAAACTAACTATATTACAGAAGAATCTGTTAAACTCATTGGCCAGTTGTAGGGTGGGTGGCAAGCTTAGAGGATGCTCATTGAGGATTACAAAGTTTCTTTATAACCTCGAACAATTCTTTGGGTTTATTCACATCCTGCTTTCACATAGAAAACTAGATTTGGCAGAAGAAAATGGCTTTATTGTAGCCCGTGGGGGCAGTTTTAGCAGCAAGAGGAGAAACTTGGTCTTTGGTTTTTGCCACTGTTACTCTTTTTTCTGATATTCAATTTTTAGGAAACAACGGGAATAAGAGAACAATTTATTCATTTAATTTTTTTTGGTCTGATTTTTTTATTGGGTCATTTTTCTCACAAGGTTTATGCAAATTATTCATTTTGAGTAGGAAATAATCTTCACATAGATAGTTCATGGTGTCTTTGTGGAAGAGAGAAAACAAATCCTGCAGAATTCTGTACAGGAGTATGGTGTGAGACAATTGGGTACTGCAATACATCACACTGCCATAGGGGTAGGAACTGACACCCCCTTAACTGCCAATGTCCACTTCAGGGGTAGGACTGGCTCTGGCTTTCTCCCTGATAAGACTCGTGCCCTCCACCCCCACGGTGAGCGGGGTTCCATCTCCTCTTGTCAATGCCAGCCTACTGGCCTTGTCACACTGAACAAATCCTTATTTTGATCCCTACAGGGGTAGGGTGTTGAAAGAATAGGACAAGACAGCGCCCTGTGAGGAGCTTAAGGGAATGACACACATCACCCTCAAAAATTGTTTCAAACAGTATCTTTATTTCAGTAACAAATTGGTAAGGGTTTGATAAATACCAAACAGGTTCTTGGGGAAACTCTTCAACTGAGGAGCGACTTGGAATTATACTTTATCATGACGGGGTACACTAAATTTTGATCTCTGAGCGCTCCCGATGGTCCTCTAGTGTTAAAACAGAAATGTCAAAACCTATTTTAATAAGTCCTCTCCCTTCCACGGGCACCTTATTTCTAATAAAGAAAGCCCCAAAGGGTTGAATAGAAAACAGGAAAGTATCAACCCAAAGTTTTATAGGTCAGTAGCCTTCTGGCTACTTTGAGCAAATAACCTAAAGTTCAATGCTTTGACACACACCAAATAGTTCACAAACTACACTTTAAAGTCTGTCCCTATTCTACTGCAAAAAAAAAACAGGATTGTTACTCTAGGGAGGTTCGGGTAGCAGGTACTCACAGTTTGAGGATTCACAAAAGGTCTCTTCCCAGACCTTGGGTTTCATATGCCACTTGGAATGGGCTGAGTATTTTCCCACCCTAAGTATGGGCCCCTATGAGGCAGCCAATACCGTTCTTGTCTTTCTGCAATGGCCGGGGTCTTCTTAGCTTTCCCCAGGGGCCTCTGGTGGAAAGCCTCAGGCTTTGGCTCCTCAGCTGCGCCAAGGAGTTGAGAGGTGCTTTAGTACCCCTTTGGTCAGCCTTCTTTCCAGGGTTTCTAGGGATTAGAGAGTTCTTTCCAGCCTTTCCAGGCTTCTACTGCCCTCCTCCAGTTAGTCGGCTTTGCTGGACAGTGGTTCCAGGGCTTTCCCCTTGTATCAAGGGAGAAAGAGAAGGCCAGTCTGCCTACTCCTGGATCCTCTTCTTCCAAAGCCTACAGCTTTGGGCCACCTCTTACAGGAAGCTTGCTTCTGGGATCTCCTCTCTGGTGCGGTCTTCATTCAGTCAGCAGGCACTTCTGGGTCACTCTCCTCAGCATTTTCCACTTGTATCAAGGGACACTTTGCACATACATCTGCCTCTTTGGGGTCCAGGACACTGACTGAAGTTCCCAAGGCTCTTTTATACCCATGGGGTCTGGTGCTGTTTCTAACATTTTTATTCCCTATGTGATCTTGAATGCTTCTTTGAGATTGGTTATTCCTTTGTCAGTCCTTACATCCTCCCATTGGTCCAAGCCTGCCATTGTTTCTTTACCTAGTAGCTTCAATTACAATTAATGAGGGGCTGGAAAGCTTCAAATGTGATTGCAGCGCCATCTTGGATATACCTTCAGCAGAGGCACTGCGTCATTCCATGGTGACCCCTTTCCGGCAGGCACCATGTCATGTGGTAAGCATTGGAATGTACAGTCCTGGAATGCTTTCCTGCTTGAAACCTTTCGGGTAAGCGAGTAGTGTCATTTTTTCTAAGGTTGGAGGAAACTATGGGTTGGCTATCAAATAGACGAACAAACTACAATAACAACTGCATAAAACAATCAGAGACGTGGAATGAAGAAATACAAAGACTGAGAGGTAAAAAAAAAAACACTAACCTCAAAACTCAACTTTCCCCATAGATCTCTCACACAAAAATCCACACAACCACTTCTCCGCACAGCAAACCGCACGCACTTTACCACACCGCAACAACAAACAACACACATCTCGCACCAACAGCACATGAGGACCCACATCGATCCGATAATCGCACCCAAGCTCAGCGCACAGTGAAAACCGAACTGAAGCGGCCAACAGGACACCACCCTTCTCACTTTCCTGCTCCCACTTCACCCTAATAACCCCCACCCCTCCTTTTTTTGCAGATCCGCCAGAGCACCTGGGGACCAATTCCGTTGCTGACGGTGCGCGGTACAAATACCTTTTAACATTAACATCGTTGGGGTGTCCGCAGGATTGGCGGATCTTGTCTTTGTACAGGAAATTGTTGGTTCCTTCCGCGGGATGCCTCTAGGAGGATCTTGCAGATGCTATGAAGCAATCTACAGTACAATCTTTGACCAACCTTAGTAGTGCTGAGGTGGTGTTAGATTGGAACTATCTCCCAGTGACAAGTTATTAATCCTAACGGGGTCAAGAAAATGTTACTTAGACAAGACTGGATGGCGACCATTGCCAGGATGAGATCATTCAAGCTGTATAAAAGCCTGACAGCTTACGACAAGCCTTTAGGGGTAATTCCTAGATGCCTTACAAACATTCCCAATGGATATTGGAGCCTTCTATGCCCACTGGAGAAATGTGTCTTGTTAGATTTCCATCTGAGGAATATCCAAAAGGCTGTGCTCTATGTGAGAACGAGGCCGCGATACAGACCAGAGAGCACATCCAGGTAGATTGTCCTTTCTTAAAAACTCAGAGAATGCTGTTGTTGGGACAGTTTGTGCATAATCCCGCCTACTTGGATTCAGAAGACTTTTATATTCGTTTATTGCAAGGTGAGGAAACTGCTGTGACCATTTCCGTTATAAAGATCCTTCACCATGTATTGTTCTTTTTTTTATAAGCCAGAACAAACTAGTTTAGGGTATTTTCTTTTTGAATTGGAATTGTATTCTACTTTATAGTTTTTATTTTACCTTTTTCATTTTGTTATATTGGTTATGTATGATACTAATATGATGTAATCGTTTTTTTTTCTTTTCTAATGTTGGAGTACAATCAACCAATATCACAATAATAAAAATATAAATGTTTTAAAACTAGTGGGGAAATGACTCAACTCCAGCATTGTTTACTCGCTCCAAGACCTTTCCAGGGGAGGAGCTCTGGGTCCCCCTCATCCCCTCTGTTTCCACACTGGTTATTCCTGGACCCGGTAGGGCGTGTTGATAACTCCTAATTGACCTATGGTCTTGAACCTGTAAAGGGGCAGCAGTAATGAAATATGTGAAAAGTGGCTCTTATAAAAAATGACTTAGGGTCCGTGTTCGAATTCCGAAAGGCCCAAGTCCAATCCCTCTAGTCTCAAAGTTAGGGCCTAATGGCCAAGTCAAAATTCTTGCATCTAGAAAACGTATTTGCAGGATTAAAGAGGTAGGCTTTTTTTCTTTGATTTACTCAGAGTTGCAGATATTTATTTATAGCGTCCCAGCATGCTTTTCACTTGGCTTTTGCTACAGTTGCTTCCTGGCTCAGATATGGTCCCCCTATGGTTACAGTTTGCCTTTCTAGACTTGTGACATGTTAACTCTGCACACACCAACCACAAGACGTTTGATTTCCTGTTGCATTAGTGGATATACACAACCATTACATAGCAATAATATGTTATCTTGCATTTGTATAGCGCCTCCAGGCATAGTTTAGGGGTTGAAGGGCTTTTTCCTGTCAGAGAGGCAAGGGAGGTGTATGGTATAACATTCAGTAGTGGTAGGGAGAAGCAAAGTCGGGTACATAGTTGGGAGGAGGGAAAGCCATAGATAAGATGCTCAGGAAGGCATGAGAAGCAAATGGTGGAGGAGCTATGTATGCAATAGGAAAGAATTTATTGTGGGATTCAACCTTATTCTATGGGGTGCAGCGCTGAAAGGAGAGACAGCTGGAGAAGATGTGTTTGCTGTGCCAGAGGGTATGTCTGAAGAAGCCCCTTTCTGGCAAAGGGACATCACGACGGGGTCAGAAACCACCCACCATTCTTTTTTTTTTCGGCAAAGGCCCTTATCGTGTCTTTTGTTAGGTTCCTTTGAAATTACAGTGGTAGGAACTACAATCAGGCTAGAATAGGTTTCGGCATGGTAGGCTTTGATTAATTTGGTGGACATGCTGACAAGCGCTCTTTGAGCTTCTGTCCTAGTAGGCTAGAGAAACATAGGGACTGCTTAGGTTTTTGGTGTTCAAATAAAGAACTACTTTACCCAAAATGTCACCCTGCCTGTGATCTTATTTTGACTTATTACACTACACAACCATTTGTGCACAAAGAATAACAGAAGCTTATAACGGGTGCACCCATTGGCATGCAGGTCTTGTGTGCTTGCACCTCCTACTTGCCACCTAGTTAAAGAAATAAACAGTCATAGAAGAAATTAGGTGGTGCTTAACCTAATAAAGTATCACTCTCTACCAACAGCACAGGGTAACATGGATAAAATGCAAGAAATGGCTTGAGTTTACTAAATTGTGATTAGTAGGGTATAACAAGGGTACACATTCCCAAGTTGCAAGCACCTAGACAGGCATTAAGTCACTCTCCTTTCTGTGACCAAGTCTCCTGCAGACCAACATGCCCCAACCCTCCCGTAGACCCACATTCCCCACATTCCCCCATCCTTTCATTGACACGCATGCCTTACCTCTCCCTCAATTCCCACATGCCACCACACCTTTCCTCCAGACCCACATGCCCCGATCCAGGGACAACATTTAAAGTTGCAAGCTACTAGCCAGACATAAGTCACTCATTGCCTCAATTCTATGCATGCACACAGCACAGAGTTTCTTACTCATCAAGATTGAAAAATCGCTAGGCAATGACTAGGGGTGAATGCAAATTTTGCATCCTGCCCCAGACCCACATGCCCCATCCCTCCATTCATACAGACATTCCCCATCCCTCCCTCCAGACCTGCAAGGCCCAGGCCACCATGCCACCATAAAGAAGCATATGCCCCCAGCCAGCCCGATGAGCCCATGCCTCCATTCACAGCCAGGTGCCTCCATCCTTCCCTCCACACCGACATGTCCCATCCATCTGTTCACACCCAGATGCCCCATCCCTCATTCCTGACTCACTTCAGGTGCTCCAGCCCGCCCTCCCGACCCACATGCCCCCAACCGTCCCTCCAGACTCACATGCCCTAGTGCTCCATTCACATGCAGATGCCCCAAGGCCTACATGCCTCCATCCCTCGCTCCAGACCCACATCCACATGCCCCCTAATCAGAGGCGTAGCCAGGATTGTCTTACAAGTGGGGCACAAAGCTAATGTAGTTGGGCCCACCGCAGTGGCATGAACATCTGTAAATGCCCACCCAGCGCTGCTGAGTGGGCATTTACAGATTTTATGTGGGCCTTGCCCGGTCAGGCCCTACCCTGTTTACGCCTCTGCCCCGAATTCCCTCCAGGCTCACATGCCACATGCCACCCTCCAGACAAACATACCCCATTCCTCCCTCTACCCATACAGCCCCATGCCTCCAGACCTACATGCCTCATCCTTTCATTCACACCCAGATGCCTGCATCTTTCCCCCTAGACCCACGCCCAGGTGCTCCAGTCCTCCCAGCAGAACCACATGCACTCAACCCGCCCCCACATGCAGATGCCCCAGTCCCACATGCCCCAATCCCTCCATTCACATCCAGATGCCCCCGCCCTTCATTCAGACCAACATGCCCCCATCCACCCCTCCAGACCCACAAGCCACATCCCTCTCTCTAGACCCACACCCAGGCGCATCCACCCTTCCCTCTAGATTCACACCCAGAGCCCCATCCATCCATCTATCCAGATCCACACTCAAATGCCCCATTACTCCTACCAGATCCAAACCAAGGTGCCCCATCCATCCCTCCAGATCCACACCTAAATGCCCCACACCCTCCCTTCAGATCCACACCCAGATGCCTAATGCCTCCTTCAGGATCCACACCCAGGTGCCCTATTTCCACCCTTCAGATCCACAACCAGGTGCCCCATCCCTCCCTCCAGAGCCATACCCAGATGCCCCATCACTCTCTCCAGATTGACAAGGAGATGCCCCATTACTCCTTCCAGATCCAAACCAAGTTGCCCTCATCCATCCCTCCAGATCCACACATAGATGCTCCACGCCCTTCCTTCAGATCCACATCCAGATGCCTCATGCCTCCCTCCAGATGCCCCATCCCTCCCTCCAGATCTGTACCCACGTGCCCTCTTCCCTCCCTCCAGATCGACACTCAGATGCCCCATCCCTCCCTCCAAATCCAAACCCAAGTGCTGCATCCCTCCCTTCTGATCCACACCCAGATGTCCCATCCCTACCTCCAGATCCACACCCGGAGGCCTCCTGTCTCCCTCCAGAGCAACACCCAGATGTCCCATCCCTCCCTCCAGATCCACACTCAGGTGCCTCCAACTCCCCCTCCAGATCCACACCCAGATGCCCCATCCTCCCTCCTGATATACCCAGAGCCACATCCTTCCCTCCAGAGCCATACCAAGATGCCCCATCACTTCTCCCCGATCGACACTCCGATGCCCCATTACTCCTTCCAAATCCAAACCAAGGTGCCCCCATCCATCCCTCCAGATCCACACATAGATGCTCCATGTGCTCCCTTCAGATCCACACCCAGATGCCTTATGCCTCCCTCCAGATCCACTCCCAGGTGCCTCCAACCATCCCTCCAGATCCACACCAAGGTGCCTCATGCCACCCTCCAGATCCACACCCAGGTGCATCATGATCCCTCCAGATCTACACCAGGTGCCCCATCCCTCCCTCAAGCTCCACACCCAGACACCCCATCCCTCCCTCCAGTTCCATACCCAGATGCCCTTTCACTTCCCTCCAAATCTACACCCAGGTGCCCCACCCCACCCTCCAGATCCACACCCTGATGTTTTATGCCTCTCTCTAAATCCAAACCAAGGTACCCCCATCCCTCCTTCCAGATCCACACCCACATGCCCATTTACCGGGGCAAAGGCAAACCTAATGAAGCAGAGCGATGGACCAAGGGACGAGAGCAGCGGGACGAAAACCCCAAGAGTTCCCTACTGGAGGTTGTTGCTTCTGACAGTCCGTGAAAGACACGTGGAGAAGGCCAGATCCCACGTCAGAAGGCTGCATTGTGTTTCAAGAATGCCAGCGGCCCTCCCGGGTGAACAGCTAAGTTGAGGAGGCGAGGTCAAGCATGTGGCACTAATCTTGACTCGTGAATTGGAAATCGCAAAACCAAGAAAGAAACACACACAGCTGGTGAGTTGGCAAGCAACCTGAGAGACTGGTGTGTGTTGAAGTTTCAAGTAGCAACATTATATCGCAAGTGAAGGCTGCATGCGTGTGGATGAGATGCGAAGAAAGGCAGACCTGTGAATGAACTTTGAAACAGAGTGGTCTGGCGAAAGGCAGGAGCCCACTCAAAAGTCTCTGTGAAAGATACATTGTTTGAAGCGATAAAGCGAACGAATGGCAAAAGTGAAGTAAAGGGAAGAGTGAAAGTTAAACCGTGAACCTTGAGTCAAAGTGTTCCTGCGTGGTCTGTAAAGAAAACCATGCACATTTGAATGTCTTTGACATTCGAAAGTGGTCCGAGCCTGACAGAGGGAGACCTGAAGTGTAATAAGCTTGGCGAAGGGAGCCCCCTTGCAAGTTTTGTTGAACTTTGTTGAGAGAGGTCTGAGCCCGACAAAGGAGAGGTCTGAGCCCGACAAAGGGGTACCTACATGAACATTTTGTTGAAACATTATTCGGAAGTCAGGAAAAGAGATTTTAACGTGGAAGGCCAGGCGGGTCTCGACCCACATTGTCAAACTGTTTATAGTGTTAAAAGCCGAGCCAGAGTGTGTCATCCTGCCTAAAGGGACAGCCTTACTCTGTGAGGTCTAACGTGGGGTGGAGAGCTGTTCAACCACATTTATTCTTTTGAACACAAATTATACCTTTGCATACATTTCTCCATTATACACTTTTTGTACAAGTGATAGGTCAGGCATTAGGTTTTGTTAGCATAGGCCATTTTGATTTGACAGACTCCACTAGGACTGTTTTGTTTATCGTTTGATGGCGAGACAACTCCCATTTTAGTCATAGGGCAAATTAGGAGTTTTTCCAGCCCCAACAACTTCAATAAAGGTTTTACAAATTATACCCATTGTGTCAGTGTCACACTTGTGATACCCTACAACACCCCGACACCTAATGCCTCCCTCCAGATCCACACCCAGGTGGTGCCCTCTTCCCATCCTTCAGATCCACACAAAGGTGCCTCATGCCTCACCCTTGATCCACACCCAGGTGCATCATGCCTCCCTCCAGATCCACACACAGATACCTGATCCCTCTCTTCAGAGCCACACACAGATGCCCCATCCTTCCCTTCAGATCCACACCCAGAGCCCCATACTTCCTGCCAGATCCACACCCAGATGCCCCATTACTTCCTCCAGATCCACACCCATATGCCCTATTACTCCCTCCAGATCCACACCAAGAGCCCCATCACTCCCTCCAGATCCACACCCAGATGCCCCATCCCTCCCTCCAGATTCAACCCACAGCCCCATCGTTCCCTCCAGATCCACACCCAGAGGCCCCATCCCTCCCTCCAGATCCACACCCAAATGTGTTATGCCTCCCTCTAAATCCATACCCAGGTGACCCTATCCCTCCCTCCAGATCCACACCCAGATGCCCCATCCCACCCTCCAGATCTACACCCAGGTGCCCCCACCCCTCCCTCCAGATCCACACCCAGATGTGTTATGCCTCCCCCTAAATCCAAACCAAGGTGCCCCCATCCCTCCCTCCAGATCCACACCCAGATTCCCCATTACTCCTTCCAGATCCAAACCAAGGTTCCCCATTGTCCCCTTCAGATCCACACCTAAATGCCTTATGCCTCTCTCCAGAACCACACCAGAGGCCCATCCCTCCTTCCAGATCCACACCCAGGTGCCCTCTTCCCTCCCTCCAAATCCAAACCCACGTGCCCCCTCTCTCTCTTCTAATCCACACCCAGATGCCCTATCCCTAGCTCTAGATCCACACCTGGATGCCTACCTCCAGATATACACCCTGAGCCCCATCCCTCCCTCCAGAGCCACACCCAGATATCCTAGCCCTCCCACCAGATCCACACTTAGATGTCCCATTCCTCCCTCCTGATCCACATCCACAGCTCCATCCGCCCTCCAGAGCCATACACAGATGCCCCATCCTTCCCTCCAGATCCACACCCAGATGCCCCATCCTTGCCTCCAGATCGACAGCCAGATGCCCCATTGTTCCCTCCAGATCCACACACAGATTCCCCATTCCTCCCCCCAGCACCACACAGATGCCCCATTCTTCCCTCCAGATCCACACCCAGATGGCCCATCACTCCCTCCAGATTCACACGCAGGTGCCCCATCCCTGCATCCAGATTCACACGCAGATGCCGCATTCATCCCTCCGGATCCACACCCAGATTCCCCTTTACTCCCTCCAGAACCACACCCAGATGCCCCATTACTCCCACCAGATTCACACCCAGAGACCCATCCCTTCCTCCAGAGCCACCCACAGATGCCCCATCCTTCCCTCCAGATCCACATCCAGAGCCCCATCGTTCCCTCCAGATCTATACCCAGATTCCCCATCGTTCCCTCCAGATGCACATGCAGATTCCCCATACCTCCCTCCAGATCCACACCCAGAGCCCCATCCTTCCCTCCAGATCCACACTCAGATGCCCCATCCCTCCCTCCTGATCCACACTCAGATCCCCATCCTTCCATCCAGATCCACACCCAGATGCTCCATCCATCCATCCATCCACATCCACACCTAGATGCCGCATTACTCCTTCCAGATCCAAACCAAGGCACCCCATCCCTCTCTTCAGATCCACACCCAGATGATGTATGCCTCGCTCTAAATCCAAATCCAGGTGCTCCAATCCCTCCCTCCAGATCCACAACCAGATGCCCCATCCCACCCTACAGATCTACATCCAGGTGCCCCCACCACACCCCTCCCTCCAGATCCACACCCAGATGCCACATCCCTCATTCCAAATCTTCACCCAGGTGCCCCACCCCTTGCTTCAGAGCCACACCCAAATACCTCATCTCTCGATCCAAACCCACACCCAGACACCCCACCCCTCCCTCCGGATCCACACCCAGGTGCCTCCATCCAATCCTCCAGATTGCCACCCAGGTGCCTCCTTTCTCTCCCCAGATCCACAGGCAGGTACCCCATCCCTATCTCCAGATCCACACCCAGTTGCCTCATTCCTCCCTCCATGTTCACAGCCAAGCACCCCATCCCTCCCTCCTGATCCACACCCAGGTGCCTCATTCCTCCCTCCAGGTACACTCCCAGGTGGCTCATTCCTCCCTCCCTCCAGATCCACACCCAGATACCCCATCCCTCCTTCCAGATCGACACCCAAATGCCTCATTCCTCCCTCCAGATCCACACCAAAACACCCTATTCCTCCCTTCAGATCCACACCCAGACACCCTATTCCTCCCTCCAGATCCACACCCAGACACCCTATTCCTCCCCCCAGATCCACACCCAGGTGCCTCATTCTTCCCTCCAGATCCACACCCACACAACCCATCACTCACTCCAGATCCACACCCAGACACCCTATTTCTCCCTCCAGATCCACACCCAGGTGCCTCATTCTTCCCTCCAGATCCACACCCACACAACCCATCACTCACTCCAGATCCACACCCAGAAGCTTCATCCCTTCCTCCAGATCCACACACAAATGTTCCCGGCCAACCCCCTCTACGGAAACCAATCTAGGCACCTGTTAGTTAGCCCACAGACCCCCTCTTCATTACTGTTATATAGTGATTGGGGATGAACGCAGAAACCTGTGATGTAAGATGGAATGTTATGGTGTGAGTGAGGCAATGCTTGTGGTGAAGGTTCTAGACTCAGGCAGTTGGAGAGCCCCTGCCTGGGTGATGGGAGTCAGTTGTTCCTACTGATCTATCTATATGTAACATGAGTATCTATAATAAAGTAACTTTCTTGCCCTCTGCCCTCACATTAGCCGCTTACAGAATACACAATTCCCCTCCTGCCAGTTCCTTCCCCTCAAGATGAGGCGATGACCAAGGACGTAATATTCTCAAAAGTCACGTGACAAGGAGGAGGTGGAGAGCATTGCTATGGTCTGTTCTTGGATGAGAATTAGGGCCTGATTCACAGAACGATGGGATTGCGCCATTATGAAACACTTCCATGAATCAGGCCCTTAGTGTTTACTTCCGGTTCCATAAACAGAAGGCAACGCTCTGCCTCCTTCTCATCCCGTGGCTTGGAGGAGAAATACACACACTTTGTGCACAATTTACAGGTACCCTCTTTGTCCCTGTGAATTGTGCAGAGTGTATGCTAAACGCAAGGACCAAGTGTAAATGGCATACATTCTACACAATTTAAGCAATCCCCTCCTTGTAAATTGTGCTGAAAGTGTGCTATTTATCCTTCCTCCTTGCGAATAGACACTACCATTCGTTTGGAGCATAGGAAGAGTACAGGGACTGTAAAGAAAATATTTGCAGTTTGCAGAATGAAAGGTTTATTCAGTGCCATGCAATCTTGCAAACTGCAGCACGCAATTCTATTCCCTGAAACCAGAGCACACAGCTCATGCTGGAAGAACGGAAAGAAGGAAAACATATTAGTGTGGTACCCAGGCCAGGAGATTTATATTGTGGCAGCTTTTATTTATACTGGCAAAAGAAAATGCCCACAAAACGCACTCCTCTAATCCTCGCCCTGTAAAGCTGTGACCCGAGATAAACAAAGCCTGACAGCCGGCCCTCTAACAGCCAAGACGGAGCTCCAGCGGCTCACAGGAAGTAAACAAAGGCCTCTACCAGCCAAGACAGAGCACCGGCAGTTCCCTGGAAGTAAACACCGCTAGGCTTCAACCACCCGAGACAGAGCTCAAGCCGCTCACAGGAAGTCAACGCTGCTAGGCCTCACGTTACCCCAGAAACCAAAGAGTTCATGAGTCGCACTAGTGTTCCTCGGGTGGGTGGCGCACTTTAATGCTTTCCACTTTAATGCTATCCCAATTACACTCAGTCTTGTCAGTCCTGTCATCACTTATGCTACATACATGCCAACATTCTGTGACCAAAAATCTGTAGGAATCTTAAAGTTTCAAAAATAGTCAGACGAGGAGGTAATGATAGGAATAGGGCATGTCAGCAGCCCATTGTCATTGAATGCGCCCGCCGCCGCCAGTGCATTCAATGACAATGAGGCGCCTGCCCCGCTTTCTGCCACCACGCCAGCTTGGGGGAGCCCTTGAAAGACTGCCCCGAGCTGGCGTGGTGGGGGGATAATGACGCCTTTTGTCAAAGGCACCCGCGGCGGAGGGGCGCATTTAGCCTGCCACCGTGGGCACCTTTTACATGAAAAGCCTGCATGCCACGCCTTCTCCTGCTACGACAGTTCGGGGGAGCCCTTGAAAGACTCCCATGAGCTGGCGTGGTGGGGGCTGATGGCGCCTTTTGTGAAAGGCACCCACGGCAGAGGGGCGCATTTAGCCCGCTGCCGTGGACGCCTTTTACACTAAAAGCCTGAATGCTGCGCCTTCTTCCACTACGCCAGCTCAGGGGAATCCTTGAAAGACTCCCCGAGCTGGCATGGTGGGGGCTAATGGTGCCTTTTGTCAAAGGTACCCGCGGCGGAGGGGCACATTTAGCCCGCCGCCGTGGGCGCCTTTTAAATCAAAAGCCTGCATGCTGTGCTTTCTCCCGCTACGCCAGCTCGGGGGAGCCTTTGAAAGACTCCCCTGAGCTGGGGTGGGCACAAAATAAAAATGATACAAAAAATAATAATAATAATTTATTTTTACAACAAATCGGTATTTGTTGCCAAGAAATCGGTAGGTGGTAGGACTGCTTAAAAAGCAGTATCCTACCGCCGAAATCGGTAGGGTTGGCAAGTATGATGCTATCCCTGTGTTTTGCTTGTTCTCATTTTACTTTTTGTAAAACAGTGATAGTGCCAGAAGGATCTTTAGAAAAAACCTGAGAAGTCGAGACTAGAGCTGTATCTAAATAAACATTGTTTTATTTTTGTCAGGGTTCCATTAGATGTCTCTTTGTCTCATCATATATTGATCTCGCACAGGAACAAATATTCCAGAATCCCCATTAGAGCGAACAGTTTTCATTCCAAATCGGGATTCTCTTTAGCACCTCGGAACCATGGCATGTCTTTGTCTACGTGCTCCTTCAGAGAACGCTATGGGTTGCCTTGGAGACGCTGGCACTCTTTGCATTCACGTAGGCGTTCAGGCCTACGGCACCGTGCTGTGCATGCTGTCAGCTGACTGGTATTTAAGCCCTGTCCCCACGCACGGCGGTGCTTCTGAATTTGTAATTTCAAAGCTTCGCATTTTCTTACCTTGTCTTCTGGCTCCTTGAATCCCTGGTCTGCCTTGTGACTTTCCTTGCCTTGTTCTTGTCATTGTCTTCGTCTTACCTGCTCATTGCCAAACCCGGAACGGCCACGGACTGCATTCACCTCATCCCTCAAGTCTTACCTGCTCATTGCCAAACCCAGAACGGTCATGAATTGCATTCACCTCATCCCTCAAGTCTTAACTGCTCGTTGCCAAACCTGGAACTGCCACGGACTGCATTCGCCTCATCCCTCAAGTCTTACCTGCTTGTTGCCAAACCCGGAACGGCCACGGACTGCATTCGTCTCATCCCTCAAGTCTTACCTGTTTTTGCCAAGACAGAAGTCTCTTGGACTACTCCAACTACAACCTGTGTCACGTCTTCACGCTGTTACTACTGAAAGACTCTAAGGAACTGAAAGGACATTCGCGCATCGGCACAAGGATCAAAGGACATTAGCGCAACGGCGCAAGGATCAATAGACTCCTTAGGCGTCCTCGTGCCGGCGGGAATAGGAAACAAGATATTGTGTTTCCGGGACTACCACTCCATTACCAAAATGTCACCTGCAACATCTATCTAGATCACTCATTTGGTAAGCACAAACATTTGGTTCTTCCTTCCTCTTACTATTCTGTACTCCTGGTAATAGTTACCTTTCGTGTTTCAGGATACTCACCAATTTAGCTTGGAACTTTTCAGTCCCAGTCTGAGTTTCTTGCATGTGAGTATCGGTTCATCACCTTGTTTTGAGATTTCATTTCCTTAAGTCATAGCCAGCTCTCTAGGTACCAGGGTGTACTATTATTTTCGGGCAATACTCACCTCAATCTGTCTGTCACGGATGGCACTCTGTAAAGAGTGGCACAGGACACCCAGGAAGGGTTTTGGGTGGTTGTGCCGAAGTAAGGTGGACAGATAAGTACACACACAGCTGAAAGTATTGAGAGTGAAGAATAGGCAAGTGTAGCAAGGAAATAAGGTACAAAAGAATGGATTCCCTCTAGGGGTGTATGCAGATATAGGAAAAGAGTATTCCACGGACTTAGGAAAAACTCTAGCCTTCTGCACAGTTTGCTATAACAGAGGCCCACGTTGATTGCTCATGGCTTGGAACAACAGCTATGGGTGTCTGTAACACAGAAACGAGACAAGGGAAAGGGCAGAGGTTGCCTGACGGAAACCAACAGACAAGCTCTGTACAAGGGGTCTACAAACAGAACAAGAGAAGACACTAACAGACAAATCCAGGAAAAAGGAAGTTGATAGCAAACTAGCAGAAGGAAATGAAGGGAAAGTTGTATAACGGGATTGCATTGGGATAAAGGACAGAGGGTTAAAAACAAGTAAGAAAGCAAGGGAGCAGCAGTCAGGAAACAGGGGGACTGCAATAACTGAAAGTAAATAATGTTGGTAAACTGTTGTGGATTGCAGAGGACTGTAGGGTACAAGGTTGAGAGCTCAGAGGAGCTGGAAAGCAATGAGCAAGCCCAAAGGAGCAGGGCTATAAGGAAGGGAGCCCAGAGGGAAAGGGCTTAGGGCAGCGGAAAGAAGCAGGCTGCGCGGCAAAGAGCCAGAAGGACCAGGCAGCAAGGAGTAAGCTCAGAGGAGTAGGATCGCTGACTGTAGAAGGCTGCAGAATACTGTAGAAGGCTACTAGGCTGAGAACCCAGCGGACAAAGGCTGTAGGTAGCAAGCAGCAGAGCGTGATCGGCTGCATAGTCGGAAGCCCCTAGTACAAGGGCTGTTGGCAGCGGAGGGAAGCAGGCTGCGCGGCAAGGAACCAGAAGGACCGGGCAGCAAGGAGTAAGCTCAGAGGAGCAGAACCACTGACTGTAGAAGGCTGCAGAGTACTGTAGAGGGCTGCTAGGCTGAGAACCCAGCGGACGAAGGCTGTAGGCTGAAGGCAGCGGAGCATGATCGGCTGCAAGGCAGGAGCCTGGAAGACAATGGCGGAAGATAGCAGCGGAGCGTGATTGGCTGCAAGGCAGATGCCCGGAAGGGCAAAGGCGGAGGCTGGAAAGCAGCAGAGCGTGATCGGCTGCAAGGCAGGAGCCTGGAAGACAAATGCGGAAGGTAGCAGCGGAGCATGATTGGCTGCAAGGCAGATCCCTGGAAGGGCAAAGGCGGAGGCTGGGAAGCCGCAGAGCGTGATCGGCTGCAAAGCAGAGAGCCCGGCAGGGCACTGGATCCAAAGCAGGAGTAAGGAGGAACAGCATACAAAGATCCGTAGCTCGAAGCAAAAAGGTGACGGAAGGACTCTAAATGCAAGAGACTGAGCTCCTACAGGCAGCAGCTTTTATACCGCCCAGCCCAGCACAGAGGCAGGCTAATTGGTCACACCTGGATCAGCACACCTGCATACAATCTGCCTCCTCCCTCTCTGTTCCTGAGCTGGTGGAAGCAGAGCTGATCCCTAGGGCTTCTGGGGATTGTAGTTCCGATGATGATGAATAGGAATGGCCAGGAATAGATAGTTATAGCCAAGTGCATTGTGGTAAGTGTAGTGTGTTGGGAAAAATAGAAAAGCACCAAAGTCTCGCAAATGGGAAACAAGGTCCAAAAAGTGAACAACAGTTGATCCAAGAGTTCTCCGCAGAAAAATGAATAACAATTAGTCCATATTGATCACCAATGTATGCGCCCATGGCGCAGACATGACACTGTCCTTTTGTACTCTTGAGGGGTATATTGTCAGAAAGACTCAATTGCATCACGACGTGTCAAGCCACTACTACTGCATTTAGCTCTTGGGCCCTAACAATTTCATTCTAATTAGATATAAAAAATGATTGTTGTTGTTTAGTTATGAAAATACAAATACAAATCTAATTCAATAAAACATGATGCATTCATTCAAACTCCATACATACCATTCAATTCTAAAACAGGTAATTATTATGAGAACTCAAGGTTTTCATGTAAACTTTTTCAATTCCAATGAATTTAATCACTAATTTGGTTCGCTAATAATTGTCCACATTATAAACATTATCAACTATAGGTGTCCCAAAATATAGTTCTTCCATTTGTAAAGGACTTCCAATGTATCAATCGTTTCGACTCAACAGTGTCTGGTAGATTTCTTCCAGACCATTGTATGTGTCTTCTTCAGGATATGTGAACATTTGTTTCTGAAAACAAACAAATAACATACTATTAAAAACTTATTTTGACAGCTCATGTCTCTTCTCTCCAGGTTTTTCTTCTTGGAAATACTGCAATCGGGCAGCGACTTTCATTGTCTTGCTCATACCCCAGTTTTCTAATTTATAAACACTAACAAGGGTGCATTCACATCTAATCCACTATGTGCCATGAAGACAGTATCAAATAAGATCTCTATCTGTCTACCCTTAATTTAAGGACAATCATCCTAAGTGTGATTATGCAAAAATATACAATAACCAAAAACATGCGTGACCTCTTGTGACAATCTTTGGGCATGCAGGCAGTTGAAAACGCTTCAGTAACAAGCCCGGCTGGATCCCATTCGTAGGCAACATGTCTTAATCAGTACTGTTAGAACATAAGCCGTCTGGCATCTTTCCTATGGGCAAGAGTCCAGTCGGCTCCCAATACTTCTTTCTTGCCGATTCATGTAGTCTAATCTTGATGATAGATCTACTGAAACAGATGTGAGAAATAGATGTCCAGCTGTTACTGAAAACGACTAAATTCCTATGTTAACCAAACAACAGGTTTGTTTGTCATGCAATGCAAAACCGAAATTTGTCTTGCAATGCTCAGTGGTTTATACAGAGCACTTTTAAAGATGTCTTAGCCATACTGCTGTGCGACCAATCAGTATTCATATACTGTGGGTATACATCATAGAAATAAAAGAAGGAAAGCAGGAGAAAGAGCGCTGAAAAACCCATGATCTTATCCTAAAAAATATATTTAGACCGTATACATAATGGATGTACCTCAGATTCTTTTCTTTGAAATGGCATCGTCTTAATTGCCTTCAACGTCCATTGTAGATACGATCCTCCGATTTTCAGTTCAAAGTGTGTCACTCTAGACCGCTATTTTCGTTGGTGCAGCATCTCTGCCCGTGGCTGCTTGTGTGCGCGTTCGGGTGGGAGCCCAATACCAATGTCCTAAATAGCATGCGTGGATGCAAGACCTGTCTTTGTTTATCTGTAGGTCAAGCCAAAACCAGAAATTATCTATCTATTCCGTCTGATCTAGAATGTAATGTTATCTTGATCTGTGTAGATGCTCTTACCTGAAAGACTTGAAAAACATCATTGCAGTGTCCTCTATCCTCTCTGGAATCTGCGTGTATATATTGACCCGGAATCCTTATCGCTATGGCATCAGATTCAGTTTCTTACAGTGAGGAACAACTAGCGGAAGCTATTAAGATCCCTTCCTTTTTTGATAAACTCCAGATAGACAATGTCACTGGAGACTACTTGAATATAATGAGTGACAGTATTTTTTTTTTTTTTTTTTTCAAAGTATTTTATTAGTTTCGTGGTAAGGTGAAACAATACAAACTCGTGAATTAAACAAGTGAAGAAGAAGGAAAGAAAGAATGAGATGGGGAGAAAAAGAAAACAAAAGGAAACTTATCTTAAACAACGATAGTCTTCGTGTGATGTGGTAAGTGAAGTTCGTGATGGTGGTTCAGTCCAGAGTGTGGCTTCTCAGGAAGTGGAGGGGAACAGCTGCAGGAGGCATATACTTTGTGATGGTGGGAGCCTGTTACTGTGAACCGCAACAAGTGTTCAAGGGGGCTTATGGTCCGCATTGAAGAGCATGTTCGTCAGAAGGGCCCTCCAGGCGACCAGGGAGCCGCTTGTAGCTTCTCCGCTGGATGTAGTTCCTTCCTGCCAGGCTCTGGTCTCTGCAGCCGTCCACCTCGCCATTTCGTTTAACCAGCGCTCATGTCTGGGGCCCGCTGGTGTCTTCCAAGCCATCGCTATGGTCCTTTTGACAAGTATACATGAAATGTCCATTAGTTTCACGAGGTGTTTGAATTTGCTCGGTCTGGGGTATGTACCCAATAGGCACTCTCCTGGTGACCATTCGTATCGCTCCATGCCGGCGTCTCTGCAGGATTGCTTGGCTTTCGACCAGAGTGTCGTCACTTTGGTGCAGGACCAGAACATGTGGATCATGTCTGCCCTGTCGTTCCCGCACCATGGGCACACCGGTGGGACCTTCGCGTTGAACGAAGCAACTCTGTGGGGGGTCATGTAAGTTCGATATAGGACGTTCAGCTGTATCTGGCCAAATCTGGAATTTCTCGACACTGAGTGACAGTATAATATGCTTAAAAAAGAAAAAAAATTGAACAGAAATGCACGGCCATCTTTTGGCCAAGTATCTTAAAAAGAACTTTATCCCTACTGGCCTTTTGGTTCGCAATGAGCCATGCCTCTTTGTGGACGACATTGAATATAAAAATGCCTTTTCAGGCATTGGAACCAAGTGCAGTAGGGATTGAATGCTCCTTACAATTAATACTGCCTTGGAAAAAAGTTTGCTAGTAGAGGAAGAGATCCAAAAAGATGAACAAGCTTTTAACTCAGATACTACAATTGCTAATATTAAAGAAACATTGGAAATCATTCAAAAACAAGTCGTCGAGTTCATTAAAACCACGACTGCCAAAAAAATGGAAAAACTAATAAAAGACATTAAAGGTTTCTCTAAGGAAACAGCATATCCCTATTTAAATGCAGAATACCAGAATACCAGGGCCCTTCATATTGGAGAGACCCGGATAACAACACTCCGGGTACACCCAATCGCAAAAAAGTGACCTTCTCCGATACTTCGCAGAACCGGAAGTAGCGTCATCGCACAGGAACGGGAAGAGCACGGCGGCCATCTTTAAAAACACAATCCATTGCCATCCTCACCACACAGGACCCTATTGTCGTGAATAGATTCACCTATTACATCACTATGCCTAAGAAGAGTGCGGCCCGCCAGCGGAAAGAAAGATTTAATGAGGATGAGCTAGAGATGCTGGTTGTAAAACTGCAGGAGCATGCTGGCATAGTATTCTCTAATAACATGAAGAAGGAGGCAATACTGAAGAAGAAGGAGACCTGGGCACTTGTTGCTCAGAAGGTCAGTGTTGTTGGGAACACCCCACGCACCATCAAAGACTGTCGCAAGCGCTGGGACGACCTGCGACTGAGAGTCCGAAACATTCTCTCAGTGAACCGGAGCCAGGCAATGGGAACAGGAAGAGGTCCCAGATTGTCAGTCTAGAAAAGTAGACACACCTCGAACAGAAGGCAATGCAGGATAATTGGTTGGCCGAAGACCAACCGCCTCATTTAAAGTATAAAGAATATATGCCCATTACTTATTACGTAGCTATTAGCTCAACTAGAGTGCGGCCATTTTAAGGTAACCAGAATCGCCATTTTGTTTTCTCTATGTTTCTCTTTAACATCGCCACTTTTGTCTCATGTAAAACTGCTTTGCTGTAGATATTATTCCGCTTCAATGATCCAAGGTTATTAAAGACATGTTGAAACATTGCGCGAGGAGCCAGATAGAAAAGCCTGTTTTCCTCCATCACATATCCTTGGAAGCAGGGAGCAAGGCATTCTTATCAGTACATGGATGCCAGTGAGTTTCCTTAAAAAAATAGCAATGCATGAAACTAATATTAAAGGGTTTGAATTATGTTCTTCTTTATGGCCCCCCTTCTGAGCGCTGTGAGCCCCCGGAGAGCAAGCTGACCTCTAGAGCGTGAATCGAAAACAGGAGATAGTAAGGCCTGGAATGTGCCAGTCCCCCTACACGCAGCTTGTCCATGAAAACAGAAGCGCTGTGTTCTCACAAATAAAGAATAGTGCCTTTAAATTCGAGATTGCGAACTGGTACTAAATATGGTGATCTAAAGTGTCATATTCGTCACCATGGGCAATCATCGCCTCCACTATTAAAGGAATGAATTAGGGGCAGCATTGAATGTGTCAAATGTGTCATTACTGATTGTAAAATGCTCTTTTTGTATATATGTAACTGATGTACGATTTTCACTCTCTTGCGTCCCCCAAGGTCTGTTAGACACACGTCGCGGGGCGTGGGACCATTTGGCCAACTGAGACTATTTGTTTTTGCAATAAACCCTAGATTTTGGGAATACAACCTTGTGTCTGGCGTATCAGTTCGTGTGTGGTGATTGTGCCTTGTTTCCACATCCTAGGGTCCCTCAGGGGCCCCTTCAAGATGGCGCCCGAATAGGGACCCTCCCCCACTTGTTCCATCGTGTATGTTGCAAATTGATGAAGGCGGCAAGAACGGCGAGGACGGGAGCGATCGAGCCGGGATCAAGAGGTGTCCGGGGCGCCCTGCGAAAGTGATGAGACTCCTTTGCAGATCTGCACACAGCTGATCCCTGATCGACGTGCCTGGCCAGCGAACAAGGGGGCGAGGGTCCCGAAACGAGGCAGTGCCGAGATACGCAGACACAACGTCATTGGTTGCGTCAGTATACAGATGAATTGTGTCTTGAAAAGACAAATTGACTAATCAGGTGAGTCGTGCCCCGATTCGTAAGTAATCCTGATATTGGTTGAGAGTTGATTTTGAAAAATCAAACGCCCAGAGTAAGTTTGATTAGCCAAGGGTAAGGTTAAAACATGCCTGGGGTATTGTCCACCTTAGCAGGTTTTTTCCACTAGGCAAACAATCTTTGGAAACTGGCCAGGTTGCGCCTCCGGGGGGAACACCGGCTTATGATATGCATATGAAGTATGGTGTGGGAGCGATAATGTTTTGTGAAATTTGGCATACGCAAACCAGAAAGCAGGAAGACCTTCAATGGCCAAGGAATGGTAGTTTTGAGATGGATCGGATAGATAACCTGGAAAAGGTTTTGATAAGTAAGAAAGCGCATCCTGCGGCACTTGATATTCTTATGGATTGGAGGAGGAAAGCAATGCTCCGATTTAGAAGTAGAGAGAAACATGCGCGCAGGCATAAGCCATAAGCAGAGAGAGAGGAGGAAAAAGAGGAGGAGGAGTGGAGCAATAGTTTGAGAAAGGCAAATAGACGCAACCAGTTGAATATTGAAAAAATATATCCACAGAGAGAGTTACATTCATCAGATGAATTAATAAACAAAATACTAACCGAGACAAAACAAGGCCCGAGAAGTGAAACTAAGAAGACCACGTCAGTAGCCGCCACTCAACCCCCTCCTATTGCTCAGCCTGTCCCAAATCCAATACAGTCACAGGCAGCGTTAGTAATTGTACCGCCCTCTAGTCAGCCAGCCCTGAGTGTTTCGCAACAATCACAGCCCCAGCAGATCTCTCCCGTGCCCACTGCCCCTTCCACACCTTCCACTCAAGGGGGTATTTCTGTTCCGACTGCGCCCCCCATAAGCGAATTAGAACAAAGCGAGTGTGTGAGAGTGACCCGCAGCGCGATTAGCAAGGAGAGAAAGCGTGAGCTGCAAGAGCAGGCGGAAATGTATATAGACGAGAACGATGGGACGACCACGTTAGCGTCAATACATGACTTCAGGAAGAGCAACGAAAAACAGGTATTGTTGGAATGCATGGGGGAATATTTGTCAGCGCAATGGAAAAAGTTAGTTGGGAAGTTACCACCTCAGCGATTGTTGGATTTGAATGCATTGGCCCGTTGTAGAGGGAAAGATGAGGAAATAGAAGAGCATGTGAAGTGACTGTTTGAATTAAAGAATGAACTTGATGAAGAATATTCTGAAATACTTGCCACAACGGGGTACAGGGGGAAAGATATTGAGAGAAGTAGGAAGAAAGTGACGGGGTTTTATATGCAGAAATCCTTGCTACCACCGGGACAGATAGGTGATAGGCAAAGATTGCGAGTGTGTATGCGGAAAACAATGAGATGGATCTCAAGCCCAAGGATTTCTGTGGGTGAAATAAATGAGATATGTAATGAGTACCCTTTACAAATAAGAATAGAAGCCCTGCAAACAATAGTGGGAGTGTTACTTCAGCAGGTAGCAGGACATAACAGGGGAAGGGGAAATGTGCAGAGCAGGAGCAATTTGAATATGCATGGAGGGCCTCAGGGGTTAAACCAATGTGCATATTGTAGAGAGGAAGGACACTGGCAGGCACAATGTCCACACTTGCAAAATAGAGGCGGATATGGTCAGAGGAGACAGCACAGAGGGCATCCAGGAACAAATAGCCATAATTGTCATGATGCCTACTCCCGGAGCACCAGGCCAGGCCCAGCACCCCCAGAAGCAGGCATCATGCGCTCGGGTAAAAGCCCAGTAGCCCCTTATGGGGGCTCTTTGGACTCAGTCCTGGCGCCTTTGGCGCCAGGCTCATGTTGGACATCAGTCCTGGCGCCATAGGCGCCAGGCTCATAAAGGGAGGTGTTTTGTGCACTTACCTGATGCAGATCATGCTGCACGCTTCAGGCCTCCCTGAGACCTGAAAGGGACTATTTTTTCGTAGGGACTATTTTTTCACTCGGGCGTGGCCATGGAAGGATACATACCTAGTTGGGGAAGGATACATACTTGGGACTTCTTTGGAGGCTATTTAAGCCACGCCCAGACAACAGCTCATGCTTCTTGTTGTTCTGCTTCCTGCCGCTTAACGCTCACCGTGTCTGCTCCTGCTCCTTGACTCGAGCCACGCCTGCCTCGAACCTGGAAGACCTGCAAGGAAGGAAGAGAAGAGAAAGGTGAAAACCAAGGGCTATTTCAAACTTCTTACCTGCATCTGGAATCTTCTCGCCAGCATCCCTGAAGAAAGACTTCCATTTAAAAGCATCGCGTTGCTCGCTGCAGCGCCACGCTTCACTCACCTGTCCTCGAGACATCTCCCGGCTCCATCGCGGCTGTCAGCATCGGACGCCACATCTCTGCACCTAGGGGAGAGAGGAAGAAACAAAAGGTGAGCAGAAGGAACACAGAAGGGAAGCCTGATTAACAGCCATAATACTTACCGGCTTTTCTTCCACATTTCGGGTCGGCGCCGCCCCGTTGGCAGGTACCGTACCCCGGCCCCTATGGGGAAAGGACAAGAGACATTTCTGGGGAATGATAAGGACATTTAGAGGGATCGACCTCATCACTACTCACCTCGGCAGTTTAACCCCTCAACGCATCGCCTTCATTCTGCACCTGAAATAAAGGACAGATCACAGGTTAGAAAGACAACATAAAGGGGGCCTCACTTGAACTTTGAACTTTCATACTTACGGCGCATCGCTCAGGAAAGTCAAGTGAATTTTGCCAGCGCCATTCTGAAAACCAGTGAAGTAACTGGACGAACGCGCGCCCCTGCACCAGAAGCAGGATGGAGAGTTCATCCTTCCAAACCATAAGGTGAGCTTAAACCGGGGTTTGGAGGAAGTTAGAGAGGAACGAAGGGGGAAAAGGGGGAGCTAGCACACTATTCTGCAGACTGTTAATCCCCTTTCTCATCTGCAGAAGGATATTCCTACGGGCCAGGCAAGCACGATTTGGAGGTCCTGTCCAATCGGTGTTCCGGGTCCTGCGCATCACGCTAGAAGAGGCCACAGCAATCCAGATTAGACCAGCGCCCCCGTGGGAACCAGGTGAGCGTTACAGAACACAAAGCCTTCCTACAAATTCCCATCCAGGCGCTATGGAAGCTTCCGAAAACTGACCAGTTGGCCCAACTACTGTGGGAATTACGGGCCGAAGTACACGCCGCTCGTCAAGAGACTAGTGCCCTCAGGAGGGAAGTGATTGTAATAAAGGATAGAGCTGATGACCTGGCTAGACAGCTTTTGCAAGGTCAAGCTGGACAAACTCCTTTACCCGGTTCCGGGGGGAACCCCGCTCCTGTGGTTTCCAGTAACCCGGTGCAGATTAATCTACGTGGAAACATGACGCTGGCCCCACCTGAACGCTTTGCTGGGGACCCCAAACGATTCACCGTATTCATGAATCAGTGTCGTTTGCACTTCCTATGCAGACCTGGGGCCTTCCCTAATGATCAGACCAAGGTAGCCTTTGTGTTGTCATATCTCAGCGGCTGTGCTGCCGATTGGTCAGTCCCACTGGTAACTCAAGATGACCCGATTCTTCGTGATTTTCAAGGATTTCAAACAAGCATGGAAAGGTTATTTGCTCGACACTCCCAGGGACAGGCTCTGGATGACAAACTTCTATCTCTGCGACAGGGCAATCAAGACCTTCTATCCTACATTGCAACCTTCAATAGACTAATTGTGGAAACTGGTTGGCCAGAGGATAAAAGGATCACGTTATTCTATCGAGGTCTACTCGGAGAACTTAAAGATGTCCTGGCACAAGTTGTAAATCCGCTCCAAGAATGCACTGAATATATAGACTTAGTGGTCCAATTGGATCACAGGCTGCAAAACAGAAAAGCAGATCGGTCCAAGTTTGAAACCCGGGTGTTGGCCAAGACCCATGCTAACCCCAAGGGGGCTGATGGCTCGGAGCCTATGCAAATCGGAGGGGTTAAAGGACCCCTAACTCAATAAGAACGGGAAAGAAGACGACAGATGCAATTATGCCTTTATTGTGGGTCCTCTGGACACTTTCTACGAGATTGCCCGGTTAAGCCGCCCAAGAAGGTGGTAGGAGCCGCTGATAAAATCCATGGAAACTCTGTATCGGGAAACGACCACACCCGGCAAGCGTAGGGGTCCGCTTGCCGAGCTTGAAAACTAACTCTCAGACCTCGCATTTCATTGTGCCAATGGTCCTCGTAGATCCGGAACAGCCTAAACGGTTGCATGCTATAAAGGCATACATCGATAGCGGGGCTATAGGAAACTATGTGGATCGAGAATTGGTCTCTAGGATAAACCCCCCTCTGCGTCCTAAAACCAACAAAGATGTCATCACCACAGTAGATGGAACCGAAATTGCCTCTGGACCGGTAACACATTCCACAGCTGAGGTGACACTTGTAGGTCCGGATGGCCATCGAGAGGCAGTTGTGTTTGATGTAATCAAGGCTCCACAGTTTCAGCTTATTCTCGGAATCCCTTGGTTAGAGACACATAATCCTCTAATTGATTGGCGAGCGAAGAGAATAACCTTCCCGGATTGTGCACAAACCTGCTACCCAGAAAATCCAAAGATTAATCTAGCATCAGTAACCTCGGTCCCCGTGCAACTACCTCCAGAGTACCAAGACTTTCAGGACATCTTCCAAAAGGAACAGACCAACACGTTACCTCACCACAGATCGTACGATTGCCAAATCGATCTGGTGCCCGGTGCACAACCCCTTTGTAGCAGGATTTACGCCCTTACTGAACCAGAGAATCTGCATTTGAGACAATATTTAGATCAATACCTCGCCAATGGTTTCATTTGCCCGTCAAAGTCCCCGGCATCCTCAGCTTTGTTCTTCGTGCCTAAAAAAGAAGGCGACCTTAGAACTTGTATCGATTACCGCGCATTGAACGAGATAACTGTTAAAAATCATTACCCTCTGCCTCTGATCCCTGAACTCCTTGACCAGGTGAAGGACGCTTGCGTATACACCAAGTTAGATCTCCGGGGGGCTTATCATCTGGTACGAGTAAAAGAAGGCGACGAATGGAAAACGGCCTTCCGTACAAAATATGGACTATTCGAATACCAGGTGATGCCTTTCGGGTTGTGCAACGCGCCTGCAGCCTTCCAATTCTTCATGAACGATGTCCTTCGGGAACTCATCGATGTCTGTGTTGTCGTGTATATCGATGACATTCTTGTGTACTCCTCTTCGGAATCTGATCACAGAAAGCATGTCAGGACCGTCCTAGAGAAACTGCGCCAGCACAAACTGTTTGCCAAGCTGGAAAAATGTGTTTTCCATACCACTGAGGTTGAGTTTCTCGGATTCATCCTGACACCTAAAGGGGTCCGAATGGATTCACGGAAAGTGGATGCCATCCTCAAATGGCCATCACCTAGTTCGGTGAAAGGTGTCCAAAGCATGCTTGGTTTTGCCAAATTTTATCGCAGGTTTATCCCGGAGTTTTCACGTGTGGTGCAACCCATCACTGCACTCTTGCGAAATAATAAACGTTTTGAATGGACCGAGGAAGCCGAACAGGCCTTTCAGGAGTTGAAAGCTAAGTTCACGTCCGCACCTATTTTGAAGCACCCGCGTCCCGATCTCCCATACATAGTCGAAACCGACGCGTCCAGCTTAGCCATGGGAGCTGTCCTGTCTCAGAGAGACCCTTGAACAATATCTACGATGTATGTTGCACCAATCGGAGGGTAATTGGAAGGACATTTTATGGGTGGCTGAATATGCATACAATAACTCGATACACTCTGGAACTGGTCAGAGCCCCTTTTATACCCTATATGGACATCACCCTCGTACTTCAGACTTGGACTCACCTCTGAGCCTTGAAATGCCCGCAGTGGACCATTTGCATTCTACGATTACTCAAGCCTTCAAGGATGCAACTGCACATTTGTAACATGCGAAAGGGAAATACAAAAAGAATGCGGATCTGCATCGAAGAGAGGCGCCTCCATACCAAATAGGGGATCAAGTATGGTTGGCTACCAAAAACCTATCACTCAAGGGGCCTCAAACTTTTAATCCAAGATATTTAGGCCCTTACTCGATCAAAGCTATAATCAACCCAGTGGCAGTCAAGCTCGATCTACCAGCTAACATGCGGATTCACCACGTTTTTCATGTGTCACTTTTGAAACCAGTGCACCCAGGAACCAGATTAACAAAGCCACCAGAACCGATTCAGATAGATGGGGAGCCTGAATTCGAGGTGAAGAACATTTTGGATTCTAAGATCTCAAAATCAAAACTTTTCTATCTAATTGATTGGAAAGGGTACGGGCCTCAGGAAAGGTCTTGGGAACCCAGTGATCACGTACATGCACCTCGGCTGGTAAAAAGGTTCCATCGGAATTTCCCAAACAAACCGAAACCTCCAGAAGGAACGACCTTGGGAGGGGCCTTGGGGGGGAGTGCTGTCATGATGCCTACCCCCGGAGCACCAGGCCAGGCCCAGCACCCCCGGAAGCAGGCATCATGCCCTCGGGTAAAAGCCCAGCGGCCCCTTATAGGGGCTCTTTGGACTCAGTCCTGGGGCCTTTGGCGCCAGGCTCATGTTGGACATCAGTCCTGGCGCCATAGGCGCCAGGCTCATAAAGGGAGGTGCTTTGTGCACTTACCTGATGCAGATCATGCTGCACGCTTCAGGCCTCCCTGAGACCTGAAAGGGACTATTTTTTCATAGGGACTATTTTTTCACTCGGGCGTGGCCAGGGAAGGATACATACCTAGTTGGGGAAGAATACATATCTGGGACTTCTTTGGAGGCTATTTAAGCCACGCCCAGACAGCAGCTCATGCTTCGCGTTGTTCTGCTTCCTGCCGCTTAACGCTCACCGTGTCTGCTCCTGCTCCTGGACTCCAGCCACGCCCGCCTCAAACCTGGAAGACCTGCAAGGAAGGAAGAGAAGAGAAAGGTGAAAACCAAGGTCTATTTCAAACTTCTTACCTGCATCTGGAATCTTCTCGCCAGCATCCCTGAATAAAGACTTCCATTTAAAAGCATCGCGTTGCTCGCTGCAGCGCCACGCTTCACTCACCTGTCCTCGAGACATCTCCCGGCTCCATCGCGGCTGTCAGCATCGGACGCCACATCTCTGCACCTAGGGGAGAGAGGAAGAAACAAAAGGTGAGCAGAAGGAACACAGAAGGGAAGCCTGATTAACAGCCATAATACTTACCGGCTTTTCTTCCACATTTCGGGTCGGCGCCGCCCCGTTGGCAGGTACCGTACCCCGGACCCTATGGGGAAAGAACAAGAGACATTTCTGGGGAATGATAAGGACATTTAGAGGGATCGCCCTCATCACTACTCACCTCAGCAGTTTAAACCCTCGACGCATCGCCTTCATTCTGCACCTGAAATAAAGGACAGATCACAGGTTAGAAAGACAACATAAAGGGGGCCTCACTTGAACTTTGAACTTTCATACTTACGGCGCATCGCTCAAGAAAGTCAAGTGGATTTTGCCAGCGCCATTTTGAAAACCAGTGAAGTAACTGGATGAACGCGCGCCCCTGCACCAGAATCAGAATGGAGAGTTCATCCTTCCAAACCATAAGGTGAGCTTAAACCGGGGTTTGGAGGAAGCTAGAGAGGAACGAAGGGGGAAAGGGGAGAGCTAGCACACTATTCTGCAGACTGTTAATCCCCTTTCTCATCTGCAGAAGGATATTCCTACGGGCCAGGCAAGCACGATTTGGAGGTCCTGTCCAATCGGTGTTCCGGGTCCTGCGCATCACGCTAGAAGAGGCCACAGCAATCCAGACTAGACCAGCGCCCCCGTGGGAACCAGGTGAGCGTTACAATAATAGAAACCATATACAGCAGCACCAGAATAGTCACAAAATCAGGGCCAGGTGCCGAATAAAAATGCTTTTACTCAGAGTCAAAATCATCAGGCCAATCAAAGTGGAAACAGAGGAAGAGGGGGAAATATTTTTGATACTCAGACAGGTGCATACTATAGTAATAGTAGTGATTACACCTCGGATGATGTGTTGTTACCCCAATAGGACAGCCCAGGACAGGGGTTGGAACCAGTATTCAGTCCTGTGAATCAGAAAGGACCCTACGTAGAAATGAAAGTTGGGAATGAAGAGCATATATCCCTCGTAGACACGGGGGCACAGAGGTGCTCGATAGAGCATCACTTGGATCCAGATATACCTCTGTCAGCGCGACAAAATATCTCAGTAGGATTCGCAGGCACCCCAGTAATAAATCTCGAGTCCAAATCAGTAGCAGTGACAATAGGGCCTTTTACTGAACATTGTCCATTTCTTTTGACAGAGAATTGTGGGGAAAACCTCCTAGGATTGAATCTATTGAAAAAGCTAAGCGCGGTTATCCACTGCACACCAGATGGGGTATTTTTTACTATTTCTCCTCAGAGTGGGCCGACTTCTGAATTTGTGACGAAATCTTTAACAGGGGAATTGAGTGAGGTGCCAACTTGTATTTGGGCCATGAATGACAATGATGTGGGATGCTTGAAAATAAAGCCAGTGATAATTGTTTTGAAAGAAGGAGTGACGTTACCACGTATTCCACAGTATGAAATTTCAGCAGAAGGGGAGAAAGGATTGAAAAGTATTGTTTCTGATTTGATGAAATTGGGAGTGATTGAAGAAATTACAGGCAGTGTATGCAACAGCCCCATTCTTCCAGTGTATAAGAAAGGGGGTAATGAAGTACCGTACCGTTTCATAATTGATGTCTGTGCACTAAACAAAGTAGTAGATCCCCAATTTCCGTTAGTGCCAGATGTCACTAAGATATTGACAATGATCCCTGCATCGGCAGAATAGTGTTATCGATTTGAAGAACGCTTTCTTTAACATTCCAGTACACAGAGAAGGCAGATATTTATTTGCTTTCACTTTAGGAGGACGATCATTCACATTCACACGCATTCCACACAGCTATACTGAAAGTCCGGGCATATACAGTAGAGCATTGAAAGAACAGCTAGACATGTTAGAATTACCGGAAGACTGTGGGCCTCATCACGACTTTGGCGGTAACCCTTAAATCCGGCGGTCGCACTATTACTGCCGGATTTAAGGGTCCGCCAAATCAGGACTTCGGCGGATTTCGACCCAGCTCTGAGCTGGGGGGAAATCCACCGAAAATTTGCGCTATTCCGCCGGCGGTAAGAGCGCGAAAATTCCCCATTGAGCCCAATGGGGAATGGGGCATTCCCGAATGGGCTCAATGGGGAATGGGGATTAACATTACCGCTGAACTCGTGATCCAGCGCTATTAGTGCCGGGGAGTTTGGCGGTAGGGCTAATACCGCCGGCGGTTATACTGCCGGCGTTACCGCCAAAGTCGTGATCAGGCCCTTTGTGTTGTTGCAATACATTGATGATTTGTTAATCGCTGCTGACACTTAAGAAATGTGAAAAAAAGTTACTGTCTCATTATTGACCCATCTAGCTGTGCATGGCCATAAAGCAAGCTTAAAGAAATTCCAGTACTGTCAGAAAGAAGTGGCTTATTTGGGTTACTTACTTTTGAAGGAAGGGAGAAGATTAACGCCAGAGAGGATAGAGAGCATTTCTGGTATGCCTATTCCAAAGACGCAGAAAGAAGTCAGAGCTATAATTGGCATGGCTTCATATTGCCGTCAATGGATTGTGAACTTCACCTTAATTGTAAAACCAATGGTGGAATTGACAAAAAAGGATGCTGTGATGCCTTTGCAGTGGAATGAAGAATGTCAGAAAGCATTTGACTCGCTAAAAACCATTTTGAGTTCTGCTCCAGTTTTGGGCACACCGAATTATGAAAAGGTTTTTAGGCTGTTTGTGCATGAGAGCGAAGGATGTACGTTGTCTGTCCTAACACAGGAACAAGGTGGAAGAAATAGGCTGTGCGGTTATTTTTCTTCCGCGCTGGACCCTGTAGCGCGCGCACTACCACGATGTTTGTGAGCTGTTGCAGCGGCTGCTGCGTCAGTGAAACAAACGGAAGGGATGGTATTGGGGCACACTTTAATTCTAATGGTGCCACATGCCGTAGATGTTCTACTCAATAGAACGCAGACGCAACACCTCACCTCTGCTAGATTGACTAGATATGAAATTGTATTGTTCACCCCCCATATCCAAATCATGAGGTGTAGCGCTTTGCATCCAGCAGAATTAATGCCAATGTCCGGGGAAAACATTGATGAGACTGAATCTCCTCCCATGATTGCTTAATGGTTACTGAGGAAGAAACAAAAGAGAGAATTGATCTACACGATACGCCACTAAAGGAACCAGATGAAGAACTGTTTTGTGATGGTTCTTGCTTTAAATTACCTGACGGCACTTCAACCGCCGCATACGCTATCACCACGTTAAAAAGAATTGTGGAAAGTAAAAGAATCCCATACAACTCTGCCCAAGCAGCAGAGATAATTGCCTTAACAAGGGCTTGTGAAATTTCAGAGAACTTGAGCGGAAATATCTACACTGATAGCCAGTCCGCCTTTGGCGTGGTTCATAACTTCGGCCGACTGTGGGCCGAGAGAGGGTTCCTAACATCACATGGGGCTAGAATTCAACATGGCTCTTTGATTGTACGATTACTGTCTGCACTTACGTGTCCAAAGCACCTGGCGATAGTGAAATGCGAGGCGTATAAAAAGGTGGCATGCAGAGTGGGAGAAGGAAACGCATTTGCAGACAGAATTGCAAAACAGACTGCCACTGATTTGAATACAAAAATGTTAACAGTACAATCAAAGGAAGTACCCTGTATGATAGAAATTAGAATTGTAACTGTTAGAGAGATGCAGGCGGAAGCTACCGCCGACGAAATACAGGGATGGGCCAAGGGCACTGCAGAACTAGACTTGGAGGGTTGTTGGGTGGACAAGAGGAGCGGGAATTGGATGTTGCCGAATGCTTATGTAAATGCGATGGTAACAATGGCTCACAGTCCCACCCACATCTGTGTGAAGAAAATAGTACAACATTTAGCCACGGTCTGGGAAAATCCTCTCATAAAAAAGAATGCCGAAAGGCTAGTACAGAACTGCATAAAGTGCCTACAGCACAATGTGGGGAAGGGAACGGTGACTCTAACAGGAAGTTTCAGACCTCCCTCTATGCCATTCGAAGTGATCCACTTTGACTTCATAGAAATGGAGAGATGCCAAAACCTGAAGTATGTTCTGGTGATCATATGTGCATTCAGCAAATGGGTCGAAGCGTATCCATTGAAAGACTGCAGAGCCATGAGCACGGCAAAAGTAATGCTAAAAGAGTATTTCTCTCGCTTCGGTCTGCCCCGTGTCATATGGTCGGACAATGGTCTGCATTTTGTAGGTGCAGTAATATTGCAGATTTGTGCAGGTCTCCAAATCGATAAGTGATTCCATTGCTCCAGGCATCCCATGAATGCCGGACTTATTGAACATCATTACGGCATCCTGAAATCCAAAATAAGTAAGATTCGTGCAGGCAGCAAGCTAAATTGGGTAGATGCATTGCCAATAGCGTTACTGTGTATGCGAACATCAGTGCAAGCCAGAACTGGGCTCTCCCCATACGAAATCATAATGGGAAGACCAGCGAATGCGTGGTGTGCACCCCAGCCGAAAAGAATGAGAGAGGTAGAATACCCTGTACTCAGCATTTATTGTAATCTGTTAGTAAAAAAACTGCGTTTGATTCATCAGCAGGTGCAGGAGGCATTACCGGTGAGGTACACTGGTCCAGGACATGCATTGGAGCCTGGAACCTGGGTGCTGATTAGAAATTATGAGCGGAAAACATCGCTGGCACCCAGGTGACGTGGGCCCTACCAAATCCTTTTGACCACACAGACAGCGATACGCGTGGATGGGCGGAAAGCATGGATTCACGCCACGCACGCCATGAAAGTCCCACCGCCATTTGACACTTTGACTGATCGGGACAAAGACCAGAAAGAGACAGCAGCGGCTCCAGAAACGAAAAATGCAATTGCCAGCTCTTTGCCACAAAAACTGCCTGATCCTGAAACAAAGCCTGATGAGATTGCCATAAGAGAGGAAGGGCAAAGGGCACCCCAATGTTGTCCAGCAGATTCTGCATCACTGCTGGCCGATATCAAGCGTATACCTCTGTGGCACCCACCATCTTCTGTTGCGCCACAGCCTGCATCGTCACCTGGGCACTCATCATCATCTGCCATTGTGTCCCAGGCCAACTCCAAGCTTGAGACCGGAAGTGCACCCGCACTATTTGTCGACCACATGATACCGGGAGCAAATCGGTATAACCTGCGGGGCAGAAAAAAGGAGTGATCACATCTTCAGCTTTTTGTGATTTTATTGCCTCTGTTTCCTATTCTCGGATGAAGTAGGAACCGGAGGCCTAGAGGAGAATGGCATGAGAGTTTTGCAAGCAAGACAGCTCAACAAACACAACTCCTCAGTGCTAAAACCATGTGCCCGGAACCCGAGCGAACAAGCGGGGCGCACATGGTACAAAGGCAACTGCTCTGAAACTCTAGAGCAATGTGCAAATGCACTGGAATCTTACCAAACAGATAAGCAATCCAGGCTGAACGAGAACTGGCATGGAAGGACTGTAGACATTTATCGAACTCTCTGACATCCCAACAAGCGCATCGGCAGGAGATATTCACGACGAACACGGCGAGAGCAGAACGACGAGGGAAGATGCCGGAGCCAGCCAACGTCTCCTTCTGCACCAATGCTGATAGCGAGTTAAACGCAGTACATAGAAAGGTGAAAAAGGGACATGGTCGAAAGAATTGTATGTTGGGTTTAACGATAATAATGTGTACAATGAGTATATTAGCCCCAATATTGACCATATCAGTATTATGGTACCTAGAGGAAATGCACCCCCTTGAGGTAGTGTTGCCTATTGTGAACATTTCCATGACGGAAAGCCCAGTCCATGTGATTTCCTATGCCTTGTCCCCAATGGAAGAGAGACATAGGGAAGGATATGGGAACAACACTCCATATTCCATAAAAGACGATTAATTACACCAGCAACAATGCCACAGGATAGATTGTCTGTACCTTATAAATCTTCTGTGATCACGTTCCACATGAACCCAGAAGGGAATAAGGATGCAGAACCCCCTTCATATACAGTGAATTATAACCCTCATTCTGTCCAATTCTGTTTAAAGAAAAACGGTTCTTTCCAGGTAGGAACATTTACCAGATGCAGGAACATAGCATTCCTTGATAAAGAAGTGGAACCAATATATGTGGGAGATCCTGTGTACTTTATATGTGGAGAGAAAGCCTATCCTTGGTTAACTAGGAACTGGGGAGGCACGTGTTATTAGGCTTTCTGTTTCCTGGGGTGTTTCTTTTAGAAACATCAGACATAACCAAATTGACCAGGTCACGACCTCGCCGGAATATTGAAGATGGGTTGATTGTAGGGGACAAAATCATTCATACCATTTTAGGGCCAGGCGATAAACTCCTATAACATAAGACGACTGTCTAGAATATTGGAATAAACGATAAATGGAACCACCGACATATTATATAATATGACTCTTGAGGAAAAAGGAATTAGATTGATGTCACTGCAAAACAGAATGGCCCTTGACATAATCTTAGTTGATTGCGGCAGTGTTTGCAAAATCGTGGGATCAGCGTGTTGCGTATTTGTAAGTGACTCATCCCCCACGATTTTCGAAGCGATAAGAAAATTGCATGTATTAAGCTCTGACCTTCACCCTCCTGAGAGTGGTTGGGAGTTAATTACAAGCTCCTGGTTCTGGGAAGTGTTACGGTCCTGGGGATGGAAGCTATTTGCAATTTTAGTAGCATTTTTAGGAATATTCATGACGTGTTGTTGTTGCATACATTGTCTCCCCATAGTATGCACAGAAATTAGTGAGGAATGTGTTCAAATGGTAGAACGAAAACCCATTACTAGACCAAATACCCACAATGATAATGGACCCAAAACAATTAAAGAATTCATGGCAATTAATATCGATGATGAAAAGGAGGAATCTGAGAGCGTATATGAGTCAGAGTTCAAATCAGATTCCGAGTCTGATCTAAACACTTAGTCGGAGGAAGATGCAATGTATGGATGAGGCGTTTGGCATACGGCCAAGAGGAGGGTTGTCAGTCTAGAAAAGTAGACACCCCTCGAACAGAAGGCAATGCAGGATAATTGGTTGGCCGAAGACCAACCGCCTCATTTAAAGTATAAAGAATATATGCCCATTACTTATTACATAGCTATTAGTTCAACTAGAGTGCGGCCATTTTAAGGTAACCAGAATCGCCATTTTGTTTTCTCTATGTTTCTCTTTAACATCGCCACTTTTGCCTCATGTAAAACTGCTTTGCTGTAGATATTATTCCACTTCAATGGTCCAAGGTTATTAAAGACATGTTGAAACATTGCGCGAGGAGCCAGACAGAAAAGCCAGTTTTCCTCCTTCACATATCCTTGGAAGCAGGGAGCAAGGCATTCTTATCAGTACATGGATGCCAGTGAGTCTCCTTAAAAGAATAGCAATGCACAAAACTAATATTAAAGGGTTTGAATTATGTTCTTCTTCACGGCCCCCCTCTTCTGAGCGCTGTGAGCCCCCGGAGAGCAAGCTGACCTCTAGAGCATGAATCGAAACCAGGAGATAGTAAGGCCTGGAATGTGCCATTCCCCCTATGCGCAGCTTGTCCATGAAAACAGAAGCGCTGTGTTCTCACAAATAAAGAATAGTGTCTGTAAATTCGAGATTGCAAACTGTTACTAAATATGGTGATCTAAAGTGTCATATTCGTCACCATGGTCAATCATCGCCTCCACTTCAAAGGGAATGAATTAGGGGCCGCATCGAATGTGTCAAATGTGTCATTACTGATTGTAAAATGCTCATTTTGTATATATGTAACTGATGTACGATTTTCGCTCTTTTGCGTCCCCCGAGGTCTGTTAGACACACGTCGCGGGGCGTGGGACTATTTGGCCAACTGAGACTATTTGTTTTTGCAATAAACCCTAGACTTTGGGAATACAACCTTGTGTCTGGCGTATCAGTTTGTGTGTGGTGATTGTGCCTTGTTTCCACATCCGAGGGTCCCTCAGGGGCCCCTTCAAGCTCTCCAATCAAGCTCACCCCATGGGAGGACATCTGTGCCAGCATAATAGGGATGTAGGGGATAGAAGGTGTTGGCGGGATGGAGTGTGGCGCCACAACATTGGGCGATGGAGGTGAGTGTCCTAAGAAAACATTGTAATGCCAAGTCTGATGAAAGTCAACCAATATGTCAGTCCAAGGAGTCAAGCCATGGTCCAACACACACACACTCCCAGCAAAGTAGGCGGACGCATCACAGACCCATGCAGATGCCTGCTTCAAGGCAATGCCGTACCTCACACATACCACACAAAGTTGTAAATGCCATGAGTCACACAGCGTGCAGGCCCAAAATACCATGCATGTCAGATAGCATTGCTTTTGGCCAACATGAGTGATGCCGACGTATGCCTACACAACCCACCCATGTATCAAACAACGTGCTCATCCAAACACAAATTCCTATTACCCCCAATGTTGTGGATGATCAATTGTCCAAATGTATCTATGATGCCTATCAAAACATCACTCATGCCGTCCCTCTCTTCGACCCCCACAGGCTCCGACCATGACAGCGATGGGCAGGACGCAACTGCACAGACCCAAACCTGGAAGAGGTCCCGCGATGATGCCAACCGTCCTTCGACCTCGAGGGGACAACCCAGGGGCCGCTGTGCACCAACTGGCCAAACACCCCACGTAGCCATTACACCAGTGCCACCAAGGCCCGTAGAGGGCGAAGCACCCCCACCACCCATCGGCCATCCTGATGAATCAGGCGAGGCACCACAGTCAGAGGAGTCCAGTTTGGCTGGGGAGGTGGCAGCAACAGTACCCTTGGCTGTGGAGGACCCACAGGACGACATATGGGTGCCCATTGAGGACAATGCATTGAAAGTGGTCTGTACTCCAAGTCCACTGGCATCCCCACTAATATCAACACTCGATACAGAGCACGCCACCATCCCGGAGCAGTCTGGTCAGGAGCAGACGGAGAGGCACTTCAGTCCCATTTCGACAACTAGGGAGGCTGAGCAGGCTGGGTAGGACAGGCAGGGACCAACAATCTCCACAGGTGCACCCGCAGGGCCGCAGCGGTCTGACCTGCTTACTGCCCTTATGTGGGAGTTTGTCGAGGATAACAGACTGGCCAGACAGGAGTGGCGTGAAAACTTTGCCTCTCTAGGCAGGTCCATCACGGACAACACTGCCTCCATGGCCAAATCCTTTGCTGACAACACCAACCGCCTCTGCGAGGAGGTCCCAGCCCTCCACCAGGTCTTAGGCCGCATAGCGGATGCCGCCATGGAGGCAGGGCATCCCGCTTCACAATCCCAGCAGGCGGCCACCCCGTCTTCATCCAGTCGACCCAGGCAAGACATGCCGCCACCTGGACCAGGGAGTGCCAATTGATTGTCAGGGTAGCCTCATGTAGGCATTGTAGACTCGATGGGACACGTGTGAGGGAGTTGTGGGGGGAGCGGGAGAGGGTGAGGGTGTGTGGGGGAGTTGTGGGGGGAGGGGTTGAGGGTGTGTGTGGGAGTTGTACGGGGAGGGGGTGAGGGTGGTGGAGGGTTTTTGCACTTACGTTTACATTGTTATATTTAATACAACCGTTTGTGAAAAACAAGACCTGAGTGGACATTCATCATTGCGCATGTGTCATTAATTAATTTACAGTGCATAGTGTACATGTACCCCCACACCCAGTGCCCTCTGTCCAACCATCACATCACCCTCTGCTGCCATGTGTGTCAGAAATATTGTGCAATCACTGACTGGCGCACATCACGTCCCTCCTGTGCATCGGCACCGGGATGATGTCCAGCCACATCTTCTTCTTCCCCTTCATCATCACCAGGTGGTAGCAGTTCAATGTCAGGGGGCAGGGGCACGTTCCGGCAGATGCACATATTGTGCAGCATGACACATGCCATGATGATCTTGGCCACCTTCTCATGCCTGTAGAGGAGTGCTCCACCCGACCGGCTGAGGCAGCGAAATCGTGCCTTCAACAGGCCAAAGGTCTGCTTGATGACCACACGGGTACGGGAATGGGAACGATTATAGTCCTCCTCGTGCCTGTTCTGTGGGTTTCGGACAGGGGTGAGGAGCCACTGCTTCAAGGGATAGCCACTATCACCTGCATCAGAGGCAATAAAAGGTAAATGTTAGTCAATTCATGATGGACAGCTGTACTAGTCACACATGCCTGCAGTTTATCGTTGCCCACATGCACATGTTCAAGTTATGTTATGTTATGTTACTTTGCATTTATATAGCGCCTTATACAATATTGGTATGGTCTCAAGGCGCTGGTAGGTTGAAAGCCCTCGGGAACCGAAGTTCAGGTCAGTAGAGAGAATAGAGATAGTCAAAAAGGTGCGTGTCAGCACCGGATATGTGTGCAGCTGGTGTGGCATTCATATGATAGCTGCTTCTTAGCAGTAGGTGTGGAGGTTGAGGGATCAGGAGTATGTGTTCGTTCTGGCAGGTTGTTATCCAGACCGATTTTGGCTACGATAGGCCTGAGGAGAAACTTCCAGGCTGGAGGTTGTGTAACCAGCAGTGTTTAGTTAGAGTGATGGGGAGTATGAGGCAAATGATGGTATGAGAACAGCTATAACGAATGGTGTCATATTATCGCTGTGTTCTATTTGGGTGGTGATGTAAAGAAGAGAGTAAGCGTGGAGATGAGAATGTGGTGGTTTAAATAGGTACTTGAGATCGACCCTACTCCAATAGTTCCATGTATTCCGTCTGTTCCAAGTACTCCGACTGTTCCACGTACTCCGAAAGTTTCAAGCACTCCAATCCGTTCCTTTCAGTGCCCTTTCAAACGTTCTATGCTCTCCATACCATTCCATGTAGGTCACGCCATTCTATATGCTCCAATCCGTTCCATGCATTCCAATCAGTTTCATGCACTCTAGTCTGTTCCATGTACTCTAGTCTGTTCCATGCACTCTAGTCCGTTCCATGCACTCTAATCCGTTCCATGCACTCGCATCCCTTCCATGCACTCGCATCCCTTCCATGCACTCTAGTCCGTTCCATGCACTCGCATCCCTTCCATGCACTCACATCCCTCCCATGCACTCGCATCCCTTCCATGCACTCGCATCCCTTCCATGCACTTGCATCGCTTCCATGCACTCCTCTTCGTTTCAAGCACTCCAACCCGGTCCTAGCACTTCAACCGTTTAAAGTACGCTAACCAATTTATGCACTGCTCCTTCATTCGTGCTAGCCAAGTTATCCTTTTTCATGCATCATCCATCCACATACATCGTCTTCACACGTTCATCCACTTAGCTGGTTACACCCATTTCACACGTTTCACCTACTTCACTCGTTTCACCCACTACACTGGTTCCGCCCACTTCACTGGTTCCGAAACACATCACTCGTTCATCTGCCTATTTCATCCATTCAACCATTTCTCCTGTTCCACCCACTTCCCCCATTCTACATCAGTTCACCCGTTGTATCCACATAAATCACCCATTCCTTCCACATAGTTCACGCGTTCCTTCCACATATTACATCACTTTCCTTCCATGTATTTCACTCGTTCCATCCACATACCTCACCCCTTCCATCCACATACCTCACCCGTTCCATTCACATACCTCACCCGTTCCATCCACATGCCTCACCCGTTCCATCCATATACCTCACACGTGCCATCCACGTGCTTCATTCGCTCCATCAACATGCTTCACCCGCTTCATATACATACTGCATCCGCTCCATACACATGTTTCATAATTTCCATCAACATACTTCACCCTTTCCATCTAGATACTTCATCCTGTTCATCCGTTCCACCCAGTTCATCGGTTCTACCCAGTTCGTCCGTTCCACCCAGTTCGTCCGTTCCACCCAGTTCATCCGTTCCACCTAGTTCATCTGTTCCACTCACATACTTCGCCTGTTCCAACCTCATACTTCTTCCGTTCCAACATTTTCCATTTGATCCATCCACTGCGCCCGTTCCATCCACATGCTTCCATCCACCCTACTTTTGTCCACAAACCCAGTTCATCCGTTCCACCCAGTTCATCCGTTCCACCCAGTTCATCCGTTCCGACCAGTTCATCCGTTCCACCTAGTTCATCTGTTCCACTCACATACTTCGCCTGTTCCAACCTCATACTTCTTCCGTTCCAACATTTTTCATTTGATCCATCCACTTCGCCCGTTCCATCCACATGCTTCCATCCACCCTACTTTTGTCCACATACTTCATCCATTCCTTCATCATACTTTACCCGTCTCGTTCAAATATAGCACCCGTTCTTCCTGATCCATCCTCCGTTCCTCCCACCCACTATACACGTTTCTTCGCCGTACTACACCTGTTCCTTCCAACCAACTTCCCTCGTTCCCTCTAACAACTTCACTCGTTCCATCCTCATACATCGTCCGTTTGCTCCTACACCAGACACCCGCTCCGCACTCGACACCCGCTCCGCATTGGACACCGGCTCCGCTCTCTACACCTGCTCCTCACTCCGCATTCTACACCCACACCTTGCTCTGCATTATACATCCGCCCCACACTCTATACCCGCACAATACCCTGAATCCGCTCAACACCACTGCACCATACATCAGCTCAACACCCTAGATCTGCTCAACACCCTACATCTGTTCAACACTGTCACGCCCTACATCTCCTCAATACCCTACATCCGCTCTATTCTATTATCCGCTCACATCCTACATCCGCACCACAACCTATATCTGCTCCACGACCTCATCCGCTCTATGTAGTCATCTGCTCTACGCACTCATCCGCTCTACGCACTCACCCGCTCTACGCACTCACCCGCTCTATGCATTCGTCCGCTCTGCGCACTCGTCCGCTCTGCGCAGTCATCCGTTCTGCGCAGACATCCGTTTTGCGCACTCATCCGGTCAGCGCATTCATCCGGTCAGCGCACTCATGCGTTCTGCGCACTCGTCTGCTCTACGCACTTATCCGCTTTACGCGCTTCATCCACTCCATCGACTTCATCCGCTCCACTCACTTTGTTTATTCATTCTGCATTATTGGTTCAGCCTATGTCATTTGTCGCACGCACTCGATCCGTTCCGTGCTCACCATCTGTCCCATGCACTACCCCTGTCTCATGTACTCGGCTCGTCTATTCTTTAATCAACTATATCAACTTTATTCCTCATGTGCACATTGATCCTCTTGTCTATAACATTTATTTCGTCCATTTCATTAATTTCATCCACTTCACTGTTCTCGTACAACTTATTCTTTTTATCTACTTTGCAGGTTATTTTTTTATTTTATTTATTTATTTTTTTAAAAATGTTTAACTCATTTTATTTTGTTTGTCCATTTTAGCTAATCAATAGAGGTTATTAGTTTCCGATTTCTCGCTCGGATCATGATGCTGCATTGCTATTTATGCTCAAGCATTTGGTAAAGTCATTGCAGTGCAGTTATCAAGTTTGAGTTAGTTTGAGTTCGGGGTCTGTTTTTAGGGGAAGAGCCAAGTTTTCTGTAATTTTAGCAAAGACAAGAGGTCTTCAGTGAGTCGGATGTGGGGTGGGAGTGCGTTCCACAGTGTGGGGGCCAAGGCTGAGAATGATGAGCTTGATCTTAAAGTACGTGCAGGGTGATAGGGTTTTAGTTTGTCTTGAAGATATTGTGGTCCGGTTTTATGCAGTGCTCGGTGAGAAATGCATAAGGTTTTGAAAGTCACCCTTCGGGCAACCGGAAGCCAGTGCAGAGTTTTGAGGGTGGGGAGATGTGGTCTCTTGGCCCAAGTGCTAGTAGCAGTTTGGCTGCAGCGGTTTGTGCTCTCATGGATGTATTTACGCCATCTCCAGCCCCTCAATGTGTCCTGTGTCATGGACTAATGGTGTGGGTTGCATCTTCAAGATGATACATGGTGTGCACTGACGTCTTGTTGCACTTGCATCGTGTATTCATACAGCTGTGTTCGTGTCAGAATTGTGATGTGTTGTGTTCTGTGAGATTTAGTTAGATGGAGCATTGGCAGCAGTCTGTGCATTATTGTGCAATCAGCGCTGATCATTCCCATGGTGACATGCAGCACTCCTGTGGATGTGGTGGCCCTGTGACAGACTGTGGATTCCCTAGTTGGTTCAGTTTAATGGACTCCCAGGGATGCTTATCCTGTGTGGTGATGTGCTGGAGACAGCAACATAGTGCATATGCACTGCATGGTGCAGGATGGCGTTACAGGGGGTGAGGGCCGCTGATGAGTGGTGCACGTGTTGTGTGATGTCGGGTGGTTTCCAGGTAGTCATGTAGTGATAGGTGTCAACCTTACTTCATTTGTATGGGATTTGGGTGTCATGTACCGTGTGTGATGCTTTGGGGCACAGTGTTAGGTGATGTACACATCGTGCAGTCACACCAAATTTGGCAGCATGGTGGTGTGTGCATCTCTCCCCCCATTTCAATGCCATGTGCCAGTCATGCAACTTACCAAGCAGCCAGGCACGTCGTCCAGCATGTCGCTCCATGAAGCGTGGTAGCGTGGAGTTCCGCAGGACCATAGAGTAATGAGTTGATCCGGGATATCGGGCACAACAATGTGTGATGATCTTGCTGGCGTTGCATAGCATCTGCACATTGATGGAGTGGTATTGCTTGCGGTTGCGGTACGCCACCTCCATGGCATGCGGGACCACCAACTCCACGTGGGTGCAGTCGAGGGCACCTACACAATTTGGCATGCCTGCCAGTGCATGGAAGCCAACTTTTGTATCAAATATCTCCTGAGGAGTGCGTGGTAGGGATATGTAGTCCCTTGTGTGCTTGAGGAGGACATCCAGCACTTGGTTCAGTATCCCAGAAAATAAGGGTTGTGATATGCCATGCATGTGCTCCACTGTGTGCTGGTAGGTGCCTGTGGCAATGAAGTGCAGCACAGACACTACCTTCAGTAGAGGGGGGATGGCAGTGCGTATTTCTATGAGGCTGAAACTGTCATTGTGTATCAGGTCCACAATGGTGGTGATGGTGTCCCGTTCCAGACGGTACAGGGTGTGGATCTGCTCAGGGGTTAGGTTGAAAGGACTGGCTCTGATGCAAGGAATTGGGGGCTGCCTGCATGGTAACGGTGGCTGCACTGGTGGGGCATGCTGGGCCTTTCTCACCCTCCTTCTCCTCCTGCGTCTCCTCTGTGGTGCCGGCTGTTGTTGTTGTTGCTGCTGTTGTGGCAATGCAAGCATGTCCTCCAGCTCCAGTAATGCTACTACTATTGGAATCATCTTGGTGTGGGAGGGGTTGTGGTGCGTGGGTGTGCTCCTTTTGTAGTTGCCCAGACTCCATTGCCTCTACCTGTGCCGATTATGTGCACCTGTGGCAGTTGGGATCACTGCACATGGCATTTTACGGTAGGTCTGCGATACCAGTATTTACGGCATGCTGGTAACCACTTTTAACGCCTTAATGGAGCCGTTATTTGCATGTCTGCTTAACTTGTGATCTCCTACAGTTTACGGCATGCCGCTAATTCCGGCATGGTGGCCCGCATGCCCACGCACATGCTGCTATTAGAGACGCCATAAATTACGATGCCGCTAATAACGGTCAGGCAGGTCAGAATAGCCCGTAGCAGTAATCGATGCCGGTAATCCTTTACCGGCATCGTTTGCCCCTTAGCACCAATCTCGGAATGACCCCCTTGGTCTGTGACTGGCCAGTAGCCCAGAAGAGAAAGTCAGGAAACAAGGCCACCTGACCCTAATGGGGAAAGAGGTCCAAGAGACCATAGCACTTCCCCTTTGATCAAGAAAAACTATGCTATGCTATCCAACCTTGGTTTGACTCAAGAATTTGACTTCAGTAGACTTTTTCATTGATTCCTATCATACTGAAGTGAGACAAGGATCAGAACATCTCCATGCTCGCTCATGTGGCCTGTGGAGCATCGGGCATGTTCATGACTGATCACTGGTCCTGGGAATATGCTATTCCTCGACAACACAAAACCACTGTTCTACCCTTTGAAGGAGTTCCTGGACAATCTTCAGACTCTGGGCTGGTCACTCTACAGATCAGACCTACCCGTATGGAAATAGAGAAACAAACCAATTTGCCACCTTCGTCCTAATGATGGCATCATATTTCCAAATTAAACCATTGTCTAGCGTGATGTTGTTGACATCATACCTGAGAAGTATGTTGAATTTGCAGATGTTTTCCTTACGCTTAATGAACTACCCTCTCATCGGGCTTATGATTGTGCAGTATGCCTTGTACTCAACTGAGAAGTTCTTTTTGGATGCATGTTCATCTGATCGGAACTCGAGAAGAATGCAGTTTCCTCATACCTGCAGCCCAATCTAAAAAGCGACTTATTACAGAATCCAAATCGCCAACTGGGGCGTCATTGTTCTTCGTTCCAAAAATGACACTACGGAATTGAGACTGTGCTTGGATTACCGCTGCCTGAATCACTTGACGATAAAGGACAAATATCCCATTTTACTTACTTCAGATATATTGGACGCCCTACGAGATGCTGTGATAATCACAACATTGAATCTGAGGGAGCCTACCATTTGATCTGTGTAAAGGTTGAGGATGAATGGAAGACAGCTTTTAGAACACCTTTTGGGCATTTTGTGTACCGTGGTAATGCCTTTTTGGCCCAATGATTGCCCCAGGCATCTTCCACAGGTTCATTGATCACGTTTTTGCAGATCTTCTAAACCATTTATTTATTTTTATTTATTTTAATTTTTAATAACGTGCCAGATCGCCCGAGGGCCTCAAGACGCACGAATATGACATTCCGAAGACAGCGAAAAGAACAGTAAAACAGCATCCGAAAAAGTGTAAACTAGATCTAGGGAGCCCTAAAGAGAAAGGTTTTGAACTTCTTTTTGAAGTCAGCAAGAGACGTAGTCATTTTCAGATCCAAGGGATAGAGTTCCAAGTGGCAGGAGCCAAGACATCGAACATTGTCTTCCCAAATTTGGCTAGGAGAAATAATTACATATCATTTATATGCAATGATTTACATATAAATGATATGGCTTCCCTTTCACTCCCAACTTAAATGTAACTTTCTCTGCCTAGTTTTTAAAATCTCTTCATGGGCTAGCTCCCCCCACCTTTCCTCTCTCCTTTCTCTCTACTCTCCTTCTCGCTGCCTCAGATCCGCTGATCTCTTCCTACTCACAGTACCTCCTTCCCCTTGTGCTTCCTCTCGTTTCCGTTCCTTTCAGCTTCTAGCCCCCCCATCACTGGAACTCCCCAGCTCTCTCCATCTGTTCCATTTCCTCTTACCCCTCTTTCCGTGCCTCCTTGAAATCTTTCTTTCTTCACCCCCCGCCCTTACATCCTCTTTCTCCTATTATATCCCTCCTTTATCTCTACCCTCCTTCCTACTTCCCTTCTCCTTCCCTTTTTTTCTCCTACCTCCTTCCCTCCTCCTGTTATCTCTGTATTCTTCCCACGCCCTGACCTCCCTTTCTACTTCCCTTCTTCTTCCTCTTATCCATTCCTCCTTTAGAACTGGTCAATTGATCTACATACTGTTTTTGATGGTTTCTTTAATGTCTTTGTAACTTTTTGCTTCTTGTTTACTATGTATTCTTGTTGTTGTTTTGTAAAGCGCTTTGGCATAAAGCGCTATATAAACCTAATAAATACAAATAAATACAAATATAATATATCTTTTACTTTATTGATAACGTTTATTATCTTGCTACCATAATGTTATTTCTAATGTTTGTAGACTTTAAGTTTTTTGTTTCTTTAACCATAAATCTTTTGTAAAAAAATAAAAACAAATAATGTGAACTTTTTTCCAGTTATATGATTGTTTTTTTGTAGCAATATGGAGTGAGTGTTTATACTTATAGTTGTGTAACGTACATACTCTAGATGTCGTGTAATGTGGTGTAGAAGCTGTACATTTATTCTGAGCATGCATTACATGTCCGTGTACATTTTGTTTAGAAGCTGTACATTAATTCTGTGCATGTGTTGGGTACACTCGACATATCAGTGTACATTTTGTGCAGAAGCTGTAAATTCCTTTTGAGCGTGCGTGATGTACATACTGTTCATGTTCGTGTACATTTTGAATCGTAGCGGTACATTCATTCTGACCGTGCATACTGTACTGTGATTAATCCTACGGATCCCTCACTGAAACCCTACCTAGAGTCTCCTCCCGGTGGCCAGGGAAAGGCGGACGCTTCCTGATCCTGATCTTGGGGGTGGTGAACTGTAGGAAAATCACCTGGAAGGAGAGAGGGCCCAGGGTGGTGAATAGATCCTGTGGGATGAGACACAGTATTTTTCCCTGAAAAGGAAAAACTTTGGGTAAGGGCCAAAATATCTAACGGTCTATTGTTGTTATAATTTACTTGAACCCCATAATAAGTCAGTTAATGGGTGTAAAGCTGATGTGACACCCATGGATATAAAAGGGAAAGAAAAGCCAGCTAAAATCTCTAAAGTTAAAAATCCCCTTTTCCCTCAGAGGTATAGAAGGGAAATGTAAACATGAAGTTGTCAGAAAACTGTCTTTCTCCTCTCAGTCAAAACCTGATGATTACATTTTAAATGCAGTTAAGAAAAATGAGGCTACATGTAAAATTAAGAAGCTGGTAGAAAAACCAAATTTTGTTATTTGGGACTACAAGTCTCATAGGGCCTCATTACACGGTAGGCGGTAACCATGGCGATATTAGCGCCATGGTTGCCGCCAGTATTTTACCGTATCTGCCTTGGTGGATGGCGGAATTACCGCCCTACTCCAAGGTGAGCGGGGGCGGTAATTCCCCATTCACCAAGGCCCTTCCCCATTCCCATTTTTGCCCCCATAGGGCATAATGGGAATGGGGAAGGCGCTAATTACGGTACTGCAAATTGCGGTACCGTAATTAGCACCGAAGTCCCTTTGCGGCACCCTAATTTAACTGCTGGTAAAACCAGCCATTAAGGTCGGGTCCCGCAAAGGGAACTCGTAGTAAGGTGGTAAGGGTTTACCGGTAAAAGTGCCCTTACCGGTACCGGTAAACCCTTACCGCCTACCGGGTAATGAGGCCCATAATCCCTGAAGTACTGGGACAAAGATGAGCATTGCAGAGCAATGCAGTAGCAAGAGTCAGGCAATTAAGCCTAATGACCCACACCTGAAAAGGGCTGAGAGCCTTAAAAGGCCCCAACAAGTGCAACCAGTTAGTGGGAGTTGGAGGTGTAGCCGTGGCTGTAGTCAAAGAAGCAGAAGTAGCTGTAGCTGGTGGCAGTACCGCAGAAGTAGCAGAAAGCAGACAACACAGTGTTGTCAGTCCACACCTGATTTCAGAGATTGCGCAAGCAGAAATGTGCTGGGGACCGGAAACGGAGCGTTGTCGTGCAGCCAAAGGTCCCATGAGTCAGAACATCTCACTGGTGGTGTGGCGGGGTCATGGGGGTCTGAACAGAAAAAGACAGTGGGTCAGAACAATGCCCGAAGTAGAAAGAAACATATAGGTGGAAAGGGGGAGAAGAGCAGAAGTCAGTGAGTAATACCAAGCATTCTGATCCCTTGCACGAGTGAATGCAGGCAACAGTACCAAGTTTGAAATGTTTGCATGCTGTTGAACGCTAACATGAGCGACCGTTGATGAATAGACAATGGTGGAGAAGGAGAATGCAACACTTGTGTGTGATGAAGCATTGTCCCAATCACTCGCGTAAAAGTTTGAAGTTAGTAGGCCCCTATTGCAACATTTAAGATTTTAAAAAAATCAACAAAATAGTGGTTGCGTGTGACCAGAAACTACTTCAAGCAGAAGACAATTGTTCCAATACTTAAATCTTGAAAATCAAGGGAAACAGCAGTTGTGTATAACTAAAATTGGTTCTCAAATGAAAGTCAACTTGAGAACTCATTGTTCAAGTAAAAACATTGTTCAAGTAAAAACGCTGAAGCAGAAAATGTCTATTATGTACTGTGAGGCAATAACACAAGCATTGCCTAAGCCAATAACAACACAAGCATTGCTTAAAGCCAAGAATAAGATCTGTGGTATGTAGGAAACCTGAGGGTATTCACACTCCTATTCTCTGTGGATCCTCTGCGCAGGTGGCCAGAGAAAGGCCATCGCTCTTGGATCCTGACTCTGGAGGTGGACAAGCGAGGGAGGATCACCGGGGTGCAGGGTCTTTGGGGACTGTGTATTTTGAGACTTCCTCATATATAACTCCTAAAAGTACTGGGACAAAGAAGAAGCAACCGAGAGTAATGAAGACTTTTACAACTCTGCTACTGGGACGTAGAAAAGGCCTGCTCAGAGTGGAAAAGGTCAGGCATGTCCCCTTAATGATGGTCAGGCAGGGCTAATTGTACATTTGCACCTGCAGCCTGTTAAAGGGCTGCAAGTGTACAAAAAGCCCAATCAAGGATAAAAGCAGTGGCGAGAGAAGCAGTTGCCGTGAAGGCGGAGCAGCCGCAGAGAGGCCAAGAGAAGCAGCTGGGAGCTGTACATGTGGAGCACGCTAGCGGTTCAGGAGGGAGCAGCCCGGGAGCTGGGGCTTTGTGGAACTGAATGAACATTGAAAGGGGAGCTGTGTAGGGAGGCTGCCCCTTTTTCTGGCGTTCAAAGTGCTTGTTCTCCCGGGGACAGAAGCCAATCCAGGAGTGCCTGAGGGGCACGTGGTGGAGCCCTGAGGCTGGTGGAGCCCTGATGGGGGAACCCGTGGCTGCCTATGACCAGTTACCCCTTAGTGAACTCGCCCAAATGTGAGCTGGTGCCATATGTGGTCAGTCATTGCACCCTGCCTCAAGAGCGCCCCCTGAAGCCGTGGGCTGGAGTCCAGGCACAGACAGGATCTGAGTTTCCAGCCATGTCCACGCTTCCCTTGGAGTGTTGAAGAGATGCACGGTTCCACCGTGGTATATCTTGAGTTGTGCCGGGAAGTAAAGGGCATACTTGATGCCCAGCAAGTTCAGTTTCTTCTTGACTGAATCAAATGATTGACGTGCCTTCTGAGCCTTCCTGGTGTAATCAGGAAAGAATCCAATTTGGTAGCCGTTGTACATAATGGGGCCAGTGGCTCGTGCCATTTTCAGCAGGGTGTCCCGGTCTCAGAAGTTGAAGAGTCGTCCGATTATTGTGTGAGGAGGTGCACCAGGGGTGGGACGACCTGTCGGGATCCTATGAGCCCTTTCTATGGAAAAGAACTTGAAGAGCTTCTTTGGAGCAAACCATTCTGCCAGCCATCATTCCAGGAAGAGCTCCATGGTGGGCCCATCCCCCTTTCTGGTACCCCGAGGAATGCAAAGATTATTAAGGCACGCCCGTTCCTCGCTGTCTTCTGCTCTGTTTTCCAGGTGTGTGAGCTTTTCGGTGACTGCTGCTAGTTGCTTCTCCATCCACTTAAGTGGGTCCCCTGAGTCCGAGATGTGCTGTTCTGCTTCCCCCACCCTTGAAGCCAGGTTCTGCAGGTCCTGCCGCAGCAAGGACACTTCCGCTGAGAGGCCATCAATCTTCTCAACGGAGGGTCTGGACTCCCCTATGATGCCCATGATGTCGCAAAGGGAGATCTGAAGGTCCTGCATCTCTTCTTCTGTGCCTGCCATCCCCAAGTGTGAGTTAAAGAGGGTTGGAGGCACCTCTTGTGTGCTGGTCCATCTTGCTTTGGAGCCCCGCTTTTTTGGTTTTGTCTTTGACCACGGCGTTTAACGCAGTTAACCCCGGGAGCAGTCACTGTGCCCCACCACTCATTCGTGCCTGTTCCTGCTAGTGTTCGTATTGTTCATATGCCCTACGGTCACACGGCTAGGAGACCAGGGGGGCCTCACACTGCTTCAATGAGACCTCCACATTGACACACCTGATTGTGCCCTGTAGGGAGAGTGCCACTCTTCTATTGCTCTCTATTCCGGCCAGTGTATCGGCACCAGTCTCCCGTGTTTAGTGTCCTCTGGTGCAGTTTGTGGACCACGGATGGGAGCCCCCACTCCCTAGGGTACAGTGTGCCACCCTGACTGCTTGGTCACCGGGTCCCATCACTGTGCGGGCCACAGACCACTTCCACCACTCGACTACGCTGTACCTCTGCAAGGGTCCATGCACCCCCACCTCTGCTCCTACTGTCAGTGGTGTTGGAAGAGAAGCCTGATTTCCCTGGCAGGGAGTGTAAGTGGTGGATGATGCCTGTTGCTGTCTTTGTGCTAGCAGCGGGCCGGGGTCCAAACGCTGACTGCTATATCAAACTCGTCTGCTGACCTTCACCATGCCAGCCAAGTGGTGAATGGAAGCATGGCACACACTCAACAATTGGAATGGGATCCCCGCTCCTCCCCAACGATAGAGCTGCTGCAGGAATGTACATTTTAGCTGTGTGTGGCAGTACAAGTGGACAGTCTGTGCAACTTTCCCCCATGTGTAAAGGAGCATGGGGTTGGCCAAGGCTTCAATACTACATCACGCTGTCTTCTGCTGCATCCAGCTTGCCTTGTAAGCTGGATTGCAGCCAGGGACGTCATTTAGGGGTTGCCAGAGGTCGCAACTGCGACCTCTGAGGTCTCCATTGCGACCTCTGTGGTCTCCCTTGCGACCTCTTTTTTTTTGTAATGCAAGCTCTTGGGCTGTAGCCAGCACCATGTGGCTCTTTACTTCGGGAGTGGCTGGCTTTCACACAGGGTTCGGTCCAATTCCCAGTGCTCCCGCTTCGTTCAACAGTACAATGGGCACAGCTGCAGGCCCGATCCCTCTGCCCTGCCTGGTTCGGCTGGCCGAACAAGCCCTGCTGTCCCAGGGGAGCGGCTCCCGTTCCCACTCCTGGGGCCCCCGCCTCCTTCACCAGCTCAGCAGGCACTGCTTCGGGCACGGTCCTCAATCCCAACAGTGACCGACTGGGTGGATGAGCCTCACTGTGCAGGCTGGTACACTGTCATGCAGGGGCACTCGCCGGGAGTGTTCTCATATTATGTCTGCCTGCAGCTCCACCATTGAGTCGCTCGCCTTCATTATCTCTGCCAGCCCTGGCAGCCCGCCACCGTAGGAGGTACATGGTGCTCTAGGCTGGTATGCCTGCTGGAATCCACAAGGGACTGGCAGTAGCCGAGTTTGACGGCAGCGGAGTACCTAACTCAGCAAGCCACAGGGGAAGGAGGGTGGAGATGTGGGGTTGGTGGGAAGGAATGGGAAGTGGACAGGTGCAAGGATCAAGGTTGGTGGAGGACTATGCAACTGACGGTATGGGCTGGCAGGCACAAGGAAACAGGGCGCAAGGGAATCTAAGTAGTCAAAAAAGGGGGAAGGGGCACATGTACGCAAAACCGGCGGAGCTACTTGAGTTGGCAGAGGATTAGTGGTCGGGTACCAGGGGGGGAGAAAAGGGAGGGAGGCGGGGGGGAAGAACCCCAGGGGAGCGAAGGACAGACAGCGGGGGTAAGGGAAGGGGGCAAGCGCAAGGGGGAATGAGGGAGAACAGGAAACCTAATGGGGCATGTAAGAGAGTAAGTTACACAAGCAACGGGGAGCGAGTTGTAGGCATGGAGACCGGGTGGAAAGGCAGAGGTTAGGTACCAAGGCAAGGGATGGGTGAGGAGGCGAGAGAGTTACCGGACCCCGGGGGCGAGGAATAAGATAGGGACCTGGAAGCTGGGGGTCGGTGTATGAAGGGGTTGGGTAAAGGGAAAGCTTAGAGCACTTACACCTGGCCAACAGGGAGCAAAGAGGGGGGGGCAGGCAACAGGGGTGAAAAGAAGTTAACGATCCTGCACCTGGGAAAGTAGTAAAGTGGCATCGGCCCAAAGTAAAGCCGTTGCCAAAATGGAGAGTAACAGCATCAGTTCCGCTTAACGGATTTTGCTCGCCATCAAGTTTGAGCATGATAAGAGTAGAATATCCTGAAACAGTACTACCAAATTCGAGTAACGGAGCACCTGTAAACTACCTCCTGCTTAATAAAGCAATTGTGCCCTATACATCCAAAAACGTGTCAGTGTGTTATTTCAGGTGGGGCGTTGGTGGAGGGCAGTGGAGAGGGGAATGTATGGAGGGCTCCAGAAGAAACAAAGTCACTTCAGGACTCAGATACCACAATGCAGGACCCGGGATGGCAGTGTGGGGTGTGGCAGCTAAGTAGATATAAAAATCTCCTTATCTTTTAGTTGGGGAACAGGATTTTTACTTGTCGTTGGCGGCCACAGCGGAGTGATGGAGGTTCACGTTCTCATCTGCTCACCACACAACAGTACCCTCATTATATTCCTTCTGAGTGTGCAATGTACATACTCGACATGTCTGTGTAAATGCTGTATAGAAACAGTATATTTATGATGTGCATGTGTAATCTGCATACTTAACATGTCTGTGTACTGTGCAGAATCCGATGGTATTCCCCCCAGAAACCTTGTCTGGGACCCTTCTCATGTGGCCAGGGTAAGGCAGCCACTCTCTGATACTGACCCTGGGGGTGGTGTACTGTGGGAGGATCAGATGGGGGGATCAGTCCAGGAAGACTGGGAGGAACCCCTTTTTAACTTTCCCTATAACCCCACCCTTCTGATGGTCTTTTGCCAAACTAAGGTAAGGAAAACTGATTTCCTAAAAATAGACTACAATTACCAGACTCCCTCAGGGACTGTGACGAAGAAGAGGTGAACTATCGTTATCGACCCAGTCCTTTAAGACGAGAGAACAATACCAGGAGATGGATGAGAATGCAAGATATGATATGATAGGTTATTTATAACGCGCTTAATACCTAGAGGTTCCTAAGCGCTGACCTGGGGATCGAACCTGTTTTGCTCCGTGTCGTTTTGCTTCCAAGGCGAGCGTGTTGCCGCTGAGCTATCCTCCCGAGACCAGATATACTGACACATCAATAATCAAACTAACTCAGGAAGTTGTCCATTTTTGCCCATTCACGTGACTGAAGACCATGGTTTTGAGTCTTTCTGTTTTTAAAATACTATTTTTTAATGAATCCTCTGACATCTTCAATGTTCCTGTGCCTCTCCCATAAACAGGAGTTTGTTCTTTTCACACGTTTGGTAACTACTGTCTGATCATTCAGGCCCAAGACGGCCTTAACTTCTTGGTACTGGTCCAGCCTCACCTTTCTTTGATTCAGCTCTGTTATTCAATTGCTTTTCAACTGTGACACACTGGAAAAACCTTTCTTTTCTGGTTCCAGGTCTGCTAAAATACATAGTGGAATCGTCCATAGTTCATCCAGTCCTATACATGTACATTTGGCGCATGCCGCAATCTGTTCACTACATAGCTAGCCTTAAGAATACTTTGCCTGCTTGCCTTTCATTGCATCTGTACACATGTAAACTGACTTAATGTCTTCATCATTTCCGTAGCATAAATATCATCTTTTTGCGCCCAAAATGTTGCTTATCTTTGATACTTCTTCTTTAGTACCTATAGAATATCTAAGTTCTCTCGTCTCTGTATCTCTTCTAGGTACGACAGCCCTGCTTCGCATGACGTCACCAATATTCTCTTTTGCTCAGTTTTCACACTTCTTCTGGGATTTCATGCAAATGGCCATCATATATTTGTGAATGCAGGCATGGCTTTCTCAATGGGAACCTCGCTTCCAGGATTATCCTTGGTATTGGTATCTTCACTGGCACTGCTCTTGTTTCGCACTCTGGTCCCCAACATATAGGCATCATGGGAGCATTGCTTGGGGTGGGGGTACTTGGCTCCTTCTCTACAGAGGACTGAAGAGGCATGTAGAGGTAAATGACAGGCAAGCAGGCCTAACAGCCTTTGGCAGGGTCAGGCAAACCACTCTAAGGGCCTGCACCTGAAGCCAACTAACTCATCTGAAGGGCATAAAAGGCTGCAGCAGGAAGGAGCAGCAAGCAGAAAGAAGCTGGAACAGGAGCTGGAGGGTCGGCAGCAGTAGCAGAAGAAGAAGTAGAGCACAAGGCTGACAGTTGACTAGGAGGTGTGACCACAGAAGGGACGCCGGAGCAAGAAAAGATCAGATTTCATCTGCAGGCTCTGAGTTGGTCACATGCTCACAAACCCTGTTTGGCTGTGGCTGCATTGGAAGAGACTAGGGCCCTCATTACAAGTCAGGCGTTAAGGGTTTAACGGCGCCGTTGGCGCCGTTAGCCCTTAACGCCTGCTTCACACTTTAACGCCTGCTTTTTGCAGGCGTTAAAATGCAAGGCGCTAACCCGCCTTGTTGCTAATTACGGCACCGTAATTTACGGTGCCGTAATTAGCGCCTTCCCCACTCCCATTATGCCCTATGGGGCAAAAATGGGAATGGGGAAGGGTAAATGGGGAATGGGGATTTACCGCCCCATTCACCTTGGAATGGGGCGGTAAATCCGCCATCCATCATGGTGTAAACAGAGTTTACACCATGGTGGTAAAGTAGGGAATTTACCGCCTGGGTTGTAATGAGGCCCTAGGTGAAACTGGCAGTCTTTCCAGATGCGCCAAATTGCTGTGAATGCAGAGCTGAGGTTGTGCATCCACCCGAGGCCCATGTGCAGAATGCAGAGCTGAGGTTGTGCATCCACCCGAGGCCCATGTGCAGAAGCAAGCCGAGGGAAGCTGGAGAAAAGAAGACTCTACATTATTCCAGGTAGGATCCCAGACACCTGTGTTGCAGAGAGGTGTGGGTCCCAAGAGTGCCTGTAGCAGTAGTAGCAGAAGAAAGAAATTTGGGAAGTGGAAGCAGCCCGCAACCGCTGTGACTTTGTTTGTTTGTTTGTTTATTTATTTGGTAATGCGCACCAAACCCTTGGGTAGCCGGGCGCAGCAGTACAAGAAGTCTTATAGCTTAGTTACAGTGCATAACACAGGTAAGTACAACAGGTGCATAAATACATATAATACAGAGCGTAACCTTAGTGAGTCAAGGAAACATTGACATATATATTTATATCAGTTGGCTTGGAGATTGGTCCAATATAGGGCAAATCAGCCGATGAAGCGTGTCGGCTGCCTGGAGGTGCCTATACCAGGAAGTAGGCAAGCTGCTGATGTCGGGCGGCCATCTTGGAATGGCGCCCGCAGATCCACGAAGAGTGAAACTGATTCAAAAATAGCAAGTAACGCTGAATAGCGAACGTTATGGCAAGTGAGGGACAATTTTTACATCTGGTCAGGCAGTGCACGTTAAAGTAGCTCTTTCAGGTGAGTTTCAGCAATTTCGGTAGAAATGAGGGTGAGCCCACGGGCCTACCTCTATGATGTGGGGAGAAGCTCCTGCTGGAGCTGATGAGTGAAGCTCTGTACTCCAAATCACAAGAAACTCCTTGCTGGTAACTGTAACCAGCTAAAATAATACTTGCATATAAGTAGGCGCGAGTAAGGTTGTTCATAATCGTGGGAAGTCATTATAACAAAGGGAATTGTATCATGCACTTATTCAACACAATTTAAGGTGCTTGCAGAGAAAGAAAACCTTTCTTTTCCCATTGTTGTAGTTAAACTATTACCGCAGTGGTCACGTATCTCATATTAAGAGTGAGAACGTTGCCGGTACTCATTCAAGAAGTAGCAGCTGACTTTCCTGAAGTGTTAGAAGACTGTTTAACATCAAAGAAAAGGTCTTTAAGTGGAAGTTCATCATCAAGTAGAGATCATGTGTACCTAAATTTGTTTTGAGAGTGAAACCTGACTCTTGTAATATTCTGAACGCATTGTTAGTATTTGAAGAAGTTGCTGAAGTCACAAAGAAGAACAAGCATTACCCAAGCCAGCAGACAGATCCTTTCTAAGGTGAAACCAGCCCAATTAAGATCTAAACACCCATGTTTTGAAGTTGTTGAAGCTGTTATAAACCCAGAGTCCTCTGATACATGGGTGACAAGGTTATCCAAGGCTGGAAGAGTGGCAATACAGCTTTGGGGTAACCACTGCAATCAAGAAGGTGTGCATAAAGCTGGGGAAGGGAGCTGGCTGCTTGTTAAAATAACTGATCAACAAATCTGCGAAGCTGAGACAGTTGAAGCTGAGAGAAAGATAGAGAAGCAGTCTGGAAGCCGAGACAGACTTGTGTGGTAGCTGTAAGACTGACAGAAGAGGCAAAGAGGTTGCCCTTTAGTTTGGCATAGGAAAGACGAGTGCCTTGCCCAACTGTAGAGGTCAAAGAGTCTTTTCTAAGTTGCCTAATACATTTTCAAAGTATCAAGTTGCAGCAGAATCGGTAGAACTGTGATTGTCTACAATTTTGTCTGAACATTTTTGTTTGAATGTAGTTGAAGCAGTAATAGACTCTGAAGCAAAGGAGCCTGCTTTCACAGTATCATTGGCAGAAGGGAGTTGCCAAGGAGAAAGCAACCCTCTTAGAAGAAGCATCATGACAAGTTGTATTAAAGATGCTGCAGAAGCTACAAAAAAAGAGTTGTTGATAAAGCAGAAGGGGTACCGTTGTTTTGAACCTCATCCATTCTATCCTGGAAGGAGTTTATCTAGGATTACCATTGGTGCTGTTTTCTTTGTGGAACTTTAAAAAGTGAACTTTTCAACAAACGAAGAAGGAACCCTGTTACCAGTGTGTTTTTGTTTGAATTCATTTTTGTTTCTTTGGAACTTTTCAAGAACTGATTTAAGACTTTATCTTTCTTTGGAAGAAATTGACTTTGGACATTCCTGGGCAACGAGATCTACCCAGGACAAATAGAAGTCATCCAAGACAATGGTTATTTGGTTACCTTTCATTTATGTTATTTATGCTTTGTTTTGACCATTTTGTTGTGTAGTGTGAGGGCCAATTGTGTGTATGCTAGGAGGTTTCCCCTTAGATCCTAGACTAGGTAGGGAATTCCCTGGTAGAGCATGCTTAGTTAGGTTTTATTTGCACTTTTTTGGTTAAAATAAAATCTGAAATACTGAAAAAACTCAGTTGTGTGCCTTGCATTCCTGACCCCTCACAGTACATTTTGTATATAAGCTGTACATTCACTCTGAGAGTGCATAATGTACATGTCCATGTACATTTTATAGAGAAACATTACTCTACATGTTTGTGTACATTTTGTATAGAAGCTATGCACTGATTATGAACTTGCGAAATATACATGTCTGTGTACATTTTGTATAGAAACATTATATTCATTCTTAGTGTGCGTAATGCACATACTCTATATGTCCATGTACATTTTGTATAAAAGCTGTGCATTCATTCTGCGTTTGCATAATCTAATGCACATGTCCATCTACATTTTGTATAGAAACATTTTATTCATTGTGAGTGGGAATAATGTACATACTGTGAGAAACCAAAGGGTGTCTCACTTGCTAGTACCCAGGTATCTCTCTCTCAGGTGGCCAAGGCATGGCCATCGCCTTTGGATCCAGACCCTAGGGGTGGATCAGTGTGGGAGGATCACCTGGGTGAAGGATCTTTGCGGGTGGGGGCGAGACAACCGATGGTGAGACGCGGTAACCCCCCACTGTTCCTGTGCCCATACCCCATCCTATTTTATAGGATTCTCCAACGTTCCAACCCCCCCTTTTTACACAAAGACTGGGCCGAAGAAGAGGAGGACTGAGAGTAAAGAGGCTAACACTTGCATATCCCATTGGACATGTCCCGTTAATAAGGTCAGGCAAAGTCAGGCACTTGACCTTAATCACATACATCTGATACCCATTAGTTCCTCCCACATGGATAAAAGGTGGAACATGGAGACACACTCTGACCAAGATGGAACACGAGAAGGAGCAGATTTTCCGGGGGTGAAGGCAAACCCACTGGAGCAGGACGACCGAGCAAGGGACCAGAGCGAGGGGTAATGAAACCCTGAAGATCCCTGCAGGAGGTCATTGCCTCTGGGAAACCGTGAAGGATACACGGAGAAAGTCAAATCCCGGACAAGAAGAAGCCTGCATTGTGTTTCAAGGACACCAGTGACCCTCCCAGGTGAACGGCAGAGTTGGCGAGGCGAGGCCAAGCCTGTGGTATCAACCTTGATTGTGAATCAAAGCCGCAGAGAACAAAAAGGAATGCACACAACCGGTGAGTTGGCGAAAGACATGATAGACCGGTTTGTGTCAAAGAAAGATTGAAGCCACGACAGTGTATCTCCAAATTGAAGGTTGCGCGCGTACTAATGAGACCCGATAAAAAGAAAGCAATCCTGTAGGGAACTTTAATGTCAGCGGTAACCGTGAAGCCAGTGATCCAGAGTAGCGGAGTGGTTTGGCAAAAGGAAACAGCCCACTCGAAAGTCTCAGTGAAATGTTTGATGTTTTGTTATCACGCGACAAAGTGAATGTACTCTGAAATGCGCGATGGTCAAGATTAAACCTGACGAAAGGGGAAGTTAAAAGGTGATTGCTTTAAGAGAAAGATTTCTTTGAACTTTTCTGATTGTATTATGGAACAACCAAGACCAACAGACACTGGGGCAAATACCATAAGGGAGAGCTGAAGTGAAAGTCAAAGTGGTCCTGCGGAGGTCCATGGAAAAAGCCCTGCACATTCAAAAGTCTTCGACATCAGTGAAAGGTCCGAGCCCAACTGAGGGAGAACTGGAACAGGAAATAAGTTAGGGGAAGGGAACCCCTAACAAATGTGAATAAAGCCTGGTGAAGGGAGAACCTGTAAGTGCTGTGATTGCGAGGTCTGAGCCAGACTGAGGGAGATCTGCATTGAATCAGGTACTTTTGATGAGAGGTCAGAGCCCGACAGAAGGAGACCTACATGAATTTTTGTTGAACCGTGAAAGAACTTCTGGTGAACTTATGTGACTTGAACGTGGAAGGCCAAGCGGGCCTCGACCCACATTTTGAACTGCCTTTATTTGATAACCTGAGCCAGAGTGTGTCATCCTGTCTACGGTGGCCATCTTACTCGGTGCTGTCCAATGTGGGGAGGAGACCTGACTCGACTCTGTAATCTTGATCTTTTATGTTATGACACTGACTTTTCTTTGCATGCACATTCCCCTTTACACACGTTTTGTATAAGAGATAGGGCAGGCATTAGACTTTTTTTTTAGTATACGCCATTTTGATTTGACATTCACTGACTAGGACTGTATTCTACTATTTCCATCACAGCTATAGGGCAATGTAGGAGCTTTTACAAACCCCAAGAAGGTAATAAAGGTTTTGAAATCTGTAGTTCTTTTGTCAGTGTCATACTTGTGATACCATGCCCCCCTTACAATACTCTACATGTCGTTATACATTTTGCATAGAAGCTGTACATTCATTCTGGGCATTTGCAATGTACATACTCTACATGTTTGTGTACACTTTGGATAGAAGTTGTATATTAATTCGAATTGTGTGCAATGTACATACTATACCTGTCCATGTACAATTTGTATTGAAGCTGTACATTCATTTTGACTGTGTGTAGCGTACATACACTAGATGTCTGTGTGCATTTTGTATAGAAGCTGTACATTCATTCTTACTGTACATACTCCATGCGTAATGTACATACTCACATGGCTGTGTACATTTTGTCTACAAGCTTCCATTTATTCTGTGCTTGCATGATGTACATACCATACCATACAGGTATGTGTACATTTTGTATAGAAAAAGTATATACATTCTGACTTTACATAATGCACATAGTGTACATGTCTGTGTACATTTAGGATGGAAACAATAGATTAATGCTGAGCGTAAGTAATGTACATACTCTACATTTCCATGTTCCTTTTGCATAGAAGCTGTACATTTATCCTGAGCATGCGTAATGCACATCCTCTACCTGTCCATGTACATTTTGTATAGAAGCTGTACAAATGTTTTGAATGTGTTTAAAGTACATGCACTAAATGTCCGTATTTATGTTGTATAGAATGTGTACATGTATTCTGAGCATGAGTAATGTACATAGGCTACAGGAAAACTGACTTTGAAGTAAGCCCTGACTTTCATGTGAGTTTGCAGGAAGTATAATGGCATAATATATGAACTGTGAAACTGATATGCCTAGTAGCTGTGCCTGCCGTAGGTACACATGCAGTAGGAGCGCATGCCATATAAGCATATGCCGTAGGTGCCTACGTAGTAACACTGTCTGTTGTTAAAGAATGTGTCTATGGAGGGATTGTCGTAACAATGTGTGCCCTAAGAGTGTATTTTAGGTGCTGTAATGAATCTGACAATGTCATCAATCCTTCCCCAGAGAATGTCTCTCCCTATGTGGCCAGGGAAAGGCATGAGTTACCTGATCCTGACCATAGAGGTGGCTATCCGAGGGAGAACCACATGGGGGGAGACAACCCTTTTGGGATGGAAACACATTGCCATGTGAGACATCGTATTCATATCACTCATCCCAGAGTAACACCCAAGATTCAATTTTCCTATCCCCCATGTTCTATTGTAAAACTGAACAAAATCCCCCTCATGGTGCATATAGAAAATATCCCTCTTTGACTCTGGCCCAAAGTACTGAGACGAGGAGGAGTAAGGAAGAATACATTCAAGAACCAAACCATGTGCTCTAGTTGTTTAAACAATGCTATTGATGCCCGGACCTTTAAAAACTTCAAGCTGACAGAAATAGTGCATCTTCTTCCACTTCCTCTCGAAGCAGATTGAGGGTCCAGAGAGTGACTGGCAGTATTGTGGACCGGGGAAACTCGGGGAGATGGCAGTGTTTTCAAGAGGGGTTTGCAGTGTGGTAGTCAAGGCAGGAAGTTGGAAAGCAACCGGCCTGCAGGCCAAGCAAACTGGGAAGTAGGGAGGGAGTCAGCCGAGTACCGGAGGTGGCTGTGGAGCTGACGAGAGACACTTCATTCCCGAAGCCGGTCGGACATGAAGAAGAAGCAGTTTGCAGAGCGGAGCGGGAGAACTGCGATAAGTGCCAGACTGAGATATTCTGAGAGGGAATGTCCGCTAGCTAGGTGCCATAGGCAGGAGAAGCTGCCATGCGACGTGGAAGACGCAGCGGGGACCGCAGAGCGAAGAGGATGGCTTCCACGGCAGAATGCCAACCACTGGGAGAATGGGGCAAACACTGGTGGGTCCAATAGGGGAGTTAGGGACACCGGGGCACTCCGAAGCATTTGCCACACACCATTGATAAGCTGGGTGAACATCAGAGAGGGAGCTGAAACACAGAGACAGCTAAAAGGAATAACAGACATGAATGAGAGTGGGTTGTGGACCCCAGAGATAAATAAGGAGAAGAGAAAGTTTGTTAACTGTTTCAGTTTGAAAGAAGCATGTCATTTGAATAATTATGAAAATACAGTGAGTCGGGGTACTTACGCCTAAGTATGAGAAAATAAGGGATGACCCATACCCCTTTAAAGTGTAAACCAGTGGAAGTGTGATTCAGGGGAAGGGAAGCCCATTGAAGTGGATGAAACCTTTTTGATGGAGTGACGTGAACATCCTGGCAGTAGAGTATACCAGGTGTGTAACTGCAAGTCGGGAAACCACACCCAAAGTCTATTAGAAAGGCCTGGCAGGAGAGTATACCAGGCAGAGTAATTGACTGTGAGAATTAAGAAGAGGAAAGTAACCTCTTGAGAATGTGGGTACTCCAGTGCAAGGGAACCATACCTCCTGGGGCAGAAATCGTGTTGTTGGAACTGTGAAGGCAAGGAGCAGTGGAGTGCCCCTTTTGTATGAGAAATCCAGGGGCAGGGATCCATACCCCGTGGTCTGGAAGAAATCATGCTGTTTGAACTGTGAAAGCAAGGAGCGACAAAGTGTCCCTTTTCCGGGCAAAATCCAACTGAAGGGAACTATACCCCCTTCACTGGAAAAGCATAGACCTGTGAGTAAAATAATTGTGCTTGTGCTGAGAAACTCAGAGGAAGGGAGCACTCCCTAAGGATTGTGTTACTTTGATTACTTGTTTCATGTTGCACCTTTTCACTTTGGAACTTTGTGTTGAAACTGTGGAGAGAACCACGATTGCTCACTTAAGAGACTATACCCCTTTTCACACTATCATAGGTTTGAGATGTAAAGTCAGGTTAGGATAACTCTTTTGCTTTTGGACATTCTGACAGTTGGCATCCTTAGGTTTGTTGAAGAAGGGAAACCCCTCATAGTGATAGGGCGAGATAGGTCATTATACAACCCATTTTGTGTCAATAAAAGAAGATAGCAATCAACATAATGCCCTTGTGTCCGAGTCTTACTTCTGATTTATTACAGTGCGCATGTCGTAGGTGCGCGTGTCATAGGAGCGCATGTTATAGGAGAGCCTGTCATAAGAGTCAGTGTCATAGGACCATGTGCCGTAGGTCCACGTGCCAAAGGAGTGCGTGTTTTAGGTGTACATGCCATGAGAGCATGTGTTGTAAGAGCGTGGTTCGTAGGGACATGTGTTGCGTTTCATAGGTGCCTTGTCAAAGGTACCTGTGTTGTAGGTGCCCCTGTCTTAGGTGCCAGCGTTTTAATACATTTTGTTTCCCTTTGACGGTTCAAGACAGCCCAGGAGTGATTCATCAGCTGCAAAAGGCAGCTGAGGGAGTGCTCAATATTTCCACTGGACTGGTTCCTCCATAATGGGTGGGAATGCCGGTTCTCCCGAGCACATTATGGAGGAGCTGCCACTGCTGCACCAATACCCCCTCCAAGGCCCAGCCCACATATTCATATACACAAGCAGTCACGCACCCATACAGCCTTCTCAATCATTCGCGTGACACCCACCAGAACACCTCACTCACACAGATATGTGATTGTGTGTATCTGCATGAGTGAAGTGATCGAGTGGGTGTTTTGTGAATGATTTAGAAAGTTGTATGGGCATGTAACTGCTTATGCGCATGTGTGTATGAAAGTGTGTGTGGGCTCGGAGGGGGCATAGGTGCAGGGCGATACCAAGGTAAGAAACATGTTCTTGCGGGCTCCATGCAGTGCACACAGTCAGTAAGACCATGTTTTCTCACCTTGGTATGTCCCTGCTTCAATGCCCCCTTCAAACCCAAGCCCATACACACACATAGATTCATACGCACATGCACCTGCACACAGGCAGTCATGCACCCACACAGCCTTTCTCAATCATGCACATGACACCCGCCAGAACACTTCACTCACACAGATATACGTGTTAATATATACATTCATTTATTTCTTTAAATAAATAAATATATATTCACACAGTCATGCCCACATACAGCTTTTCTCAATCACTGAATGATTGAGAGACGCTGTATGGGTGTGTCTCTACTTCTGTGCATTGTGACAAATCCCAGTGTATCACCACTGCTTCCATGGGGGGGGGGGAGCTCCTTCCCATGAGCCCAGGGAGGTGAGGACGCTACCCTTGGGGATGGTACTTAGTGGGTGGATCTCGTGGGGAGGGAACCCCTCCATGGGACCAGTGATGATCACCTTGGGAAAACGCGGCATTCCCCTTGTTCATGTCTGTCTCCTCCTTCCTTTAACACCACTCAGTACCATGTAGTTCCCCACACCTCTCCCTACCTCTGGAGAGTTGAAGAAATTAAGTCCCAAGAAAATACTGAGACAAAGAAGAGTGCTACTGAACTCCATGGTGATCAGCATTTCAGTACGGTGACGAGGAGAGAAGGTGGAGCAATGAGGAACATCTGTGGGAACCAGAATGCGCAGTCTAGTTGTGGGAGACTGCCTATTGGTTATACAGAGTACAACTCAGAAGACGGACTAAGCCATTTGTCAAGCCTGCCACTGAGGTCCGAGAGCAAAGTTTAAATGCTGCAGGTGGAGAAACACTGGAAGACACTGTATACTGGAAAGACAGTGTAACAAATCCACCATCTGCGATGGTACTGCCAAGAACCTTCAGACGACAAGAAGCAGACGAGAACCCAAGGGAGCAGAAGACTTAGTATGCCTCCTGGAGCATAGCCACACAGCTCCCCCTCGCTGAAGGCAATGCAGGGACACAGAAGACAGCGCGAGCAGAGCGCAGAGGATCGGAAGGTCCCCAGGAGAGTCAGAGTAGCCCGAGGAGGACGCCACACAGGAACCCGAAAACAAGGTACGGGTGATGCCTGGGTCCATGAGAGGGGCTGGGACCCAAACAAGGGGAACCTAAGGTCGGTCGAGGACTTAATACAAGTGGAAGTTGATAATGCATGGGTGTAGGACCCCAAGAGAGATATAAAGACAAAGATACATACAGCATTAGTAAACACTTTGCAGGAGTGTAAACTAAGTTTCCTGGAAGAGCAGCATAAAGGGATCTGTGACCCAAGTGAATCAGAGAAGCAAAGCCGAGTTAGAGACCTGAAAGAAATGCAAGGGTAAAGAAAAGCTGAAACGAACTGTGTAAGATATCCTATGTGGAACAATACCTGGCAGGAGAGTACACCAGCTCTGTTCAGTTGCACAGAGCAACACACCAGGGTCTGGGATCCATATGAAGGTGGACAAGGCCCACAAAAGCAAGGCACATGGGTCAGTGACCCATACAAGAGGAAGAGACACTTTCAAGGGGCTGAGGCCCAAAACATGTTGTGGAGACCCTGAGGGGACATAAAGGGGTCTGGGACCCACATAGGAAATAAAGGACTTGCAGAACAAGTCGGGGAGATCCCGAGACAGCCCAGAGAGATCTGGGACCCATGTGAAAGAGTCTGGGAGAACCCGAGAAAGAGAGAAAGAGTCAGCGAGAACCTGAGGCAGCCCAGAGGCACCTGGGAATAATGTAAAAGAGTACAAGAGGTTGAAACAAGAGATCAAGGACCCATTTCAAAAGGGAGAGAAATGTGTGGGAGTTCTCAAATCTTCAGTCATATCTGGCAAGATAGTGTACCAGACTTGAGACTCGTACCTCTTACAGCATGTATATATGCGTATGTGCATCTACCAGTGCAAATGTTCTGCGTGGCGCCATGTTAATGATTCATTTGCATGGCACCCAGCAGAAAGCTTTACTCATGCATGTACAGTCACATGCATACATAGGGACACATGCACACAAGCAGTCGCACACTCATACAGCTTCTTCCAATCATGCATACTGCACCCACCAGAACACTTAATCACACATTTAGAAACACATTCACAGCATTCCCACAAGCAGCCAGGCACCCATACAGCGCCTCTATCAATCATGCACGGCATCCACTAGAACACTTACACAGACACACATATTCAGGGCCTGATCGCAAGCCCTGTGTAAAATAATAAAAGTGTCTTTCCATCACGGAATGACACTTTTCTTATTTTACACTGAGCTCACAATCTGGCCCTCATATTATACACAGCATCCACACAAGCAGCCATGCACCGATACAGCTCTCGTCATCAGTCATAGAGACAGCTCTCACCAGAACACTTCCTTTCAGACAGTAGACTGCTAATGACTTAGTGATAGGTGGGAAAAGTGGCCAGTGGTTTGTCCACTTTCCTAGATTTAGTCTCTTACTCTGCAAATAATTTGTCTGAAGGTTACTGCCACGTGAAAGAGGAGAAAACATCACTTCTGTCAATAAAGTGGGTGCATCTCACAGTACAGGGGTCTGCAACCTGTGACTCTCTGTGTCAGATGATACACACATCTTTCTCTCTATTTTATCCTTTGACTCCACTTTGCACTACAATGTATCAACCTGCCTTTCTGCTGTCCAAAACAGGATGTCTTCTAATTTTCTGCACATCAATCCTTCGAAGACTGAGGTTCTGTTTTTCCTGGCCTCAACTATTCCTCCTACTCTTCCTCCTCCATCTCTCTTCGTTCCTCCTTCATGTTTGCCCTTTTCCTCTTCTGCATGCAATTTGGACATTCTCTTTGCTCCCTCGCCCTCGCTTTCCTTCACGCTGAATATCTCTTCTATTGCTTGCTCCTGCCGGTATGCTCTTTTTAACATCCGTCGTGCTCGTCCATATGTCTTATTTCATGCTACTAAACTTTTTCTGTTCTGTGTGTTTTTTTCTCGTATTGACTAATGTTTTCTCTTCTTCTTGGCCTTCCCGCCTCATATCTTCTTCCCTTCCGATCTGTTAATAATTCCTTGGTTCCTCTTCTCCTCTCTTTAACTTTTCACTACTCTATTACATCTTCTTTATTGTCTATTTCACTGCTTTCATTTGAATTGAGCCTTTTCTACCATTTTCTTTCTATTGTTTTTAAATGTACTCACGGCTTGGCTCCTCCTTATCTTTCTTCGCTAGTCTCGTTCTATTCTTCCTCTCAGTCTCTCCGATCACAGAATCTGCTTCTTCTCACTGTCCCCAAATGCCCCGGTGCTTCTTCCCGTTTCTGATCTTTTGCCCTCTTTGGCCCTAAACAATGGAATTCTCTCCCTCTCTATCGGCTCTTCTTCATCTCTTCGTATTTTTCAATCCAATCTGAAAGCTCATCTTCTCTCCCTTCTTTCCACTTAGTGACTTTCTGTTCCCACCCCCGCCTTCTGCTTTAACTTCTTTTTCACCATCATGTAATTGTACTGCTGTTAATGTTTTGTAATAACACTTTTGACGAAAAGCGCTTTAGAAATTCAATAAAAAGAAATTCAATAAAATGAAATGAACCTTCAACATTGGTTATGCTGGCTAGGGATGAGAGGAGATGTATTTCAAACCATCTGGAGAGCCAAAGGTTACAAACCCCTGTTCTAGGACCAGGTACACATATATGTAGATCTCCAGATATCTCTGATAATCTGTGTGCAAAATGCAAGTATATGTTTAAATTCTGGAAGAGCCATCTGTGCTTAATCTGTTCGAAGGAGCAGAGCATTACACACATTTATTTTAATGATTGCCGTTGAAGGAAAGTGAGGAAGAGACAGAGGGCATGGCAGCAGAACTTAGAACTGTAGGCGGGTTGGATAGGAAGAAGATTCTGCCAAATGACGGAAGAAAGTGACAGATCTGGTGTAGTGAAAAGGGGAAACCGCACCCCCCTGCGGCCAGCCCTTAGTGCAATATAACTCCTAATCACCTTCCCTCACAAGTAAGAACCTATGCGAGACACAATGAACTCAGTCTGGAAGAAAGCCACTCACTCCGAAGATTTTATGCTTGCATTTATTTACTACATAAACTAATTAGAATCAAGCAGCAGTTTTCAATAGTATGGCCATTAAAGTGCAAGCTGAGTAATACAAATTAGCAGTCACAGATGAATATGCAATTCTTCATTTTTTTTCTTTATTTAACTTTTAAGGAACAATTAAATAACAACAAAGTTATATTTCAGGATCACAAATCATTTCAATACAACAAAATAATGGATAGGCAATCAGCATGAAACTTATAATAAAATAAAAACCAGATTGCATAAACAATAAGAAGAATATCCACAGGATTTTTGAAATGTCAAACAAAACTAGGAATCATTGATGCTGATACGATAGAATCACAGTCAGGACCCACACCACTCAGTGCCCGGCACCGCTCAGGGACTGGCCTAGCCCCCGAAAGCCTGCATCCGAGCGGGAATGTGATGCCATGAGCCTCTGCCTTCTAGTGCTGGCTGGTTGTCCAGGCGCTGTTTCTCTACATACACGCTTCTCTCAAACAGCCCGGGAAGAGTCCTCCCCTAACTGGCCCAGGTACAGATCTCTTATTAGGGGCTGCACGTCAATCACTATGACGTACCAGCTCTTCGAGAATCTTCTAGGACAAACCTTCCATGCAGCAAAACATGTTTTCGCCTGGAAAGTTACTGACAGTCTTGGCTCTCAGGCTCCGTGTACATTGTTGTGGGAAGCGCCTTTTACATTCCTGTGTTATTAGTGCACCTGACTCGCACAGCGCAGAAGAGAATGGCTGTGCCTGGCTCCTAAAAGCTGTGCAGGGCTTCTTGCAAAACTAGATGTTTATGTCTCAAGAAGGGCCTTCGCAGTTAACCCCTCGCAAGCATGCTGGCTCACTCAGTTTGAGAGGCCTGGCTGGTCCAGCATTTTCCTCCATACTTCGAATAAGCTCTAAATACACGCAAGATAGCTCAGTAGGTTAACGTAAGTGCAGGTTAACGCAAGTGCCTAGATGCTTTTCATGACATCTGGTATCAACATTGGATCCATACCCGTAATGTGCCTGTGAAAGCCCTGCCACTGGATGCTTTCATGTGGTCCCTCTCCTTCGCCCCTCCCTGTATTGTCCCAGGCAGTCCAAAAAGAGTGTCGGGGAGGTGGGAATGAAACCTAACCCACGTCAATGTGATTGGTCTCAAACACACTCACATGGCCTATAATGTTGAAGTAGGGCTACTGTTTAGGCAGCAATCTAGCACCTAGCATATGGCATAGGCAGCATGCCTGAGCCAGCAAGATTGCACTTGTGCTGCATATGCTGTGTCTGTTATGTGGGAGGGAAGCTTGCACTGCTGCTGCCCCTGTTGTACCTTTTCTGTGGGGATGAAGTGTTAGGGAGAATTCTCAAAAATGTGCTAATTGCCTTCACCTTAGAGACCCCCAGCAACTTTGCTGGATTTTGAGGACTTGATTTTTTTTACCTGGAGAGAGTGTGACACTTTTTTCTCACTCCCTTATGTATTTTGATGTGTGTTTTACTCTTGTGTTCTTTGATTATGGAGTTTTAGACAACTCCATAGGCATCATCTTTTCATGTGCGTCACACAGCACCCTCAGTGCAGTGGCACAGGGAAACCTTTTCAGGCTTTCCCAAGGTTTAAATACCTTCTCTGGGATAAACTACTGTTTCCCAGGAAAAGTAAAGTGAAATTGACTTTACTAGTCTTTTAATTTCTAGACCCAGCACACCCTATCTTACAATAAAGTGCTTGAGGGGTTACTTAGTATCCCTAGATACTCACATAGCAGTCAAATGCTACCTTTCCTCTCGAAATGGCTGGTGGCAGTGGTTTTACAACAAACTACCATGATTTTTCCCGACCGCGAACACCGGTAGCGTTAAATCGCGGGAGCCATGTTTTTCAAGATGGCGTCTGAGCCCCCTTTGTTTAAACAGGTCCCAGTCTTCTTTTTTCGCCATTTCTTTTTGGAAAGGTCCTTCTAGAGTTTTGCTCTGCGCGCCAAACCGAGTTTGGTCCCTTTGTTTCAACGCCTTTGGCGGGCTTCAGGACTGAAGACTGCCTCTGGCGCCTGAGTGTCTGGGTTGGGCAGGAAGTGAGGGAGGTGCCCGAAACTCCCTGTGCTCAGTCTCCTAGGAGACCCAAATGCACTCTGGCATGATTGGCTGGCTGACTGTCCGGCAAGGACAACCACCCTGCTGGGTGAGTGGCAGCTAGGCTGGAATGAATGGGAGGAAACTGGATAAAAGGCAAGTCTCTTGGCTTGGAAGGCAGAGTCGACCACTGGAACAAAAGAACCGAAGACGAGCTTGAAGTGGACAGCTGCTGCAACTCCTGGACTGTTGGTTTGCCCTGGTTAAGCCCTGCTGCAGGTCCTAATCGCTAAGTTCATCTCGAGAGAGATGCCCTGCAAGGACGACTTCTCCCTTTGAGTTGGTGGGACCAATCAACTCGACACTAAGCCACCTGGATACCATTCTCGGAGCTGGATGTATTTTCCTCAGAGTACTGCAGGAAACCGAATAACCAGGGAGAGGGACACAAGTTTGTGTGCTTGACTACAGCTACCGGAATTGAAGATTTGCCAAATGCCAGCTTTTCGACCAGTCCCAGTGCAGTGCAGGAGTCCCTCAACGTCCTCCCACTTGTCCCCACGACTGAGGCTTAGGAACAGCGAGATCTGCAGGAACTGCCAGAAACAGAAGTCTTCGCTGTATCTTTTTCTTAGTTTGTAAGGTACTGTGAAAGGAGACAGAGTACTTCCCTCTCGCGGTGAAAGTGCTTGAAACTTTCCCAACTTGCAGGCCTAATCAGCTTGTGACCCAACATATATTTTTTTCTTTTACTAACTACTTCTGAGAACTTTGGCAAAGACTTTTCCGTTTAACTACCAGAACTGCTTTATCCTATACAAGACTTTAGCCCATTGACTTTGGCCTAACCTATTGCATTGAATCTACTCCTCTGGTGAACTCGAAATATGTGCACTGTCTAAGAGTAACTGTAATCTTCTTTTTATTAACCTATGCCTTTTTGCTCCTACTTCAAAGTACTCTGAATGCCATTTTGGTCCTCCTTCAAAGTAGTTTAAATGCCTCAGAAACGTACAGTGTAAAGTACTGAAGTATATCTGTGTGTGATATTTAACTGCCTCCTTCTAGTGAATGTTTTATAACTGACTGTTGAATAAATTAATAAGGATTTAACCAAGGAATCTTGAGTGTAAGTGTTTATTTGAACACTTGTGATTGTAGACCTCTGTGAAACATCCTTACAGCTCACATTCCCTCTTGAGATAAGCCTGACTGCTCGGCTCCGCTACCAAAAACTGTGTAGTACAGACTTATACCAAAGGTTGGTTTTGCTTACACCTTTAGTCATATGCCTTCTCTGGGGGATGAAAGCTTGTACTGTGGTTGCTGTGCTGAATCAGTTGTGTGAGCGAAGCGATCACTGCTGCTACCTATGCTGTATTTGTTTTCTGGGTGGGGATGCGTGGACAACTTTGTAGAGGTTTTTCATAAGATGCCATTTTATTAACTCAAAAAGAGGTTTGACAAACGCCTCACTATTTCTACTGTAAGGAACTAATGGTGGCAACAGTAAAGACAGACACAAGTTAACACAGTTCAAGGGTGTTTATCAAACTGTATAAATGGGTCGGAAATAAATGCCTAAATTAAACCTAAATCTAAAATGGGAGCAAGCTACGACCATTAAATAATAATAAGGCAGTACTAGTGGCGTCTTGTCAAAATAAAAGGGCCTATACTAAAATAAAACTATTGACAATCCTTACAACTAAATAAAGAAAAGTGTGGGATAAGGTTTCTTGAGAAAGAAAGAAGTGTTCACAAATGATAAGTAAGGGTGCATTAGCTGGGGGTCTCCCTTCCCCAATGTTTTCAGCACGGGACAAGGTGGGATTCTAGAGCACAGCACACACTCGGGCTTCTATCAGCACAAGCCTACAGTTCCATTCTCAGGTACCAGTATGTGTGGCAGTCAAGTCTCTTTTCTACAAAAAGTCTCTTGCCTCTGAGGACCTGCTGCATACAAAATAATAAACAAAGAGTTATTTTCTGTTTAACTGTTGGGTGACAACCTTTCACAGTGGATCCTCCTCTTCTGGGCTCAGATACCTAAAGAGTTTCTATCAATATCAGGACCTTCGGTGGTTATGTATCCTGTGGTTCCGAGGGCCTGATGTGTCCGAAATAACAAAAAAATAGTTATTTCTTGATTACAATAGGGGTGGTACTTCTTCACCCCCGACTCCCCCTCTTCTGGGATCAGACCCCTCTTGAATGTCAGCCTTCCTCCGCCGGGTTCACTTTGGCTTATATTTAAAATATCTTTTCTGTTGGATTAATATCTTGGTGGGGTGATAGTTTTTCACCCTTGGATTCCCCCTCTTCGGGGGTCAGACCCTTTCCGAATGTTTGCTTCGTTCTTTGGGTGATGCTTCTTCACCTGTGGGTCCCCCTCTTCCAGGCTCAGACCCCTCTTGCATTTTAGCCTCCCTCCACTGGGTTCACTGTGGTTTGTATTCAAAAGGATTTCAAACAATCTTCTCCGTTACGTTCACGATTTGTTATGTCTTTTTAAACAGTTTACGGTGAGCTGCCCTGTGAGGAAGTCTTACAGGCTAACCATTAATAAAATGTATAAAATGGGGTAATGAATGCCTTGGGACTTTAACCTGTTAGCAATTATAGAGGGGGAATGCAGATATCACGTTCATGACACGTTTATATTTTCATAAACAGAGCATGCTCATGAACGTGCTCACGAAGTACTTTTCTCTAACATGAGGTTTTTGATGTTGGTCGCTAGGAGACCGGTGTGGAGTATGAAGAGACGGAGAGCGACGGTTACGTCTAGGTGTATTAAGATATCCAGGCTCGAAAAGAAGATTATCCCTGTTGTTCATCTTGAGGCGCCATTGCGCTAAGGAAAGCCTGTGTGTGTGTTAATTCGGCGACCGGTTGTCGCCACATAAAGTTACAGAGTTAAAGAAGCCAACGCTTGAAGAAAGACAGGCGCTGGCGTCAGAGCCGTTGCAGGGACGCGGAAGAGGGGCGTGTCGTCCGCAGCTGTTTCTACTAAGGAGACAACTGATCGCCTGGCCTGCCGTGTCAGCTTGCTTGATGCAGCCAGCGAGGGAAGTCTGAGGAGGCAGAGTCAGCGAGCACAGAATACAGAAGAACAGCTGACTAGAATAATAGAGGGAAGTGTGGACAACGCGAGTGAATCCTGCTTGAAGCCAGCAGTAGCACGCTGTGCTACGAAGGTACGCGAAGCCCCGGGAGGGGGAAGAGGCGAAGAAAGAGAGCTATAGAAGGCTACAGAGGGAGAGAAAGTAAACAGAAGGGCAGTGCAATCGGAAAGCCGGTTATAAACCCTTTATGGACAATGTCGTTAAACAATCCCTATTAACACAAACCTTAAAAGAACAGTTCCCCAAGGAAACTAGAATAACAAAGATTTCTATGTTAAATGTTTCTTCCAAGTTAAATGAGACGAATTCAAGAGGAAGTCCAGAGACATAAATCTTATTGGAAAGGAGAGAAAGCACAGAAAACGTAAAGGACAAGGAATACAAAGTGTCAGAGACAGAGAAGAAAGGAAGGAAAAGGATAGAGACACTAAGGGGGAAGGTTTAATGACTCTTACCTGTACTTCTGCAACCAGATAGAGACCACTCAGCTGGAAGGTGGCGGAGAACATATAGAACAAAGACGTATCCTTTTGCCTAAAAAATAAATAAAAAGAGAAATAAGAAAGAAAGTTCATGTTAATAAAAATATTGGGTAGACAACGTAAACCCTAGACAACTACTTCCTTGTCTCAGCGTTTTCATTCCACACTATAAGAGATTTTATTACTCTCCCTTTATCGGGTTCACTCTTGTCAACACAAATGTTCACTGAAGCATCAGGCTTGGCCCCTTCTTATCGGCTTTCCTCCTTCGGGTTCACTCTTGCCAATCTTTTCTCTCACCATATGGGATTTGTTTTGCTTAGCTCAAAGGATTTCATTACTGGCTGGTCAAAGACTTTCTACTGAACATCGGCTTTTGCTAGACCTCTGTATGACCCGGCCTTCTGGTATTGGTAGTGTCAACAAACAAATGGGGGACCCACTAGAGTCTCTCGCCGTACACCCATGTGGTGCCAGACCTTTTCAGCTGACCTTCCCCTGCAACCATCACAGTTCTTTCTACTTTCCACCACTTGTAACTGTTACGCTCACCTGGTCTCTGCAGGGACGTTGGGGCACAGTTGGAGCCCTCCCTGGATTTGGCCTCCCTGGATCTTGCTTTACCGCCAGCTGCAGTGATTTGGTCTGGTCAGGTTGCTGGAAATGCCCTTGGGGGAAGGTAAGAGGCAGTGAGAATGCTGTGACTGAATTACGATCCCCCTCGAAATCTCTTGTGCCAGAATGAGATGCGCAAGCGTTTTCCCATAGGCTCTCACCTGTTATTTTGCAAAGATGAGCTCTCCGTCCTGCTTCTCTTCAGCAGGGGTGCTATAGCGGACCCAGTTGCTTCACTGGCCCGTATGCGTAATGGCCCAGACCGGCTGCGACCGGCTGCGACCAATCCAAGTGGGAGGTGAGTGTTGATAAAAATAATTATTGTCCGTATGCTTCTGTAAAGTCTTTCCCAATGATTATTGTCCATATCCTTAATAATGTCTTTCTTTTCCCCAATAGGTGTTGAAGGTGGCTCCGCTGAGTCGCGTTGTTGACAGCGTACCCATGCGGTGTCAGAAAAGAATGGAGCAGACCCCACTAGAAGGTAAGTAGGGTTTCTTTTTTTTAAAAACATTTCTTTATTGGCAAGAAGTAGCAGCCGATACAGTGTAAATTAGCACAGTGACACACATTTCACATTAAAGCATGGATTATGGCGTACCTATATTACAGAAGGTCATATACAGTGCCATCAGCGGTTAACTGCGGTAGAGGCGTGCTTCATGTAACGAGATCAGCCCCCCGATCAGGAGAGGGAGGGGAAGACAAGAGCTCCAGGTCCACCTTATTTTTCAGGTAACTACAAAACTCCGTCCAAATGTATTTAGGGCGAGCATTACTAGGCAGCATTTTAACATAGTCTTCTTCACAGGATTGTGTCCAGGTGAGGGCCTTGAGCCACATCTCCAGAGAGGGAGGGGACCTGCGCTTCCAGCACTGCAGAATGCATTTCTTGGCCACACTCGCCACCACATTCAAAAACTTGGCTACCCGTTTCGCTTCAGTCCGCTCCCAGAGCCCAAACAGGAGAGGCAGGGGTTCAGGATCTACACAGAACCCCACTATTTCAGTGAGGGCATTGAGCACCGCGTTCCGGAACGGGGCCAGTGCCCCGCACGACCAGAACATGTGCGCATGGTCCGCGTCGCTAGCCCTACATCTCTGACATGGGTGCGATTGATCTCGGGCAAATTTTCCAATCGCATGAGGGGTGTAGTACAGGCGGTTGAGCAGCTTGTATTGGATACACCTAACTCTAGAGTTAAGGGAAACCTTGCGGGTGTGCATGCACATTTTGGACCACATATCATCTGTGATGTCTAATCCCAGGTCCCGGCTCCAGGCATCCCGGATAGTGTGGGGAGGTTCAGCAGCCCGTGCCATCAACATTTTGTATAAGTAGGATACGATACCCCTACAACCAGCGGAATTGGCTATATAGCAGACCTCGGCGGATTGAGGGGGTTCGTTCGGGTATGAAGGCCACAGGCCCTGGACCGCCGCCCTAATGCAGAAGTATTGCAGCATTTCTAGTGGGGATCTGGAGTGGCCGGGCCTCCACGTCTCCGGGGTGATGAATTTCCCATCAGGGAACAGATCAGAGAATGATCTGTATCCCAGGTCCGACCAGTGGCGTATAAGGAGCTTATCCTTTGTGGGGGTGAGGCCCGGGAAAGACCAGAGGGGAAGCCATTTGTAGTACGGGGGGAGTCTGAACTAGGCGTCAGGATCTGCCGCCATGCTTTGATAGTGGAGGCCACTGGGTCGGCAGGGGCGTGCGTCTGATACGAGTGAAATAGGATTAGGGACATGACATTCACCTCCTCGGTTGCTAGGATTTCGAGTTTAACATGCGGGGGGGGTTCCTGGTGGTGATACCAATATGTAGCATGTTGGGCTTGGGCCGCCGTCCAGTACTGGGTGAGGTCAGGAGCTCCAAAGCCCCCCCTCTCGTAAGGGAGGGTCATGTGCAGCCACTTCCTGCGCACGGCGCCCGAGTGCCAAAGAAAACGGGCGAACTCAGAGTGTAGGTCCGCAAAGTATTGTTTCCCGGGCCAAAGAGGAACATTAGCAAACACATACAGGAGTTTAGGCACGATGATCATTTTAATTAGGGATAGTCTCCCTGATAGTGAGAGGGGAAGGTTCCGCCATCTCTCTATTCTGGTACGAGCGTACTGTGCGGCGGCCCCATAGTTATCAGACACTAACGAGGCTTTCGAGAGGGCCACATGGACCCCTAGGTATTTGATGCCCTTGGGCGCCCATTTGAGAGGAAATTCACATGCAGGCTGGGGGTAGCAGGAGTAAGGGGAAGGATTTCTGATTTAGAATAATTTATGGTGAAGCCTGAGAATGTGCCAATTTTTATGATTTCTCGTATGATCGGATCGAGGTGGACTGAGGGGTCTCTGACATATAAAAGCACGTCATCTGCGTATAGTGATATAATTTCGGGGTGTCTCGGAGGCGAATCCCTCTGCGCACGTGGTTGTTTCGCACGCTATCAGCCATGGGCTCGATGGCCATAGCAAATAACAAGGGAAAGAAAGGGCACCCCTGCGTGTCCCCCTGTGGAGGGAGAAGGGAGCCGATAAGCGGGAGTTTACCAGGACTCTGGCTACCGGATTAGTGTATAGTAGTTTAATACAGGACAGCATGTATGGGCCAATCCCCATCTTTCCGAGCACCGCCCACAGATATTGCCAAGAAACCATGTCGAACGCTTTTTGGGCATCTAATGTCACAGCCACAGCGTTGGCTTGGGGATCAATTCTGGAGATGACATTAAACAACCGTCGAATATTTAAGGCAGTTGAGCGGGCAGGCACAAATCCGCTCTGGTCAGGGTGGATTAGATATTTCATGATGGGGAGGAACCTGTTTGCTATGATTTTGGCGAAGATCTTGGTGTCGGTGTTGATGAGGGATAGAGGTCTATAGGATCCGCACTCATCTGGGGGCTTGCCCGGCTTAAGAAGCACGGTAATGACAGCCTCCTGCAGGGACCGGGGGAGGGTGGCAAGGCGCAGCGACTCCTCCCAAAGCTCGTGAAGGCGTGGAGCGAGGAGAGCAACATGCTCCTGATAGAACTCGGCGGTCAGGCCATCCGGACCGGGGGCTTTCCCTTTAGGGAGGGCCGAGATGACTGCAGTGATCTCGTCAAGGGTGAAGGGAGCATCTAGTTGTTCTTTGGTGTCCAGGGATAATAGGGACATTGGGATGCGGTCTAGGAGGTCGTCCAGGTCTTGTGGACAGTGCTCCGATTGCTGAGCATAAAGGGTTGTATAGAACTATGCAAAGGTCTCAAGAATGGGGCGGTCGGACCAGTGTCGCACTCCATCGTTGTCTATGATACTATCAATGCGTGCCCTGCCACCCTCGGCCCGGGCGAGACGGGCCAGAACACGGCCTGGTCTCTCTCCCTCCCCGTATTTTCGGGCCGCGATGGGGCGGGAGAGGTAGCTTATCTCGCTATGGGCAAGGGACTCGAACGTGTCTAGTTCAGTTCTAATCTGCGTTAGTATGGGCGGAGTCAGGGTGACCGCATATTCGCGCTCTAGGTCTCCGAGCTTGGTCTCAGAACGGTGCAGAGAGTTTCTAATATCTTTCAGTACCCCGGCCTCCCAAGAAATGCACATGCCCCTGATGAAAACTTTAAAGGCCTCCCATCTTACCCCGTCCGTTGTGTCGTGGCGTTTGTTGCTGTCAAAAAACGAGGTGATATCTGCAAGAATGTCAGCCTTGAAGACTATATTGTGTAGTGCGTCAGATTTAAATCTCCAGTTAGAATGCAGAGGTAGGGCAGGGCGCAAGGCGATATCCAGCGTGATCGGGGAGTGATCGGAGAGTGTGCGAGGGAGAATCTGTGAGGTGAGTGTTTTGCCCATGAGGCCCGCAGAGAGAAGGAACAGGTGAATCCTGGAGTGACTGTCATGGACGGAGGAGTAAAATGTAAACTCTTTCGACATCGGGTGGAGAATCCTCCAGGCATCCACCAGATCAGCAGTGAGCATGTGTGCATGGAGGCGGCGGGCGGCCCTGGACAATGCTCTGGGTGCAGCCCCGGATCTGTCCAGGTCGGAGTCCAGGATGAGGTTCATATCCCCCCCCATATGATGGGAACCCCAACATAGCCAAGGAGGATATTAAGGATATGGTCAAAAAATTCGGGTGTATCAATGCATGGAGCGTATGTGTTGAGAACTCCAATGACTTGTGAATCAAGGTGAGGACACTCCTGGATTGAGAGGAGAACACAGTGTAATATTTATTGGGGCCCCAAGCCGGGGCGAGCAAGGACGATAATTGTGCAAGGGCATGAGTTTCCTGTAGGAATAGTATCTTGGCCCCGTGCCTCTGGACGTAGGCCGTGACCCTGCATGCCTTGGTGTAGTTGCTGAGCCCCCTGATATTCCAGGACATTAGCCTAATGGCCATTCATAGCAATTTAGGGGGGATCCGAGTAATGTGTGCCATACATTGCCAAACAGATGCCGGCCACTAGTGCGGTGGTCTGATGTGTCATTTCAGAAGCTGCCACTGTCTCACCTTTTTTGTTAATAAAACATCCCCAAATAACACCTCCCCCCTCCCTCACTGCCACCCCCAACCTAGCAGTGCCCAGAAACCCACGCAAATTCTCATGGCGTTCGTACCAAGCCCAACGTGGCTGGTTCAACCCCCAAACCAAATAGGGGTGCAGCCCATGAACTGAACAAGCCAAACTCGGCGTTGCAACTGCAGCGGGGGTAGCTGCTGCCGTGACCCGGTCAACATAGTTGAACGGTGGAGTACACCAAATAGTGTATAGCGGTGATTAAGTTAAATCGTGAGAGGAGACCGCATAGTAGGGCCCAGTGAGCAGGAGCTGTAGGGGTAGATAGTCCATGTATAGGTGCCATATATCGTGGACTACACATCTGTGACCCTCGTAGCATGTCTCAAAATTCAACAATGAGTTACGACAATAGGAGCATTCACAACAGGAGGATACATGAAATTACAAGTAAATCACAAAGAACAGGCGTGGTACCGGAACCACAATGAGGCAGGTATCAGGTGTGTTTCAGGCCAGCTCAATCCTCATCACCGGGATCGGCTCCAGGGCCCGCGAGAGGAATGTGAGCCTCGATAAATGTCACCGCCTCCTCAGGGACAGTGAAAAAGTACAGTTTATTACGGTGGTTGAGCTTCAGCCTGGCGGGGAATAACATGGCATATTCCACCTTCCTCTCTCTGAGCATCTTCTTCACTCCATTAAATTGCCTGCGCTCCATTTGAACACTGACAGAGAAGTCCGGGAAAATGCGAATGATCTGGGACTCAAGTCTTAGTTCCCCTTTTTCGCGGGCCAACCGTAGGATGTGGTCTCTATCCCTGTAGCTGAGAACCTTGGCTATAATTGGTCTGGGGAAGTCGCCCGGTTTGGGGCGAGGGGCCAGTGAGCGGTGATCCCGCTCAATAGTAAAGAAGGGGGAAAGTTGAGGATCTCCCAGGAGGTCTCTCAGAAGGGCCTCGACTGCGAGTTCCATTTTGCCCTTGAGGGCTGCCTCTGGAACCCCGACGATGCGGATATTATTCCTGCGGGACCTAGATTCCAAGTCATAGCACTTCGCCTTGACCTGCTTCATATCTCGCACCAAGTCCGAGACCGTATTCTGGAGCACGTGCACCTCATCCTCGGTTGTTCCAATCCTAGTTTCGGCCTCACCTAACCTGGTGCCATGCTGATCCAATTTGGTGCGCAGGGAGGCTACGTTGGCATTTATGTCGTCTAATTTTTCGTGAAATGACACAAAGTTTTTGGCCATAGACTCCATGAGCGACGTAAGGTCTGGCTGAGGGGGGCAAGAGGAAACATCCGAGTCGTCAGGAAGAAGGGCAGCCTCAGCTTGGTCTTGCTTGGCTAGGGCTTTAGCAAACTTGTCCATTGCCCCAGCCTTGTTGGCCCCGCGCACCTTGCCGGACATTCTCGGGGAGCGCCTTGAAGAGAGAGTGAGTATTTTCCGCAGGGAGGCAGGAATGGGTCCCAAGGGGTTTAGAGAGGGGCTCGAGCCGTGATCAGTGACGGGGCGGCCGCTGCCTGGGAGGAGAATGCAAGAAGCACCCACACTTGGCGTGTTCCGGGGTGACAAGTCCACTCAAGGGGCCCGGGCCGAGGCGGCCAGTAGTAGCAAGCAGCAGAGTCAGGGGCGCAGGGTACCCCAGGGCGTAGTAAGCGGGAGCCCCAATTAGAGCAGAGTATTGGACGCCCAGGGTGGCACCAGCAGCAAGAGAGTGGTCACAGGGGGGCAAGATGAGTCTGGGGTTCCCTTCACCCCCAAAATGGCAGAGGCGCAGCCCAGAGACGAGGCGGAGCAGGAGGGCCCGATGTGCAGCGAACAGATCCCTCACCCTCCTCACCTTGGGACCCTGTGGGTCGAAGAGCCGGTGTTCATCCGGGCTGTAGCAGGGCCACCAGCTTCAGCAGTGTGTCCAGGCAGGATCAGGCCCCCCAGCCTCAGCCAGGGCCCGAAAACAGCCCGCGCCGCGGCCGGCAGAGGGAACCAGCAGAGCAGTCGGCGGAGCCCCTGAGCCGGAGCAGGCAGCTGGACCGTGCAGTGCCGCGCCGTCACAGGGGACCAGTGGCGCAGGCGGCGGTGCGTTCGGGCGGTGTCCGCACGGGGGCCGCTCCGGCAGCCCCCACTGTAACTTCGCCCGCCGGGGGCCGGCGCCCTCTGATCACCGAGAGGCAGGAGCGTTCAGAGGTGGTGCCTCGCCAGGCGGCCACCGGCTCCGGCGCGGCCCCGCAGGCGGAGCGCGGGCCGTGGATGTTGATGGCACACAGGGGGCAGGAGGGCGGAGAGGAGGCGGCCCAGGCGGCCGCACTTTGAGCCGCAGGAGCGCGAACCCCGGCGGGTCGATGAAGGGGGATGGGCCGCAATCGGCGTCACGCGGGCCGGAGTCCTTCACAGGCGGCAGCGATGGCCCCCGATGTCCGTTTTCACCCAGAAACAATGCCGTGTGTAGCAGCGGCAATGGGCAGCAGGATGCGTGGGGTCTCGGCAAGAGATTATCTTTAGAACCGCTGATTCCGGTGGATTTGTAGCTCGCGGGTCACAGAGCTTAGACGCTAAGCGGCCATCTTGTCGGCTGCTCAACAGCGCCCCCCGGTAAGTAGGGTTTCTAAATGAAATGCAAGGCTTAGGTGTTGCGCGGCCAAGCGTTAAATGTTTATGCGGTTTCTAACCTTGTGCTGTCTTTATTTCTTGCAGGGATGGCCTGGCGTCGGAAAATGGAGAACGGCTATCATGGAAGCTGTTCGCGGCTGCAAGATGGAAGAACCACGAGGATGCCTGACGAGAAGAAGACTTCTGTATGAATGAAGACTTCAACAGGTGAGGAAGAGGCGCCCAACAGAAGATGGATTCTAGGAGACAGGTAAGGCGCAAGCTGGAGATACTGGCGTGAAGCTCGTAGTACTTCAAGCAGTGTTATGGTTGGCTTCAGGCAAGGTGCGTGCTGCGGAGGCCGGATCGAGGTTGGGTGCGCTCCAGGCGATGGTATAGCTGGATCCAGGTAAGGTGCACGTTGAAGATGTACAGCTGGAATCAGGTAGGTGCACGCCAAAGATGTGAAGCTGGAATCAGGTAGGTGCACGCCGAAGATGAGAAGCTGGAACCAGAAGATGCAGAGCTGGAGACAGGTAAGAGCTTCAGACGGCGGTAAGCGTTACGCTGCATACAGCAGATTAACGCAAAGCCTCAACATGCGGGTGGGGCCGGCTTAAATAGTCTGGCCCTAGCCATTCCCCTTTAGCTCCGGCTTGTGGCCCCACCTCACCACTTCCATAGATGATTGCACGTGCCTTCCAATGATTTCTAATGGCCAAGCCCGGCCTGGATACACGTGCCTTGGACCCAAAGTGTGCAGAGCACACTTTCTTTTGAGCGTGGTGCCAAAGGCACCAGGAGAGGGTCCATTTGGACCCTTTGGAAGGAGGAAATAAGGGCCCTTGGTTAGTGGCCATGACAGTAACTCTCTTTACAACACAGTTCAGTTTCTTATCGGTTCTCCCCTCGACTCACTGCCTGTGATGAACTGCTTGGCTTTCCTTGTATCTGGAGTCAAGGACGGTACCACGGAAGCAAGCGCCTTCTGTTCACCTGCTTATTAGCGTAGGTGCGCTCCGTGTACCATTGACTTCTGCTGCAGCACACGTTAGCTTTTGTTCGTTGTTTTACGATTTCTTCCACAGAGGAATTGCGTGTCTAGGTCGGAATGGGTAAGGGCGCTTCGCTCCTTGTCACTCCCTCGATTCTCGCTGCCTTTCTCCTCTTCTTAAACTGCCACCCTGGGATAGCTCTCTGGTCATGCTGTCCGCCTTGCTCTTCATTTGCTCTGATGCTCTACCTTTTATCCCAGTGGGGAAGGGAAAGGGCTGTCAGGTGTGAGTGATTCTGGTCAATTGCCTGTCTTTGCCTCACCCTGGTGTTGGGATATGTCAGGTAAAGGGCCCTAATGTTAGTCTGTTGTCTCTCGTGGTGTGCAAAAATGTTTGTGTTAGAAAAGGTGCGGGGTAGAGAGGTTGAGTATTCTATGTAATAGGATAGGGCCGAGGGGCTATGAGAAGGGGAATACTGCGTCTCACCCGTCGGTGTTCCCGCTCCACCCCTCGGCGACCCCCCATCCAGGTGATCCTACCGCACTGGTTCAACCCCAGCAATTGGATCCAATAGCGATGGCTGTGTCCTGGCCACCTGGATGACAGATCCCCAGGGACTAGTTAGGGAGACACCTTCAAGTTTCTCACACTACCCTGATGAGGACTTCCCTGCGTATCAAAATAAACTAAAGGAAAAACTCTAACAAAAGGATTCTGTCCCTCACACTTATTCATACAGCAAGGTCATGTACGGCAATTCAAATATAACAGAAATAAGGGTTATGTTCCATTTAAACATGATAACTGTTTCTTCTTGTAACCTCAGTGAGATCCCCTTTCCCAGATTCAACCAGGATTTTCAATCAACTGTTCAAAATAGGAAAGTTCTGTCTTGCAACAAAGTTCTAATGATGAAGTTCTTCTCGTTCCGAATAGTCTCCGACTTGGACCTTGACCAACAGTTCCAAATTTTTAGCAAGTCTTTATCTCCCCACTTGTAGCAGAGAGCTCCACACAACTTCTTCTTAGAAAGGAAGAACATTTCCACAGTTCGTCTCTATCAACAAAATAGTTTTTGTCAGAATAATTCCACAACAATTCACAATATATTTGCATCAGCAATAATGATTTGTCAGGATGATTCCACAACAGTTCACAATATCTTTAGTGGTCTTGCTACTTCTTCTTCACAGTCTTTAACCACAACACAATATTTCAAATGACTTCTACCTGGTCCACTCACCTGCCAGGCCTACCACTACAAAGTCCCTGCTCTGGTATACTTGCCTGCCAGGACCAATGAACATTTCTAACACTACTACAAGGACTTATGTGGTAATGTTAACTTCAAAAAAACTTAGCAACATCAGTTTGGCCTACCTCTGGGAAGACAAGAAACACATCAGTGCTGTTTCCTCCACACGTGTGATTGCCACATGCAATGCAGGTTATGCTCCTCTCTTCCTGAATACTTTCTGTCAGGAAGGCAGCTCTCCTGCCACTCTTGCTTTCCCACTCTATTATTAACCAACTACTGATAATGGCGTTTGCTCCAACTCACATTTATTTTCTTGGGGCATACACAATGCTTGTTTAGGTCATTTACAATACTTGCTTCTTTCTCACTCTGGCAATATGGTTTGAAAGCAATGTGTTGCTTAAATGCCCTCTCTTGGCTTTGGCAATGTTGGTTGTTATAAACCTGACTCGATAATGCCCTCTTTTTACTTCGGCAATGACTCTGACTTTTACCAGTATAATGGTACCATTCTTGTTTGTTCCCAAAGTTCTTATTCTGCCACCTCAGCAGCTTGGTGTCTGTTCGATATTCAAAAGCATTATTATTATGCCACTTCAAGTTCTTTACACCAGTTGGATATTCAAAAACATTAGGTTTGGCCAGCGGGCGATTAGGGAGCGTTCCGGTGTCACACAATACTAGTGAATCACATATTGTGCATCCGCTCACTCCGCTGCCTACAGGTCTACTGCTTTCTCTGCTGCACTTCGCCCGGCAAATTGCTTCTTCCTGCTTCCTAAGGCCCATGCCAGTCGGGAATGGAGCGTTCCTCGCTTCAAGGACACTCCGGTGCTTGCCTGCCACTGGAGAAATGCCAATAGGGAAAGCGTTTAAATGTAACGCTTCCTGCAGCTCATCCTCTGCATTCACGGTCTTCAGTAGAAAGCTTTCACAAACAACGCTTCCGGTTGCACAAACTCTGCATGCAGGGTCTTTGAAGGTAGAGACCCTCTCAGAACCGGCATTCAATCTGCAAAGCATGGCAGCTCTGGTGTCTCTAGTTTCCTTCAACTTCTGCTGCAAAGTGGAGTTGCAGCAATCACTCCACCTCCCACTACTGCACTCTTGGCCTGGACCTGAGGGGGTCTTTTATACATCCTAGGCTCCCTCGGGTGTGGGACATAAGTACTACTAGACTGCAATTTGCAGTCCCTGCCTCTGCATCCATCTTCTTTGTCCCAGTACTTTGGGAATTGTGGGAATTGACGTCCCCAATGTACGAAATACCCTTTTCTTTCACAGTCTCATTTTTACAGAAAGCCATCGATATGATATGATATGGCATTTATAACACACCTATACACACGTGTTTCAAGGCGCAACGCGGCAAGGAATGGGGAACAGAGGGAAGACAAAGACAAAGATCCTAGTAGGTCATGTGTCATTCAGATCGCACAAATGCAGGGGAAGGAGAAAGAGGAAAGTGCAGAAAGGGAGGCGGGGTGGCGACAGTGCAGTACATGGGGTAATAGAATAAATAAAACAATAAGAAGTTGAGCTGGCTGTGATATACTTGCCCTGTGGGAATGTAGCTTGCATTTCCACTGCCTGGGCTATATCTGTTCTGTAGAAGGAACCCTGACACTGCTTGTGCTGGACTAATTTTGTTAGTGAGGTGAGCTTGCACAGCTGCTGCTTGTACTGTACCAGTCTAGTCGGTGTGAGGTAATCTTGCACTGCTGATGCCTTAGCTGTAGAAGCACACAGCCATGCAAGGATGAACCTGGGCATATGGAGCCATTTTCAGCATAAGTTTGCACATGAGCATATCTGGCTATGCTTCTGCTCGAGAGATTATAGCTGTGCATGTGAAGTACAGTGAAGGTGTGACTTGTAAATGACAATTAAGAGAAATGGAGACTGGCTGAATCAAAGCGTGAAGTGCTGAAATGATGCCATGCTTCTTTCACGTGAGCCAGTTTTATTCAACTGTTAACTGTTAACAAGAAATATTACAACTCTTAAATGTACACAATGGGCCTCATTATGAAGTTACTGATCCGGTAACAATAGTACCGGTAAACTTGCCGGTCCCGTGTTTTACCGGACCGACAAACTACGAGTTCTGCTCGTGGGTGCCTTTCGGCCCGTCCAGGTCTGACCTGGCGGGCAGACCAGCACCCGCGAGCAGACCATGTCGGATGCACCAGCACCATTCACGAATGGTGCTGGTGCATCCAACCTCCCCATTCCCATTGAGTCCAATGGGACTCAAATGGGAATGGCGACTAATATTTTCTTGCACCCGGGAATGGGCAATTACCGGGTCCGCTGGGGCTGCAATGCCCCAGTAATTGCCCATTCCTGGGCGCCGGACGAAAATGACTCCAGCAGCAGCCATGCCGGTTTTACTGGCACGGCTACCGCCAGAGTAATAACAAGGCCCAATGCCTTCTTATGTAATGTACGCCAGACAAATAATGCAGATTTCACAAAGTACTTTGGCCAAGTATAATTAATTGAACTGCATGTGCCAAAATGTGAGAGAGATCCATGGCCTGGCACATGTTTCCATATCACCTGGAAAATGTTGCCATGTGGTTTCAAGTGAATTGCCCGTTAATATTTGAACTTCAGAATCATAACGCTCCTGATACAAGGATAGAAAAATATATGAAAAATGATATTGGGCCTCATTACAAGAACTCCGGTCCGGAATTAACACTGCCGGTAAAACCATACCGGCACCGTTTCCATGTCCGCCCAATCATGACCCGCGGCCCCGGTAATAGCACCCACCTCAACCGCCACCGCGGAAATAGGGGTCCCGTTAAGTCCGTCTGCACGGAAACACCTCTGTTACCGTCAACACGAAACACCGTGAGCATCACAACTAGCGCGGACACGGAAATACCGGGAAAAAAATGGTGTAAATACCGTGATCACGGTAGCGGAACCGCCGCCACCGCAAACATGGCGTTATACGCTTCCTGCTGAACTGAATCAGGGCACAGGTGCACCAAATCAGCCCAGATGGACCTAGCAGGCCACTGGGAGCCCACAAAAGGGCCACACCCAGCCCAACACAACATAGAACAATGCAGGCAGCAGGTCTAGTAGCACTGGGACTGGGCCTACTCAACCAACAGGCAGCACTGCACATGGTGGCAGTAATGGCCCAGAGGAGGAGGCGTAGGCGGAGGAGGCGCAGGCGGCAACCAGCCAACCATGCAGCTATGGCAAACCCCATTGCCCAGCCAGCCCGACCCCGCCGCCAGCCACCAATACCACGCATCAGGGCCTCACCCTGGAACCTCACCCCAGGACAGATCCACACACTATACCGGCTGGACCGTGCAACAATCCTGCACATCACCGCCATGATTGAGGACAACATCAGCAGCCAAATTGACACCCCCACCACCATCCCCCCCTCCTGAAGGTTGTCTCAGTACTGCATTTCCTTGGCACTGGCACCTATCAACACACGGTTGGTGAGCTGCACGGCATATCACAACCCTGTTTCTCAAAAATCCTGGTACAGGTACTGGATGTCCTGTTGCGCCATGTGTCGGAACACATAGCCCTACCCCGCACCCTCCCCGAGGTCATTGCCAGCAAGTTGGCCTTCCATGCCATAGCAGGCATGCCAAATTGCATAGGTGCAGTTGACTGCACCCACGTTGAGCTGACAGTACCACGTGCAATTGAGGCGGTGTTCCGCAATAGGAAACAGTATCACTCTTTGAATGTCCAGATGGTTTGTGATGCCATGCAACTGATTACACACTGCTGCGCACGTTTCCCAGGATCATCACATGACTCAATGGTACTGCGGAATTCCACGTTGCCACGGTACATGGAACGCTATGCAGGACAAAGCACATGGCTATTGGGTGAGTACAGCTGACGATGCTACAACCCTGTCGAAGTGGTGTGTGTGTGTCCAGCCCAATGAGCATTGTGAGTTTGCCGCTGTGACCACACATGCATCACCCCCCTTCCATCTACCAAATACACACCGGATGCCAAACATCATGAAGGAAGACATGACAGGGCACCACAATGTGCCCGTGCACACGCTGGCACAGCCAATCCCGTCACTGTCCCATGAACCTTGTGCCACTGCAGACACCCACCCTCAATTGAAACACTGCCTCAAAAGGCACGAGAGGCGTGTAAATGAGACGACGTGTATTTACTACTTCCGTACAGTGAAGTCACTCTGCCATGTGTGGACAGCATTGCACCGTGACATGCACACAAACAAATGTTACCCGCAGGGCACAGTAAACATGCAAGTTAATGTGTAGGCCCATATCCAGTTAGCGACATACATCGTGATGCCTAAAACATATCTCCATACACTGCATGGTACATATGCATGAATGAATGATGACACAAGAATGCACAGCAGCAGATGAGGACATGATGCCACAAACACTGACATGTTCCCCCATCTACATCCCATGTAGGTGATGCGGGATATGCACTCACGCCATGGATGATGACACCTGTACGGAGACCAAGGAACAGGCATGAAGAGGCATACAATAGGGCACATATCTGCACACGTGGAATGATTGAGAGGACATTTGGACTGCTGAAGGCCTGTTTCCGCTGTCTGAGCAGATCTGGCGGATCACTGCTGTACAGCCCAGTGAAGACGGGTAAAATCACGCTCGTATGTGCCATGCTGCACAATATATGCCTGCGCAGGAACATCCCAATGCCACCAGACGCAGATGAGGAAGATGGGGATGGGGATGGGGATGGAGATGGGGATGGAGATGGGGATGGAGATGGGGATGGGATGGCACCACCTCCCCCTGGGGGTCTACATGATGGCCAGAGAGCACGGGATGCCCTGATTCGCATTTACTTTTGAGTCACAGCACATTCACAGAAATGCACGAACATGGTGACGACAATGAATCAATAGTTGCACTGCAAAATAAATGATCAATGTCCACACATGTATGTCTTGATTGGAAATGGTGATGTATTGATGTAATAACAACAGGGAAGGCGGTGCATTGGTTAGGGAAGCTGTACACCCGGGGCCACCCACCACCCAAACGTGCCCACCCCCAACCAGGACCCATTGTTCAAACCCCCAAAACTACCTACCCCACCACCCAAATGTGCCCACCCCTCTCACACCCTTGTAGTCCACATGTGTCCTGCACTGCCCCACACACATGCCATCACTTGCGTGTGCGCTTCTGTGCCTGTGCAACCTTGCCCGAGGGACATTTTAGCCTACTCGAGCGCCTCCTTGGACTGGCAGTAGTGGAGCTGGATGGGGTGGTTGTGTTTGATTGCGCAGAATCTGGGATTGAGGGCATCCGTGCCAGATTTGCCTGTTGGCCAACCAACATGGCCTCTACAAGCCTGGAGGTGTGGTCGTTGCCCTCCCGCACATGGCGTGCAAGGGTTACTATAGTGCTCGCAAAGCGTCCGATGGACCTCGACAGGCGACGCACTGAGGCGCTGTAGCTCTCCCTCTGCAGCCTGGATTCCTCTAGCTGCCTCTCCACCAGCTGGGTGAGGGTAGCCTGCTGGTCCTCCATCCGCTGCATGCGGGCATTCAGTTCGGCCATGGATGGGGTGGGCGACCTCATGGGACTCCACAGTGATGTGGGGCTGAACCCCAGCTCATGGAAGGAGCCCAGGTCTTCAAATGTGGGCATCTCCCCCTGTGGCCCCGTTTCCAAGTGCTCTTGCGGGGCGCTGTTATCACTGCAGGCCGCCCCCTCTGCAGTGCTGCTGCCTTGGGTGTTGTGTTGGGTGGCCATGATAGGTCCCCGTGGCACCTGTCTAGACTCAGGCAGTGTGGAGACGGTGGGGACGTCGGTGGTGGTGGTGGGCGGCACATCTGTAGTGGCTGGTAATGTGGCCAGAGGTGCAGAACTGCCGGCAGCATCCTCCTGTGTGGTGGCGGTGGCTTGTGTACTTGCCGGTGCAGATTGGCTGGCCTGTTGTGCAGTATCACTGTCACTTGAAACGGCTGTGGGGACACAAAGGGCATGCAATTAGTGTTGTTGTGGTGGCAGATGGGTGCATCACATGCGTCATTAAGATTGTACATTGAATAGTGTTAGTCACATGCATCTGATTGCTGGTGTATGCATTGTGTGATATTGGTTGCCATGCGGATCATGATGGGTCCTTTGCCCCACACTTGCACTGCCTGGGGGTGGGGGGGGGCGGTTGTTAATGGGTCCTTTGGCCCACACATGCACTGCCTGGGGGGGGGGTTGTTAATGGGTCCTTTGGCCCAGTACTCACAACTGCATATTTACATGTGGCATTCATGTTTGGGCACTTACCGGCATCTGCAGGTGGGCTCACTCCTGCCTCAGCCTCCCCGATCCCATGGATTCCCTCTAGGTGGAGGACGCTGCTGCAACGCTCCTCCCATGCTTGCAGCCTCAGTGGGGAAGGGAGTCCTCTGCCTGTCCCACTGCTGCGTTGGCGGTGCGTGGAAATGAGGTTACGTACCCTCAGCCTCAGGTCGTCCCACCGCTTGTGGCAGTCCTTCACGCTCCTCACTGCCACGCCCACAGCGGTGCACTTGTGTGCAGCTTCGGCCCACACCTCCTTCCTCCGCTGCTGTGTGGCACGCCGTTGGTCGGCGCTGAACAGCATCTCCGCATTGTCCACAATGTGCTCCACCAAGACGGTTAGCTCCGCCTCGCTGAAGTGGTGTTTGCGCTGCCTCTGAGCAGGCATCCTGGCAGACATGCTGGTGGTCCCTTTTGGCTTCTCAGAGTTAGGATTGTGCTGGCTCTGGATGGCAATGGATTGTGCTTTTATATGATGGCCGCCTCTCTGTTTCCTGTTTTGGCAATCATGGTATTTCCGGTTCCGTGTCCGTGGCGGTGGAGGCGGAAACGGGTTTTGCGCCACTTGTGGCTGCGTTATTTCCATTTCAGTGGGGTTTTCCGTGACGGCGGTAACAACGTTTCCGAGTCCGTGTGGTGCGCGCGACGGACAGCGTGTAATCGGATGGTTTTTCCGCAACCTTGCGGACACGGAAACGTTTTTACCGCCGTCGCGGATTTTGCACGGTCCCGGACTGGCAGGTTGTAATGAGGCCCAATGTCTTTAAATTGTAATTTTCATCTCATTCAGAATATATGGTGCTTGACAAATATATGTAAATAATGCATTTCCTTTTCCAACAGCAATACGATTTACCAAGTGTACTATAATTTCAAGAATATGTTTCGAAGAAATCACTGTGACGCAACTATAAATGGAAAAAATCATATTTTGTGTTGCCCATAATTGCATGTTAGAAATTATACCTGGAATATATTGCTATTTAATATGCTTTGCCAAATAGCAGTGTCCCAATTCTGGGCTTTACAAAAACTTGTTTTTGGTGGTTCTTCAGTGAGTCTAATGCAAGGTAAATTTCAGTTCAACTTAAATGGGTTAAATAAGGGGGGCAGTCTAGGGCCCCCAGGGCATTACAAGGTTGCTATATGGAAAAACAGTCTTCTTATCTAGCAATCAAAGGATAACATTAAGTCCCGTACAACAAAGGGATCATGTGAACAGGGCTTACAAAAATATGTCTTTTGCATTCCAAATACATTTAAAAAGTGGTACCACGAGGTGATAAAATCTGAGTTGGTCACATGGTGGGAGCTCTGGGTTTTAGAATCAAAATATCAAAAGGAACCATATGAAGTTAACGCTGTCATGAATTCTTCATATGTTGAGCTAATGGAAAATCAAACAAACGGTCCTACCAGCTACTCATATTAATCATTAACTGAAAAGAAGTTAAGATGAGGTTTTCGTGTTCACAGTCTGACAGAATTGAAACTGCCCACTTTGAAATGCATTAGAATTGCAGAACACAACTTTCAACAAAACTCTGCAATGAAATAACTGCGAACAAAAAGGGTGTGTTCTGAAAATATGAGAGACTACCATATGATAGGCAACTAAACATATTTTAATATTTATCCAACATTAATAAAATCATATAAATTAATAACATCTTCAAATATTATTTCACAAATACAGGGTATATACCCATGGTTCAGTGCAGTTTTGGAAATCTACAAATCCATATATTTTTTTTATTGCATTTGGTTTAAAATCCATAAACAAATATAGACAAACCTTTACAATGTAATATAGTCATGATCTTCATACTGCATTCATACAAAAGGAAATAAAATCAGATAAAATTAAAACAAAACCCCAGAGACAAAACCCCCTCCCCCATTTAGAGAGGGAAGCTATCGCTGTGGAGAGTGCAGGTACCGCCCCATCCCTTCCTTTTTTACCTCTAGATCTTTTGCGGCTTTCCTACCTGCCAGCATGCTGTTTGGTAGTACTGGCGGAATGTCCACTTAGAAACCTAGTGCCCCTAAACCCCCTCTCTCAGTGTTCAATATTATTCTATAGAAAGAGGTTTACTGCCCTTAATACCTCCACCACTGCCGCTGTCAGTTGGATTTCATGCCCTGATATCATTCTAAACCACATGCTCTCTGTAGTTAGCCATTCCCTCCTTTCGACAAATCTTTCTAACTTTTTACCCTAAGGGACCATGTCCCTGCACACTCCATCAACAGATGCTGCAAGGACTGATTTGCTGGGGCCTCACAACCTTTGCAGTACTTTATCGCCTTGGCCCCTTGCTTTCGAATTTCTAATATCTCCCTGGTGGGCAGTATGTTTAACCTAGCCCTAAGGAAGTTGTTCCTGATCTTACCATCTGGGAACTTTTCCAGATATCTTGGAAGGAACCCTAATTTGTTATCAATAACCAGAAACGTATTCTTTGGGAGAGATGTCCTGACTTTAGCGATGGTATCTATCCAGTCCATTAATTCCAACTCTCGTTTTACCTTCAGAGGGTTTCCGATCAGGGATTCAAGATCTAGATCTATTTTGGCTAGCTCTGATTCCACTATGCAATCAAGGCTTTGTAGAACACTCTATTTTAAGAGATCAAGGTGCACCTTAATGTCCTCATATAGTGAATCAGTTTTCGGATTCATGATCTCTCTAAAGAGTGAAAGCAATTTCCATTTTGCCATACAGCCTAGGGATTTCAATCCTAGTTCATACCTTAGATGCCACCCAGGGGTACTCCAGGGTAGATTTAAAGCCCCCTTCCATATTCTGCCCTCCAACATTGACCAGTTAAAGTCCCAAAGTTGTGGTTTGGCTTCTAAGCCATATAGTACTATTGGCACGATTTTAGCAGAGTAATACTTTCTCATTGGAACAATAGAGAATCTACAATATTTGGAGTGGATTTTTTAAAGTGGGGAACTAGCGAGAGTCCTTTACTCACAATGTCCTGTTCGATTTTGTAGGTTGCTGGACTAGCGTAGACATTGTACCCCAGATATACTAGTTCTTCCACTTGCGGGATTTTTGGCCATCTAGAACCCAGTGTTTAAATTTGATTCATTTTAAGGCTGTTTTTTGCCGCATAGTCGCCCAACCCATTCAACAATCACTGTAGACCTATATCGGTTTTATCTAGCAGGACAATGTCGTCTGCGTAAGCCAACCAAAAGATCTTTCTACCATTTAGTTCTGGGCTGGCTAAGCCAGATGACATCAGATGATCCCCTGCATCCGCTAGGAATAGATTGAAGAATGTGGGCGCTCCCAAACAACCCTGTCTTATCCCTCTTTCCACTGGTATTGAGTCTGATAAGTGCCCCTTATTATCTAATCGAACCCTAACTGTGTTCCCCTTGTGAACCTCCATGATCATTGAGAGCAATGTTTCCGGGATCCCTTTCCCCCTTAGCTTGTACCACAGCATGACCTGTCCATCTGGTCAAAGGCCTTAGAGAGGTCAATCCAGGCCCTGTATAATGACGTGCCCCCCTTGGCTGGGGAGGCTTCACTGAGCAGATTTAACATGATACCATTCGGTGCTGTTGACAACCCTTTTCTAAAGCCTGTCTGGAAACAGGAAAGAACCTTCTCTCCCTCCACCCAAGCCAATAGCTCATTCAACAGCAGCCTCATAAAGATTTTACTCTCAATATCAAGGAGGGCGATAGGACGATAGTTTGATGGATTTGTCCTATCGCCCTCCTTGAAGAATGGTATTACTAAAGCAGTTTTCCAAGACGGGGGAAGCTGTCTTTTCCACAAAATCTCTTTATAAAGTTGTTTTAATACTTTTGCCCAGAGCAGTGGTTCTTTTTTAAGAACCTGATATGTAAGGCCGTTGGGGCCTGCTGCTCTCGAGGATGAAGCCTTATTTATTATAGCCTCGATTTCCACTTCATTCAGGCATAGCTCCCACCCCTGATCTAGCAGCCTACAGTCTAGCTCCCCCTGTGGTTTCAAATCCATATTACATGTAATCACTACGCAATCATCGTAGCTCTCCAGCTCCCTTCTTACAGCGTTGGCGTGTCCCATTCATACGCACAATGTCAGCACGCTGTACTTCCACACACACAAACATAAAGTATGAACCTGCAATGGCGTTGGTGCTTCTGATTTAACATAATTGCCGGCTTGTTCTTTTTGTGTCTCGTGAAGCTAATACTCCTGAACCTGCATATTGTACCCCAGACTACTTTTGGATTCTGCTTTTGATCTTCGTTTATTGGTATCCCTGGCTACTATTTTCTCTCTTACGGATTGGCTTTTGGATTTCCTTGACTGCTGTGTGGTTTTTTGGACTACCTTTGGATTGTGCACACTCCTTGGATGCTCTGCAGTATGGACAGTTCTGTGCTTCCTCTAGTCCTTAGTGCGTCCTCGTGCTGCCCGGGGTAGGTCCCTCCTAACCCTCCCCCCCTGTCTCGTCTCCTCTCCTCCTGGATTCCGCTGTGTTCTCTCAGATACTTCCTTGATCTCATCAGGCCTCGCTCTTTTCCGTAGGAGTAGAACAGAGCATTTTTACCACTGGATGATTCCTAGGTGTGCCTGCAGCGCCTCAAAGTCTATCAGGTTAGTGTTGCCCCCTACCTTCATTTATAGTATACTAGCACAAGCACGGGTTGTAAAACCTTTCTTTTTTCTTTTTTATTATTGTTTATTGTTACTGCACCCAGTTCCATACTTGCAGATTGTGCACTTAAGTGAGCCTGTCTTTTCAGTGCTCTAGCATGAAGTTTTTTTGCCTTTCGTGACATAAAAAATGTAGATTGTTGTAAGTCGCTTTTCTCTAACGTGACTTCGGGGTCGACTTGAGCACCCAAGATTGGACCCACTTTTAAATCAATCAGGTCAGTGAGTGCAGAAGGGCTGTCAGGCATCATATTTAATAAGAGGGACTTTTGCTCTGGGCTACCTGAATGAACACCTTGCAATAACTCATCAGGAACTAAGTTGGCAGCTAACAAAATTCTTTCAAGCGCCAAAATTCGTTCATGCTGTAATTTTGCAATTTCTTCATAAGCGGGAATCAAACTTTCGTTCTGGGCTTTAAGTATCAAATCTTTCTGCTGAATAGGAAGATCACACTGATTTGATATTGAAGACTATGGAGCACCTATTATTGACGTTTGTGTAGCTTGGGTCCGAGTGGGACATACTGATGGAGCTTGATGGTTCAGAGCATTAGGTTTTCCAATCAGGATTTGATCAGCCCAAAATGCATGGCATTTCTCTTGAGCCATCAAAAATCCCTCAATTCTGCACAATCTGGACAAGATCTCTGAAGTCGCGGAACTGAGAGCACCAATCGCACCATGGGTGAAGTTGTGCCCTTTGTCGAGCAAGTTCAGGATCCTCGTCAACACTAGGAAATTTTGAAGCTCGTGTTGGTTAAGATCCACCAGTGTATCATCAAGGGGATGTAGTGGACATGATGAGTTTGGCATCCCATGCTGCTCAAATAATTTTTTGTTAAATGGTGGGTCACACCTAGGACCGGAGAGTGTGGATAGATGGTGTCACTGGGGCAACCCATTAACTCGTGTCCTGGGGAACTCGCATTTTGTTTAATGTCTTTTTCTTCAGGGATTATGTCTTTCTTCCCTTTTTCTTTTAGTTGAATCAAATTAGCAGCGATTGCCGCATGGAAGTGGACCTGTTCCCTATAGCCATGAGAGCTGGAGGCTGGAGTTGAGGGGCCATTTGAGAGACGAGTTCTACTATGAAGTTTGGCCAATACGGCCGGGACCACTAGAGATGTATCTGAAGGCGGGAAAATGGAAGAATCACCTACAGCGCCCAGCAGAGAGTTGTCAGTAATGGGTACATTACAGATTGGGTTGACTGGGTACAGGTCACCCATGCTGTTTTGTTCACCGACCTGAGGTTCGGGGGTGGTGGTGCGTACTGGCACCGCCTCGCCGACGCTCATGGCGGCAGCTCCTATAGTGTGAAGATCTCCTATGAGCTTACGCATACACTTCCCCTTTTTTTTTGCCTGGTTTACTATATCTTGTGAGCTATCATCCTCTGTCATATTCCCCTCACTCACCGTAGAAGGTGACCCATTCAAGCACCTTTTCCCACTCCTTAAGTTTTTAACCATTGGTTTTATTTAATTGTTTTCCTCTCTCTCTTTTTTTTATTTTTAATGAATGTTTTTTTAATGTTCAATATGTAGTATAAGGAACTAACTTTATCTGAGAGTACACCCACTTCCTCAGAGATGCACAAACCAACAACACTCTTCATTGACCTGTGAATCGAGGTCTTTCTAGACCAACAGAAATTGTTTTCAATAAATGCGAGTAGTGAATGTTTTACAATACCTTTCTTTTACAAAGCAGAAAGGCCTGCCCCACGCCGTCCTAGCAGAACAGCCAAACAGCCACACTTCCCATGCACTTCGGGATGCGCGCGTGGGATGCGCGTACCCCAGTGCTTACGACGGAAGTGGAGGCTGTGGAGGGCGGGCAAGGGAGAGGAGCTGAAAAAAAGAAACAGTCTTTCAGCAATAGTCGCGGAAGCTGGATCCACATGAAATGCACAAGAACAAACAACCCAGAGGTAATTTGGGGCGACACAAAAACCAAGTCCCAGCTAAGAATAAAGTCCAACCAAGTCCAACCAGTCCCACCAATGAAAGCAGTCCAATTACTTGAATAAGCGAGGTTGTAGCCAAACAGCCACACTTCCCATGCACTTCGGGATGCATGCGCGGGATGTGCGTACCCCAGTGCTTATGACGGAAGTGGCGGCTGTAGAGGGCGGGCAAGGGGGAGGAGTTGAATAGTCAGCTACTGCAACACCTCCAATGTTACGAGCGCTGCAGGGATTCCTCTTGCCGATGGCTTGTTCTGACGGCAGCAGGCAGCGTTCTCCTTAGGGACAGGAAGAAAGCGAGGTTCCAGCAAACAGCCACACTTCCCATGCACTTCGGGATGTTTCCACAGCTTGGCATTTACCTGGTGATGTTTTTTGCTCTTTCAGTTGAACTAGATCTCTGTTTATAACACAGTACCAAATAGAGAGGTACATAAAGGGAAAGGTCACCCTCAAGTGAGGAGACCCGGTCTTAGACTCGGGTTACCAGTATACTGATCCTGAAGGCTTTGGTTGGTCCCCAGGGTGGTTTCCGGTGAGTACTGACATTCAGAATACACCCCTGCCACAAGCTAAAATATTGCTGTCCTATTAACAAAATTATGTAATCACTGGGAGTGTCAACCTGTTAAGCCAGCTGATGGGCAGACTTAACCAATCAAAATTGTAATGTTGTATGACATGCTGTGGGATAAAACATAGAGATTATATACACCAAACCCCACATGAAGTGACGAGAGCTGAAGGATTCTTAAAACTGCAGAAAGGGGAACCAATGTCTAACTGGATGAGTGCTGAGGTGGGATGGCATTCTAAGGGATGAGAGGGAGCATGGGTTGTGTCCAAGTCGAAGCCTGAAGCAGATTGCACCTTGAGTGAGACCTGCTTTTCTGAGGCGGATGAAACTGAAACCAGAGGATCCTACCTGACTGAGGTGATTGCCTGGATGCTCTGAGAGTCCATGCTGGCTCAGCCTTAAAAGTATAATCGAAAGTGAGTATAAAATGCCCCAAGTCCTCTAGAATAATTTCTCTGCTATGTGCCAGGAGTCAGGGAACTGGAAGGAAGTCATTGGAGGGGACAGATTCCAAATAGAATGCTTTAGCATTTTAGGACGAATGGCACCTTGCCTTCTCATATTTGAAACCAAGTGAGAGTTAATTTAAATGAGTACAGATTTAATTCTTGTGCTGAGTGTACACTTTAGAAACATTTGAATTGTTCTGCGCAGTGCACACAGCATTTCGTAGATCCTAGCCAACTAAAATCAACCCTTTGTTTTCACATGCATAGTCAACAACTGGGGCTGTGAACCAGTGGCCAACACTCCATAGCCTGGCAAAGAATTGATAAGCTAAAACCTGTGAAGGCATAGTCATTTAAAAAGAGATATGTTTGGATGAAAGGGAGCTTAGCTTGGCTGTTTCCATTCTTTAGTTAATTATGCAATTTTAAATTAACATTCGAACCCTGCCGATCGCATTCTGCAGGAAAGGAGGACCACTCTTTCGTAGTGCCCAATTTTCAAAGTGAAGTGTGTCCCGTGCCTGCTGGGCCTAGAGATACAAGCTACTCCTCACTGATTAGGCTTGGCGGGTGAAGAACATGGTCTGGCGGGTTGCCCAGAGCAATGCCAGAAGTTAAGATTGATTCTAAACCTTCCAGCCATCACCTCTTGTGTTTTAGGAGATACACTTATGACACTGTCAGAAAATCATAAAACTATATTCCTACGTAGAGTAGATGAAACAATATTCTGTGCATTCTAAATTGATAGCACAGCTTCCTTAAACACAGGCTTGTAGATTTTGGAGCAACCCACCATAGATTGTATTTCACTTATATGCACGTGCTAGGAGCTAACCAGCACTACATCTACACATGGGGGAAATTCAGACCAAATGTAATTTACATTAATGTTTATGTTGCCTTTCTCTGATACCAATAGTTGTTATTGATACAGGAGAAAAAATAGTTGTTAGGAATGAACATTATTCAAAGTAAACTGATTTATGCTGTATATGAGTATCAAAAGTGTGAAGCTACAGTGTAAAGACTGAATAACATTGTGCTTCTTAGAAGTTGCATTGTTTTATTTAGGATTAGAGGTTTAGAAGTGTAAATGTTTGGTTCATTGGAATGGTTGTATGTGTATCTGAACCAGTGACATTGTTACAGACACAGTGATTTTATTCTGTAGACAAGCTGCCTATGTTTGTGAGTCATTGTTATGACTTAGCCAGCATAAGGTTTGGGGACCACCTTTGTTTCAATGTTCATCAAAACATAATAGTTATAAATTCAAATGTTTCCGATACAAGAATAGTTGGGTTGGATTGTGTACTAGAGGGTGATAAATCAGAGGATGTGCTTTTGTGGAATTAAGAATTGTATACACAATAAATACTTCAGGCTGCACCTGGACATACGAAGCTGTTCTGGCATATGATGGTGGCATGGGCATATGAGAAAATAACTTGACATATGATTGGTAAACCTGGGGTGTGGGGCTGAGCATTGACATGTGAGGCTTTGCCTCAGCCTATAAACATTCTCTTGGCATACAATAATGGTACTTTGGCAAAGAGGATTGGCCCATGGCAGATTACATTTTTCCTGGAATGTGATGGATATATGCTGGTACATAAGTCTGAACATGGACAAATAAAGGTTTTCCTGGCACATGTTGGCTGGAACTGTAAGATTGAACCAGGGAATATGAAGGTATCCTTGGGCTGTTTGCCCATACATGAGAATGTGGGGCCTTAGTGAATGAGCATGCTTCATGGAAATATCAAGATGATGTTTGTGGGTAGGGAAAGGTTTGAATCTCATCCATAATCGTCGATGGGGAACCGACCTGCCATCCATTATGGACAAACCTAAGCAGTGGCAATCCACAAATGGCTAGCCATGATAGAACCCCCCCGCCCCCAGCACCTCAACAAAGCACGGGCCACGCCATGCTCCAGGCCAGCCTAGCCCACCACGCATGCCCAATTCCCATAATGATCACGCTTCTGCTGGGGCACACAGCGCACTGTACTAGGTGAACGATATAAGCATGTTTTTTTAATCAAACCTTGAATCTTTCACCTAGCATCAAAATAAGAAGGCAGTGCCTCGACCCTGGCACCCAAATGTATCAGCCACCTCTGTGTGTGGCCAGTTTTAGCGCAGTAACGATACCATACAAAAACATGTTCATACTGGCTATGCCAATATATGCTAGTATTTTCATGTAAAAACCTACTTATGTTAGCTTTGCGTTTATTTTCAGTAATAATCTCATTTCACAGGAAGAAATCATATTACTGCTGGCTGCACAATTGCTTCTTCCCCCACCATGTAAGAACACTCTTTGTGATGACTTTGCCTTTAACACCATTAAACATGCAATTCTACAATCAGGAAATATTTCTTGGCTGGCTCTACAAATCCCTTCCCAACACCCATCCCCCCAATGTAAGAACGCACATCATGTCGGCCAGGCCTTGCCCTTAATGCCAGTAAAACATGCCATGTCACTATAAGAAAGTCATTGTTCCAGTGCCCTCTAGGTCCCAGCCTCACACGCACATATTCATACCCATTTATCCAGTCACTCACCCACACAGCTTCTCTTACATTCACACATGCACCAAGAACATTCATACTGCATTCTCCAAACATGCACCCAGAACATTCACACACACTGCTTTCTCATTCACACAACACAAGTACTCACACCTATACAGACACACACTGAACTCTCACCCATATGTGCACTTACACACACTGACACACCCATGCATGCATGCATATATACATAAATACATACATACTTATATACACATCTGAAACACACTCATGCAAAATATATTATACACATACTAATTGCATAAAAGGCTTTCTTGCCTGTTTCGTGCCCAGCTCCATATCAGACTTAGTGGCCCTCATTACAAGCTAGGCGCAAAGGGATACCGGGCACCGGTAATGAGACCGGTGCCGGTAATCCCTTTGCGCCCTATTCCGAGGTCCCTTTGCGGTTTTAGCAGGCGTTAAGGACGGGACCCGCAAAGGGACTTCAGAGCTAATAACGGTACCGTAATTTACGGTACCGTTATTAGCACCCTGCCCATTCCCATTGAGCCCTATGGGGGCTCACATGGGAATGGGGAATGGTATTTTCAATGGGGATTTACCGGTCCCGCAAAGGTTGGACTAGACCGGTAAGTCCCCATTGAACCAGGGCGGACACAGTACCGGTAATGGTGCTAGTCATGACGCTAATAGCACCATGACTAGCACCAACCTCGGAATGAGGCCCAGTGTACTGTCCTCTGAAGTCCATGCCTCTGTCTCCCGTGCTCGACTCAGACTGGAAACAGGGAGAGCTTCTCGGTTCCTGACATGTGCATGGGAGCCCTAGGTGGAGCAGCCATATCAAACGCTGTCAGCCAGCCAGCACTGCAATTCATCACCAGCCAAGTCTTAGCCCTGACTTTAGAGAGACAGTGGGGGTCATTACGACCTGGGCGCAAAGGGATACGGGGCACCGGTAATGACACCGGTGCCGGTAATCCCTTTGCGCCCTATTCCGAGGTCCCTTTGCAGGTCCCTCCCTTAACGCCTGGTTTTACCAGGCGTTATGGACGGGAACCGCAAAGGGAAACCGGGGTCAATAACGGTACCGCAATTTGCGTTACCGTTATTTACGCCTTCCCCCTTCCTATTGAGCCCTATGGGGGCTCAAATGGAAATGGGGAATGGCTTTTCAAATGGGGACTTACCGGTCCTGCAAAGGTCGGAATAGACCGGTAGGTCCCCATACCACCAAGTCGGTGGCGGTACCGGTATTGGTGCTAGTCATGGCGCTAATAGCGCCATGACTAGCACCAACCTCGGAATGAGGGCCAGTATTCCTTTCTATTTCTTTCTAAAATCAGAGTGAGGGCTGAGGTGGTGGCCCCCCTGGACTTGGGTTGATTGAACCCCCCCCCCGCTAAACCAGTTAGCCAAAGCCAGCCCCGTAAAACACTGTGTGCTCCCCCAGCTGCAGCAGGCAACTGAGGGAGAGTTCCTGTGATGGCTTTAAATGTCTAGAGAAAACTTGGTTTCTCTTTGACAGTTTCAGTTTCCTAGGGGCATACAAGGCTGGGGGTGTTTTGCTTCCCTAGTCTTGAACGGCCCATTGAGGATGTAGGCTGGGGGACTGCAGACCTAAATGTGGGGAGAGGGCGCTCCTGTACCTCCCTGGTACATTTAGTTCTTCCCGCATGGCAGAATTGCTTGGATGGGTTATTCAATTTGCGCCAGCTGTCATTGATTTGAAAAAACACTTGGAATTTTAAGGGTGAATATGTATATTTTAATTCAATTATTTGTTTCCGTATACTTGTTCCAATTTCAAATTTAATCATTCCAAAAAGAAATATGTCTCCTGGATTCATAGACATTGGTCACCTCTACACGTGTTTCTGCACTGTTGCTCCAGTGCGTCATCAGAGGGTTTCTGATTGCTCACAATTGTACTGTTTCTAGGGAAATAAACAAACATAGGTAAATAAACATTGTTTAGGAATATAAACTTTACGGGTACTTGGTCTATTATTAAGTAAACATTAATTTCATCAAAGAATAACTCGCCCTTTATGGATATTTTGCCTGGTTATGCTCTCTGGTATATAGTTGCAGTCAGGGTGTCCTTATGTTTTAAAAACTTTCTCAGTTTGGTTTCTATGTATCCAAATTCATTGGAGTAGTCCACATGTGTAAGTGTCACAAATATATTGCTCTAATAGTATTCTTGGATATATTTTCAATATTAAAGGAGGGCTGCATTGCTTTAAGTAGGGCATTTCAAATAATAGAGACAATCTACTTGTCTTACCTTTCATAGGTTAGCTTTGGATATAATTGTCCTCAGTGATGCTAAATGCTATACAAAATGGACAAATAAACCACTTCCAGAACTTAACAAAGAATGGCAAGCAATGAGCAAAGTTTGGTGCCAAGAGGGCCTCTTAACAGAAGACGAATATCTCTTTATGAACATTCAATTCCCTATATTGGCAACGATATATTTTGTTCAAAAGATACATACAAAGTTCAACAATTTCCCACCTTGCAGACCAATCATTAATGGAATAGGATCACTCACCGACAGAATCTCACAATATAAAGATTTGCACTTACACCCTTTTGCCTCAAGCCTGGCTTCATTGATCAAAGGCACAAAACATGTAACCCAACAGCCAGAATGTATCTCTTGGGAAACCACTACATGTGGAACGCTTATTTTGGTCTCTGCGGGAGTGCCTGGACTCTCTGATGATAGTTTCTCGCCTCTTGACGCCCCACACCCGGTGGGGTGGAAGGAGCGGGAGTGTTGTGTAGGTGCGGGAAGTGGCAACCCAAGGATAGCTGGTGTTGTGAAGGACTGGGGCTTCTTCCTAAAAATCAAAACACATGTGTCATGTACCTGTGTAATGCTTCTTAACTACACCCACTCCCATGGAAGGCTGGACTCACCTGTTGATTGTCACAGGGACGCTGGTTCCTAATCTTCATTCGTGCCAGTTGCTTCACTGACTTCGCCCTTGCTTCTCCGGCTCTGCCCAGACCGGCTGTGGCTTGTCGGAGGGGTTGGCAATGTCCACTTTACCCTAGGTCTTTTGGTTTTATCTTTTTGTCTCTGTGCAGCGCTTGCTGTGCGCAGTTCTTTCAGTGCCTTTAACTTGAAAGCACAGCTGCTCCTTTGCGTGCGTACTTTCTGCCGCTTGAGTGTCTCTGCAATGGCGATTTTGCTGTGCGCTGCCTTTTGTGCCTCTGGCCTGTGTGCACAGCTGATTTTGTGCACGTGCTATCTATGTTTATGCGTGGGCATGCTTTCTCAGTTTGGATTTAGTGTTTGTCTTTTCCCTCTCTTGTAGGTGCCGGGCTGGAGCCAAATTTCCAGGAGCTGGAGGGAGCCGGAGCTACTGAGGAGCAGAGGTGGCGCCGGAACGGAAAGGAGCTGGGAGCTGCTGAGGGTCAGATGCTGTGATGCCTGGAGCTGGAGGGAGCCTGAGCAGCCGGAGACGGATGCGGCACCAGAATCGAGGAGAAAAAGCATAGGTGTGGTTTAAATAGTCACCCATCCATGCGCACTAGACTGCAGACCTGCAAGTAAGTCAATGGCTTTGTTGTCGGCCATCTTGAAGGTGAATCCGGAAGGGCAAACAGGACGGCCATCTTGGAGGGACTGCCCATACAATGTTCAAGGCCAAACCTATGGACATGATTAGCACCAGGCGCACAATAAGGAGGTCCAGCCTTCCCTCTTCCTATCCCCTGGTGCATTGTGGGTCTGATGATGCAGGTGTTGTGGGGACCCACAGGTGATCATGACAAGATGCTACATCCCTTTATACCAGTATACAACATTCAATGGGCATACAGACAACAGAGTAATTTCTTAAATCAAGATCTATCTCATACCAAACCCAAAGCAAAATGTTAATATCAATGCTGTAATTTACATTAAAAAACAACATCTTCGGTTTCAATGATCAGATCTATCAGCACCAACAAGGAACAGCTATGGGTGCCAAATTCGACCCAAACTTTTCATTGGGGTTTTTCGTAATAGAATATGCATGGAAACATGCAGCAGTCACTGAGAATAAAAACATAGTATTCTGCGGATGCTATATAGATGGCATCCTTATTATCTGGGATGGCGACAAAGCATCTCTCCTCATATATGTCAAATACTTGAACAACAACAAACTTAACATCCAACTAACCATGAATGAAAGCACAGACAAATTTATCCTTTTGGATATATAACTCTATGTGGTGTGAGAATCCAGAAGGTGTCTCACCCGCTAGTCCCCAGGGGTCTGTCATCCAGGTGGCCAGGACACGTCCAACGCTTCTGTATCCAGTTCCTGGGGGTGTACCAGTGTGAGGAGGATCACCTGGATGAAGGTTCTTCGGGGAGTGGGAGTAGGACAATGGGTGGTGAGACACGTTATCGCCTTCCCTGTAATACCTTTTCTCCATCCCACCAGGTCGGATACTTAGGAACCCCTTTCTCGACATGAACACTTTCTCACAGACAGCTCACCGTGAGAAAAAACAGACTTACACCAGACCCGTATACCTGACAAATCCCAATACAATGGTCAGGCAATTACTGATCATTACACATACCTGACTTCCATCACACTTCCCCATGTGGATAAAAGGCGGAGCATGAAAGCTTACTCTGAACAAGGCAAAGCACACAAGGAAGCAGCAGTTCCAAGATGGTACTTTAATACAAGGAGCAAGGCGGCAAGACCATAAAGAGTTGCAAGGAGGGAAGTGCCCTTGACCTTTTCAGACCATCACTTTCGTGAGCCTTGGAAAATAAGAAACATAAGACCTTGAATTCAAGCTGAAGAAACCTGCATTGTGTGTCAGAGGTACATGGGGCTCTCCGACGTCGATAACCAAGGCGGGAGGAGCATTTGACACCTTGGCACTGTCCTTGGCTCCTACAACAAAGCAGCGCCAATAGAGTCAGCACAGCCGGTGAGTCAGGGACACTGATACCAGACCGAACTGTGTTAGAACCAAGGTTGCAAGCGTCACCATTATATGAAGAAATCTGAAGAGAACAGTGTGTGAAGCGGATGCGATGAGCGATGCAAATATAATGGAAAAACAGAGGAGTGACTGAACATTTGAAGCCAAGAAAGATATCGTAAACAGAGTGGTCTGGCGCCACGTGGGTGCTCACTCGAAGGTCTCTGTTAGGTATCAAACTGGTTGGTAAATGTGAAAAGGAAATGTGAGATTGAAGTGGTCCTGCAATGGGTCAAGCTAAACCCTGTGCACATTTGAAAGTCTTTGATAGTTAATACAAACTGAAATTGGTCTGAGCACGGCTGAGGGAGACTAATTGTGTAAGAGGAAGGATATGAGCCCGGCTGAGGGGGATCCGGGGTGAACCGTGAGTCACCCGAGAGATTCTCTAAACATTGTAAAGGGGGATCTGAGCCCAGAAGAGGGGGTTCCAAAGTAACGATCATTGTAAGAAAAGGGATCTGATCCCAGCTGAGGGGGATCCAGAGTAAAGATTGAATCATCTAAATTGAGTACTTGTCAAAGGAAAATAACTTTTTGTTTGTTTTGTACATCAGCCCCTCTGAATCAAGAGACTTTGATATGTAAAGAGACTTGGGCACAGAAGGCCCTGATGCTGTGAATTGAACTCGTCCTTGTGCCGAAGAAGCCAGAGAGTGTGTTACGCTCGAGTGAACCGCCTTGTCCGTGCTGAAGACGTGGGGAATGGATGCCAATGGCCTTAACATCCTGACATATAATTTTGAACACTTCTTTCTTTTCGTAACATTATTCCCTACACTATTATTATTTAGAGGTAAGGACTGATAATAGGTGTTTTAGTACAGGCCCTTTTATTTTGACAAGAGACCACTAGGACTGCGTTATAAATATTTGATGGTTGTAGCTTGTTCACATCTGTAGATTTAAGATTAGATAGGCTTTCATCATACCCTTTTTGAAGTTCCATAAACACCCTTGAACTGTGGTCACATGTGTCTGTCTTACTGTTGATACCATGCCTTCCTTATAGTGGAGAACAACACCATTCAGACTAGCTTGTATACAAAACCAACAGCCGGCAACAGCATACTACATGCAACCAGCAATCACCCCAAACATATCCTAAGAAATTTCCCATATGGAGAATTCCAGTGAATAAAAAGAAACTGCAGCAACAACAAGGAATTTTTGATACATGCAGCAACCACATTGGAGAAATTCAGATAAAGGTGCTACGTTGACAAAACCTTGTATAAAAACCTTAACGAGAGTCCATATGAAGGCAAGAATGGACCTACTTGGCAATAGAACCAAAGCCCACTCAGAAGATAAAAGTAGGAAAATAAGACTAACTACCACCAAAAAAAACACAAAACATGTTGAGCAAACACTGGAACATCGTGAAACTTGATCAAGATGTAAGCAAATATCTAGATGAAGAACCAGCTCTAACATACCGAAAGGCAGCAACAATTAAAAACCCCGGGTTACTTTAGACCAATACACAAACCTAAAACTTTGTCCACAATGTGGAACCTCAAACCAATCTTGGGAAATCAAATATGTGGCAGTTGCAAGATATGCCACCAAATACTGAATGGGAAAGACAACATCCAGTTGCCCAAAGGCAACCTAACGAACATCAAGCAATTTATCAACTGCAATTCAAAATTTGTTGTCTATGGAATACAATGCCTATGTAACAAACTCTACATAGGTAACACAATAGGCCCACTATAACTTAGAATAATGGAACACTTAAGAGCTATTCAAAATCAAGACTCGAAACATCCATTAGCTACTCATTTTCTTATGAAACATCCTGTTATGACATTATAAAATATACACATTTTGGGAATTGAAAAAGTGTACTTTCCACCCAGAGGTGGCAATAAAGAACTATTTTTAAGAAAAAAAGAAGCACGATGATATATCTTATGGGCACAGGCATTACCTGCCTTAGCCAGGACAATGAAATTAGCAATTACCTATAATTTGCTTAAAGGACTAATACTGTTTGGGCAGATACACTCTCTGTACAGCACAACAAGTTACTTTTGAACACTGAGTAATGCCACTATATATCCCCCTCTTAGTATGGGAGGATATAATATTGAATATTGTGTAGAGAAAATAGCTGTACCTTTCGAGTAGTTTAGGTAAAAACGGGTATCCACTCTTTTCTGTATAAAGTCACCCTCATCCACACAAGGGAATACAAACCAATCGGAGAGCTTCCCGTAAAAAATGGTTACTTAGCAACTCACAAAATACCACACTCCAATATGGTGTTTGAAAATCACTTGTTAGACAGAAGCGCACAGCTTGCGCTATGATCCAGCGTGATGATGTCATCGCGGATACCAGCCCGATGACGTAGTCATGTTGACTAACAACTAGCCAGACATTTTGAAATGCTGATCCCAAGCGTGGATCAGCATTTCAAAAATCTTGAGGACAATTGTATCGAGAGCTAACCTATGAAAGGTAAGAAAAGTAGATTGCCTCTATTATTTGAAATGCCCTACTTAAAGCAGTTTATCCTACCTTTAATCTTGAAAATACAACCAAGAATACTATTACAAGAATATATGTGTAACACTTACAGACAAATGTGGACTACTCCAAGAAATGTGGATAAATAGAAACCAAACTGAAAACGTTTTTAAAACATAAGGACACCCTGACTGCAGCTATATACTAGAGAGCATAACCAGGCAAAATATCCATAACGGGTGAGTTACTCTTTGATGAAATTAATGTTTGCTCAATAATAGACCAAGTACCCCTAAAGTTTATATTCCTAGGCAATTTTTATTTACCTATATTTATTTTCCTAGAAACAGGACAATCGTGAGCAATCAAAAACCTCCTGATGATGAAATGGAATCACAGTGGAGAAACACATGTAAAGGTGACCAACGTTTATGAATCCAGGAGACATTTCTTTTTGGAATGATTGAAGTACAAATTGGAATTAAATAATGTATATACATCTCTGAATTGAGGTTACCAAGGTTTATGAATCTATGAGAGTTACTTGTATTGGAATACTTTAATCACAATTTGGTACAAGTATATGAAAAAAATCTTTGAATTAAAATATTGTTTTACATTTTTTATTTGTTATTTTTTATAGTTCATTACAAACTTTTAAAATATTATGCATTCATGAACCGTTCTATTCCATGCGTTACAAATCTGCCATAATAACTAAAACAAACAGACAATTTAACTTTTTGTATATACAGAAATAGCTCATCATTTACATCATATTATTCCTAAATTCGTAGTGTTTTCACACATTAATCTTAATGTTCGAACTGGCGGCAATCTCCTCAGTCCTTTTCTGCCAAGATGCCTTGTAATTTTTCCAGATAGAATGTTAAGGCAAAGGTTCATTTTTTGTCAGTTCCCTCCGCCATCAAGTTCCACCAATCTTCTCCATTCAGATGTGGTCTTTTTATAATTTCAGACCCTAAATGTATGGTTCTTATATCGGCGAGTTCTTTTTACAATATAATACCAGGTGTTTCAGTGCCTATTAACCCTTTACTCTTCCAAGCAATTCTTTTATATTATATTGGACAGTCACAATATTGGGACTTTCATTGCCGACAGCCACACAGCCACAAAGATATCAAAATAAGGATTTACTGTGCGGGTTGAATTTTCACTGCACACCTCGCTACACAAAAAATGTCTTCCTGGGTGGATTGATGGTGGCACTCTGTCGCCACTGTGCATGTGCAGGAAATGGAACTCTCCTGGCTTCCTGGTTCTTGCTGCGAAAGAGCTGGAGGGTCTTCAGTGCAGACACCATCTGAAGTCTGGATTGGGGCTGCAGTAAAGAAAACAAATGTATGTGTGTATGCGTTGGTTTGTGTTTGTAAGTGGCAGTGTGAATAACAAAGTGTATCTTGTGTGCGTGCACAAGTGAATGAGAGAGTGTATGAATGCTCTATGGATGTGTGGGAGAGTGAGTGGGAGTAGATGAATGCTATGAATCCCTTTGTGCTGGAAAGCAGGCCTCTGATTGTTGAGGGGTTGGGTGATCAATTTGTGCAACGGTGGCCAGGACATGTTTTCTTACTTTGGCATGGCATTTTTCCTGGGCATCATGGTTAAAGCCAGCATGATGAGTGCTCTTAAGTGGCCATACTTGACTACATTCTTGACGCGAGTCTAGACCTTTACTCTTTCTGTGACATGACATTTTCTATTACGCATCAAGAGTAAAGCCAGCATGATGAGTGTTCTTAAGCGGCCATATTGGCCTACATTAGTGCAGCCTATCAAGACAGGATATGTTACTGTGGCACGGCACTTTATTTTCTGCAAAGCCAACGGGAGTATGTTCTTATAGCGGTGCAGTACATATGGGCACAGCCAGCATGAACATGTTTTTATATAGGCTTTTTTGTGGGTAAAGGCATCATGAAAATGAGTTGGAAAATGCTGCTTCGCACTGTGGGTCACTTGCATCTGTTGGATATTTTCATTTATCACCCAATCTGTATGGCTTTTTACTCAATTTTTCCACAGAAAGTGTACTTTAAAATGCACCATTTTAATCCATTATTTTAAAAAAAAATTCGGGGGCTATGAAGCGGCCTTGCTGGACCACCCATGGGTGGTTCACGCTGCCTCAGTATGTTCGGTTGCTTCTACATATTTGTGGGAAACATTTACGAACCTGCAATTAAAAAATTCAGCAGCCAGCACTGCTTGTGCATGTATAGTTGATCCTTACAACAGGACTTTGCGTCCAACCATATCTCTCCAACCAGGAAGCCACCGAAATGGCTGCCGATGACGCGCCGGATTGGGTTTCGAGTCCGGTGTCGGCACTTAAACCAAAGTGCTCTATAGAGGGTGGTAGAGGGAACAGGGGTTGTGGTGTTGTCCGGCAGCATTGGCAGCGAGGTGGAAAGGGGTGCTCCTAGGCGAATGGTGGTTCCCCGCAGTTCCAAAACCGGGCCTGGCGAACCGGGCTTCACTGAAAATGTCCTGCAGGGAATCATCACCGAACCACTTAAAGTTTGGTTTGCGTCTTCGTCTGTGAAAATGGAGGTCTGCTTGTGAATTCCTAATAAGGGGGTGTTTTTTTTGTATACATCAGGCTGACGCCTATCAAGAGCTTTGACATACTGTGATGGTGAACGCATAGCTGGACCTCAGAGGCCCTAGGTCATTCATCAAGTCTGTTTCTTTCCAGTCTGATATTTTGTTACTGGGCTGGTGCAGGCGAACGTGAGATTGAGAGTGCTAACGCCCCTTTCCCTGACAAGTCACAGCTATGATATGATATGATAGATCATTTATAACGCGCTTAATACCCAGAGGTTTCAAAGCGCAGACCCGGGAATCGAAACTGTGTTGCTCTGTGTCGTTTTGCTTCCAAGGCGAGCACGTTGACCCTGAGCTATCCTCCCGAGACTACTGGGAAAGGGCTGTTTGCATTCCAAAGCCGCTCGTCCTGTGTATACTCCACAGTGAATACCTCCACCATATAAACCTGTGTTTTTTTGCCAAGTAATTTTTATTAAACTTTGTAATGGATAAATACAGAATGGTTGTAGGTCAAAGGATCGACAACCAAAGGATCGAATGGTCAAAGGGTCGACACCAAAGGACCGAAAAAATTCTTTTTTTTTTTACATTTTTTTTGGGGGGGGTCCCCCCCCCCAAACCACTTTTTTTCTATAAATGGAAATCCCCCCAAAAAATGAAATTTAAAACAAAATTCGATCCTTTTGTTTTCGGTCCTTTGGTGTCGATCCTTTGACCATTCGACCCTTTGTAGTCGACCCTTTACCGGACACCAGACAGAATATAATAATCAACCGTTAACCAATTATCTAAGATCAAAATGTAAGTTGAGTTACCAATTAAAATAAACCTGTTTTTTAATTTACGGATGCTGGTAAGGTGTGTGATGTTTCTAATCTGTTGGCATGAAAACAGTGAGTTAATAACGCATTGCGCGCGCTTGCGCATTGTATTCACAAGATGATTGTGTGGAACAGTTTCTTTGATGTGAAGAGCACAGGTGGTATTACAGAGATTATTGTGAATTACTATCTACACAGGCTGCGCTTGGTAACCAACGTAAAACCACTGATGTGCAAAATTTAAACAAGAATGATGGGGAATTAATCACAGAGATATTCTACTGGTTTATTAGTAACAAAGAGCAAAGTTGTTCATTCACAGGTAAAGTGTAACACATTAATTGTGTTGAATGAGTCTGAACTTGGATGAATTACACAGAGCAATTTATATGCAATCAATAAAACACCCACAATTTATATGCAATTGCGCAGCATATTTGTTGAGTACTTCAAAAACCAAAACTTGAATGAATTACATTGTTTGAGATAGGCTTATTCGCCAAAACACACACAATTTATATGCAATTGCGCAGCGTATTTCACATTAAAGAAAAGCCAAGAATTTGCCAAAACATGCCAACACGTGTTTCAACCAAAGAGGTCGTCCTCAGGGCATACAAATGTAGTTTACCATTTGCATTAATCTATAATTATTGAACCTTGGCTTAAATATGATTGAAGTTTCCTAATACTTGATTCAACTTTCAGTAGTTGAGAGATTTAGTGATTTCTACATGCTTGACTGGACAGGGTCAGTCTTGCAATCAAGAGGTAGTTGTCGTTCGACTGATATGCCGCTGTTGCAGTATAATTGAAATGTAACGCACGTTTTTAGCGTGCCTTGCCTTTAAATTCGGCCGTAATCGGCATACGCTCCAAAAGTTGATGTGCTCAATGGCCGGTTGTTTCTCAATACTTGTCGACAACTACCTCTTGATTGCAAGACTGACCCTGTTCAATAATTATAGATTAATGCAAATGGTAAACTACATTTGTATGCCCTGAGGACGACCTCTTTGGTTGAAACACGTGTTGGCATGTTTTGGCAAATTCTTGGCTTTTCTTTAATGTGAAATACGCTGCGCAATTGCATATAAATTGTGTGTGTTTTGGCGAATAAGCCTATCTCAAACAATGTAATTCATTCAAGTTTTGGTTTTTGAAGTACTCAACAAATATGCTGCGCAATTGCATATAAATTGTGGGTGTTTTATTGATTGCATATAAATTGCTCTGTGTAATTCATCCAAGTTCAGACTCATTCAACACAATTAATGTGTTACACTTTACCTGTGAATGAACAACTTTGCTCTTTGTTACTAATAAACCAGTAGAATATCTCTGTGATTAATTCCCCATCATTCTTGTTTAAATTTTGCACATCAGTGGTTTTACGTTGGTTACCAAGCGCAGCCTGTGTAGATAGTAATTCACAATAATTTGATATACTTCAAGGTGATAGTGGCAGATCATCTCACTACCTACACGACAGCAGCTCAACCACAATTTTACTTTACTTCCTTTCATGAAAATCCAGTTGTGCGCATTCCTGACTAGGGCTTCACTTCCACATACCGTATTTTCAGTGGTATTACAGAGATGTCTGGTTGTCTCTTAGAAGATCAAACATTTTCAAGCATAAGGGTGCTGTAATTATCTTACCGACCCCTTGATTTCGGGAATAAGAAAACAATGGGAATGTTGAAAACGAGGAAAAGGGGCGTTCAAAAAAAAACAAATTGGCCTCTAGCTCTCCAAAATGCTCTTGCACAAACAGACAACACAAACTTTTTGAGTCTACTAACAAGCAAAGATAGAACTGTCTGGCTGTTGAGCGTGGGGGTGGGAGATCGTTACATTTAAAAGCACCTCGGTCCCGCTCTATGCTTTAGAGATCCGCGATGCGCCTATTTCGCATGAGTCCCTAGCGACTGCATTTCTGCTTTAACTTGTATACATCTTCAGGCACTCTCCTCCACTTACTAGACACGTGTCTGCACTTCCGAAACACCCACACTTGCCACCCGTTGGCTGCACTACTTGTTGTTTCCTGTTCCTTTGTCCTGCACGTGTCCAACCTCCCACTCCCCCCCCTGCACTTCTCCCCTCCCTGTTCCCCTGCACTTGCGCGATCTGAATGTCACTAGGCCTTGTAAAATCATTGTTTTTTTGTCCTCCCTCTGCTCCCCCCCTTGTCTTGTCGTGCTTTGAACCACTTGTGTATAGGCGCGTTATAAATGCCATATCATATCATAGACGTTCTCCCATCCCAATCCACTGTCATACCCTAGCGCTTTGAAGCAGTTTACCGCTACTATAAACAGCATATTACAAAAGTACTTATTTTTAATTTTTTTTAAACTGTTTTTATTTTGGTTTTTGACGTACAACCAATACAACTGGTAGCTTTGTACACATCACTATTCACACAATCAATCAATACAGTATTTAAAAAAGTCTTAGTGAGCGAGAAAATCAGGATCGAGGAGCAAAGCAAAACCATAAACCAAACAAAAAACGACAACAAGAAACTTACAATAACACCTGCTCACACAGCCCCAATCCGCCATGCCAATGGATCTGTACTGGAGCCCGCCTCTATAACGCAGGGGGGCACGTGGCGTGGGTGTGAAATAGAGTTCCACGATTATATACTGTCCTAGCTTGGTCTAATGTGGGGGCACATCACCTGAGGGGGAACACATCGCCTGTGTCAAGGCGTTCCAAGCGGCCACGCCCTTGCTCACTTCTTTCACTCCTCTGTGCACAGCTCTGTGCCAGACAGAGGCCTCTCTGATCTGTTAGGAAAGTGCTTCATGAAAATAAATAAGCAATGGAAACGGACAATCGTGTAGTCCTAGAGTTAGCCTCTAGGTGGCGCTGTTAATGCACAAACGCGTCTGTGGTCTGGTTCATTTCAGCCTAGAAATAGCCTCAGTGTTGTGATGGCGCCCGAGCCTGAACCTTTCCAGCAGGAAGGCAAGGGGGTTAATCACACATGCTAAAAGCAGAGGATTGCGCATACAGCGCCTTCTGAGAGCTGCGTGGCTCCGAAGAGAGCCTGCTGAGGGCCCAACCAAGGCCGCAATGCAGGCGGAAACAGAGCTAGGGCCATGTTGCCCACAGGTGGGCTGGCCTCTAGGAGATTTGCGCAATCATCAGGCTGGTGTTTCCAACATACATGGGCGGCGGGCCATGGCAGAGCGGACACACGACTGATTCTGCCCCAGCCGCCCCGTTGACCAGCTTACCCTGCTTGGGCTGCTGTACCAGCAAGGATGGGCGCTACTGCAGAGGAGCACATGCCTCACAGGGTGCGGTCATGGCCCAGAGGTCTTTTGGGGGACAATGCACTATCGGCATGATTCACAGAGCGGTGCAAAGTGTATTTTTGCAGTGCAAAGTCACTTTGCACTGACTTTGCACCAGTGCAAGTCACTTTTCATGCACTGCAAAATACTCTTTGTACCCCTCTGTGAATCAGGGTGTTTCTCAAAGTCACTTTGAACCGTGCTAAAAATGATAAGCACCAGGGCAAAAAACATGCATTTTCACTGCAATTTTGCACTAGGGCAAACTTTGCCCGGATGCAAAAATGCATCAAAACTTTTTTTTTGCACTACGGCAATTTTGGCCCTGGGGCTATTAATATGCCAAACTGCTCTTGTCATGGTGCAATGGTTTTCTAATGTGTCCCAGTGTTTTTAAAAATAGGGCAAACTTTGCCCTAGTGCTAATACTGTGCAACTTTGCACTTGCACCGGTGCAACGTTTCTGTAATCTGGCCCCGTCCTCACCATTACTTTAAAATACGAGTTTGGCAATGCGAGGGGCTGCCCCAACAAAGCTTCTAAAATATGGGAGAGGTGGGAGGAAGGGGTGACCTAAGACTCTCTGGCACAAGTTGTGAGACTCTGAATAATAAAACAATGTACTTACGTGGAAAGTTTCCTTGTGATTGGTACCATGTGTAGTACCATTTGATTATGAATGAACATGATAGTCCTTATGTTGTTGTTTTTGTTTGCGTGATGGTTATTTAAAATAATAAAAATGTTTTATCAACAAAAAAAAAATACGAGTTTGGAATCATCTTTTAGAGGGTCTGTGGGGGAAAAGCTGTGGGTGCCTTGCCATTTCTTTGTGCCTGAGAACAAAGTAGAACAGAAAGCAAACCACAAGCTCATGCAATGCAATCTAAGTGTCAGTGCTGAAAAACCTGTTCCAGTGCTGAGCCCCGCAAAACTCCAGCTCAAATTGAGCAGAGTATTATGCAACATAATTTCAGTGCTGGAAATGGGGAAAATGTAATGGGGGAACCCCCTCATTCTTGGAGGGATGGGGCTGTGGGAGGAGGGGGCGGGCCGAGGGGCATGGTCCCAGGCCAGCTTACGCAATACAGTATCTCTTCATTGGACCCAATCTTTGCGATTTGCATAAAAGCAAATATATATATTTTTTTTAACATTCTTTTTTGATTTTATTTCAACAAACAACCAAACTTGCAGTACTTGTTACAATTTCCAGTATATACAATTTACACAGTGTCTACTGCTTCCGCCCCTCCCACCATCCCTTCCGAGGATACTCTTCTTCATGGCTTGTTTCTGCTTCCTGCGAGGAGGTTTCATCTTCTATATTTTCTGTTGGGTCCTGATCGCTCGACCAGTCCTGGGTAGGCCCAAACAAGGTGGCTATTAAGTGTTTCCATGCTGTCAAGGTTGCTGCGTCCTCCTCCCCTCCCGTATTGCTAGTTTCCTGCCATACTGCAGTTTCGGCTTCCGCCCATTTCTGGAGGTCTTCCCACCATACCTCTATCCTTGGTCTGTGGCATGCCTTTCATCCCATGGCAATCCTACGCTTCGCAAGTATATATGCCAGATTCTTTCATTTACTTACATGTTTAAGCTTTCGTGATTTGGGAAACCCCCTTATCAGACATGCCCACGCCGTTTCAACATTTAGCTTAACCCCTTTGTCCTCCAACTTGTGGGCTACTTCCCCGCAAAATTTCCCGATTTCTGGGCACATCCAGAACATATGCGTCATTCTGGCATTTTCCTCGCCGCATTTGGGGAAAGCTTGACATTCTACATTTTAAAATGTCGCTATCCTCTGGGGTGTCATATAGGCCCTGTGGGTTATATACAATTGTATTTGCTGTAGTCTTACATTCCTTGACACTTTTTTATGGTACCCTTGGGCGCGTACCCACATCCCATCACTCATGGGGACACCCACTTCTTCCTCTCAATCATGTCTCCGTGCCACCTTCTTCCCCACTTTGGACATCACCAACTCATATATTCTGGATATCTCGTGCCCCCCCTTTGTGATATCATACATCATCTCTGTGGCAGCGTCTGGTTGTTCCTCCAGTGCTATTTCGGACCATGTCTCATGGATGCACTGCACTACCCCATGGTATGTAATATTTTGCCCCGTGTGCAGCCCTGTTTCCTCCACCAGCAACCCAAATTCTTTCATACTCCCCTCCTGCCATATGTCTCCCACTGTTGCTATCCCTACCGGTTCCCCGTGCTTCCTAATCATCTTTCTTAATTGGGCTTCTTTCCCTGTCAATGCGACCAGTGGCACTTGTGGAGAACACGGAATTGGGTTCTCCATTATCTGACAGACCCTATGCCATACTTTCCATCCCAATATCATCATCTCTGGGCGCTCTTTCATATCTAATATAGGCAGCCAAATCATTTCTTTGAGGAAGAAAGGGGCACATTCTTGTCTGAACAACCTAGATTCTGGGGTTGGGTCCTCGGACAGCCACTTTGCCCCATACTGCAATTGGCTCGCTAAATAGTAAACCTCGTAGTTCGGCAATTTTATACCCCCTTTGTCATATGAATTTTGTAACTTCCAGAGGGCAATTATGTTCCTCGTTCCGTGCCAGAGAAATGCCCTGCATATGCTATGTATCCTAATGAAAAATCGCCTCGTTATCAGATATGGTATGTTCCCGAAGCAATGCAGCAATCTTGGTAGAACTACCATTTTCAGCAATGCCCCTCTCCCCATCATCGCCAAAGGAAGCTTTGCTCAGAACTTCATGCTGTTTTCGATGTTCCTGACCGCCACCTCTGTGTTATATTGATGCTCCCCCTTCACCGTGTGGTAAATGTTTATCCCCAAATATCTAAATGTGCGCACTTCCCAAGGTATTTGTGAAATTGGAAGTTGATCTCGCAGGATCCCTGCATATCTTCCCAGCGGAAATATACATGATTTTTTGGGGTTCACCGCTATACCAGATAGTGTCGCAAAGCCCTCCATCACTTCTAGGACATATTGGAAGTTTTCTTCAGGGTATCGTAAATACAACAGCATATCGTCTGCGTACAAGGAGATTAGGTGTGGTTCCCCTTTTATGTTAATACCTATTATTTCATACTGCTGCCTTCGATATATCGCCAGGGGCTCTAATGCCAAGATATACAACCTGGGGGACCACGGACATCCCTGTCTAGTACCCCTGCTTAGTCGCCATCTTTCCGATATTATTGCTCCCGTTTTGACCCTAGCCAGCGGTGCGCTATATAATAGATGGACCCATTTAAGATACCCAGGACCTATCCCATAGCTGCCCAGGGTAGCCATCAGCCAAGGCCATTTGACTGAGTCAAAGGCTTTTATCGCATCCAACAAAACAATTGCCATTTCGCCCTCTTCACTCTTAGTCTGTTCTATCACTCGATGGAGTCGCCTAAGGTTGTTGGATATATTCCTGTGTGGAACATATCCAGTCTGATCGCGGTGTATTAGTTTAGTAATGATCCGTCTCATTCTGTTTGCCAGAACCGCCGTTAGCATTTTACTATCTTGGTTAAGCATTGACAGCGGTCTGAATGATTCACAATCTGTGCTCGGCTTGTTGGGTTTAGGGAGCGGTATGATAATCGCTTCTCTCAGGGACTCTGGTAACTGCCCTTTTTCGTATGCCTCATTTAGCATTGCTAAAAGCGGGGGAAGCACCACCTTTCTATACATTTTATAAAATTCACTAGGGAGTCCATCAGCTCCCGGAGTCTTGCTGGTGGATAACTGAGTCACCACCTCTTCTAATTCCTCTAAGGTAATAGGTGCATCTAACTCTTCTTGCTCCTCCGTGCTTATTCGTGGCATGCCTATATCTTCCAGGGTTTCTTTTATATCCCTATCGTCACCTCCTCCCTCTTCCCAATACAGCAATTGATAATATCTTAGGAATTCCTGATTCACGCCCTCTTGGGTGTCCACTATTCCCAGACCCTCTTTGATTATTGCTCTGATTGGCGGCCTGGGGGTCTCGCTTTTGTATATCCATGCCAGAATTCTTCCTGGTTTATTTCCTGCTGCATGTTGTCTCTCTAGGTACTTTCTATAGTTTAAATTGCACAATCTTTCCCAGTGTACTGCACATTTCTGTTGCAGCCTGAGTATCATTTCAGCATCTTCCTTAGTGTTTCCCTCCCTGAGCAGTACCGTTTCCAGCTCTGTTTCCGCCTCTTGTGATTCCGTTAATAACCCTCTTTGTAATCCTTTGGACTTAGCTATAGCTATCCCTCTCACTACCACTTTGAAGGCTTCCCACAGCGTGCCAGCCGACTCCACACTACCAGTGTTAGTCTCAAAGTAACTCGTTATTTCCTCTCTTAAATCCTCCCTAAACAGTATATCTTTTAGTGCCTCTGCTCTGAGGTGCCACGTTGGGATCCTTGTTCTTGGGGGTTGGCATTGCCATATTAGGAACATTGGCGAGTGGTCTGATAAGACCCGCACTTCATATTCTATCTGTACTGTTTATGCCATTAGTTCCTGTGTGACAAACAGATAATCTAGCCTTGTATAAAATTTTTGCAGAGCCGAGAAATATGAGTATTGTCTGTGCTGCGGGTGGCACACCCTCCATGCATCTTCAAGCCTAAAGTCTGCCACCAGAGTCTGCAGCGCCTTGGCAGCCAGGGAGGGTCTGTCTATTTTGTTATCCAATCTGTCTATTTTTGGGTTTAATGTACATTTAAAGTCCCCTCCCCAGATCACCGTCCCTCCTACATACATGCTCATTTTGGTGTACAGTGTCTTAAAATATGCTGCTGTTTCATGGTTGGGGGCGTATGTATTTATGATGCTTATTTCTTTATTTTCAACTAGCCTTCGTATTGCCACCATCCTCCCATCTGCGTCCACTGTGGTCTACAGTAGCTGAAATGGGACATGCAGTGCTACCCAGGTAATCACTCCTCCCGCATAAGCCGGATATGTTGCACCGACTACCATCCCCTTCCATTTTTTCTGTACCACCTCTAATCTATCTTTCGTGAGGTGAGTCTCTTGTATCAGGGCTATGTCTGTGCATGTACATTATTACCTTATTTCTTTTCAGATAGCTTTTGAGCCCTCTCACATTCCAGGTAATTACTTTAAGGTCCCCCATGATTCGTTAACTTCCCATTCCCCCTCCCCTTGTCCTTCGTTTGGAAAATTGGTATATAGATGTAGGCTCGGTCCCCAGCTAACACTATCACACCCTACAACATTTCAACTTCCCTCCTTCCCTTCCCTCCCCCCTCCCTTCCCAGCCCCAACTTAACTCCCTTCCTCCCACTTTCCCTCCCCTCTCCATCCCTGGATCTCAGGCACCCCCGCATCTTGCACGTTTCTCAGCTATCACCGGTACTCGCGGCACAGCAGGGTGATATCGCCCTACTGGCATCTCTACTACTTTAACTATTGGGGCGAAGGTTGTCCTCATTCTGTGTCTCCTATGTTGTATATTGGTCATGGTGCATACATGGCTTATAGCTACCTCCTATTTGCACCTTATCTACTTTATTTATTGGGGTAGGGTCTCTATATCCCACGTCTCTAATAGTGGTACCCCTTTTCACACATATGCTGCTCATAGCTTTATTATCCCATACTATATTCCAGCCCACCATGTCCATCTCTTAAGCGCATCGCACATCTGAATCTATGCATGCCTATGCCCATAGTTTGAGGCCTAGCTCGAGTCACTTATCTTGTTCACTGCTTCCTTGCTCATCTCCAGCGTCGGGGATGCCTCGAGCCTCCAGCCAGTTCGTCACTTCTTCCGGGGTCTCAAAGAAATATGCTTTGCTATTGTGTAGGACCTTCAGTTTCGTGGGATACAAAAGCATGTATTTGAGGCCGGTTGTCCGCAATCTTCTTTTCACTGCCACATAACTGTACCATTGCCTTTGTACCATCATAGTATAATCCGGGTATGCAGTGACCGTCGACGACGCGCGTGTTATTGTTCCCTCTTTCCGGAAGAATTCCAGGATCTTGTCCCTGTCTCTGTAGTTCAGAATCCTGGCTATAATTGCTTGTGGTGGGGCTCCAGGCTGTGGCCTTCTCATCAAGGCCCTGTGCGCTCATTCTACCGCGAATCCTTGCGAGAGCTAGCCGGCCCCAATTTCCTGTAGAAGCATATTTTCCACATAGTCCGTGACGTCCGATCCTTCTCCTTCTGGCAGGCCTACCAGATGAACGTTGTTGCATCGCGCTCTTCCTTCTGCCTCCTCAGCACGGTTTTCCAGATTAGCTACTTGCTGCTTCAGTATGTGGACCTCCTTAGCGTTAGCCTTGCTGGTCTCTGTATTGACTTGCACTGAGCTCTCCAGTCCGCTTGTTCGTTCTGCCAGCACCTTCACGTCTTGCCCAAGTAGATTAACTTCAATCCCTACAGCATCAATCTTCGTTTCTAGGGACACTTTCATGCAGATCCCCATGAGGATTTCAATTCAGTTATGGCAGCTAAAATCTGGTGTTCATTTATCGGCGGGATAGCTCCCTCTGGTGCAGCGGTCGTTGCATGGATGGTTGCTTGCCTTTTCCTTTGCCTCCATTGAGAGCCATTTACCCCCAGCACCTCCAACGCAATCCGTCCTCTGCACACGGTTGTGTGCTGTCAGTTGTAGTTTGATGTTGTTTCGGGCGGGTTTGCAGGAGTCTGGGCTCGTGGTGACACGGTAGCTGTGCGATTATTCTTTTATATGAAGCTGCCCCTCAGGCAGTAGGCGTTGCACTGTCTCAGCCCCTCTGGCTCGCCAGTTATCCACAGTTCTTCAGGGGAGTCTATGCCACTTAACGGTGTGCTGGGGCCTTAGCTCAGTCTCCGCAGTACCTCTACTGTATTTCTGCCCTGTGCCCCTTATCAATGGGCGATAGCCTTGCCGGTTATTGGGACGTGTACATATGTCCTGTCTTGGCTAGGGTGCCAGTGAGATGGGTCCGCTATTGATGCTACAAGTGAGGCTGCTAAATGCACAGCGAGCATGGTCTTACTTGCTGTGTGGCATCCATCCTCGTTGTGTGGCAGACCTGTTTGTCACTTGGAGCTTGTTGCTCGGTGTCACCCTTTTTATGGTCTGTCCCTGTATTTCGATTGTGTGGGTTGTGCACCAATCTGATCCTCTTTGATGCAGTGCCACTCCTCCCCCATACACTCCGATTGATTGGCTTGGCTGGTGTCCCCTTCTGTCGCACCAGTGTGTTGGTTCCAGAGGCCACTCCCTATTTCCTATGCGCCATGGGGAGGCCACCACGGGGGGCCGCCGTCTCATGCTAGGTTAGCTGCGCTCGTCTTGTCTGCCCAAGTTTCACTTGCCATAGCCCGGCTCGCACGGGCGTGCGATTGCCGTGTCCACCTTGCAGGGGGGCTTGAGGCCACCTCTCTGTGTCTCTTCCCGTGTCTGCGGCACGGCAGACATTCCCCGCATTCACTATTACCGCCGGCACATCAAGCGGAAGCATCGGTCCGCTGGTTGAGTCACTTCAGCACTTCAGCGCTGGCTGGGCACAACGAGGCTCCTTTGTTCTGGGCCAACGGGCAGTTTTAATTGGTCACACTACTCACCCTAAGAAAACATGTCTGTACATTGCAGGACATATATACCAGTCTGGACAGCTACAACAAATGGAGTGGTGGGCTGCCTTCAGAGTGGCTGTGTTCCCGTGGCTACATCAGCACCATTTCCAGACCCTTTAGTAAACGCCAAAGGGTTATCATAACTTGTTTTTGCAAAGAGGGCTTAAGCGTGCATCTTAAATTGTTTTGCACCAGTGCAAATGAGGTGTTACTGTTGCCAAATGTAATCCGTGTACCTTGAGAGAGAATGAAAGCCAGAGTCGGCCTTGCCCTAATCCAAACTTGTGACCTGCATGTCGGAGACACTCTCAGAAGCGCAGAACTCACTGAGCTGCCAGAAAGCCTTGGGTGGAAAGAAAATACTTCCACAAGATCTTAATTTTAATGACATGAGACAACGAATCTGGGAAGACACAACCCATCACATGTCGGAGCAATGTTTTTAAAATGCAGCAAAAAACGTAACTTTACAGCACTTCAATATCTGGCAAGCCCCTTTAAGAGTCTCCTGACATTGCCTATTATATAAGAATTCCAGATGTAAATAAAACAGCTGATAACAGAGAGACATGAATAGCACACCTTCCAGATGGTAATGTGCCAGTTAGCAGAGTGGAAGTCATGCATGCTTTGTTATCTGGCACTTTATCATCTGGCAAGCCCCATTAAGAGTCTCCTGAAATTGCCTATTATATAAGAATTCCAGATGTAAATAAAACAGCTGATAACAGAGAGGCATCGACAGCACACCTCCCAGATGGTAATGTGGCAGTTAGCAGAGCGGAAGTCATGCATGCTTTGTTATCTGGCACTTTATCATCTGGCAAGCCCCATTAACAGTCTCCTGACATTGCCTATTATATAGGAATTCCTAATGTAAATAAAAGAGCTGATAACAGAGAGACATGGATAGCACACCTTCCAGATGGTAATGCGCCAGTTAGCAGAGCGGAAGTCATGCATGCTTTGTTATCAGGCACTTTATCATCTGGCAAACCCCATTAACAGTCTCCTGACATTGCCTTTTATATAAGAATCGCAGGTGAAAATAAAACAGCTGATAAGAGAGAGACATGGATAGCACACCTTCCAGGTGGTAATGTGCCAGTTAGCAGAGTGGAAGTCATGCATGCTTTGTTATCTCGCACATTATCATCTGGCAAGCCCCATTAAGAATCTCCTGAAATTGCCCATTATATAAGAATTCCAGATGTAAATAAAACAGCTGACGACAGAGAGACATGGATAGCACACCTTTTAGGTGGTAATGTGGCAGTTAGCAGAGCGGAAGTCATGCATACTTTGTTATCCGGCACTTTATTATCTGGCAAGCCCCATTAAGAGTCTCCTGACATTGCCTATTATATAAGCATCCCAGATGTAAAAACAGCTGATAACAGAGAGACATGGATAGCACACCTTCCAGATGGTATTGCGCCAGTTAGCAGAGCGGAAGTCATGCATGCTTTGTTATCCGGCACGTTCTCGCTATTAACGGTCACTTTGTTTTGCAGAATCTCTTATGCAAGGTTTTATTCAGTTACTCGGGCATGGTATGTTACCCGGCACTGCCCACTCCACTTGGGTGCTGGATTGCAAAGACGCCGCTGCTGCTTTCTGAAGATGGCCTACGTGTTGCAAACTACATGTGTCTGGCTCTGCAGGATGCCCTCCCGGTGACCTCCCTGCACAACGGTGGGGCCGTGGCCCCTCTGATCGGGTGTGCAGCCTTTGTTTGACCTATTGAGCCTGGCCTGGCGATGAGTCAGTGCTTCCTCTGCGAGTCTGTAAACAAGGCAATCAAGCCTGCTCTGTGCCTGCCTGCAACAGGGCAGAGCACTCGGTGTTTCCTCTGCCTATTAATTTCTCTCATGGACACGAAGCCGTTTGTAAATGCATCTATTTATGGTATTTGTTGGTGGTCGTTGAGCCCCTTACGCATTGCTGATTCATTTTGAATGTTGTGGACCCCCTTAATCACTGTTTGGGGGACCTGCAGATGAGCATGTGTGCTTGTGCTATATGCTGTGGCTGATTTGATTTACTTGTATAGCTCACAGATTGACCAGGAGGCTTATAGGCGCTAGGCCACAAAAAAGATAAAACAAACAACAATTACAAAAGAAATAACAACTCCAAAATGTTTGGCATTACATCAAAAGCAGCTATCATCCAACACAATTCTAACATTAGAAAAAAAAGGAGAATTAAACATGATTTTAGATTACTCTATCCGCAGCCTACAACGCAGTCAAGCTTATTGTCTGTGGTCCACTCCTTAACGTGTGTCCTTCGTAAGAATCTGAGATCCTGCATTCTGATGCATCCTGGCCCCACTCTTGCTTGCGACCAGTGAAAGACTTTATTTCTCAGGGAATGTTTGGATTCCCATTGCATGGCTCTGGGAGCATGAGTCGGTATGAAGTTTCTATGGTCCATAACACACTCCCTTAGATTGGAATCCTGAATCACAGGCATGCACGGTTTTTACATAAGTAGCAGTCGCAGCCGGGAAAGTTCTCGTTACATCCCTGAATTCTTTTGATGGTAATTTCCCGAGACTTCCCGGATTTGCTAGCGGCTTGGGGATGTCATCCAACCTAGGAGTCTTCTGAATATTGTCATCTCTACCCTCCCTGAAAGGGACTTCCGCGACTATTTGGTTAGTCTGCTGGCTATGCCGCTCCTACTTGGAAAACTCAAAACAGGGTATTGATATTAACTGTATCCATTTATGCAAAGATGTCTGTAACTATGCCGTGACACCCACAGGTTTGGGCGCATAATAAATTCAATAAATAAAATAAATCCGTTTGACACTGATTATCAACTCTTAACAGGAGGGGTTTCAATGTCATGGGTCTGTCAGGCTATGTGTCTCATCTCATAAGTGGAAAACTTTGAGCGGGATTGTCGTCCATTTGACACTGAATATGAACTTCAGCCGGAGTGGCCGGAATCACAATATTGTCAAAAGAGTCTACCTAGCGGGTGAAATCCACACTATTTTGGCATTGAATAAGGTCATCAATGATATTCTCCTTGATAGATGGCCAACTCACCCTGTGGCCTGATTGCCGTTCATCTCGGATGTCTGCAAGGACCTCCGTAATGACCCGGTGCCTACTCTTAGTTGGAGACTGGAAGGCTTTATCCACTATTGCCAAAAAAAGGTGTACAGTTTGCCAAATAGTTTTCGACTAATAATTCTTTATCAGAATTTGGATCTTTTTTTCTGACGGACAAGTTCTCCTCTATGCACTTCCCGCTCATCGTTGGACAAAACTCTTGAAGCTCCCTTATCTTCATCCTGTTGTTCTGTTTTCTCTTACCGGAGACGCTGTCTACTCCTGGAACTCCTTTCAAGTACCGTAGGAGCCACACAATCAGGAATAGAATATGATTCTACTAAGGCCTGTTCTCTAGACTCCATATTGGCTATAAACTGCCATGGCCCTTTAATTAAGTTTGCATTCATCGCCTTAGACTGAGGATTGGACTCCAATTAGATTTCCAATTCTACGTAATTGTTCCCAACAACGGAGTTATGGATGGAGGAAATGTACTCAATTTGTAACATTGAAAGAGTTGTGATGTCCATGCAGAAAAAAGAGACACTGTTTGATCAAATAGGGGGTGGTTTCCTGAGTTTGGAACCTGTTTAATCTGGTAAAGATAGAGAAGATATGACGGATATTAAGATAAGTAATTTTTTTAATATTTAAATGCAAATACACTGTTGTTGATAGCATGAAAGTATATTTAACAATGTATTTGAAAATTCTCCTTTCAGGGTGGTAAAGGGGATAGGGGTGGGTTGTATTTTTTTTCTCTCTTTTATTCCATCCTCTTATCCGAATTCCTTAGTTCAACTTCTAGGTTTATGATTTTATTTAAAGGGTGTGGGCAGAAGAAGTATCGCTTGTTTTTAATGTATTGTATTATTATGGATAGGTGTTTTAGTTGAATGTATTTTACAATATAAGATGGTAAAATGAATAAAATAGTTTTAAAAAAAAATACTTGCTCATGTGTGCCCTTCGCATAAAAAACGGCAAAAAGAAGGTACGTATATGCCGAAAGAGACACCTTAACCCGGCCTTGAACACAAATGGGAACCCATGTGGGCTTAATAAAACACGCCTGACTCACTGATCCTCAGCTACTCATAAGGGACCCAATTAGTGATCCAATACCTCAAAGCCAGAACTGTAAGGGAGCAGCCATATCTGCAGCCCTAACACTGTGCAGAAACTGACCAGTATGCTAACCAGTCTTCTGACCACCGCCGGGCGCCCCAACCGCATGAAAGCAAGACAACTCCCACAAATCCAAGGGTAGCCGCCGGCTTACCAAAGGCATCAGAAAATACCTCAATGGTGGTTTAGGGCTCCAGCAGCTAGGATTACCGCAGACCCTCTGCCTCACCGACCTAGGCAGACGTCATAAGCTCAGAAGCCCAGGGCCATATCCACTGTCTCTGCTGTATCCGCAACACCTACAGGGTTTGACGTTTAGCGGCATCGGCAGCAACATCTGAGAAAGGGACCCCTCTGTGTGACGGCAAACACGTTCACATGATTAGCACGTCAAACCGCACCGGTCTAGCCGGCCGCCTCTGACATGATGATTACGCTGATGTTTGGGAAAGGAAACTAGTTGCAGAGTGCTTCTGCTTTGTAGCAGCTCAGACTAAGAACTGACCAGTATATTTTCCTGCCCCTCTCGTGTTGAGAGGGCCGTTGGTCCGGGCGTTCTCTGGCACTGCCCAATACACAACATCCAAACCTGCACCCAGGCAAAGCATGCAGGAACAGCAGAGGTAAAGGAGGGGGAATTTACCCAGCAGGCTACTCCACCTCATGCGCAGATCACACTTCCCAAAGCAGGGCTTTTACGCATTTCCTCGCCCACTGAAGGCCCGGTCAATACAAGATTGGCCCAAGCATAGAAGAGGGGCAGGACACCATACAGGTCAGTGTCATTAGAATGGGTTAAATGTGGCTCTACAGATGTTTGACCGACAACTTTCATCAGCACGGCTGCTTGTCCCTGCCTGCCTGTCCCTGCGACCACCACAGCAAGGAGAGCACGGGAGTGTCTAAAGGAGAAAACCTAAACGTTGTGGAGGGATCTGCTTGAGGTAACACATCTTAACCACTAAGAGGTGCTCTGAGATCATTCCAATCTCTTGTTTTTTATTTCATCTGCACCATTACAGAAGAGGAACAACCATACACAAATCCATGTTGGCCTTGCCCTGAAAGGGAGCAATGCAGACAGAACTTCTGGACATGTCCCCTCTGCTTGGGAAAAAGGGGAACACCCAGATATCTTTTGGCATTATTGGGCATAATCTGTAAAGAGTAGTTTTAGTCCCTAGGCCCAGTTAAGTGGGCACGCATGTGTAGGCACCCCTCTCACCCAGGCAGACTGAGAAAACCAAAAACTGATACATGGACATGGGATTGGTTGGGTTCCCATGCAGAAGGGATGTGGCCGTGCAGATTATGCTGGATTGCACATTCTGGGGAGGTGGCCTGACTGGTGCATGGGTGTGGGATTGTTTGGGTTCCCATGCAGAATGGATGTGGCCGTGTAGATAAGGCTGGACTGCAGATTTTGGGGAGGTGGCCTAACTGGTGCAGCACATTCTGGTAAAGGGGCCTGACTGGTGCAGCACATTCTGGGGAGGTGGCCTGACTGGTTCAGGGGTGTGGGATTGTTTGGTTTCCCATGCAGAAGGGATGTGGCCGTGTAGATTATGCTGGATTGCACATTCTGGGGAGGTGGCCTGACTGGTGCATGGGTGTGGGATTGTTTGGGTTCCCATGCAGAAGGAATGTGGCCATGTAGATTATGCTGGTTTGCACCTTCTGGGGTGGCGGCCTGACTGGTGCATGAGTGTGGGATTGTTTGGGTTCCCATGCAGAAGGGATGTGGCCATGTAGATTATGCTGGTTTGCACCTTCTGGTGTGGTGGCCTGACTGGTGCATGCGTGTGGGATTGTTTGGGTTCCCATGCAGAAGGGATGTGGCCGTGTAGATAAGGCTGGACTGCAGATTTTGGGGAGGTGGCCTGACTGGTGCAGCACATTCTGGTAAAGTGGCCTAACTGGTGCAGCACATTCTGGGGAGGTGGCCTGACTGGTTCATGGGTATGGGATTGTTTGGGTTCCCATGCAGAAGTGATGTGGCTGCATAGATTATGCTGGATTGCACATTCTGGGGAGGCGGCTTGATCGGTGCATGGCTATGGGATTTTTTGGGTTCCCATGCAGAAGATATGTGGCTGTGTAGAATATGCTGGACTGCACATTCTGGGGAGGTGTCCTGACATGTTCATGGATATGGAATTGTTTGGGTTCCCATGCAGAAGGGATGTGGCCTTGTAGATTATGCTGGACTGCATATTCTGGGGAGGTGGCCTGACTGGTTCATGGGTATGGGATGGTTGGGTTCCCAAGCAGAAGGGATGTGGCCATGTAGATTATGCTGGATTGCACATTCTGGGGAGGTGGCCAGACTGGTTCAGGGGTGTAGGATTGTTTGGGTTCCCATGCAGAAGGGATGTGGCCGTGCAGATTATGCTGGATTGCACATTCTGGGGAGGTGGCCTGACTGGTGCATGGGTGTGGGATTGTTTGGGTTCCCATGCAGAATGGATGTGGCCGTGTAGATTATGCTGGATTGCACATTCTGGGGAGGTGGCCTGACTGGTGCATGGGTGTGGGATTGTTTGGGTTCCCCTGCAGCAGGGATGTGGCTGTGTAAATTAGGCTGGACTGCTGATTCAGGGGAGGTGGCCTGATTGGTGCAGCACATTCTGGTAAGGTGGCCTGACTGGTGCAGTACATTCTGGGGAGGAGCCCTGACTGGTGCATGGATATGTGATTGTTTGGGTTCCAATGCAGAAGGGATGTGGCCTTGTAGATTATGCTGGACTGCATATTCTGGGGAGGTGGCCTGACTGGTTCATGGGTATGTGATTTTTTGGGTTCCCATGCAGAAGGGATGTGGCCGTGTAGATTATGCTGGATTGCATATTTGTTTGGGTTCCCATGCAGAAGTGGGAGGTGGCCTGACACGAAGTGGCTGCCAGTGTTTTTTCAAATAAGTCTTTTAAGAGTTAATGGGCCTCATTACAAGTGTGCCGGTCCAGTAACAACGGTGCAGGTAAGCCTACCGGCACCGTTGTTACCGGACCGGCACACTACAGGTATGCCTGCCGGAGTTGCTGTGCCCAGCAGGTCTGACCTATTCGGGCACAGCAGCCACAATAGGCAGACCGTCACGGAAGCACCGGCACCGTTAGATACAGTGCCGGTGCTTCTGTGGTCCCCACTCCCATAGAGTCCTATGGCACTCTATGGGAATGGGGAGTAACAGAATTACCGGCGCCTGACTTCCCGGCCACCGGTAATACCCCGGTGTCACCGGGAATTCAGGCGTCTGTCATTTTGCAGGGTTACCGCCAGCTCTGTAATGAGGCCCAATGACTTAATTGGATCTGTAAACCTGCTACAGGTGTAATAAAAATGTCAACCCGGTCTGCCTTCAGCCACTCAGTTTGTAAACACTCTGCGTGTCCTTCAATGAAGTCCTGTTAAAGACCAAACAGTTTTGGCTTGTGCATAAGTATTAGGCATTTGCCAGGCACTGCTATTAGAGGCCCATTTACTCGCAGCATTTTGAACCTGCTCCCATTAATGGCCAGTTAATACCACTGAGCCAGTGCCTGGGAAGTGCCTTTGCCATGCCTACACAAAAGCCCAAACTGTGGACATTGCCAATGCTTGTTTTTATTCCAGCAGACGAAGGTCTCGATACCCATGCCGGGCGCACCTTATGCCACTCCACGGACAAGACTAGGCGCTCTGATACTTCTATGGTGGTGATTTGGTGCAGTACGAAGGCAGATTAACATCACGTGTTTGGCAAATACTACAGTAGGGTAGGGTGATAAATGCCTGAATCAAATATTTGAACCCCTGATATCCCAACATTGGGGGTCATTCCGAGGTGGGCGGTAGGGGATACCGGGCACCGGTAAGGAGACCGGTGCCGGTAATCCCCCACCGCCCAATTCCGAGGTCCCTTAGCGGGAACCGTAAGGGATGTGTGGTCGGACCACATGTCCTTTACAGGTCCCACTAAGGGACCAGGGTGCAAATTACGGGCTTGCCATTTGCAAGCCCGTTATTTGTGCCCTCCCCATTCCCATTGAGTCCTATGGGAATGGGGAATGGTTTGTTCAATGGGAATTTACCGGTCCCTTCAGGGTCGGAATGGACCTGTAAATCCCCATTGAACAACACTGGACTCGGTACAGGTGTGGGAGGCAGCCATGGAGCTAATTGCTCCATGGCTACCGCCATACTCGGAATGAGCCCCATTGACTCACAAGCAGGCAACCTGCTATCGCTTGCTGTACACCAACAACTAGTAAAACCTTAATGCATACTGCATGTGCACACCGCTGCCAGCCTGATTTGCACGGCTCATCTTGTAGCAACCTCTACTCTGCTTCCAGTAAACCACCTATAATCCCACCTCTTTATCTGTGGGACCTGAAGTGCCAAGAGGCCATGCATATGGCAAAAGGTGCGCTACAGTGAGATCCCGTAACATATAGACATGCAGGTGCTAGTGGGGGTTCTCTGCATGGGTGTGTCCAGGGAGTAGCCTGGCGTGGTGCGTGCTACCCCTGGAATCTGATTGGCCATCCTAAACTATGATCATTATGGGGGGGGGTTTCTGTGTGCGTGTGTGTGTTTGCGTGTGCGTGCGCGCGTGCGTGCGTACTTCATGCCACCCCTGCATAAGTTAGTGACCCACTTGGGCCACCCCAGTCAAGAGTCTGGACACGCCACTGGTTCTCTGGGTGTCTGGCTTAACTTGATTTGAAACATCAACATTTGCATCAACGCCACAAGAGCTGCACCTACTCTTGTTGCGTTGATGCAACGTTGATTCATCACTTTCAATTGGAGAGTCAAAGGCCTGAATCCTGTGGGCGGTGCTTCCTCGTGACGTCACTTATGGGGCATTATAAGATACCACCTAGAGGCAACAGCTTGCGCAAAGGAATCGAAGCCTGCGCTTCAAGTGAGGCTGGCCTGTTTCCAGTCATTCTCTCACTCTTTTTCCACCTCAGTCTAAAATTAGGGAATTCTCACATCCATGAGGAGAATGTTGCAATGTTTGGCACAAATGAGTGCTATGAAACCAGCCTAAATGCCTTCCTCCCCTACGTACGATTACCCTTATCAAAAAGATTCTATGCAATTAAAGTATGCTCTGTTGAAGGAGGTGGGAGATGGTTCGCTCCGTATTAGTGCACATTAAAAATATTATTATGTTCCATTCCGGTTAAGACATTTTCCCAGGTAAGTCGAAGAGTGTTCTTGGAGGAAGGGGTACCTTGCACAATGCCTACGGCAGCACCTCCTTAGGAAAGATTAAGACGAGATGGACAGTCAGGTTGGATCTGAGACTGCCCTGGTCTCAGTCTAGGACAATATTTTGATGCATGCTGACAAGGGGCACCTCGCGCTGGACCTATCGGCAGCTTTTGATCCTACAATTCTTTTGGTCCCTATGTCTCAAGTAGCTGGCATTTCTGATAAAACTATTGGCTATTTTCAATCCTACTTGGATAAAACCTCTCAGAGAGCGAGAGTAGGCCCTTTTTGTCTTCTTCAGTGGCAGTCGATTGTGGAGTCCCTCAGGGTTCCCCACTCTCTCTACCCTTGTTTAACATGTGTATTCGGCCCCCCGCTGCAGAAATTTACTAAATACAATGTATTTGATCATTCTTATGGCATTGACACACACAGGCCTAGGTCAGAGCCAAGGGGCCTAGTGATGAGTTCAGGAATTTATTGGGCGGCTCAGAAGAAAGTGACCAATGGATGCTCCACAGTGGACTTCCGTTAAATCTGAATAGACCAGAGATGATTCTTTTTGGCACACGTGTTTCGCTCAAGAATCAAGTTGATAGGCCAGCTTCCCCAACACCTTTTGGTCTTCCCACTGCCCTTGTTAACAGAGTGGAAAATCTGGGAATTCTCTTCCAAATTGGAGATGTTGTCAAGATCTCGTCCTACAAACTTTGATTGCACCATCAAGTCCTCCCTTCTCTTCCTAAGGACGAACATGTTGTCGTTTGGGGGTTGGGAGGTGCTTTGACTAACTCCAAATGGCACTCTACAAACGCGCTATATGCCGACATACCAGCTTATCAAATTCATGGCATGCCGAGAGTTCAGAATTCTGCCGTTCGTCTAGTTTGTGGCCTTACTCATCGAGATTCAGCTACTCATTCCAGGAAGTCCTTGCATTGTCTTCCAGTTCATCGCAGGTTCACCTGTGAGATGTTGTGTTAACCTTGAAGAACTTATGTGGGCTGGTTTCTAAAAATCTAGAAGGGAAGATCAATCTTTATAGATATGTTCCATCTCTCTGGTCAGAGCACCTTTTCATGTTAGAGACCCTTCTAACACATTTAGAGTTACCGCACCCTGACTCTAGAAGAGCCTACCAGTGGCTACATGTAACATCGGATCGCACCTCCCCTTTCGGAGAGCCATAAAAACTCATCTGTTTGTAATGTCTGAGCTCTTTCTCCTATTTCTCTTCGGGCACATCCATACCACATACAGAACCAAGAAGTTATCTCCAGTACTTAGGCACGAACCTGACTTGCCAAAAGCTACCCAACATGTGACATGCTTCAGTGTGGCAATTTGGGTGCTCGGTATCAACAGACCTGTCGGGTGGCAAAACACGGACATAACGGACCGCCCGCGCACACCTACTGCGCATTGCTGCGCCTATATCCCTGGTGGCAACTGTTAGGCTGGAAGTCAGGCATGCCATCTAACCAGCCTGAAGCGTGGAAATAAAGTCCCTTTCGATCCGTTAAGGTTGCAAAGAGCTAGCCAGGACAGATAGAAGGGATATCCCCCCCCCCTAAAGAGGTGCCACCCTCACTTCTTTAAGTGGGTTTATCCCCCAACAGACCTCTCCACACTTCCTTTCACTCCTCGCGGGTTAACTCGGACTGGCAAGGCATAACCAGTGATGGGGATGAAGGGGTTTTTTCTTCCTCCTCATCCATACAGCTGAGGCACCTTGAATGATGACACGTCTATACACCCATACCTCATCATGTCCTGGCATCTTTGTGCCTCCTTCACCGGTATATCATTGGGATCGGGGCACGGGGAACCTGGCCCAGACCACCTATCTAAAATTGATCTGGGCCACGACCCTGCCTCGGCGGGTTTGCACATCACACTGCTGGGATGCCCTGTTTCCATGAGTGCAGAGACGGACCTCTGGGCTCTGTCAATTTCTTTCTGCTTCTTCGCACCCAGATGAATTTGAGTTTGTTCAGTCTGGCACATTTGAAATACTCAAATCATCACCCGTCAGGCTTTATGATACACCAATCATCGCTCTGTATACCGCTGATCAGTGGCAAGCAAGAAGAGTGAATTGAAAGCAATGGCACATTGGCGTGGCAGTCTTTAGGGGCAATAGTATACTTGTGGGCCTGGCTCCGCAGAAAGTCACTCCACCTAAATGTCCTTATTATCCCAACATTGTGAAGTTAGGTTAGCAAGGGTGGTGTGCCGGAGATCAATTTATTTGACTTTACACCCATGCTAGTCACTGTAATGTTAGCAACTCCAGCCACAAAATTATTTTTGGGAGAAGGAGCAGAAGGGTTTGCTGGCATCCAAGGACGGAGTGGCCCAGAGGGATCTTATGATACCAACGGATGGGACGATTCCCCATTTCAGGGGTGATTGAGAGCAGGCTAGCTGATGGTTTTGATGGAATTCTTGGTTACAGATGATTTTAACGAATCCCAAAACAATGAATGCATTTTTAACGAACCCAAAATACCTATAAAAAAACCCCACATTTCTTTTCATTGTTTTGCGGGGGTTCGCCTCCCAAGAACCCCTGTTTTTTTAATTAATACTTTTCCCCCAACCCCAAAACTACTATTTTCAACCACATATATAGTTTTAACAAATTTGTTTTTTTATAGCTGTTTTGGGTTCGTTAACAATTCAATTTGTTATTTTTCATTCGTTAAAATCAATGCATCTCGGAATTCTTGAGGGACTTCTGCGGAAACACATTGAATGTTTTTCACCGGCGAGAGGTCTCTCCTGGGCATCTAGAAAGCATATCCCTTGGACAGGTCTTTAAGTGGGCAGGGCAGAGCCCTGCCAGGGCCCACTAATCTCCCCTGGCAGCCCCGGCCACTACAAGAAAAGACGTTTTTTCTAAAGCCTGAAGCTCTCGCTCGTGTGCGAGAGCTTCAGGCCTCAGAAAAAAATGCCTTTCATCCATAATGGTGGCGCCGCACCTGCAAGCTTGAAGGGATGCCGTGGGCAGGTGCCACCATTATGAAGAGAAATGTGAGGCCGCTGGAAGCGGAGGCCTTGTTTTCTAAATCCTGAAGCTCCCGCACATTCGCAGAGTTTCAGTCTTTAGGAAAAAAGCCTCCGCTTCCAGCAGCCTCAACCTTTCAGCCTTAATGGTGACGCTGCCCCTCCTCAGCTGGCAAGGGGCAGCGCTACCATTAAGACTGAATAGGCGAGGCGCTATCCCCTGCCAGGCAAGCCTATAGAAAAAAAATGCAGAGATCAGCCCCCTTTCCCCCATGGTGCTGATCTGTACAAAAGGCAGCCTGGCAGGGGTGCCAGTAGCCCATTGAGCTGGGGCTCGTCAAGAGGCCAGGTTTCAGACTTGGCTGGGCGTGTGCCTTGAGAAAGTAGGCGGGGCATTAGAGATGGTGATGTCATTTCTATGGAGTGTCACTCAAGTGAGGTCGGAGAAGGGTGGACCAAGACCTCTGCAGATCAGAAATGCAGGAGAAGCTGAACAGGATTTGGCATTATTACAGAAGATTGCAGAGTCTTGGCGCTTGTTCTAAAGACATGGCAGTGTTTAGCTTTACTACACCACTGCTTGGGCTTTCGCACAGATAAATGTGACCACTTGACGGGTTGTTTTAACACAATTTTCTAAAGTATTCCAGATAAAAAGCTTTCATCATTGATGAATTTGGCCCAAAAATCTTTATTTTCTCAGTGTAATCAAATGACCACATTCCGTTCTTGCATCAATTAATTTCATTACACGTGACCCTCGTAGTGTTTGTGAAGCTTGGCCTATGTTCAGTGGAGTCGCTAGGGTAGGGCCAGGGAGGGCACTGGCCTCCCCTGAAAAATGTTGTGCCCCCCCTTTGTGCCCCCTCTCCCCAGGGACAGGGCCCTAAGAGTGTTGGCTTGTTGACTTTGCAGCAAAGCCCTGTTACATCTCGCAGCTGAACAGAACTCCTTCACTGGCCTGATCAAGCCCTTCCCTTTATGGTGGCCTTAATGGCCTGCAATTACTTGTTTGTTTTATCTCTTTTATCTTACTTTTTCAAAGTTAGTTATTAAGTCTACTACTTTAACATGGAAACATCAGATTGCTTTATAGGGATAGTTAAATGTTCTTAAAAAGTTGCACAACAAGCTGGAAGGTGTATTGTTATAAGAGCTACACTTTAAGTCACTCAATACTAACCCTCTCACTGTGTTTGTGAAATACTGCAGCGTCATTATATGATTATACAATATGATGAAAAGATGTGGGCACCCAGCATATTGTTTGTTCAGCTTGGTAAAATATGCAAAACATGTGAATAACCCAAAGTAAGGGTTTTAAAAAAAAATTTTGAAAAATAAACTAAACTATTGTATTATAAAACAGTGGTGATATACTGAATGAAAACACAGATCAAATTCTAGAATCTGTTTAATGTGTTGTGAAAGACACCTGCAAGTGTCGAGAGGGAGCGGTAACCTGGGTCCTTCCAGTATTTTGCTCAGGCTGTGACACATGTAATATTTATCCAAGTGACTTTACCACACAATTGTTTTAGTGATTCTTAAAGTGAGAAAAGTAAAGTTGTGCAAAGAGAGGCTTTTTTCAGGCTTGCGTTATTTAGCATTCTGTAACTTCTATTTTTCCTTTCAGGGTGTGGAAAATTAAACGACAACACTATTCTTTTGGCTTAACGTGTTTCTCTAAGGATTTACATATTGTAAGGTTACTTTAATTTTAGATATGTGTATTTTGCAAGTAAACTATCAGAATTCTCAGGTTTCCAGTAGCCAGGCATGAGAAGACCATCCAGTCCTGTTTTTCCCCCTCTGGATTCTGGGACTTGTATTTTTTTCTATCCCATTCGAAATGTATGAAAACGACACGTCTCACAATTACAAGCACAAACAGGACTGGGCCGCCTTCTCCCGCATGGCCATGGGAAAGTTGAGCACTCTGCTCTATCAGGCAGCATTATCGTAGGCTTTGGAATCCAAAATGTACATATTTATAGCAGGTTGAGCATGAAAGTTATGTGTTAAAATGTTTTCAAATGTAGATTGGGTTAAAATCCCAGTTTTACTGTTTAACCAAATTGTGTGATCCTGAGCAAATGTAATTGCTTCATGTGTAGTGGACCGACCTCAGCAAGACAATAATAATGTCCTCCTCTGTTGCTGCCCGTCACCAAAAGGGCATGGGCCGTCCATAGTATAGCCCCACAGGACAATGAGTGAAACATGTTGCTATGCCCTGTTATGCCATGTCATGGCCCCACAGGACAATGAGTGAAACATGTTGCTATGCCCTGTTATGCCACATCATGGCCCCACAGGACAATGCGTGGAACATGTTGCTATGCCCTGTTATGCCATGTCATGACCCCACAGGACAATGTGTGAAATGTTTGGCTATGAACTGTTATGCCATGTCATGGCCCCACAGGACAATGAGTGAAACATGTTGCTATGCCCTGTTATGCCATGTCATGACCCCACAGGACAATGCGTGAAATGTTTGTCTATGAACTGTTATGCCATGTCATGGCCCCACAGGACAATGAGTGAAACATGTTGCTATGCCCTGTTATGCCATGTCATGACCCCACAGGACAATGCGTGAAATGTTTGGCTATGAACTGTTATGCCATGTCATGGCCCCACAGGACAATGAGTGAAACATGTTGCTATGCCCTGTTATGCCATGTCATGGCCGCACAGGACAATGCGTGAAGCATGTTGCTCGCCCCCTGTTATGCTATGTTATTGCGTTTTGTATAGTAGACAGTCCACCATTTTCACAGTTTCCTGAATTTTCAGGATCTTCCAGAGGTGGGGTAGGAGACTAATGCAGAAGGAGGGGAACGCCGCTTTTGTGAGTTGTCTGGGGCAGCGGTTAATGTGCGCTCCAGCTTGCTAACTTAAATTGTTTATGTGATTATTGTGTCCATCCTTGTGGTGTTTAAGGAGTGTGTGGAGCTGTGTTAGTGTATCTGTGGTAGGTTAGTGTGATATTTAGTACATTTATTCGGGTGGTATGCGTTCAATTGTGTAATCCATATTGATTCAGTGAGGAGTTGTATGTGAAGATGGGTTGTTTGTTTGGGGGGGCACAGAATGATTTTTAGGTAGTTACTGTTATCTTACATTGCTGAACAACCCACCTGATAAAACAAAAATCACAGTTAGTCCTGTATTGGTTATATCAATGGAACACATTATCATGTGGCTCAGGCTCTGGTGGCGGGGAGGCAGGATGACAGGTTTGGGGCTTGTGTTCTGGCCAATGGCTGTGGAGGAGGCAGTATTCAAGGTGTGGGTCTTGGGTTCTGGTGGTGGGGCAGCAGAATGGCAGATATGGGGTTGGGCTATGGTGGTGGGGAGGAAGGATGCCATGTACGGCCTGGACTATGGTGGCGGAGAGGCAGGATGCCAGGTATGCAGCTTGCGTTCTGTCCTCTGGTTGAGGAGGCAGGATGCCAGGTATGGGGCCTGGGTTCTGGGTGTTAGGGGGACGATGCCAGGTATGGGGCTTTGGTTCTGGTGGGGGGGAGAGAAGGATGCCAGGTATGGAGCTTGGGTTCTGGGTGTTGGGGAAAAGATGGCAGGTATGGGGCTTGGGTTCTGGGTGTTGGGGGAGGGATGCCAGGTATGGCGCCTGGGTTCTGGGTGTTGGGGGGAGGATGCCAGGTATGCGGCTTGCGTTCTGTCCTCTGGTTGAAGAGGCAGGATGCTAGGTATTGGGCTTGGGTTCTGGGTGTTGGGGGGAGGATGCTAGGTATGGGGCCTGGGTTCTGGGTGTTGGGGGGAGGATGCCAGGTATGGGGCCTGGGTTCTGGGTGTTGGGGGGAGGATGCCAGGTATGGGGCCTGGGTTCTGGGTGTTGGGGGGAGGATGCCAGGTATGGGGCCTGGGTTCTGGGTGTTGGGGGGAGGATGCCAGGTATGGGGCCTGGGTTCTGGGTGTTGGGGGGAGGATGCCAGGTATGGGGCCTGGGTTCTGGGTGTTGGGGAGAGGATGCCAGGTATGGGGCCTGGGTTCTGGGTGTTGGGGGGAGGATGCCAGGTATGGGGCCTGGGTTCTGGGTGTTGGGGGGAGGATGCCAGGTATGGGGCCTGGGTTCTGGGTGTTGGGGGGAGGATGCCAGGTATGGGGCTTGGGTTCTGGTGGGGGGGAGAGAAGGATGCCAGGTATGGAGCTTGGGTTCTGGGTGTTGGGGAAAAGATGGCAGGTATGGGGCTTGGGTTCTGGGTGTTGGGGGAGGGATGCCAGGTATGGGATGTGGGCTCTGGTGTCGGGGAGGCAGGATGCCAGGTATGGGGCTTGAGTTCTGGCCTCTGGCTGTTGAAGAGGCAGGATGCTAGGTATGGGGCTTGGGTTCTGGCCTCTGGTTGTTGAGGAGGCAGGATGCCAGGTATGGGGCTTGGGTTCTGGGTGTTGGGGGAAGGATGCCAGGTATGGAGCTTGGGTTCTGGGTGTTGGTGGAAGGATGCCAGGTGTGGGGCTTGGGTTCTGGGTGTTGGGAGAAGGATGCAAGGTATGGGACTTGGGCTCTGGTGGGGGGGGAGAAGGATGCCAGGTATGGGGCTTGGGTTCTGGTGGGGGGGAGAGAAGGATGCTAGGTATGGGGCTTGGGTTCTGGTGGGGGGAGAGAAGGATGCCAGGTATGGGGCTTGGGTTCTGGTGGGGGGGGGAGAAGGATGCTAGGTATGGGGCTTGGGTTCTGGTGGGGGGGAGAGAAGGATGGCAGGTATGGGGCTTGGGTTCTGGTGGGGGGGAGAGAAGGATGCTAGGTATGGGGCTTGGGTTCTGGTGGTGGGGAGAGAAGGATACCAGGTATGGGGCTTGGGTTCTGGTGGGGAGAGAGAAGGATGCTAGGTATGGGGCTTGGGTTCTGGTGGGGGGGGGGAGAAGGATGCCAGGTATGGGGCTTGGGTTCTGGTGGGGGGGGGGGAGAAGGATGCTAGGTATGGGGCTTGGGTTCTGGTGGGGGGGGAAAGAAGGATGGCAGGTATGGGGCTTGGGTTCTGGTGGGAGGAGAGAAGGATGCTAGGTATGGGGCTTGGGTTCTGGTGGGGGGAGAGAAGGATGCTAGGTATGGGGCTTGGGTTCTGGTGGGGGGGAGAGAAGGATGCCAGGTATGGGGCTTGAGCTCTGTGTGTTGGGGGAAGGATGCCAGGTGTGGGAATTGGGCTCTGGCGGTGGGCAGGCAGGATGCCAGGTATGGGACTTGGGCTCTGGCCTCTGGCTGTTGAGGAGGCAGGATGCTAGGTATCCTGCCTGGGCCCTGGGTAATGGTGGCAGGGGGTAGACCAGGTATGGAGCCTGGGATCTGCATGGTGGGGCTAGAAGGATGCCAGGTAAGAGGTCTGAGCTCTGGTGGGAGGATGCCAGGTATGGGTCCTGGCCTCTGGTGGTGGGGGAGCAGAATGTCAGGTATGGGGCTTGGGCTTTCGGTGGTGGGAGTGAAAGGATGCCAGGTATGGGGCTTGGGCTCTGGGGAGGCAGGATACCAGGTATGGGGGCTGGGCTCTGCATGGTGAGGGTAGAAGGATGCCAGGTAAGAGGTCTGAGCTCTGGTGGGAGGATGCCAGGTATGGGTCCTGGCCTCTGGTGGTGGGGGAGCTGAATGTCAGGTATGGGGCTTGGGCTTTCGGTGGTGGGAGTGAAAGGATGCCAGGTATGGGGCTTGGGCTCTGGGGAGGCAGGATACCAGGTATGGGGGCTGGGCTCTGCATGGTGGGGGTAGAAAGAGGCCAGGTAAGAGGTTTGAGCTCTGGCGGGAGGATGCCAGGTATGGGGCCTGGGCTCTGGTGGTGGGGAGGCAGGATGCCAGGTATAGGGCCTGGGTTCTGGTGGTGGGGAGGCAGGATGCCAGGTATGGGGCCTGGGCTCTGGTGGTGGGGAGGCAGGATGCCAGGTATAGGGCCTGGGCTTTCGGTGGTGGGAGTGAAAGGATGCCAGGTATGGGGCTTGGGCTCTGGGGAGGCAGGATACCAGGTATGGGGGCTGGGCTCTGCATGGTGAGGGTAGAAGGAGGCCAGGTAAGAGGTTTGAGCTCTGGCGGGAGGATGCCAGGTATGGGGCCTGGGCTCTGGTGGTGGGGAGGCAGGATGCCAGGTATAGGGCCTGGGCTCTGGTGGTGGGGAGGCAGGATGCCAGGTATAGGGCCTGGGTTCTGGGTGGTGGGGAGGCAGGATGCCAGGTATAGGGCCTGGGCTCTGGTGGTGGGGAGGCAGGATGCCAGGTATAGGGCCTGGGCTCTGGTGGTGGGGAGGCAGGATGCCAGGTATAGGGCCTGGGCTCTGGTGGTGGGGAGGCAGGATGCCAGGTATAGGGCCTGGGCTCTGGTGGTGGCGAAGGATGCTGCATCAATTTGGGAAAGCACACAAATAGCCCTTTTTCTAGGTGGCCCTCTGCCTTTGCCTGTGGCCCCTTCTGTGCCCCCGCTAATTATGATTCCTGGAGACGCTGCTGCCTTTGTTCGATAAACAGTTGTTTGAAACCTTGACTTTTTTTTTGCTCCAAAGCCGCATCTTCCTCATGAATAATGTACACCAGTGATTGCGTGTTTTAGGCTTGCTGTTGGAATCTGAGTGGGACTCACTCCCATTGGCTTGCCAAGATGCTAAGTGGTGTGTGCCTTGCATTTGGAACGATGCGCACCTTGGATTTGGAACGATGCGCGCCTTGGATTTGGAACGATGCGCGCCTTGGATTTGGAACGATGCGCGCCTTGGATTTGGAACCATGCGTGATAGCAATAGAACCAGGAAGAGGTTCATATCTAGATCATATAAGTGCATTTGGAGAAAGGAACCCAAGACAAAAATAAAGCTTGAGAAAAGGATCTTGGCCATGGCCTCCCAGAAAAATTAGGGAATTGAATTTGCATCCACATATTTCACGTCCCCAACCCACGTATATGAAGGTTTAAAAAGGATGCCCATGTGACATTAAGATCCAGCGGGGATATCCAGGATGCTCATCTGAGCAGGTAAATCAAGCGTTTCGAGCTAGAGAAGTCCTCTTTTTTTAGGGGCTGCGTGGCTGAGGACAAAATGCAAACGTGTATAATCATCATCTGCACCGGGAAGCCCCGAGGTGTAAGTGTCCATTATCATTGGTGTGGGGGATGCGAGACAGTGCAGATATCCTAGGCATAAATGCTGGATTGAAATCAAGATTAGATTGGGGATGACATTCGGATGGAATATGTGATGATAGTCTTTGGGGATCCCTGCCTTGGGGATGGACACTAAAGGACTCCCCAAGACACCACGTGTGATGCTGATATCTTCCAAGGCATCATCCCAGCCCTAAAGTGGAACCCAGAAAGGCTGCCTACTAAGGTGCAATGGTTCTGCAAAGTATGGGAGCTCTTATCCAGGACTGGTATCCCTTCCCGGCCAGAACCTGTAGGGAGTGGGATTCACATCAAAAGCCAGACATGCCGACTGCCTTTGCAGAGCAAGGAGAGCTAGGGCAGCAGATGCTCCCAGATGAGTAGGAAGCCATTAGACCAGGAGCTGCAGAGGAGAGGACTTGACTTGCCTTGAAACTGACACCTCTAATGGTACAAACAATACAGAGCATATGTGTTATTAGTGCGGCACCCCCAGAAAGGTTCAGTAATGAGCCCCCACACCCCTACTTTCCGAGTGCATTACTGCAGGTCTTCTGAGCAGCACCTGGGCATAGTGGCAGCACCCGGGCATAGTGGCAGCAACTGGGCATATTTTGCAGCTGAAGTCAGAAAGGAATCTCGTCTCGCCCCAACGCACATAGACTGCTGAAGACATGGCGTGGACATCAGTCTGCAGATTGCAGGCTGCATCCCAGTGCCAAGACATCCAGATGCTCAATACACCCAGAGAAAGGGGCTTTCCTATAATGGGGTACGCAGCGAAGCAAAAACCTGTGATGAAACACAGAAAACCACAAAAACGACAGGAACACATTCTTCCCTGAACGTCTCATCGAGCACCGTCTCGGTCAACCCATGAGTCAGTGCATACAGACACAGAGAGCCTGCCAACTCTGCAAACCCCAATCTACAACAGCAGGCATCGCCTGGCATACTCGCCACCTCTCAGGAATATCGAAATCGTGGACAGATTTACTGAAGTCAAAAGGGGAAATGTGTTCCTCTACAGATATAAAAACACATTCGACTTCTGGAGATGCTCAGCCTGCCCTTTACCAGTCCTGTGTCTTCTGAGAAGCACATTGAAAGGGACCCAGCGTCTGCTAGAAGCCACCGCACTGGGTCCCAGGGCAGGACCAGTCCTGTGTCTTCTGAGAAGCACATTGAAAGGGACCCAGCGTCTGCTAGAAGCCACCGCACTGGGTCCCAGGGCAGGACCAGTCCTGTGTCTTCTGAGAAGCACATTGAAAGGGACCCAGCGTCTGTTAGAAGCCACCTCACTGGGTCCCAGGGCAGGACCAGTCCTGTGTCTTCTGAGAAGCACATTGAAAGGGACGCATCTGCTAGAAGCCACCGCACTGGGTCCAGGGCAGGACCAGTCCTGTGTCTTCTGAGAAGCACATTGAAAGGGACCCAGCCTCTGCTAGAAGCCACCGCACTGGGTCCCAGGGCAGGACCAGTCCTGTGTCTTCTGAGAAGCACATTGAAAGGGACCCAGCGTCTGCTAGAAGCCACCGCACTGGGTCCCAGGGCAGGACCAGTCCTGTGTCTTCTGAGAAGCACATTGAAAGGGACCCAGCCTCTGCCAGAAGCCACCGCACTGGGTCCCAGGGCAGGACAAGTCCTGTGTCTTCTGAGAAGCACATTGAAAGGGACCCAGCCTCTGCCAGAAGCCACCGCACTGGGTCCCAGGGCAGGACCAGTCCTGTGTCTTCTGAGAAGCACATTGAAAGGGACCCAGCCTCTGCCAGAAGCCACAGCACTGGGTCCCAGGGCAGGACCAGTCCTGTGTCTTCTGAGAAGCACATTGAAAGGGACGCATCTGCTAGAAGCCACTGCACTGGGTCCAGGGCAGGACCAGTCCTTTGTCTTCTGAGAAGCACACTGAAAGGGACCCAGCCTCTGCTAGAAGCCACCGCACTGGGTGCCAGGGCAGGACCAGTCCTGTGTCTTCTGAGAAGCACATTGAAAGGGACCCATCTGCTAGAAGCCACCGAACTGGGTCCCAGGGCAGGACCAGTCCTGTGTCTTCTGAGAAGCACATTGAAAGGGATCCAGCGTCTGCTAGAAGCCACCTCACTGGGTCCCAGGGCAGGATCAGTCCTGTGTCTTCTGAGAAGCACATTGAAAGGGACCCAGCGTCTGCTAGAAGCCACCTCACTGGGTCCCAGGGCAGGATCAGTCCTGTGTCTTCTGAGAAGCACATTGAAAGGGACCCAGCGTCTGCTAGAAGCCACCGCACTGGGTCCCAGGGCAGGACCAGTCCTGTGTCTTCTGAGAAGCACATTGAAAGGGACCCATCTGCTAGAAGCCACCGCACTGGGTCCCAGGGCAGGACCAGTCCTGTGTCTTCTGAGAAGCACATTGAAAGGGACCCATCTGCTAGAAGCCACCGCACTGGGTCCCAGGGCAGGACTAGCCCTTTGTCTTCTGAGAAGCACATTGAAAGGGACCCAGCATCTGCTAGAAGCCACCGTACTGGGTCCCAGGGCAGGACCAGTCCTGTGTCTTCTGAGAAGCGCATTGAAAGGGACCAGCATCTGCTAGAAGCCACCGCACTGGGTCCCAGGGCAGGACCAATCCTGCTAGAAGCCACCGTACTGGGTCCCAGGGCAGGACCAGTCCTGTGTCTTCTGAGAAGCACATTGAAAGGGACCAGCATCTGCTAGAAGCCACCGCACTGGGTCCCAGGGCAGGACCAGTCCTGTGTCTTCTGAGAAGCGCATTGAAAGGGACCAGCATCTGCTAGAAGCCACCGCACTGGGTCCCAGGGCCAGACCAGTCCTGGTCTTCTGAGACGCACATTGAAAGGGCCCCATCTGCTAGAAGCCACCGCACTGGGTCCCAGGGCAGGACCAGTCCTGTGTCTTCTGAGAAGCACATTGAAAGGAACCCAGCATCTGCTAGATGCCACCGCACTGGGTCCCAGGGCCAGACCAGTCCTGGTCTTCTGAGACGCACATTGAAAGGGCCCCATCTGCTAGAAGCCACCGCACTGGGTCCCAGGGCAGGACCAGTCCTGTGTCTTCTGAGAAGCACATTGAAAGGGACCCATCTGCTAGAAGCCACCGCACTGGGTCCCAGGGCAGGACCAGTCCTGTGTCTTCTGAGAAGCACATTGAAAGGGACAAGCATCTGCTAGAAGCCACCACACTGGGTCCCAGGGCAGGACCAGTCCTGTGTCTTCTGAGAAGCACATTGAAAGGGACCCAGCGTCTGCTAGAAGCCACCGCACTGGGTCCCAGGGGAGGACCAGTCCTGTGTCTTCTGAGAAGCACATTGAAAGGGACCAGCATCTGCTAGAAGCCACCGCACTGGGTCCCAGGGCAGGACCAGCCCTGTGTCTTCTGAGAAGCACATTGAAAGGGACCAGCATCTGCTAGAAGCCACCGCACTGGGTCCCAGGGCAGGACCAGTCCTGTGTCTTCTGAGAAGCACATTGAAAGGGACCCAGCCTCTGCTAGAAGCCACCGCACTGGGTCCCAGGGCAGGACCAGTCCTGTGTCTTCTGAGAAGCACATTGAAAGGGACCCAGCCTCTGCTAGAAGCCACCGCACTGGGTCCCAGGGCAGGACCAGTCCTGTGTCTTCTGAGAAGCACATTGAAAGGGCCCCAGCGTCTGCTAGAAGCCACTGCAATGGGTCCCAGGGCAGGACCAGTCCTGTGTCTTCTGAGAAGCACATTGAAAGGGACCCAGCGTCTGCTAGATGCCACCGCACTGGGCCCCAGGGCCGGACCAGTCCTGGTCTTCTGAGAAGCACCTTGAAAGGGCCCCAGCGTCTGCTAGAAGCCACCGCAATGGGTCCCAGGGCGGGACCAGTCCTGTGTCTTCTGAGAAGCACATTGAAAGGGCCCCAGCCTCTGCTAGAAGCCACCGGACTGGGTCCCAGGGCAGGACCAGTCCTGTGTCTTCTGAGAAGCACATTGAAAGGGACCCAGCCTCTGCCAGAAGCCACCGCACTGGGTCCCAGGGCAGGACCAGTCCTGTGTCTTCTGAGAAGCACATTGAAAGGGAACCAGCGTCTGCTAGAAGCCACCGCACTGGGTCCCAGGGCAGGACCAGTCCTGTGTCTTCTGAGAAGCACATTGAAAGGGACGCATCTGCTAGAAGCCACCGCACTGGATCCAGGGCAGGACCAGTCCTTTGTCTTCTGAGAAGCACAGTGAAAGGGACCCAGCCTCTGCTAGAAGCCACCGGACTGGGTCCCAGGGCAGGACCAGTCCTGTGTCTTCTGAGAAGCACATTGAAAGGGACCCATCTGCTAGAAGCCACCGAACTGGGTCCCAGGGCAGGACCAGTCCTGTGTCTTCTGAGAAGCACATTGAAAGGGACCCAGCCTCAGCTAGAAGCCACCGCACTGGGTCCCAGGGCAGGACCAGTCCTGGTCTTCTGAGAAGCACATTGAAAGGGCCCCAGCGTCTGCTAGAAGCCACCGCAATGGGTCCCAGGGCCGGACCAGTCCTGTGTCTTCTGAGACGCACATTGAAAGGGCCCCATCTGCTAGAAGCCACCACACTGGGTCCCAGGGCAGGACCAGTCCTGTGTCTTCTGAGAAGCACATTGAAAGGGACCCATCTGCTAGAAGCCACCGCACTGGGTCCCAGGGCAGGACCAGTCCTGTGTCTTCTGAGAAGCACATTGAAAGGGACCAGCATCTGCTAGAAGACACCGCACTGGGTCCCAGGGCAGGACCAGTCCTGTGTCTTCTGAGAAGCACATTGAAAGGGACCCAGCGTCTGCTAGAAGCCACCGCACTGGGTCCCAGGGCAGGACCAGTCCTGTGTCTTCTGAGAAGCACATTGAAAGGGACCAGCATCTGCTAGAAGCCACCACACTGGGTCCCAGGGCAGGACCAGCCCTGTGTCTTCTGAGAAGCACATTGAAAGGGACCAGCATCTGCTAGAAGCCACCGCACTGGGTCCCAGGGCAGGACCAGTCCTGTGTCTTCTGAGAAGCACATTCAAAGGGACCCAGCGTCTGCTAGATGCCACCGCACTGGGTCCCAGGGCCGGACCAGTCCTGGTCTTCTGAGAAGCACATTGAAAGGGCCCCAGCGTCTGCTAGAAGCCACCGCAATGGGTCCCAGGGCGGGACCAGTCCTGTGTCTTCTGAGAAGCACATTGAAAGGGACCCATCTGCTAGAAGCCACCGCACTGGGTCCCAGGGCAGGACCAGTCCTGTGTCTTCTGAGAAGCACATTGAAAGGGACCCATCTGCTAGAAGCCACCGCACTGGGTCCCAGGGCCGGACCAGTCCTGTGTCTTCTGAGACGCACATTGAAAGGGCCCCATCTGCTAGAAGCCACCGCACTGGGTCCCAGGGCAGGACCAGTCCTGTGTCTTCTGAGAAGCACATTGAAAGGGACCCATCTGCTAGAAGCCACCGCACTGGGTCCCAGGGCAGGACCAGTCCTGTGTCTTCTGAGAAGCACATTGAAAGGGACCCAGCCTCTGCTAGATGCCACCGCACTGGGTCCCAGGGCAGGACCAGTCCTGTGTCTTCTGAGAAGCACATTGAAAGGGACCCAGCCTCTGCTAGAAGCCACCGCACTGGGTCCCAGGGCAGGACCAGTCCTGGTCTTCTGAGAAGCACATTGAAAGGGCCCCAGCGTCTGCTAGAAGCCACCGCAATGGGTCCCAGGGCCGGACCAGTCCTGTGTCTTCTGAGACGCACATTGAAAGGGCCCCATCTGCTAGAAGCCACCGCACTGGGTCCCAGGGCAGGACCAGTCCTGTGTCTTCTGAGAAGCACATTGAAAGGGACCCATCTGCTAGAAGCCACCGCACTGGGTCCCAGGGCAGGACCAGTCCTGTGTCTTCTGAGAAGCACATTGAAAGGGACCAGCATCTGCTAGAAGCCACCGCACTGGGTCCCAGGGCAGGACCAGTCCTGTGTCTTCTGAGAAGCACATTGAAAGGGACCCAGCGTCTGCTAGAAGCCACCGCACTGGGTCCCATGGCAGGACCAGTCCTGTGTCTTCTGAGAAGCACATTGAAAGGGACCAGCATCTGCTAGAAGCCACCGCACTGGGTCCCAGGGCAGGACCAGCCCTGTGTCTTCTGAGAAGCACATTGAAAGGGACCAGCATCTGCTAGAAGCCACCGCACTGGGTCCCAGGGCAGGACCAGTCCTGTGTCTTCTGAGAAGCACATTGAAAGGGACCCAGCCTCTGCTAGAAGCCACCGCACTGGGTGCCAGGGCCGGACCAGTCCTGGTCTTCTGAGAAGCACATTGAAAGGGACCTAGCGTCTGCTAGATGCCACCGCACTGGGTCCCAGGGCCGGACCAGTCCTGGTCTTCTGAGAAGCACATTGAAAGGGCCCCAGCGTCTGCTAGAAGCCACCGCAATGGGTCCCAGGGCGGGACCAGTCCTGTGTCTTCTGAGAAGCACATTGAAAGGGCCCCAGCGTCTGCCAGAAGCCACCGCACTTCCCAGGGCAGGACCAGTCCTGTGTCTTCTGAGAAGCACATTGAAAGGGACCCATCTGCTAGAAGCCACCGCACTGGGTCCCAGGGCAGGACCAGTCCTGTGTCTTCTGAGAAGCACATTGAAAGGGACCCATCTGCTAGAAGCCACCGCACTGGGTCCCAGGGCAGGACCAGTCCTGTGTCTTCTGAGAAGCACATTGAAAGGGACCCATCTGCTAGAAGCCACCGCACTGGGTCCCAGGGCAGGACCAGTCCTGTGTCTTCTGAGAAGCACATTGAAAGGGACCCATCTGCTAGAAGCCACCGCACTGGGTCCCAGGGCAGGACCAGTCCTGTGTCTTCTGAGAAGCACATTGAAAGGGACCCATCTGCTAGAAGCCACCGCACTGGGTCCCAGGGCAGGACCAGTCCTGTGTCTTCTGAGAAGCACATTGAAAGGGACCCAGCGCCTGCTAGATGCCACCGCACTGGGTCCCAGGGCAGGACCAGTCCTGGTCTTCTGAGAAGCACATTGAAAGGGCCCCAGCGTCTGCTAGAAGCCACCGCACTGGGTCCCAGGGCAGGACCAGTACTGTGTCTTCTGAGAAGCACATTGAAAGGGAACCAGCGTCTGCTAGAAGCCACCGCACTGGGTCCCAGGGCAGGACCAGTCCTGTGTCTTCTGAGAAGCACATTGAAAGGGACCCAGCGTCTGCTAGAAGCCACCGCACTGGGTCCCAGGGTAGGACCAGTCCTGTGTCTTCTGAGAAGCACATTGAAAGGGACCCATCTGCTAGAAGCCACCGCACTGGGTCCCAGGGCAGGACCAGTCCTGTGTCTTCTGAGAAGCACATTGAAAGGGACCCAGCCTCTGCTAGAAGCCACCGCACTGGGTCCCAGGGCAGGACCAGTCCTGTGTCTTCTGAGAAGCACATTGAAAGGGCACCAGCGTCTGCTAGATGCCACCGCACTGGCAGGGCTGGACTGGGAACTAAAAGAGGCCCTGGAAATAATTACTGGGGACCAAAAGAGGCCCTGGAAATAAAGTTCAAAGTGGCCCCAAATGACACATTTTCAGCAAGCCCAATGCTTTTCCTATGAGAAAATTTGGAAATACCACAGAAAAAAGGCCCAGGGTGCAGAGGCCCACCGGGAAATCTCCAGAGTTCCGTATAGGCCAGTCCACCCCTGCGCACTGGGTCCCAGGGCAGGACCAGTCCTGGTCTTCTGAGAAGCACATTGAAAGGGAACCGGCGTCTGCTAGAAGCCACCGCACTGGGTCCCAGGGCAGGACCAGTCCTGTGTCTTCTGAGAAGCACATTGAAAGGGCCCCGGCGTCTGCTAGAAGCCACCGCACTGGGTCCCAGGGCAGGACCAGTCCTGTGTCTTCTGAGAAGCACATTGAAAGGGACCAGCATCTGCTAGAAGCCACCGCACTGGGTCCCAGGGCAGGACCAGTCCTGTGTCTTCTGAGAAGCACATTGAAAGGGAACCGGCGTCTGCTAAAAGCCACCGCACTGGGTCCCAGGGCAGGACCAGTCCTGTGTCTTCTGAGAAGCACATTGAAAGGGACCCAGCGTCTGCTAGAAGCCACCGCACTGGGTCCCAGGGCAGGACCAGTCCTGTGTCTTCTGAGAAGCACATTGAAAGGGACCAGCGTCTGCTAGAAGCCACCGCACTGGGTCCCAGGGCAGGACCAGTCCTGTGTCTTCTGAGAAGCACATTGAAAGGGACCCAGCGTCTGCTAGAAGCCACTGCACTGGGTCCCAGGGCACGACCAGTACTGTGTCTTCTGAGAAGCACATTGAAAGGGACCCAGCATCTGCTAGAAGCCACCGCACTGGGTCCCAGGGCAGGACCAGTCCTGTGTCTTCTGAGAAGCATATTGAAAGGGACCCAGCGTCTGCTAGAAGTCACCGCACTGGGTCCCAGGGCAGGACCAGTCCTGTGTCTTCTGAGAAGCACATTGAAAGGGACCCAGCCTCTGCTAGAAGTCACCGCACTGGGTCCCAGGGCAGGACCAGTCCAGTGTCTTCTGAGAAGCACATTGAAAGGGACCCAGCGTCTGCTAGAAGCCACCGCACTGGGTCCCAGGGCAGGACCAGTCCTGTGTCTTCTGAGAAGCACATTGAAAGGGACCCATCTGCTAATAGCCACCGCACTGGGTCCCAGGGCAGGACCAATCCTGTGTCTTCTGAGAAGCACATTGAAAGGGACCCAGCGCCTGCTAGATGCCACCGCACTGGGTCCCAGGGCAGGACCAGTCCTGGTCTTCTGAGAAGCACATTGAAAGGGCCCCAGCGTCTGCTAAAAGCCACCGCACTGGGTCCCTGGGCAGGACCAGTCCTGTGTCTTCTGAGAAGCACATTGAAAGGGAACCAGCGTCTGCTAGAAGCCACCGCACTGGGTCCCAAGGGAACCAGCATCAGCTAGAAGCCACCGCACTGGGTCCCAGGGCAGGACCAGTCCTGTGTCCTCTGAGAAGCACATTGAAAGGGAACCAGCGTCTGCTAGAAGCCACCGCACTGGGTCCCAAGGGAACCAGCATCAGCTAGAAGCCACCGCACTGGGTCCCAGGGCAGGACCAGTCCTGTGTCCTCTGAGAAGCACATTGAAAGGGACCAGCATCTGCTAGAAGCCACCGCACTGGGTCCCAGGGCAGGACCAGTCCTGTGTCCTCTGAGAAGCACATTGAAAGGGACCAGCATCTGCTAGAAGCCACCGCACTGGGTCCCAGGGCAGGACCAGTCCTGTGTCTTCTGAGAAGCACATTGAAAGGGGCCCAGCATCTGCTAGAAGCCACCGCACTGGGTCCCAGGGTAGGACCAGTCCTGTGTCTTCTGAGAAACACATTGAAATGCACCCAGCATCAGCTAGAAGCCACCGCACTGGGTCCCAAGGGAACCAGCATCAGCTAGAAGCCACCGCACTGGGTCCCAGGGCAGGACCAGTCCTGTGTCCTCTGAGAAGCACATTGAAAGGGATCAGCATCTGCTAGAAGCCACCGCACTTGGTCCCAGGGCAGGACCAGTCCTGTGTCCTCTGAGAAGCACATTGAAAGGGACCCAGCGTCTGCTAGAAGGCACCGCACTGGGTCCCACGGCAGGTGGCCAACCTAGGAAATCCAAGGGTTTTACACCGGAAACATCAGGGACTAGGATATGGTCTAATTAAACAGGATTGTCCAACTCCAGGCCTTGAGATCCGGAATCATGCCAGATTTTAAGGATAACCCTCATTAATATTGACAAAATAAATTTGCATACAATGATTTTGAATGTATGCAAATTGTTTGTCATGAATATTAATGAGGGATATCCTGAAAACCTGTCAGGATTCTGGCCCCTGAGGACTGGAGTTGGACCACCCGGGATAGGAGCATTCATGATTAGAAATTGTGCACAGTGCATGTAACCCTTGACAACTGCTCCACTGGATGTTTTGGGGGATATCATTGGGTCAGGAAGGAGGGGCTCTCATGGAAAGAGAGGTGTTTATACATACACAGCACTACACACCTGACGTGACGGGCCCAGGATCCTCTAGTAATAGTCCTGTTCCTCAAATTATTAACTACACAGAGAGGGTCGGCTCGGTTTGCACTTTTGTGTAAAACGTTCCTCCTCTTTTATGCCACATAGTGGAAATGTTAAGAGTAAAACAAAGACACAATCACCTTTTCTTTTCATTTTCTCCACAATGTGGAAGAGTGTAACTGCCTGGCACCGTGAACGACTGCGGGAGGCGTCTACAATGGATGCCTGTGGAATCAGCCCAGTGGTAAGTCCAGGCGGATGCCATAGGAATCTGTTGCATGACACTGGCATGAACATACATGCTGGCGGTAATGCAGGAAGAGCTGGTACAGCAGGATGACATGTACAGTCTGTTCTGCTTCCCAACAGCAGCAAAAGAAAGGAGGCGGTTGCTGGAAGGTTTAGCAATAATCGCAACCACTGGCACAGCTCTGGGCAACCCGCCAGACCATCGTTCTTCAGCCTGCCAGCCATTACTGAAAGGGGAATCACTATCTGAAAACCAGGCTTGGTCCCACCCCAAAAAGGGCAGTCCAGCCTGAACTGCTAGGTCACATCCCTTCTGCACGAGACCAAAAGCATCCCCAGACATGTTTCGGCCTCGTTGAGTGCCAACAGGGAAGTGTAGCTCGGGTCTGTAGGAGCAGCAGTCTTCCCAACTCCACCTGACAAACTGTAGAAACCGACAGATTGGTAGAAAGAACCCCATGCAGGACTTGACACGGGACATCTTTAGATAGAGATTTGGATAGGCTTTAGCAGTGATTATCAGAAATTGGTAATGCACTGTATGGTATGAATACTGTGGAACGTAGGAACACTGACTTTGTATTGTATTTATATAAGTTGCTTAATAGCGTGATTCCTGGATGTATAGTTTGGGTTTTGCATAGTGTGAACCCTGATAGGAAGCAATAGAGTACTGTACAAGAAGGGGTCGAGTGATAGGCTGCAGAAACAACACAGTTAGAATGATGGAAGCGCATGGAGCGAGGCGATACAGAGGGCGAGAGGCAGAGGATCCTGGCTGCTCGGGAGGGAAAGGCGGGCCTCATGACTACACTAAACACTGCGCATGCTCCTGCTGACGCCACAATGCAGTGACCTTTCAATGATCTGACTTCAGTAACTGCACTGCTGAGTACCTGGACTGCATCGTTGATAACATCCTTCAACCCCTCCCTCCCCCCTAAAGGAAGTATTAATCGTGTTCCTCCTGGCCAGTTATAATAATAATTAGGCACTTATATAGTGCTACAAACCCTCAGGTATCTGAGCGCTGCTTATTTTATTACCCACGGGTGTGGTACTCATTTATCGACCTCGGAAGGATGAAAGGCTGAGTTTGGCCCTGCCGGGATTCGAACCTGCGTTAGCAGGCTCTGCACAGATGTCAAAGCGAGTTATAGTCCTTTACTTCGAATTGCCACCCATTTTAGTTGGATATGATCATGAGTAAATACCCACCAAGCGAAGAAGCACTTGCTTTACTGAAAGAAATATCTTCACTGGAGAAAAGCTGAAAAACACCATTCAAAATGGACGCTCTCCTCCTGTCACTCGTGCAACAAGCAAGTGACTCTATCCCATAGAACTGGCAGCCCCAGGCTCTGTCTATCCGTGGGTATTTATGGAGCGGCTACAGCCATAAGGCATCTAAGCGCTATTACTCGAGTGCAGAGCCGGCACGAGAGGCGTTGCTAGGCAGGGTCTGAGGGGGCTATAGACCCGGGTCTTTTGGTTGTAGCCCCGGATAGAAGCTCAGGGGCTACCACCAAAAGGCTAGCTAGCCCCGAGTCCTGACAGTCCCCACATTAGTGTACCCCAGATCTTTTCCAGACCTAGCAACACTGCTGGCCCACACCTTGGTTCCGCCAACTCTGCGAATGCGGCTTTGTGCTGTATTGAGCTGTATCTACGTGAACGGCGCTGCATGGAATGCCGGCCATGTTTTGCAGTGCACAAATGTTCTTCAAAGAGTTCTTCACCTGGCTCCGATGGAATGAAGCTGGTCCAGTGGGTGTCCTGTGTCCATACATATGTACTTACCTGTAATCGGAACTGAAGCAATAAACATGTGTGTACACATACCTACAGTCAAGAGTGCTTCATTCTGCAGAGGTCGCATCTGCTTGCTACACTTTCTATTGGAAGCTGCTACACCTCTGCACTTCACCCCGCTTTTGCCTAAGTATCACTAATTCTTAGCTGCCCAGTGTTTGACTCTCCAGCTACAGTGACCGTCACCCAAACCCTGGGTCCCCATTGCCTAGCCTTCACTCTGGCTATTTTCCCTGCACCTCTCTGGGGTTTTCATGTGTTCCCAGGGCCATCCCTTAAATCTTGCTTTGTCGCAAAGTGAGTGCGACCTTAGGGGGCCATTGCAAACACATCAATGTCCTGGACAAAAATGGAGCTCTCACCCATTTCTTGGTGGACATTAAATCAAGCCCCCCATCAGATCTAGACAGGGTTACAGGAAAGCATTTGCTGGATTGACACGGGCTAAGCCTTAGCATGGAGCTAGCGTATTATGCGGCCATCTTGCCGGTGGTCCTCTCATCCCAGTTGGTATCCGACCATCCACAGCTTCCCCTTTTCTTTTCCTTCCCATCTAACCTCAAGACTTCGCTTCCATTGGCTGCTGTGTGCTCTGGCCCACAACAGAGGCCATACGCTGGGGCCCATCTTCCTTCTCCATAGTAGTGGCACAGCCTTCATTCCTGTCCCAGTTAACTGGTGGCACCACATAGATATCAATTCTCCACCTCCCACCCACAGTCCCCTACTTCCCCCTGCAGTCCGACGCCAATACATGACTTTATCCTGTATGTTAGGAAAGATTTAGTTTTTGCACCTTCCCCTCCATATATTCCTATGGGACCCCTGTTCTATTTGCTTGTTTTGAACCCTGTCCTGACTTGAAGGAGGTCAATAAAGCCTTCTGATTTACTTCCTTTGCCTGTTTAGCTCATTCTTGTGCGGAAACTGGTTAATCCCTAAGACAGTACTGAGTATGTGTTACAGTGGCACACATCACCTCACAGTGAAGTGCAGCTAGGACACTTAGTATCCTTATCTTTTTATATACTGGCTTTTTGGTTACTTTTACAATGTGCCTAAAACAAGCTGGTGTCAGCTGTGAAATGTTTACTGTGTAATATTTTACTCGTGCACTTTTGCATTTACTGCAAGGTGCTACTAAAGGTGGCTAGCACCCGAAGAGGACGCCCCTACAGGTTTATCAGCGTGTTGTTTGGCCATATTGTTCTTTGGCCTTCTTCCTGCCTTCTCAGGTCAGGAAATGCTTTATATGGATTCCAGGGAAAAGCTGTAACGTTTGCGGGCTAAGGGGGTGGTGTGTGTGTTTGTGTGGCAGAAAAAGGGACTGAGACTGTCTGGTCCTTATCCACATCTCTGGTGCCGGAATGTCTGTTGCTGGGCAGATGTGGGGACCAGTGCCTATCCACAATTGGATAGCCGCTGGCTTTTTTAATGGAACCTGAATCTTGGATAAAAGTAAGGCTCCTGCAACTGGCCGGCAGATCATCATTGGAGCCAAGACTTCTACGAAGAAGAGGAGCCCGTTGATGATCTGAGGATGACTCCTGCAGATGACCAGCATTGCCTCCAGTGATGTTCTGGTAAAGCCCTGCTCCTCTGGCCTGATCTCAAGAAGGCCTTCATTCGTGTTTCACCCGCTGGACCTGTGGGAACAACCAGTCTCAATGCCTACTCAAGGATACGTGCCATTGAAAATTTGCCTGGAACAACTAGTGGACTGAATAGCTCTCTGCTGGGCTACCTCGCTGCAGCCGTCGTCGTTTCGAGCAGAGCTTTGGAACTTTGCAGATCCTTAGCTTGTACCAGAAGTCGCCTGCTCCTGCATTTTCAGTCATCTCACACCATGGAAGCTGTGCTGGGCCGGCTCCTGTTTTTGCTGCTGGACAATCGCCTGTTGCCACCTGACTGTGGTGACCTTCGATAGATCTTGTCTTCCTTGTGTCCCTGTGGTGTCCTGTGACCACCTCTCTAATACAAGTCTTCTCCCATCTCCCTTTGGGTCTTCAGCTGGAAGCTGTCCGGCAATGATTCCTAAATGCTGCAACTGACCAAAACTAAATCCCATGCTATCTAGACGACCCTCGCGGTGGGAACGAATACAGAAGAACAAGCCTGCAACAAAGTCTGCAACCTCCACAATTGGTACCTGGGGAACTCTGAGCCAGGGGGGTAAGTCTACACACCTGTTTCTTTTCCCTATCTTCCAAAGGGTAATAAGGGCATGGTAATAAGGGCATAAATCCCCGACCCTAACTCACTCTTACCTTTGGTGGTGGAACCTGGGTTAAGGATCCCTTCCTAAGACTAATCTAGTGTAGTGAATGAGTTGAGCCCTAATATGAACTTTACTTGAACTTTATCTAACTTTGTGACACTTTAAAAACCATAACCACTCACATTGCAAATCTCCATCTAAACCTACCTGAAGTAGTATGAGCTTTGGAACTGGTGACCTTTGGGCACAATTCCCCAAACCATTTTAGGGTTGCACTTTATAAGTTTGAGGGAAGCTTTTTTGTGTTGATTCGAAAGAGTTCTGTCTATTTCTGTGCATCTGACTACTTACCTGTGTTTCACTGGTTATTGAATTAAATGTCATTCTATCTATCCTAAGGGTGAATGTATGTATCTGTTTTATAAGGGTTTTGTGTGACAATATTTACTTATAATGTTTACCTGCTTAGTGTGTAAACTAAAGGCCTGATAACTGTATTATTTGTATTATTATGTATTGGTTTATACAAGCTTTATACTAAAATGGCTTATTTAATATACCCTTGCTACACATACAGTACATAATCTGTATAAAAAGATCATCATTAAGACCAAGCATATATTAATTCTCTAAAATACATAACGGTTAATACATTGTCTGTAAACATTAAAATGTAAGAAATTTAAAAACAGAATTCTAGCTCGTCCTACTGCCTTACAGGGTAGCAAAATCGAACCTGCATAACAATGTCACTACTGTGATTGTTAGTGCTGTGTTTGTTCCACTATAGAAGTCATTTGTTGCTAACCACTTAAGATCGTGAATGAATCTCGAGTACATTTCCTGTTTCTGAAGCTGAAGCGCTGGACACTTTATCATTATATGGTACAGGGACCCTACTTCCAATGCATTAGCGCAGAATGTACAGATATTTTCTGTTGTGCTAGAGAGATTCCCTATGTGTGTTATTTCTCTCGCTGGTAGGAGAATCTCAGGAAGATATCCTATAGCATACTTAAGGGAAACCTCTCCCAATAGTTGGGATCAAGCCCACACTTCTTGTTCTCTAATTTAATACCTTTATACAGTCGATAATGACCTCTTGAATCACAAGTGGTGCACCAGTCACGCTTGTATAATGTTACCTTAACTGCTATTGGATTTGAAGCCAGATCGACTGAAGTCATTTTCAACTTTTCCAGGAGTTCTCAGCAATTTATCTTAAAAGGTTCTAGAATTCCTGGCTTAGGGTTCGCCATCTGCAAAAGGAGGTCATGATATAGAAAATTTTTTATCAATACGATAATGTTCCTATAAAAGAGCAATATTCTTAATAGGTAATGGGCATGCATGGAAATAAGTCCCAATTCGTATTGTAGTACTATAATCGGTATTACCCAATCTGATCATTTCAAATTGAGCGCATGGTACATCTGGCCAAATTCGGCCAGTACCCGTCGTTTCGAAATTATCAGATTAGATCATCACTACCAAACGTGGGGAGCAGGGATTGCAGGGGTGTCCCCTGCTCCCCATGTTTGGTAGTGATGGCCTTTGGGGGCAGCGGGGGAGTACCCCGCTTCTGGAGGTTTGGAGGCTTGGAACGGGTAAAAAAAAGAAGAAAAGCAGACCCTGCAGCGTCAGATCCGACCCGCGTAGGAGGGACAGAACTGACGCCGCAGGGTCAGAAGAAAAGCAGACACCAAAAAGGTAAGTAAGGGGTAGGTGGGGGGATGTATTGGTGCCATGGGGAGTTTAAGTTTTGCCGGATTTGTCCGTGGCACAATTGTCTTCACAGCAAAATTGATCACGGTCAATTCGACCGTGAAGAATTCTGCCACGGCCAAAACCTATACATCCCTATAATCGGTATACAGTTTGGTAACAAATGCGCTGTATGCCATATGTTTCTCTCAAGGTAGACAAAATGAATAGAGTCTGACACCGGCATATTTCTAGTCCAGACATAATTGCAGCAGTGGAGTCGCTAGGGGGAGGCATGGGGGGGCCAGGGCCCCCCTGTTAAACCCTGTGCCCCCCCTTCTACCACCCTACCTGAGACGAGCAGTGACCATGTTCTCCGCCTACTTTTGTCTGTACCCCCCTACTTTTGTCTTTGGCCCCCTCTGTGCCCCTCCTAAATTTGATTCCTTGAATTGCAGGGATCCCTTTAGCACAGTAATACTTAATCACTGGCGTTAATGTGAATATACGGTACTTTCTGCCTGTTTCCTGTCTAACTGGAATTACTGGTGTTGCTCTGTGAGAACTCATTGCAGCCCTGACCTCTCTCAGAGCCCACCTGAGAAAAAGCATTGCTGCTCTGATACCTTACCTACCTTACCTTCATTGGGTTTGGATAACCTCTCAGTGTCTTCCCTGTTCACCATAATACGATGGCCTCCCAAAATCCTCCCACCAGGGCTGATTTTTGGAAATCCATCTTAATACTGGGCCAAACCATTTCCTTTGTTCTGAACCGCTCCTCCAGTCATTAGTCACTCCTACCCACTTTGATGCAGGCTGAACCACTTGTCTCTATCTACAACACTTTCCACCCCCTAGGGGCTATTGAGGAGAATGCACCAATTAAGTTATCTAAGCCCACAAACAAGAATCATCTTGGCAGTTAGTTTGCTTCCCAGTAAACTCAACCCAAGTGCAAGATGAGATCATCAGAACGTTTTAGCGACCAACCTACTTCACTCCTCCAAGTTCTTCTAACTCACCCACCTTTCTATCTTTAAAGCCCCAAATGTATCAAAGGAACTCAAAGTCCTCAGTGAACTCTCCTCTACTTCTTAACCTACGTCCCTATTCCCCCTCCACCCCTTTCTACACAACCTTCCCAAACATCTTTTTTGATACGGTCACTGGTATTCAGAAAAATATTGTATTATTTTCTCCTAATAACCCTTCCTCCTACCCACAACCCCTTTCTTCATTGCTCATCACATGTGCACATCATTCGTTCCTTCTCCAGAAACTCTATGCTGGGTAACAACAAATGCATTTTGCACCTTTCAGGACAGAGTAGGTGCCTTAAAAGATAGTGCCATGGCTGTTTGAGCTAAGCTTGCACGCGGGACAGATGTTTATTTCATGGCCAAGACATGACGGGAAAGGGTAGGGAGGCAGTCGCACCAACCGTATAACCCCGAGCTGAACAAAGAAAAAACAGAAACAATGATTGGGGCCTCCCTAAACAGGATAGGTAAAGCAGAATCCTAGTTCATCCAGAGGTGTACCTCTAAGGAGTGAGGCAGAAATGTGAACCTAGTGGCTAGTCTGTAAAGCATGGTCTCAGTGTGGAAGCATTGGTAGAGAACCACACAGAATCCCAACAAGTCCAAGGTCCTGACAGCATAAGCATTAACCCATAACCCAGCCCATGAGAAATAATATCGGCTGGGATAACCCCTCCCTCTTGAAATCTTGCAGTGAAAATATCTATATACAAGAAGGGAGATAGGAACAGCCCACTCAACAATCTCCCTTCTTGACTGCGAAAGTAAAAACATTGCAGGCTTGTTACTGCGGGAACTGTAATGCTGGGCATCCTCCACTGGTCACCCGCAAAAGTACCAAACATGCTTCCGGAGTGGGATGGGGACTGACTTGAATGGTTTTGTGGTCAACTGCTTTCATTTTACTGCATCAACCGCAACCTCATGTGGCAAAAGTTGAGATACTGGGGGATCCCTCCTGTCCTTCTGTCTATCCTGGTTCACCTACACACTTCAACCTTTCACCAGGTTCGATTGAAAGGGCAGAGTTCCCTGACAGAGCGCTTGGGATTCCGCCAGGGCTGCCTATTGGCTCCCTGCCTCTTCAATCTTTATTTGTCAGATCTGGGCAATTGTTTGCCAAACTCTCCCCCCACCCCCCATCTAGGATATCTACTCTGACTGTGCCTTACCTTAGGTATAATGACGACGTAATTCACTTTGATAGAGCCCCGGTGGGCCTACAGAGGCAACTGGACGTGACATGGGAATACTCATCTAAAAACAAACAGTGTCAACGAGAATAAAACATGTATTATCAGATTCAATGATAACGTTAAAAAGCAAATGAGCTATACCTGGATTATGGGGAACTCAAGGTTGACTCCATCACAAGGCTTTAATTTTCTGAGGTTTGGATTGGATACCGTTGACAATGGACATCCTAACGTTGCGCATTATATCTAAGGCGACACAATTATCCACCCTAATGAAGACAATTAATTCTAATCTCTGCCGCTTTTCCATATGTCCGCTGTTAAATTACTATAATTCTCTCAAATGGATAGCTTCATTCCTCAAAGATAGGTACCAAATACCGATACTCTCCAACTATTCCTCCCAAGACTGACCAGTTGACACAGGAGTTCCTCAAGGAGCATGCCTATCTGCCCTCCTGTTCAATCTCTACTTGATCACCTTCCCACCAATAATTCATTCACCCAACATCCTGTGTTACAACTACGCTGATGACACTCAACTAATTCTAAAACACTTCAACTCAAAACCCAACCGCCGACCTGACCTCACCTCCTGCCTCCTTGACATAGAGCTCTGGATGACCCAAAGCCACTTCTTGTTAAACCCCTCCAAAACTGAAATCATGGTATGTGGCAACTCTGAACTTCTTCCACACCCACTACCCTGGCCATCTGCCATGGGCAACTCACCGACTCCCTCTAACTCAGTAAAAAACTTAGGATGCACCCTTGACTTTGACCTAACACTCTTGCGCCAAGTCAACAATGTCTCAAAGTCCTGCCACTACCACCTTAAAACTCTTAGGTGCATCTTTCCATATCTCTCCTTTCCCAACAGACTCTCCGCGGTCCAATCAATTGTTATATCAAGACTGGACTACGCTAACCCCCTCTACCTCGCAGTCCACGCTTACCAACTGAATAAACTTCAAAAAGCACAAAACGCTGCAGCCAAACTGCTACTAGCGCTCGGCCCGAGAGACCACATATTCCCAGCCCTTAAAACTCTGCACTGGCTTCCAGTGGCCCGAGGGTGACCTTCAAAACCTTATGCATCTCTCATCGAGCACTGCATAAAACCGGACCTCAATATCTTCAAGACAAACTAAAACCCTATCACCCTCCACTTACTCTAAGATCAAGCTCAGCCGGCCTCCTAGTCATACCTAAAACAAACTCGGTCAGATTAGGCGGATCATCATTCTCAGCCTTGGCACCCACGCTGTGGAACGCACTCCCACCCCACATCCGCCTAACTGAAGATCTAATGTCTTTCTGCAAACTATTGAAAACTTGGCTCTTCCCCTAAAACCAACCCGTACGCAAACTAACCCAAACTGAATAACACCATCTCTCAATGACACCAACCCAACAAATTACTAGATCTTGAATAACAATAAGACAAATAACAATACAACATCAAGGTGCATGCGAGAAATCAACAACTAATAACCGCTAATGTAAACTAAAAAGACAAACAGAATAAAACAAGTAAAGTAGATCAATGCAACAAAGTGGATAAAAAGAATAAATCGTACAACGACAGTAATGAGGTTTAAATTAATAAAAAGGATGTAATGAATGCAATGGACAAAATGAACAAAATGAGCGAAATGAATAAAGAGAAGAGAATGGAAAAATGAATACAAGAGACTGAAGAGTACACAGACAGATGACACCGACTGTATGAGTACATGGCATAAATAGAAAGTACAGAATAGACGACTCAAATGTATGAGACGGGTGTAGTGCATGAAACAGATAGAGAGCACAGAACGGATCCAGTGCATATAGCAATTGGCATGACCTGAATCAATAATGCATGATGAATGAACGAAGTGAATGGAGCGGATGAAATCGTTAGAATGGATGAAGCGCGTGGAACTGATGAGTGCGCTGAGCGGATGAATACGTTGAGCAGATGAGTGTATAGATCGGATGAGTATATAGAATGGATGAGTATGCTGAGCAGATGAGTGTGTTGAGCGGATGGGGTGTAGAGCGGTTGAGTGTGTAGAGCGGACAAGTGTGTAGGGCGGGTGAGTGCGTAAGTGCGGAGGAGTGCGTAGAACGCAGGAGTGCATAGAGCAGATGAATGTGCTGAGCGGATGAGTGTATAGAGCGGATGAGTGTATAGAGCGGACGAGTGTGTAGAGCGGACGAGTGTGTAGAGCGGACGAGTGTGTAGAGCAGACGAGTGTGTAGAACGGATGAGTGCGTAAGTGCGGAGGAGTGTGTAGAACGCAGGAGTGCATAGAGCAGATGAATGTGCTGAGCGGATGAGTGTATAGAGCGGATGAGTGTATAGAGCGGATGAGCGCGTATGATTGAAGGACTGTATAGAGCAGATGAGGGCATATAGCAGATGTGTGCGAAGAAAGAACAAGTGCATAGAGCGGATGAGTGCAGTGAACAGATGAGCGCGTCGAGCCAATGGGTACACAGAGCAGATGGGTATGCAGAACAGATAAGTGCACGAAGTGTGATGGGTGCGCAGAACGGAAGAGTGCACAGAGCGGAAGAGTCTGTAGAGCGGAGGAGTGTGTAAGAATGGAGGAGTGTATAGAGTGGATGAATGCGTATAACAGACTAAGTGGGTAGAGCGGACGAGTGTAAGGAGCAGACGAGTGCGTAAGAGCGAATGAATGAATAAGAGCCGAGGAGTGCATGAGAGCGGAGTGGTGCATAAGAGCAGGTGAGTGCGTAGAACGGGTGAGTCCGTACAGCGGGGGAGTGCGTAGAGCAGTTGAATGCGTAGAGCATGAGAGGGCATAAAGCGGATGAGTGCCTTGAACGGACGAGCACCTAGAGTGGACGAGTGCATAGAGCAGATGAGTGCATATGGTGGATGATTGAGTAGGGCGGATGAGTGCGTAGAGCGGATGAGTGCGTAGAGCGGATGAGTGCATAGAGCGGATAAGTGCGTAGAACGGATGAGTGCGTAGAGCGGATGAATGCGTAGAGCGGATGAGTGCGTAGTGCGGATTAGTGCGTAGTGCAGATGTGTGCGTAGAGCGGATGAGTACGTATAGCCGCTGAGTATTTAGAACAGACGGAACCGCTGAAGTATGTGGATAGAACGAGTGATGTATGTGGATGGAACGGATGACGTATATGGATGGAACCGGTGACGTTTGTGGATGGAACCGGTGACGTTTGTGGATGGAACCGGTGACGTGGAGCAGACTGGAGTGCATGGAGCGGACTGGAGTGCATGGAGCGGGCTGGAGTGCATGGAGCGGGCTGGAGTGCATAGAGCGGGCTGGAGTGCATGGAGCGGACTAGAGTGCATAGAGCGGACTAGAGTGCATGGAGCGGACTGGAGTGCATAGAATTACGTGACTTTCATGGAATGGGGTGGAATGCATGGAACGTTTGAAAGACCTTGTAACCCATCACATCACATCACATCACCACGCTTACTCTCTTCTTTACACCAACATTCAACTAGAAAACAGAGATACTATGACACCATTCGGTATAACTGTTCTCATACCAACATCTGCCTCATACTCCCCATCACTCTAACTAAACACTGCTGGTTACATCCCCCCCAGCCAGGCGTTCTCCTCAGGCCTAACGCAGCCACAATCGGTCTGGATAAATCCTGTCAGAACGAACACATACTCTTGATCTCTCGACCACCACACCTACCGCTAAGAAGCAGCTATTACACGAATGCCACACCAGCTGCACATATATCCGGTGCTCACACGCACCTTTGACTCGCTCTACTCTCTCCATTGACATTAACTTCGGTTTCCAAGGGTGTTCAACCTACCAGCGCCTTCAGACCATACCTATGGTACATAAGGCGCTATATAAATGCAAAGTAACATAACATAACATAAGATGAAAGCCATGCACAACGTTTATACAGCATGGAGATAGGCCAAAAAACAAGGTCCTTGAGCTATGACAGGGTGGAGTGTAGGGTGTGGAAGCGTGCCTTGAATCTGCCCAATTGCATGCCGAGCAAAGCCCTACTGTTTGAGCTCGAGCAGAGGATTTTGACACTATATAGGAAGTTGTTAGTCCCACAAGGGGGTACCCTGTACTTTGATCTTGTGGAGATCATGAAACAACACACCGTTGGTGCATTGATTAATTTCAGGAAACTAGCTGACCAGGTATTGGTTAGTTGTGACTCAACAGTGGACGACCTCATTTCCAATCCAATGTCAGTCAAAAAACGATTCGATGACAATGATTGGATGCTTACAATATCAAAAATGAAGGCCTCCAAGTTATATAGGAGCCTGACCCCCCACAATAAGTTCCCCAACGGGTACTGGCGCCAACAATTCTTGAGATATAGACTGAACTTGCTTCCTACTGGCGAAAATTGCTCAATCAAGTGTCCACTTGAGGGAGACTTGGGAGGCCGCAGCCTATGCAATAATAAAGAGGAGGTACAGACCCGGAAGCATATCCTTGTGGCCTGTCCGTCACTGCAATCACATAGAACGCTGTGGCTGGGCCACTTTGTGCACAATCCAGACTATTTAGCTACAGGGGATTTTTTTTGCCGAATTGTGAGTGGGAAGGAAACGGTATTGACTATTTCAGTGGTAAAGATATTGCACCATGCAGGTCTAGTTAGAATTAGGTGGCGATTATGGAGCTATTTTTATTATCAAGGAGTGCATGCCTTTGGAACTTAGGTGCTTAAAGTCGACAGATCTTTTTAAGAAGAAATTAAAGATTCTTCTGTTTGCTTTAATCTTTATATACGAGCTTTGATCCGGTTACTACTCTCATGCTTTATGTTTTAGGTCTGTCGCTCTGTCTGTTGCACCCTTAAGCCCACGGGTCCATGGTCTGTGCAATATAAATATTTAAAGTAAAGTCAAGTAAAGTACACATAAAATAATGTTGAATTGACATGAATTGCGTTTGATGTGTTTTTTTTAAACTTTTTTCCTGTTTTATGTTATTGAAGATTGTTATTGCTTTTAATTTTGCAATGTAATCATTTTAATGTCTTTTGTATGTGTAAGGTTGGACATGAACAACCAAAGTCACAATAAGAAAAAAAAACAGGAGTGTGTGTGTGTGTGTGTGTGTAAGGGTGGGGTAACACTCTATCAAGGCAGACAGAAAGTATACATTAAATCAAAACAGAGGTCAAACGAAAAGCCAGTGGGATTACAATGAAATCTGACAAAACACAATTTATTTTCCACCAAAACAGACTCCAAGACCTGGGTACTTCTCTAGCGTCCGGATAAATGGGACATTGTGCCGTAATCATTTACAAACACTTTCAAAACCCAGGCGGAATTACATTAAAACCTGAGGAAGCCCACGTGCACTTGCACCAAACCTGAGCCCCAGAACAAGCATTTTCGAGCAGCACAGAGAAGTGTATTTTAGTTAATTCGGTCAAAATGTTTCAAAACACCTCTTTGCTTCAAGTGCTTTCCGAATGTCGCCAGGGCAAGCATGCAGTCCTCTGGGTTAGTTTGGTGGAGAAACTGGAAAGCGTTTAAATGCCCTCCCTCCCCCTCCCCTGACCCTGAAATGCAACATTTTCCTCCAAACCAGCAGCAGATGCTAAACGTTTCATTTCAGAGTGCAATGTCCTGTTCTTAAGTAGAACAATTGAGAAGTCAATTTCCAATGCTACGGTGGGGACATAACTGTCCAATGACCTTACCCGGGTAAATTCAGCATGCTGAGGACACGAGCAGGATTATGTTCTTAAGCGGCATCAAAGCACTTAAGGGGAGGCAAAATAAGAGAAGAGAAACGCTTTATGTCACAGGTGTTCTGCACGTTACTTTATGTTAAGAGGTTTCTTAAAAATATATTTAGATCTGTATGTTTTATACTGCTGCAGTCACCGCCATAGTGGTCAAATAGCACCGAGACTTGTCCAGAGAGTGGCGTACAATGAGGTCTCCATGGGGTCTCCCGGCCTTGGTCTGCGAGAGAATAGAGGAGCGCAGCAGAGGAGGGGGGAGGGCAAATGGGGAGAAAGGGTTCACTCCGGGCATTGTGTTATGTTGGAAGGCTTTTGTATTTGCACCAAATTACCACCTTGGAAGTCTCACGGCGCCAGGCTTGTTTGGGGGCTGTCGCATTGTGCCTCTGCCCTTAATCTCTGGAGGACAATGAACAGGGGGAAGGTAAAAGGAGAAAAGTGGGCAGAAAGCACAGACATAAAGATGAGGGGATGTAGAAGGGGAAAGTTAATGTTTTATGATAGCATGGTTTCAAGTGGATCCATTAAGGTGGACCATACATGGGTATTGTAGAAAGGATGGTATATACTGTTAGGATGATTTATCAGTGTTATGCTTAATCCCCTATTCCTAGCGAGACCCTGAGCACTTTTTGCTGGACTTCTGGACCTTTTTCTTTCTATCCTGAATAAGGGGAGCCTTGTCCCCCTCATTCAGTCTTGTGTACTCTGACTTATTGGAACCCTGTTCTCTGTGTTTTACCTTTACTACGGTGTCTGCTTTCCCCCATATCTCTTTAAAGGCATCTGTCTGTAACTTTTGCAGCACACAGCACCCCATGTGCAGTGTTGCTGGGAAACCTTTGGGTTCTCCTTTGAGATTCTTTCACTATCCTTAACACAACTGTTCTTAAGGATAGAGGGATACTTTGTATCCTTCCTAAAATGTTATATTATGAGAGATTAGCACACACCACTCCATGTGGAGTGCTAATGGGATACCTAGTATTCCCCTTCTCTCTACTCCTGTGGCTTTCTAGTCACAGTGACAACCCTGCAGGTATGGCTGGTGGCAGTGGACATCTTCTACCAACTATTATGCTAATTTTGACAGCAAACTTTGTTCACAATCTCGGTTATGCACAATAGGGTTACCTGTGTTCTCACATGGTGGCTCCTTTCTTTTTCGCCATTTCTCACGTGGTTGTCCGTTGTTAGCCCTTCTTCTACTATTCTAGGAGGAGGAGGTCTGTGTGTGTGTTTTGCCTTTGGCAGGAACCCTTGGGTTCCCCGCCTAGGCTCCAGTGTGTCTGCGAAAGCAGGAAGTGGTAAAGGAGTTTAACATTCCCCTGCCCTTTGTCTGCCAGAGTGCCTGAATTGAACCAGCTCCCTACGGAGGGCTGGCTGTACTGATTGGACAGCCACCCACCCACTTCTGTAAAGTGCTAAGGGAGTTTGCAGAGTAGTGAGTGGGAAAACATAATATATGGTGAGGTTCCAGAGATAGAAGGCAAGTCAACCACTGGAACAGAAGATCCGAAGCTGAAGACGACCAGAGACGCCTGCAGATGCTTCCAGTAACTGTGAAGCAACCACTGCTGCCCTGACCCCATTTTCTTATCAACAGAGGAGCTCTGACGAGGAAGACTCCTTCCCTTTGGCTGGTGGGACCAATCAGCCCCAAGACGAATCACAAATCAAGCCATCTCCTGTGATGCTGTGACCTTCCAGAGCTGCAAACGGTGAATACCAGGAGACCTCTGACCCATTTGCAGTGCAAAGTCTTTGCAAGGCCGAATCAGTCCAGAACTTTGACCTCCAGTTTGACCTCCAGAGGCACGATCCCATTCATTTAAGTCCCCTCACCTGAGTGCAGGACTACAGAATCAAAGAAGATCGACCGGGTGATAACCGTCCTTTGTTGGAACTGATAAAAAGGTGCCAAAACCGCAGAGCAACTAAGGAGACCAAAGAAATCTGTGCCAAGGGTCCTCTCTCATGACTGATGCTGTGACATCCCATTCAGAGTCTCTCCTTTCATCACCAGACCGAGGAATCAGGAGACTGTGTCCGTCACTGCTGCACAGGAGAGAACCCAGCTACATTTGCTTCTTCTTACCAACCTAAGGTACTGTGGCGCGAAAGGTAGAACTTGGCTTAAGCCGAAGAGTCACTCCAGTGTGAGTGGAGTGCGTTACAAAGTGTTTGGGTGTCCACCCATGCCTCTGGCTCAGGCTGTACAGATTGTGTCATTTAGGGGGTCCCTATAACTTGTGCTATCTTGCTAAGCATTTTGCTTCTAGTGACTAAAGTATCAACTTTTCCTTTCCAGCTGCTACATAATACTTTGTATCCACTCCTGCACCGACTTTGTAGCTAGTTAGGGATTGGACTTACAAAGAATTAGGCGCCTTAAAAAGTGTTACTAGAAAGTCAAAAAACGTTAATTACACGCGGTTTGAAGCTGTGTGACGGGATCGAGGCGTGCTCTAGCTGCCTAGTTAATAGTAAAATAAAGAAAATACTCCTGTAAACAAAATTCAAAGCACAGAAAGGCTGTCAAATCAGAATGGCTTTCAGGAGATTACTTCTTGCCACTTGCTCCCAGACATAACCCTGACCAGCAATCCTTTAGAAAAGCCTTAAAAACCATCATTTTTAACTAAGTAGATTCCCTCCTACGGCTGTTCTCTTAGCCTTGTCCGTCCCGTCTTGAGCGTCAAGTATATTGTGTCAGTGTTGCGTCCCGATGTCCAGGGGCAGCTGGCGCATTATAAGTAAACAAATAAATAAATAATAAATAAACCCTAACAAAGGGGCAGAAAAAAATGTATAGAAAAGAGTAAAAAGCTTTACAAGATTCAAACACCAATAAAAGCTTTACAAGATTCAAACACCAATAAAAGCTTTACAAGATTCGAACACCAATAACGGCTTTACAAGATTCGAACACCAATGGAATAAAATATAGAAAAGCATCAAAAAGTGTCGATCCACACCTCCAAAACTAGGGAGAGGCCATTAACGGCAGCACCTGCGAAGCAGGCGCTTTCGTGGGCGCCCACATTTTACGGTGGCACTATAATTGCACCAATCACAAGCCAGGGGCATTGTAGCGGTTCGTAAAAAACTGTTCACCAGCAGGCCTGCGGAATCCACAGTGGGTAAGAGGAGCGCAGGTGAAGGTGAGACAGGAAAACCGATGGGGCAGGGAGCGGTCAGGGAAAGGAGTACACTCAGGAGAATAAGAGCTCCACCAAAAAGGAATCCACACCCAAAAAGATGGATCATTTTATGAAGACCTAGTTTCGGGAAGAATGTCATTATTCCTCATTAACATGACCTTTACTCAATAAGGACAATTTTTTAGCGTTCTACTTTTTTTAAATTGCTTTTTAGTTTTAGCTATTGGGTAAGCCGAAACTATTGCATTAGAGTACAGGTAGGGAGAAATGACATATGACACACTTGTAGGTGTTGTTTGGTTATTTAGCCACCCATTGACTGCCCATGGCCATGCTAATCCTGCAGGCGATTCCCACCCACGTCCTGTCACTCCCAGCCCAAAACACATGCTTCCGGGATTTGTTTGAGCTAGCTTTATTAAGCCCTACCATCAAACGTTGTGCTCGAAGTGCCTGCCAGTGTTTTTTCAAAGCAGTCTTCTGAGAGTTAATTACTTAAGTGTTGCTGTAAAGGCACTACTGGGGTAATAAAAATACCAGGTCTGCCCCAACCACTTGATTTATAAGTAGTATGTTTGCCTTTCACTGAAGTCCTGTTAAAAACGAGCATTGGCAAAACCAACGGTTTTCACTTGTATTTAAGTATTAGGCATTTATCAGGCACTGCTATTATATGCCCATGTACTAGCACCAATTTGCAGTGGCTAGCATCGATGGCCAGTTAATACCATTACAGCAGTGCCTGTCAAACCCCTTTCCCATGTCTACAAAAAGGCCCAAACTGTTGGCTTTGCCAATGCAAGTTTTAGATTTGAGTTGGTATTCGGAGCAAAGCAAGTAGGCATTCTTCCAGCAGAAATGTGTGGAGAGCTGCACCTACCAGTGTTTCTGTTTGAGTGGGTGGCATTCCGATGGGCTGCCAGAAAGAGTACTCAGGCATGATGGCGGCCGTCCCATCCCCTCTCCACCGCTCTGTGTACGCCTCTCACCCCCCACTGTGAATACCAGATCCTCATTAGCAGCTAGACGGGTGTCCGACCCACTCGTGGTCTGTAGGGTTTCTGATCCAAGTAGAGTGAAAGGGAAGTAAACTATTTACATTCCTCGCAAGTTATTTTGCAATCTGCTCTGATTGCAGAAGCATCAGCCCACGTGGTACCGCCCTGAAAATGGCGCTGCTCCACGTGCTCTCTGACCTCAGAGGAAAACATGGACGCAATGATTCTCACCCATAGAATTTAGCTAGGCCTCATTTCTGCATACCTTTTCTGCACTGCTCCCTTTGGCGCATAAATGCTATTTTATTTAATGAAAAGTGTTAAAAAAATAAAATAAGTGTTCCAGCTGTACAAAAACATATATTACGCTTTGAAATACAGATAGAGACTCTGATGGGTTTTCTGTAGTACTCACATCTCTTAAGGACTATATATGAGTACAATGGGTCCGAGCAGCCACTCCAACACTCAGTGGTCAAAGTGTAGGAAAAGAAGTAGTGGAATTATGTTCCCTGCTGGCCTGCACCCACTCCCCACAGGCCCCAGCTATCACCACGTCCCCTCCTACACACAATCCAGACCCCCAAACACTGTGTGGGGATATCTCTCGATCGCGGGAGCGTGTTCTCGCGAGATCTCACCTAACGAGATCTCGCGAGCCCACGCTCCGTGGGAAAACGTTTCCCGCTTCAGAGCTGGCAGCCCGCCAGAGGAAGCGGTCACACCAGAGCGCTGCTCCTGATGAGGAGCCAAGAAGGCAAGAACTTCCAGCAGCCTTACAGCCCAGCTTCTAGGGTGTAACACCACAGCCACAGGAGGTTACCTGGGGGCCCTAGAAGCTTACAGCGTGCCACCCTAGTGCACCCACTTCCCTCAGTGACTTAACTGGGGAAGCCCTGAACTGAACTGTAAGTACGTGCTTGATAAGAACTTGGACATATACAAGTCCCCACCAGCTGTTATTTAATAAAGTAGAGTAGATCCACTACAGCGTCCTGTCGTCCTTCTAGGCCACAACACACTTGCACCTGCTGTTTAAGGGAGCGTTCAGTGCATAGCACTGAAAGTGCAAGTTTCAACTTCTTCCTACACTTTTATTTTAAAACGAAACCATTCCGGAACGGGTTCTTTTTAAAATAAAAGTATAGGAGCTGTAAAAGGTCATTTTAAAAAGTAGAGGAGCACTGCTCCCGACCGCTCTCGCTCACTTCGACCACTGCCCACACTTGTCCCTTCGGCAGCACCAACATCGCTGGCAATTTGGCCAACACTTAAACACAAGCTTATATAGCACCTCCCCCAGTTCAGCCCCAAAACCCTGTGAAATAACAGGCACGCAATGTATCTTAGTGGGTAAAACGTAGGCAGCGGCTGCTTTATTAGGCAGGACTTACCTTACAGGCGATCCGTACACATCAACACCACAGCTTCAGGCTTACCATGCTGAGCTGGCGGCAGAGGCGAATTCAAGACTCGGACAAGCGACAATCGCCCATGGCCTCCCCACCCCCGCTCTACCTTTCTCACACCAAAGGCAAACAGCCGGACTGTGCACGACATCCCATCGAGATCTTATCCATTTACCAGGCCCAGCAAGTAGACCATTTACAATGGGAGGTGATTAGTGGTGTTCACAGGTTACAATACACAGAACATTTGTCCCTAAAGTTAGTAATTGTTGCACTTGTGACAGCCATTAACTCCTCCCACCCTAAGCTCCGCCTGCCCAGGGTCCTCTGTCAATCTTGCCTACGGGGCCCTTTGCCTTAAATCTGCCACTAGGCTTGGCGGACTAGCTGCCCCCCCAGACCCCCTCCCCGAGTAAGGAGCGATATCATGTTCCTTGCAATCGATCTAAAACTCCTTAGCCATCCCTCTCTATAGACCACTTTATTTACATCACTTCAAACATGGCATGTCCAATTCAACTTTCGCTTGATGCTTGTCACTTCTGGTTAATTTCCCCCACACACATGAGGGCTAGGAGGAGTTCCAGGCTCCGCCTATCCCCACCCAAGACATTCCATGGTGTGACTGAGGTCCTGTACGCTTGAGTGCCGTTGAGTGAGCTAGTCACTGTGCTCTGCTCTACGGCTCCCACCAGTACTTTCTTATTCGATGCATCCTGTAACTCTGCTGCGACGATACTAAGATAGAAGAGAGGCAACAAGGGAAATGTATTGTTACAAGGAGTGTATGAAAGCCAAGTTACCACATAGTGATTTGTGGAACCTGCATTTTTGAGGGTGTTATGTTGTGTTATTTGGCATTTATATAGCCCCTTATATATCATTGGTATGATCTCAAAGCTCTGGTAGGTTGAACGCCCTCGGGAACCGCAGTTCAGTCAGTAGAGAGAGAGAGTGTGGTATGGTGCGTGGGTGCAACGGATATGTGTGCAGCTGGTGTGGTTGTTGCATGATAGCTGCTTCTTAGTGGTAGGTATGGTGCTGAGGAAATTAGTTGGATATGTTCAGTCTGGAGGGTGGACACCCAGACTGAGTTCTGGCTGCGTTAGGCCTGAGGAGACGCTTAAGCTAGCCGTAAAGTGCTCAGCTAGCTGTGTTTTATTAGAATGATGTGGAGATCGTGGGGTCATGTCATTATGAGAACAGCTAGACTGAATGTGTCATAGTACAGCTGTGTTCTCGTTGAATGATGGCGTGTAAGGGAGAGTAAGCATAGTAGTGTGATATTGTGGTTATCAGTAAAGCGCCTGCGATCAAGCACGAGAGCAGGACAGGGGGCGTACATTAGGCACAATTTCTAAGTTCAACAATAAGTGTGAGACATGATATCATTCACAAGTCTATCTAAGTGCGGGATATGCTATCATTCACAATTCCAACTAAGGGAGGGATATGGGTGGGAAAGAAAAGTTGCACCAGAACCCGAAAAGGGCGGTTGTCGGTCTTCTTCTTGCTGATAGATTTTATCCATCAGCAGTGATTTTTGGATACAGAGGCTTGAGCGTCATTACTACATCTTCTTGGGTTGAGTATGTAGTTGTGGCTTAGGATTCTTCTTGGTCTGTGTGGACTTGTCAGAGTAGGGCTGGTTTCCCAGGGTCTTCGCCGTGATGAGCCGTGGGTAGCAGTCGAAAGGGTTTGCAGTGGTGGCAGCGAGTCTTCTGATCAGAGGGTTCTGATCCAGTCCTTGGCAGATGTTATTTCTCAGCTTCGCTAGATGTTCGTCCAACATCTTGATGTCCAGTACTCTGTGAAGGTAAGCTATCCTTGTGAAGATTGGAGCTCCAGACGATATCTGCAGGGCCTTCTTCTGGACAATCTGAAGACTCTTCCGGTGTCGCTCATGGCAGGTCATCCATGCTGGGGAAGCATACATCAGGGTAGGTCTGATGATTGCCTTGTAGATGTTGATCTTTGTCTGGAGGGGCATGGACATGGTCTTCAGGAGTGCGTACATCGCAGCCATCTTTCCTGTAGCCTTCTGCTGAGTATTCTCGATAGGTCTTTCCCAGTTAAGTTTGCTGTCAAGGGTCACACTGAGGTAGCGGCTACTCGTTAAGGCTGATGTGCGGATGCTCCTTCATCTTCTTTCTGGTGAAAAGCGTGGCAGTTGTCTTGCTGGTGTTGCATTCTATCCGCCAATTGCTGTACCACATTGAGATGGTATCCAATTAAGCTTGCAGGTTCTTCACCACTTCCTTTTTTTCGCTGAATGACTGGGGAAGATGATTGCAACATCATCCACATACAGTGCCAGGTCAGGCTTGTCGGGCAAGGAGGACCTTCTCCAGGAGCTTCAATAATTCAGAGAGCAGGCTGATGGGGCGGTAGTTCGCAGGATCCCTCAGTGGTTTGCCGGCCTTTGGGAATACGATGACCCATGCTTCCTTCCAGGATCTCGGGAAGTGGTTAAGCCTCATGCATGCATTGAAGATCTCTGTGAGCTGTTCCATTGATGCGTGCGGGAGGTTCTTGATTGCCAGGTTGGTTAATCTGTCACTCTCTGGTGCCTTGCTGTTCGCCAGCTTCTCTGCAAGTCCTGCTTCTTCAGAGCTTGTGTACTCATTGATCTCTTCTGCTCCCATCCCATTTCGGTCTTCTGCAAGATGCTTCTCAACTTCTTCCTCCACCTGGTCTGACAGCCTGCTTGCCTTGTTCGAGGTGAACAAAGCCTCCAATGTCTCGGCGAGGACCACTGCCTTGTCCTGGTTGCTGCATGCAAGGTGGGTTCATCACTGGATTGGTGGGATTAGCTCCTTCTTCCTAATCAGGCAAAGAGTCATTCTCCATACTGAGTTGTCAGCCTCCTTCAGCTTGGCTGTTGCAGCCTCCCACTTCTCTCCACATTGCTGTCTGAGTTGCTCCCACAGGAGCCTTGTCAGCGTGTTGTACTTCTGCAGCAGATCAGGCGTGCAGAACTTCTGCCACCGGCGTCGGGCCCGGTTCTTGTCATTGATTGACTGCTGGATGCCTCTCGGTAGGTCGTAGATCGAACACTGGTTTGTCTTCTGCTTCGGAACGCTGATCTTGACTGCCTGCTGGACTAATATTGTGAAATCTTCCACAGCCTTGTCGATGTCTTCCTTGGTGCTCAGGGGGTTTGGTGTGTCCTTGCTGTTCAGCTCTTCCTTGTAGCGGCTCCAGTAAGCTCATCTGAAGTTGTACCTCTCTGCCGGTTGGTAGGGTTCCATCTCATCTCCCACCGTAATTGCAACTGGGTTGTGGTCCGAGGTCAGCTCCGCCAGTGTTTCCAGCTCCACAGTGTGTTGCACGTTCTTCAGTATCATGCCCAGATACCCTCGGGCTTGGTGTGCTATATAAATAAATAAACAAACAAACATCTGGGTTGTGACTTGCTGCACCTGTGTAGTGCGTGGGCTCAGTCGGACCTGCCACCACACAATTGTTCTTCCTGGAATACGCCAGCAGTGTCCGTCCCCTCTGGTTGGCAGTCCTGGAGTTCCAGCATCAATGTTTGCCATTGAGGTCTCCAATTGTCGGAACAGTGGAATCCAGCAAAGTATCCAGGTCTCCAAGGTCCAGCTTTGCTTTCGGAGTGCAGTAAGTTGCAATCAGCCGCCATGGTTCTGTCGCAGTCTTTGCACTACAGTGGCTTCTATGCTTCTGAGGGGTGGGAGTGCAATCTCATGGTGGTTGATTGCCGTCTTCACTATCACTGCTGTCCCCGCTCCTTTGGCTCCTGTAGGTCGGTCGGTCCGGTACACTCTGTGGTTAACCACGTTCAGCTTCTGATTTCCTTGCAGGTGGGTCTCGGACAGCAATGCAGCACTCATCTTTCTTGTTTCCATCATGTGAAGGAGTTTGTCTGTTTTCTTCTGGCTACTGTTGGCATTCTACATCCTAATGGCATAGCTGGGTTTAGATGCCATGTTGGTTTGTTTCTTCACCCGGGAATAGGCTCATGATGAGCCTTGCCACCATCGTCACAGTGGGGTCGATGTTCAACTCTGCAACAAAAGATGCGATCTTCACAATGATGGTCTTCCAGTCGATGGAGCTTCCTGCTCCCTATTCCTGCACTGGGGTGGCAGCTCGTGGCAGGTTGGGTGTGGATTTAGGACTTGAGCATAGCTGAGCCCGGATGTGGTGGGTCTCCGTTGGGCCTTCGCTGGGCCTTGGCCTGGTGGCGGGCATGGTGGGTTGTTCCTCTGCATGGTCGTTGTTTGTTTTGAGTCCTGGCAATGTGCGGTGCCTTGTGTGGTTGGTGGTTTCCACTGCTCCTCTGAAAGTAATGTGCAGTGGTTGCTGGGTTCTGTGGTGTTTGCAGTGGTCGTGGTTCCCTCCTCTGCTGCTCATCCTATTTTGCTCTGGTCAGCGCTGGACATCTGTGGAAGCTGGCAGGGTGAGGTCCCTTGCAGTTGGCACAGGTTGCCGGCTCTGTTCAGTCTCTGGGGCAGTTTTGCCATGCGTGGTTCAGTCTATGCATCACTTTTTAAAGGGGCTTTTTGGCGCTCCCCCTACTGGACACACTTCCAGTCCCCCTCCTGTTTTGCCCACTTTTCTGGAACAGCACCCACCCCTTCCTGTCCACCTACCTGAACCCTCCCCTCCACACACAATTAAAGCCTCAAAGGCCTCCGGTTGAGGTGGATTGTCGCTGCTAACAGCAGCGACCTCCGAGGCCGCCTATGGGCTAGTGTGTTCACAGGCATTTCAGCTAAAAAGACACACTCAACACTTCACCCCCTACATGCATGATGAGTACCTGAAACCAGAAAAAAACATGGAAAACCTGAATACCGGCCTGCCAGAGCTTCACAACATAACCAGATGTTTGGGAATCCAGCTGGCGAGGGAAGGGACGATGTGGAAAGAAGGTCACGGCCTATGTGGTGGGTGCAAAGCAGTTTGAAGAGAACGGTCAGGTTGGCAGCCTTCTCCAAACCATTCATAAGCTCTGATGAGGCATATGGGGGGGGAAAAGCTGGTTTAATGGTGTCATTGTGCTGAGATATGCTCCATCACCAGAAGTGCCCCCAACTTATTTTCAGGCGGCACGCGGGGCCAGAGCCGTGTCTTGTTCCTCACTCCGGTCAGAGTACCAGTGTGTTCCCCGCTTTCTCTCCCTCCGTACTAGACCCGGGCTTTGCTGGTGAGCTATCAGTTTTAGGTGCATCAACTAGTGAGGCAGTGCCCCTACAGTAGGGTTTCCATCTTTGTTGATGCAGGAAACAGGCTTGAAGCCCCACCCCCTTGATACGCCCCTCTTATAGATTTGAAAACTGATGACTTTCAGTTCACATGGAAAACGTCCAAAGTCCGATACCTGGGAGTCCAAATGTCCCTGAGTTACCACGAGGTGTTCCGCGACAACTACGAAGAGGTAGTCAAGTCCCTCCAGGATAAAGTGACGCGGTGGAAGTCCCTACCACTAACGCTCTGGGGGAGAGCTTCCCTAGTTAAGATGGTGATTCTTCCGAAATTGCTGTATCTGTTCACCAACATCCCAATACTGCTATCCCAAACCTTCCTGAAAAGACTGAAGAGCATGGTTCTTGAGCTGCTTTGGGCGGGCAAGCCAGCCAGAGTGGCACACGCAACACTGACACTCCCAGTGACGAGCGGAGGTCTTGCCCTCCCAGACCTGGAGAAGTACTTCTGGGCAGCGCAGGCACAATTCCTCAGCCACTGGTACGCCACCCATACAATCAGACCTCACATGCAGGTGGAGCGAGCCCTGGCTACACCAAACCTGTTAACAGCAGTCGTCTTCTGCTAAATTCCCGTTCCCAACTACACCATGAATGCAATGCTCTCAACGTACAAAGTCTGGAAGAGACTAGCTCAAAAATACGGGGTAGAAACATGATACTCTCCCCTATTGCCCGTCAAGTTCATCCCTGGGGTTCCACTGACATCTGAGAAAGTATTTCATCAGTGGGTTGACAAATTACGAATAAAGACCCTAGGAGACCTCTTCACAGAGAACAGCTTTTTAACACCACAACAAGCAAAATTGAAAGGCGGCAACACCGCACTTGACGTATTCCTATATTTCAGGACCCGGTACACTTTACAAGCTCTCATGCCGCACTTCCCCCGACAACCCCCAACCTGGCAACTGCTACACAATGCCATACAGTCGCAAGGCGAGGGCAGGTTGGTGTCGCAAATCTACAAATCCATCATTATAGATACGACACCTAACCTTATCCGGGCAAAGACCAGATGGGAAAGGTCCCTCCACAGAACTATTCCAGACGAAGACTGGACCTACATCCTGAAATAGACACAAAGAATAGCTCTCAACTCTCGCCTTAAACTAATTCATTTCAACTTCCTCCACCAGACCTATCACACACCAGCAAAAGCTAACAGGCACCACCCTGAGGCGGCTGCGAACTGCGAGAGATGTGGGACACAACCAGCAGACTTCGTCCACCTCGCATGGGATTGCCCCGAAATAACACCTTTCTGGAGCCAAGTCTTAGAGACGACAGCGGCAATAGTTGGAGAGGAGATACAGCCGAGCCAAACTGCAGCCTTACTTGGTATAACAAATTTACTCTCCGCCCCGTCAAGGAAATTGGCAGGACTCCTGTTGACACTTGCCCGCAGGAGAGTGGCCATGGCCTGGGGTCGCGGCCCCCCTCCAACATTCTCCGCCTGGCGCAGGGAAATTCTTTACTGCCAGGATGTGGAAACGGACTTTATCAAATCACTACCCTTACATGCCCGCCCACCTGACATCTGGGGCCCATTGGTACTATTCCTGCTAAATGAAGCTGAGGAGACACCTGACTTTCGAGTAGACACCTCTGGCACAGGAACAGTCCAGCTGTGAAGACACAGAGCTAGCAGCACCGTCCACATGTCTCAAGTAACCAGAACAAGACAGCACAACCAAAGGAGTCACAAAATTGAGCGGGGGGACGGGGGGGAGGAGAAGGTGGGGGGAAGTGGGACATGGCGCAGAGTTAAATCCACCCTAATGTGGGTGTGTAGTTGTTTTGTGTTCCAAAAAAATCAAAAATAAAGGTTTTAAAAAATAGATTTGAAAACTGTAGTACTACAGCAAGGGATGAAAAAATATGCCTGCAGTTCGTTTAAAAAAAATATACCTGCATTCGTTTTTTTCTTTAAAACAATCTGCATCATTAAAATTAAAAAATAATATTTAAGGCTGAAAATGAAATGATATTTCACTAAATGATATACCAATACATGTTTTGACCTAGGAAAAAAGCTGAACTGGTTCAAACAAAATTGGATCCAGTGACTATCAAGCTGTTCAGATTTTAACAAGGTCTGCATTGATCCCATTGCCCATCTTGCCAGATCACTATAAGGCACTGATCATTTAAATTCAGAAAATCTTATTAGTTATAAAAGCAGTTTTACAAATACTGCTAGAAGCTTTGAATTAGTCTGGTAAAGCCTAAGCTCAGTGGGTTGAGAACCTGCTACAGAGATCTAGCTGCAGGTTTCACATAAATCATACAACAGGCACATTAACCCACCAAGCCACCACTCCAAAGAAAGTTACAGGGAGAAAAGGTGAGAGGGATACTTTAAACATTTTATAAAGTTTCCACCAATAACAGAATGGTCTGTTGCAATTGTTAATGCCATTATTTCCCGGCGAAAAAAACACATTTTATAGGAGCAACAAAGTTTAAAAGCTGCTTGAGACACATCTTGCTGGCTCTTCCCAATTTCCATCAAACCTTTGGAGGCATATACCAGTCATGGAATCTTACCAGACAATATTTTCCACCTAAATCGTATTCATTTTGTCCAATAAGAGGCTTCGTCTGACTTTTCCCCATTACTCCCAGCATTTCATAGACGCTGGCTTGTTATTAGATCTCCCCATGTTATCTTTGTTGTCGCCCTTGTTAAGCATATCATACAGCAATGACCTAAATATCTTAATCCCTAACACAATGGGGAAGGTTAATTTCCAGGATGTATGTGATTTCTTTGAATATATTTCACCTAATGGAGATTTCACCGAATCCATTTCACCGAAAAACAAAATCTTCTTTTTACTTTTTCTACTTTTTTTATAATGCCCCCTGCAGCCCACCTTCACCCCTCCCTACCCTCACTTATACCTTTACCCCACCTATTATGCATTACACATATACCATTTTCCCTACCATTTTTGTGAAATAAATTTGGTGAAATCTCATTAGGTGAAATGGTATTCGAAGAAATCTACGGTACCGTCATTTATCCACTGGAGACGCTGATCTGCAAGTAGCTGGCTTGAAGGCTGATATGGGCCTGGAGGCCATGAGTGGTGCAACTCTCACATGAAGTTGGCCGGGTAGATGGAGCTACAGACAGGGGACTAGATTCCAACAGATCTGTGAGAAGTGGTCCCAATACAGGTCTGACAACGCCCATGGACCTTGGGAAGCAAAGGCCATGCAGCTCAGGTCTGTGAATGCTATCTATTACCAAGGTTGGTCTCCTATTATTATGTTAGCCATTGTTTTGGTAATTCTTCAAATATTTGTATAACAAATAACAGTGAATTGCATAGGGTGGAAAAACTTAAAGCCTAGATAGTTCCATAAATTCAATGTATAATATTTCAACCAAAATATGACACAGAAATATTAAACAACATAGAGTAAAAATGACTGTTTATTTGGTATTTTGTCAAATGGTTTATTCATGTTTTAGCAAATTGTGTTTCACACTTTATGCACTTCATCAGGGAAAAAAAAATCATGATCCATCCTATGAAATACATTTCAAAAGAAACATTTCATTTACAAAATGTCTAAATATTTTACAAGATAATATCCAAAGAAAATAACAGAAGCCAATCCAGGATTTGAATTAACCATAACCACCGTTATTTCTCTGGGCTACCTTTTATAACACTTTTTTTTGTCTGTCTGCATCATTGCAGGCGGGCACCAGCCATATGAAAATCAGCCGCGGTCCTGCCACCAATGCCAGCTGTCCAGTCCAAACTGCTAGGCCATCCCCCTTATGCATGCGACCAAAAGCAAACCCAGTCGTGTGTCGGCCTCGGCATATTACATACATGATATCATGCGCACACGATAACGAAAACCCACAACAGCAAAGACTTTGGTAAAATGACATCACTACATCATGAATTGCGTTAAATAAGGTGATGTCCTTATTTAATGGTAAAGTCGCCAAATGTGTGGGGAAACGTCCCTTAAGTGGATGGATCAAATTATTCCACCTGACACCAATACAGTCAGCATTTCTTCTGGTTGCTGGGAGATGCTGTCCCAGCGAACATACCTCCCAACTCGCATGCTTTTGGCGGGTGTCTCTCACCATGGAATGACGTCACTCACCCGCCAGCCGAAAGTAAAATCGTCAGTTTTCACCCGTCCACAGCACTCAACCGGTTGAAAGGAATGGTGACATATCACTTGCTTGTCCTGGCTTTATCAACCTAGATGCCACCATTCCTTCCTTCCCTGGGAGAGAGATGATATGACATGATAGGTTATTTATAACGCGCATAATACCCAGAGGTTTCTAAGCACGGACCCGGGGATCGAACCTGTGGTGCTCCGTGTCGTCTTGCATCCAAGGCGAGCACTTTGCCTCTGAGCTATCCTCCCGAGACATGTGAAAAAAGAGATATTTCGGTGAACAGTGCCAGATTACACCCTGTGGAGGCCCCTAGGCAGTCGAAATGTCGGGCCACACCATGCAAATTACCTCCCAATTCGTTTTTCATTATCTGCATTTATTTTCTGCTTTATTTTGATCCATTGTCGCAGGGCCCCTAGTAGGAGTGGGGCCCATAGGCTGGTACCCACTTGGCCTAATGGATAATCCGGCAGTGCCTATGAGCTACACAACCACTAAATCCAGACCACAGTGTACTGTCTAACTTGTGCCAGGCCAGCGAGGGCAACTGGACTGACTCTATGTATTTTAGAGATGTGTCTGGTTGTCAGGTCGATGAATCCGGATTTTCTCTCTGCAGTGGAATGGCAGTCTGCGTTTCAAGACTCAGAAGCCAGGCGAGCAGCAGCAGAAGTGGCCTGCGGGGTTTTAAGGTGTGTGCCAGGCAGAGCTGCCATGAAGGGGCTTCCTGCCGGGCTCTCAATTTGTATTCTGAAGCTCTCCTTGGAGCTGTGATTTACAGCTCTATTGTCAGATAAAGGCGGTCCAGCAGGCAGCAATTAATGGAAAATGGGTCTTGGGGGCAGGATATGATATGATATGATAGGTTATTTATAACGTGCTTAATACCCAGAGGTTTCTAATCGCGGACCGGGGATCGAACCTGTGTTGCTCTGCGTCCTCTTGCTTCCAAGGTGAGTGCGTTGCCCCTGAGCTATCCTCACCCTCAGAAACCCATTCATGTGCAGGATTTCCGCTCTTCATGAACAGACCTAATGCTATGGCTATTCATTCTGATGGCCCACGTGCATTTTAAATCCAAGTTCAGACAACAGGTCTCCACAGCTAATTGGTTCATTTGTGAAAGAAAAGATCAACTGTATATTTATAGAAATGTACCAAGTTGCCTGCTTGTTTGAAAGCAACAAAAATCGTGTTTTCAAGCTTCACCTTTTATTTAGCATCTATGCAAAGCAATATGCTGGATGCCTGGTTTCAATAATGAAAGAAGCAAGCAACATGTAGGAATTATACAACCTACAGACTTAAGACACCTGAAGCTGGCGCAGTGTCATGGTGGATAGGGCAGCCATGCCTGCCCCCTTTGTCGCATTATGTCACTTACAGCCCTCCAGTGATACATTGGAAGCAAAACTACGGAATTCAGAAAGCACAGAAAGCCCAAGCACAAGACGCAGCGCTCACAGACGACCGGCCTGGCAGCAGGGGAATCCAGCTCTGTGCTTCACAAGCGCCAGAGGCACTGGTGGGAAAGAAGCCGACTAGTCAGTGTTTGCTTTTTAGCCAATGACCATTGGCTTTTGATTCATGATACAAACCTTTGGAAAAGCTAAACTACGGGCCCCAGAATGCAAAGCACTGTCGAATGTATAGCCAGGGCAAGTGGTTCTGGAGACCGCCTAGGTAAACAAGCATTGGCGTGGCCAACAGTTTTGACTTTTGTGTAGGCATGGGATCGGCATTTTCCAGGCACTGCCATAGTGATGCTCCTGAAAAGTAAGATGGCAACAGCTGGCAGAGGCTGCTAGTAATCAGGCATATTATGGAAGTGCCTGGCAAATGCCCATCTAATGCCTATAAATTGGAAGCCCCAGAATTACCATTCAGAATTGTACCTGCAGTAACATAAGTAGGCAAGCCAGATATTTTAAGCCTACATATCTAGAAGGGTAGACCAAGCATGCACCCATCCCCTCAGGCACCCAACACTACTCGACCTCTGTCTTATAATACTTCAAAACTGCCATGGAATCCCAGTGCATATATGAACTCAGCACTCACTTTTCTATGCCTCCTATTGCTAGAAGAAAGCCTTTATACAACGAACAAACACACATCCATATTAATACCTACATTTAGACCTGCCCAGCATCTGCTAACTCTCTTCCTACCTTCCTTCCCTCTTATTTCACCTTTGCTGATGCTTTACCGCCCAGCAGACTGAAATCTGGTTATCCCGGCGGGGGCACAATAGCCCTCTGACAAGGATTTGGTGTTTTGAACTTATTAAGGTAATGATTCGGCACACCACAAAAGCATACTAACATAAGAGCCCAAACTGTTTGTTTTGCCAATGCTGGTTATTAACGCAAATTCAGTCCAAGGAATAGGTGTGTGGACACACGCGTTGCTTATAAATCAAGTGGGTGAAGGCACAGTTGGTTAAGATATGTTTATTACACCAGGAGCTGGTTTGTAGCTGTAATGAAGGAATTACCTTTTAGAAGACTGACCAGAAAGGCACAGAGCTAGCTCAAAAAGATCCTGGGGGTATGGGGTTGGCATACAGGAGCAGGTAGTGGGTGGGCACGGCCATAGGGACTAGTATGCCCAACTTCACTTTCTTGGGTGAACTACTGTTCCCAACAATAGTAAGAAGACCCCTGTCTTACTTACCTTTACTTTATGGGTCCTGCACACACCACCCAATGTGGAGTGCGGGGGGGGGGGGGTTACATAGTAACTACTTCAACCCATTCCTCATGTAACATTTTGTTACAGTAACTGACTTGAATGGCTTATGGCAGTGGTTACTTTTTTTTTACTACAGAGTGACATGTATCTGCAGGCTGATACCTCAGCTGCAGTTCTGCACACAAGGGTGACCATTTTCACAAAATTGACCCTATCTTCTTTTTTCACCATTTCTTGTTAGTTAGTTTCTTCTGGGCTTTTACTCTGTTGTTTGCATCAGGCTTGAGTCCTTTGTGTGTTTTGCCTTTGGCGGGCTTCCGCCCTGAAGCCCTCCCAGGCTCCAGTGTGTCAGGCAGGGCAGGAAGCGAGGGAGGGTCCTGAACCTTCTCTGTCCTTTGTCTCTAGGTGTGCCTGAGTGAAACCAGTTCCAATTGGCCGGCTGGCTGTCCTGCAGGACAGCCACCCTGCTGTGTGATTGACAGTTTAGGGCTGTGAATGAATGGGAACTTGCATAAAAAGGAAGGTTTTTGGGAGTAAGAGCAGAGTCGAATACTGGAGGACAACATCCGAAGCATAAAATGAGAAAAGACGCCAGCAGTACCCTCCTGGACCGCGAAGTGCCCGGTGAAGCCCTGAAGCTATGCAGGCCCTGTTTTGGAATTGACGGGGAAGACCTGTAAAGGACAACCTCCTCCCGTAGCCTGGTGGGACCCTCTAGCCTCGAGAAAAACTCTGTTTTGGCACAACCCCGACTTGCTGCGACTTTCTACGGCTGCAGAATCCCAATATGTAGGGGACCTTGACCATCTGTGAGTGCATTGTCTTCCGAAGTCAGAATCCGGCCAGATATTCATGGGCATCCAGAGGACCCTACAGAAGCAAGACATCCGCAGTCCCCTCACCAGAGTCCAGGACCGGGGGATTAAGGAAACCCTAACTGGAGCTTTTTGTTCTTCTTTGCCGCTGAGAAAAAGATGCCAAAACTACAAAGAACTGCTGAATCGATGGAAATCCATTGCTGCCGATTCCCTCTCTCGAGTGCTGCCGCAGGAGCCCACCAGACGTCTTCCCTTTCATCACCACGACCAAGGACCTGGAACAAGGGTCTGCTACACTGCAACAGGAAGGCAACCAGCTGGAAAAACCTCTTCATTTCAAAGGTACTGTGGGCTTGGGGTACATTATCCTTTTGCCATTTAGGGTGCTTCCTATCTTTGGGAGTGCGATTTAACCCTACACTAAGTTGACCTCAACTCACTTGCACTGGCCTTATAGCTTGTGCTTTCAAAGGTGACTCGTCTTCAGTTGCTGCGATTTCTCTTTTAAACACTGACTATTTAAGAACATTTTTCTAAGAAGAAGAGCATCAGAACTTTGACTTTGTCCATTGACTTTGGCTGGTTCCCTAAAGGCTTCCTTCTGAATCTATTGTCTTTGGAGAGCGTGTTCCCTTGCAGGTTTTAAATATTGAACTCTTTAATGCTGGGATAATAGTTGCCTACATCCCTTTGGGAGAATCTAAGTGACTCAGAGGAAGGACCACGAGGAAGAAACAACTTTCTCAGAAAAGCACGAGAACCCTAGAGTTTTTATTTTTCCCAGCCTTTTTATTTTTTGTTTTTATGCTTCCGCCTCCCACCTCCCTGCCCCCTTTTGTCGTATTTTTCCTCTGCTGGAAAATAGGAAAGTCATCCCTTACGTTGCTGCCGCCGGCTCCCTCCTCCACAATTACATCCATGTCAGCATCCAACCTGTCAGCGCACTCTATGAGCAAGTTCCCCGCCACCCCGCCACTTGCACTAAGAGGGGAAGTAACATGAGGGGATGGTTCGTGGGTGATAAAAACACTTTGATCAACCAACGGCAAAGAGCAGATTGTAGAGGAATCCTCAACAACAATAGCATCCAGCATTTCGTAAACAACCACCAACAATATAATTATTAATACAATTCACATGTACAGGGTGGGCTACATTACGAGTGGGAAATGCTGCCCCATCTGTAAACCCAGAACAATGATGACTACACCAATTGGCATGTTTCTTTCCCATTTATATAGCCTTCAATATAAGAAAATCTATCGTTCAGACACTTTAAGGCAAGTGCCTGCTGCCAGAGGACCCTGCCGACTCATTAGAATTGATCAGGACATTAAGGGCCACATTTAAATTTCTATGCAGGGCAACAGGCAAGCCAGCCTCAGAAACAGCCTGAAGATTTATAACACACTCTTTCATCAGCAGGGGTGTCATTATAGAAAAAATAGGCGAATCATCTCCCAAGTTCAAAGCGGACGGGACAAAGGGATTCATACCCTCTATCCCGTCTCTGCTGCTCCCAACATAGGCTTGGACACATATAAAGTACCTTTGATAGAATTCTTTGGCTTTGGCAATGTGGGTTTAAGCCATTTCCTCTTACAAGTTCTTTTTTATATGGGCAATAGTCTTTACAAACACTGACATTCTCAATTCGTCTCCTTGCCGTCGAAAAAACATTCCCATTCTAGATCTCGAAGTAGCTCCCACCATTCGTCGAGATCAAGGCACTCAAAAAAGAGATGTCGAAGATCCCCTTCCTCGTCGTCTTCTGTTTCCCCAGAAAGAGTGTCCTGCCCCACAATACACAGCTCTCAGGCTGAGTGGGAGGAATTCAGAAAGAAAATGTTAAGTGTCTTCGAGAAAGCGGCCTCAGCCCCCTCGAAGACAGCTGAGGGTGATACCCCGGGTGAAAAATCCAAAAAATCAAAACGCCGCGAGTCGCTGCACCCGGCGAAACATTCCACCCGAGAGCGCCACGAGCCATCGGGTAAGAAGGCACCATCTTAGACGCCGTCGTCGAAGATTCCCTCTACGCATGGATCGGCGCCATCGACGCCGTTGTTGAAGGGTTCTTCGACGCATCGGTCGATCGACTCAACGCCATCGTCGACGCCGACATCGACACCGATGAAAGAGAAGACCAAGGCTACTCCACAGCCAACGGTGATTCCAAGGGCCTCCGGCACGACGCCGAGACCGTCGTCGACATCCTTGAGTAGGATCCCGATCCTCTCGAGTTCTTCGAGACCTCTCCCAGTTTTCTCGACGCCGTTCTCTGCGCCTTCGAAGCCTGTCACATCGGCGTCGACGACATTGACGTTTTCTCGCCCAATAATGACGAGTTTGGCTCCTTCTGCCTTAGAGATGGGTTTTACACCATTTCAGAGGTCAGAGTACCTTGGACTATCTTGAATTTATGAAGAGGGGGAAGATTCTGACCAGGAAACATTTGGGTTGCAGTGGACCACACTGCCTATTTCAGAGGATTTCACCTCTGAGGAAAGAAGGTTGAAGGACCTACAGGAGTCACTACATGAGGCAAGTGGGCTGGACACTTCCCCAGAAGTGGAATTTGTTAAGCCAGACCCAGGGGAACATGCCGAAACACCCTATAGAACCCTTATGGCAAAAATTATTGAATTTATGGGTTGGTCTGCGCCTTCGCCTGTTTTTCAACAGGATGACCTGACAGACATATTAGACAAAGGTCCACAGGAGGACCCTGTGGTGCCCTTCCATGCAGCCTTACAAAGGAAAATTACATCTAATTGGGAAACTCCTGAAGTTATCCCTGCGGTCAATAAAAGATTGTCAGCCAAGTATAGGGTAGCGGCTGCTGACCCTGAATACTTATGAAAACACCCGACTCCAGAGAGCCTGGTGGTCCAAGCAGCAACTTCATCTAGCAGTAGGACCGCTTACCCTACTGTTCCACAGGATAGAGATGACAAGAGGTACGATTCTATGGCGAAGAAAGTCTTCTCTGCTTTTAGTATGGCGTTGAAGTCCATCAACGCCACCTGTATGCTCGCCAGGTTCAGTCACACACTGTGAGAGTGTGCTTCATCAGCGGCTGACTGCATAACCGAAGGAGAGGAAAAGGAAGCCTTTCTTAACATTATTAAAGATGGCAAAGATGCCATGTGCGAATCACTTCAAACTGGCATCGATTCCGCTGACAGTATCAGCAGGGCCATGGCGGCAAGTACAACAATCCGCAGGCATGCGTGTTTGCGAAAGTCTGGCTTTGCTCCAGATATACAGGGCAGACTTTTGAATTTGCCCTTTGACGGCTCTTCATTATTCGGAAAGAAGGCTGATGACAGTCTGGAAAAGTTGCAGACATCTAAAGCAGCGGCAAAATCGTTAGGAGCTGCAATCCGCCAAACTCCTTTTCGCCCCTCAGGGGCCTCTGGAAGAGGAAAGTCCTTTCGCTATTATTCCGCATTCGGGAAAGGCAGAGCACAGCCGGCTCAAAGAGGCCAAAGGAGACCTACCCGAGGTGGACGGGTCAAAAGTACTAAAGCCGCAGCAGCAGCAGGTGCCTCTTTACCCTCGGCATCTGCATCAGCCGCCCCCAAACCACTCTGAGGTCTCTCCACACAAAACACCTGTAAGGGGCAGGTTAACTCACCATCTGACGGAATGGCAGGCTATAACGTCAGATGCTTGGGCATTGGAGACAGTTGCCCAGGGTTACTGCCTACCCTTTCTACACATCCCTCAGAGTCATCCACCGGGGCACAGCTCTCTAAAAGTTCCAGATCTGCTCCTCTTGCAGGAGATCATAGACCTGCTAGAGAAAGGTGCCATAGAACCGGTACCTGTAGCGGACAGGAACAAGGGCTGGTACTCCCCCTACTTTCTCATACCAAAGAAAGACTGAGGACTGAGACCCATCCTGGACTTACGAGAATTGAACAAGTTCCTCAGGAAGGACGAGTTCAAGATGGTAACTCTCTCTCAGATCCTTCAGGCCCTCCAGCTCCAGGACTGGCTGGTATCTCTGGACCTTCAGGATGTTTATTTCCATTTGCCAATCCATCTCAAACACAGAAAATACCTGAGGTTCGCAATTAGCGACCTCATTATCAATTTCGAGTTCTGCCATTTGGGCTGACCTCCGCCCCGAATGTCTTCACCTAGCTAATGTCAGTAGTGGCGGCGAGTCTAAGGAGGGAAGGGATCCACGTCTACCCCTACCTGAACGATTGGCTGATCAGGGCTGTATCTTCGAAACAGGCCCAGGTTCAGCTAGATTATGTCTGCCACTTCCTTCACAAACTGGGCTTCTCCATCAATTTAAGGAAGGAAGTCACAGATGATACCATCACAGAGACTCCAGTTCATTGGAGCAGTCCTGGACACTTCCCTGGGAAAAGCCTCGCCACCAGAGGTGAGGGCTCAAGATTTTCTGCAGATGGTCAACAAGTTTCAAAATGCCCAACGTCTCCCAGCCTTCGACTTTTTGAGGTTGCTAGGCCTCATGGCATCCTGCATCTTCCTTGTGCCAGAGGCTCGCCTGAGAATGAGATCTCTTCAGTGGGCACTGAGAACTCAGTGGTCACAATTCTCAGGGAGAATGACAGATCTCCTCCAGATTCCGGACAAAGTAGCCCGCGATCTTCAATGGTGGGCCTATCCAGAGAACATCTTGAAAGGAGAACTGTTTTGGCAACCATGGCCGGAGATAACAGTAGTCACAGACGCCTCACTCATGGGGTGGGGAGCCCATGCCTATGACTTGACCATCAGCGGTCGTTGGTCTCCATCGGAGTCCAGACTACACATCAACCTATTGGAGCTGAGAGTGATCAGACTAGCGCTGAAAGCTTTCCTGCCATCAGTACAGGGGAGAAATGTCCTGATAATGACGGACAACACAGTGGCCATGCACTACCTCAACAAAAGAGGAGGCGTAGGATCACTGCCACTGTGCAGAGAGGCAATGCAGCTCTGGTTTTGGGCAATTCGGGAAGGAATCTCTCTATCGGCAGTCCACCTAGCCGGAGAGAAGAACTTGACAGCGGACGCTCTGAGCAGGCAGAGCACAGTCTCCCACGAGTGGGAGCTAGCTCCGGAAGTCCTTCAAGAGATCTTCGCCCTTTGGGGAACCCCTCAGGTGGATCTGTTCGCCACAAGCACCAACAGGAAGTGCGATCTGTTCTGTTCAAAGGAATTTCCCCCAAGAGGAGCTCTAGGAGACGCGTTCGTAGTGGACTGGGAGTTTCCACTCCTTTACGCGTTCCCACCAGTCCCTGTTATTCCTCAAATGATCAGGAGGTTGAGAGGATTCCGGAAAACCTTGATCCTAATTTCCCCGTGCTGGGCCAGGAGAATGTGGTACCTAGACCTTCTAGATATGTCCATCTGCCCTCCAATCTGTCTTCCACTCAAAGAGAATCTTCTCTTGCAGAAGGGAGGTCCGGTTCTCCATCCAGACACCAGAACCCTCAACCTTCACGCTTGGCTTCTGAAAGGGTGAGGTACAAGGAATGGGATCTCCCTGATGATGTCATGGAGGTGTTGCTTTCGGCCAGAAGGCCAGCAAAAAAGTCTTTATACCGCTGCCGTTGGAACAAATTTTGCAGCTGGTGTAGGGAAGAGAATATCGACCTTTTTTCATGTGGTACACTAACGGTGTTATCGTTTCTACTCTACTTGGCAAGCTCAGGCCTTCAAGTTGGCCCTGTAAAAGGCTATCTTGCAGCGCTTTCTATCTTCAAGCGCACTGCGGAGGAACCATTGTATTTCAAACTACCTCTAGTGATACAATTTCTCAAAGGATTAACTAATGTTTATCCTCCAAAACCATTCCAGGTTCCCTTATGGGACTTAAATTTAGTCTTAAACTTCCTAATGGGCTCTCCATTCGAACCACTTCACTCTTGTTCGCTGAGATTCCTCATGCTTAAAACTGTCCTATTGGTAGCACTAACATCTGCTAGGAGGGTGAGCGAGCTACAAGCTCTCTCCTGTAAACCCCCACATACAATTTTCCACAAGGTCAAAGTTGTCCTACAGATGAAGCCAAATTTCCTCCCAAGGTGGTTTCTGAATTTCATATTACTCAGAAAATTACCTTACCTTCGTTCTACTCTCCTCCCCATCCAGGGAAAGAGGAAGGAAGGCTACATAGGCTGGACCCAAGGCGAGCTCTCAGCTTTAACATCAGCAGAATGGCTAGGATCAGGCAAGCAGACCAACTGTTTGTAGGATACTCAGGTCACGAGTTGGGACACCCCATAACAAAACAAACCATTTCCAGGTGGATTATTTTGGCCATTCTGGAATGTTACAAACTGGCTGGGAAAGAGCCACCCCAAAATCTTAGGGCTCATTCAACCAGGGGTATTGCAGCCTCTTCGGCTCTCCAAAGAGGGATACCGGTCCGAGACATATGTGCGGCTGCCACATGGTCGTCCGCACATACATTCACAAAATTTTACAACCTGGATTCCTCCACTAGTCAAGAGACCAGATTTGGCAAGGCCGTATTACATTCGGTCCATCCCTAAAGGGATACATAACATCCTTACTCCCACCTCCAATTACATGCCACTGCTATGGGAGTCTATCAAAGATAAGGAATACACAATCCCTTCGAAGAACAAGTTACTTCTTACCTTGTAACGTTCTTTCGACGGGATGTTCCTCCGACATATTCCTTATCGCCCCTCCCATCCATCCCTGCAGTAATACTTCCCTTGTGGTTGCAGCTTACGCTCCTTCAAGGTCAATAACCAATTCAGGAATGACTTTTCTTATGCTACAAAACAGAACCGAGCAACGGACGCAGCGTGTGGCTATTTATGGCCATGGTGACGTCAGCGCCGATACGGTGGCCGTCGAGAGACATCGATTCGGCGGACGTCGACGCGCAGCGCCCTCTACAGAAAATATTTCCGAGGCCAGCAAGCTGGAAACGTATTATCAAAGATAAGGAATACGCCAGAGGAACATCCCATCGAAAGAACGTTACAAGGTAAGAAGTAACTTGTTCTTCAGTATGACAAATTCTTTCTCTATGACCTTTTGGGGCTTTATTTCTCATTATTGCCGCTGTGTTGGTTTGTGTTTTGCAGGGACATTGCAGTGAACATTTTTCACCACCTATAAGCCAAAACTATTGCATTAGAGTACAGCTAGGAAGAAATGGTGTCTGAGGAGGGACACAAAGCTTGTTGGTTTCCGTTTGGTTATTTACCCACCCATTGACTGCCCATGGCCATGCTAATCCCTGTGGCCATTCCCACACACTCCCTGCCCCAAATCAAATCCTCCTGGGATCTCTTTGAGTTAGCTTTATCAAGTCTTACCATCAAACTGTGTGCTTCAAGTGCCTGCCACTGTTTTTTCAAATCAGTCTTCAGAGAGGTCATCACTTAATTCGAGCTGTAAACAAGCTACTGGTGTAATGAAAATGTCTTACCAAGGCCTGCCTTCAGCCCTTCGATTTATAAGGCACAGACAACAGACTTAAAGTTCAAACAAAAGATATTTATTAACTTCAATGTCAGGATGATTGACAGCCTAACTTGCCCAATGCTAAGGTGGGATCTCCCTACCTAAAGAAACTAAGGACAGCCTGTGTCATTAAGTTCAACTCAAAGGTCTGTCTGTGGTCTGTCTGTGGCCAGAACCGATCCTTGCCCTCACAACTAAAGCTAAACAATGTGTAGGGATGTCAATAATCAAAGAAATGGAGATCAACACAAAGTTCTGAGCTTCTTCCAGCTCTTAGCTTCTTCTTCAGCTCCCTTTCCCCAAGTTCAAGAAAGTTCCACAAAAAGTCCAAGGATTTACCTTATTCAAGTTCAAACAGTTTCACAAACGCCTCAGGGCTCCTTCCCTAGGTTCAAAGTAACACCGTTCAAACCCAAGGGATCTTGAGGCCCTGTCCTCAAGATGGTAGGTGTAGTTCATTAAGTCTCAGGGTTCCCTTCCCCAGGACTTCAACGTAGCAACCAATGTGTGATTCAAAGTTCAACTTAACTCTGGGTTAACCTGACCCTCCTGCTTTGGGTCACCATTTCACTTGCAGTGATCGTTCTTGGCTGGTTTCACAGTGACATTATCTTTCACAAGGCAGGGCGCACTGGTCTAGACGCAGTTGTCAGACCACACAGTCCACCCATCACAGGTTGTGCAACCGGGGCCCTTTGGCTCTTCAGCCCACACATGTTCCTCTGCATTTGCTCCAGCGTACCATGTCACGTTCGTTTAGTTTCTCCTTGTTGGTCTATTGGGTCTCTGTGCAGTATTTACACTCCTCTTGCCAGTCATTGGCCTTGCCGCATTGCATTTACTCGCAACGTACACTTGGTGGCGGTCCTGTTCATGCCCCACCTTTGGTTGCACTCCTTTCCAATTGTTCCTTTACCCATAGGTTGCTTTCATATGGGCATTTTCCTCTTTCGCCTTTATTAGCTCTTGGATTTGCCTATAAAGTTTATACTTCATCTCAATATTCAATATGAGTTTAAGGTTTAGGTTTTCAGTCAATTCGATATTCAGTCTGCTTGGTTTAGCATTGTTTTAAACCTTAATTAAGTTCAACGTTCAATATGCGTTGTTAAACACCGTTTAAAACTTCTATTCAGTTTGGTATTCAATGTGTATAGTTTAACGCTATTTGAAAACTTCCATTCAGTTCGGTATTCAACATATAACTCATCTTGCTTTAAAGCATTCATTCAGACAGCGCTCCATTAGTTGTACGCAGCCCGCCCATGGTGCCCCGGTTTCTGAGTATCCTTCCCCCAAACGCTCACCGGTTTGCAGCGTCTTACTCCGGTGGCTCTTGCTGCTCCTTTGGCTTCCCAGGCTGGTGCACCGACCTCTGCGAGCCCTGCTCGTATGCCGGTTTGACTTCTGCATGCGCTGGCAACTTTGTTGCTTCTGGGTGAACGCATCCTCTCTCTCTCTCTTGTTCATTCGCAGCTCACAGCTGCTCATTCTCCACCATGGGTGTAATTTCAGGGGGGAACGGGGGTGTTTGTCCCCCCCAACTTTCATGGCACACCATTTTGTCCCCATTCATTTGGCTGGGGCACCTTTTCTTCAGATGTCATGTCCCCCCCCAACATTTTCAGCAAAGTTACTCCACTGAACTCCACCACGGAGGCTCCCGCACCTCGGGGATATCGGCTTTGCAGGCATCTTCTTTGTCTCAGTACCAGAGTGGTAAAATGAAGGGGTAGTGTTCATTACTCTGAGTCACCTCTTCTTCGTCCCAGTACTTTCAAAATGTTAAAATGAGGGGAGAGGTCTTGCAGTAATCCATAAAGGTCGGGGGAAGGTTAGGTTAGTCATAATTAAGGAAAGGGGATACCATGTCTCACCTATGGGTACCCCACTATCTCTCACTCTTCACCTGTATTTCCGAGGTTTATAACTCTTCTTAATGTTACCCTGACCAGAGGACAAGAGGTAACAACATCCCATGAAGGCTTCTGGGATTATGGATTCATTATGAAATGGGGAAGAGGAGTTTGGCGTCTTCCTCAGCGATGTCCTCTCCCCAATACCCATGGACCCTCCACTCAGGCGATCCTCCCTCGCTTCTCCACGCCCAGGGTCGGGATCCAAAATCAATGGCCTTTCCCTGGTCAACTGAGAAGGGGATCCAAGGGAAGTTGATGTGAGGACGCCCTCATGTTTCTCACAGTACCCTTCACTGAAGTCCTGTTAAAAACAAGCATTGGCAAAGCCAACCGTTTTGGCTTGTGAATTTCCCATGCCCACACAAAAAAAACACCCATACTGTTGGCATTTCCAAAGCTTGTTCTTTTGTGCCGTCAGGGTGAATTGAAACTTTATTTTAATGAAATGCACTGCATATATGTTTTGTATGAAGTAATTTTGAATGTGTGTGGTCAGAATGTCCCTCATTGGCACAATGTACAGAACGACCCATTTTGATGTATAATTCCAAGCGATGCGCTACTGCAGGGATGGGGCCTGCAGAGTTGACCCCGCAAGGAGAGGTGGGGGACCCCCTTTGCCGTCTCTCCATATAAGCCTACGACTGTGCTGCATGAGACCACATGGCCGGCAGCGAGATGTGAAAACCCCAGCTCACCCAAAAACCGAATTTAAGTAAATATTTTTGAATTGGAGTAAGTGCTGTAAGCGGCTTGTTAAAACAAGTGCAGGACTAATCGCAGCTTGGATTAAACAACGGAGGGCGGAGATCCTGCGGGGAGAGGAACGCCGCGAAAGCAGGGGTTCTATTGGAGAGGGGGCAGGAACTCTGCCTGTCTTCCACTGCACGGTGTCCTGGCCTCCCCTCCCTCCCCCAGGCAGGAAGTCCTGGCAGAAAAGCAGCTTCAGAGCATTCAAGAAAACCCCTCTTGAGTTGTATCAGAGGATGCGTGGAAAATGGTGCATTTTAAAGAATATCGGTGCAGTAACAGTGCTCGCAGCGGCCAGGTGCACAGTGCACCAAGTTATCCTACTGGCCAGCCCACACTGTCCAGGACCAGCCCATGTCCAGTTCGCGCCTCCCTGCCACAATCACAGCTGATGGCTGGCCCTATGGCTCGAGGGTCGCCACCAGCCTGGCTTTTATTCCTTTAGCATTGTAGCCCTCATAATCCTGCCCTCAATAAAGGGCGCATATCTTCCAGGCCGAAAAAAATCAAATGCTGATCTGACAAAAAAAAAGCAACTTGACGTCAGAGAAGTAAACGGGAAGAAAAGGGGAAGCTGATCTGTGTAAGAAGGGATGCAATAACCGCGAAAAAAAGTATAGGGTAGTGTGGGCAAACAGTGGGAGGTGACTGGAACAAACATAGGCAAAGCCAACCGTTTTAGCGCTTATGCCAAGTATTGCCATAATGGTACTGCCTAGCCCTAAAATGGAAACAGCTGGAAATGGTGTGCTTACCTGAGCCAATAATAGCAGTGCCCGGTAGCAAATGCTTAACTAGAAACCAAAACTGTTGACTTTGTCAATGCTTGTTCAAACAGAACATCAGTGCAGGGAGCAGATATAAATCAAGTGGTTGAGGCACACGTGGCTAAAATATTTTATTATACCTCTTGCACATGGCAGGGGAAGCCAGCTAATCAGGTGGCTAGGAACGTGGGCTTGAACCAACGCTAAAAGCCTGTGTTCCATGCTGCCTGCTAGCCGGCTCCCCCGCCGCCATCTTCCCCCACCTCCGTCCCTTTTTTACCCCACCCACCTTATTTCTGCGGCGGCAAGTGCTGCCGCCGCACCTGCTCCTTCTCCCCGGCTCCCGCTTGGTGCTATATCCCTTTTCCTTTTCCTTTCCATGGCAGCCATCTTGGAAAAGTATTTTCCTTCATTAAATGCAATGCGCTCGGCGTCCCGTTGAACGAAGGAAAATACGTTCTTTTTTTAAGCAACCCGGGTTACTGCGGGCACCCCGGGGTGCTAATAGCCTTAATTCCTCATTCCAAGGGCTGGAACGGGAGGTAACGGCCCAGAGCCCTCGTTATCCACCCTCGCTTCGCTCAGGTCTGTAACTTGGGCTGCCGAGCCATTACCCACGTTCTAGCCTGCCCCCGTTCTAGCCCTTGCAACGGAGGATGAACGCCATATTAACTCTCAGCAGAATGCTGAGAAATAACACTGGCAGGAGAACGGCTGATATTACTGCTTGAAAGAGCAAACCCAAAGAGATCCCAGGCGGGTGGGCATTCAACTGGGAAAGGTAGGTAGTGTTTTGGAATGCCCATAAGGACGAGCATGGCCATGAACAGTCAATGGTTGTGAAAATAGCCAACAACACCCACAAGTTGCGTCATCTTCCCTCCTAGCGGAATTCCAGTGCAATATTTTCGTTTTGTAGGTGGTGCATAAGTACCGCCTAACCACCCAAACTAGAAAGGGCAGGACTGCAAGGAAGGAGATTGGAAAGAGTTATAGGGAAGGAAAGGATCTGGTGGGCTGAAAGAATGATGAGCTAAACAAGAACTGACAAAGACAATAGTTTTGTCGTTTGCATGAGCATTGCCAGTCATTCACAATTTGCCATCATATACTCGCATCGCTAGCCCCTACTGGGGATCATCAAGACACATGAAATAACAAAGTCCTAGACCTCTTTATTGTTATGTTGGTGGGGTTCATAGCGCTTCGCTCCCGTCTGCAGGGCGCCAGGCACTCTCGTGGTAGTCAGTGTTGATTGACATAGGCTACTAGACCGTGGCATGTTCTATAAACGAATTGGAGTTTTACTTCTCTCAGTAGAAGAGCCGTACGGTTTAGAGAAGCGAATAATGCCCGGGGTACCCCTCAACACAGGGATCCAAGCCTCTTTCTAGTATCTCGATCCTATTACAGCAAGGGGGAGGTGCCTAGCAGTATCAGGGTTATGGCAGTAGAGGAGGCAGCTTTTGGTGCCAGGTGGGGTGGATAATAGGGCACCAGCAGGGAGGGGGAGGCTGGGCACCAGTGGCAAAATAGAGGGGGCGACAGCACCCCTACCCTCTCGCTGTCTCCGCCACTGGGTTATGGAGCCCAGCCCACTTCTTGTTTTGTTTCTCTTCTCACATACGCACTACGCCTTGCAGGCATATCGTGCCAGGCTCGCTCTGCAGCCCCCTCTGCGCCTTCCAGTGATGCAGCCCTCCAGCTCACCCTGCAGTTTACACTATCCCTTGCTGGAATATGGCGCTCAGATCACTCTGCAGTTTACACTATCTCTTCCTGGATTACGGGGCTCAACTCGCTCTGCAGTTTACACCATCCCTTTCCTGGAATATGGGGCTCAGCTCGCTCTGCAGTTTACACCATCCCTTTCCTGGATTATGGGGCTCAGCTCGCTCTGCAGTTTACACCATCCCTTTCCTGGAATGTGTTAGTCTGATAACTCAGTAGTTTACACTATCCCTTCCTGGAATATGGCGCTCAGATCACTCTGCAGTTTACACTATCCTTTCCAGGATGATGGCACCCAGCTCACTCTGCAGTTTACACCATCCCTTCCTGGATTACGGGGATTAACTCAATCTGCAGTTTACACGATACCTTCCTGGAATATGGCGCTCAGATCACTCTGCGGTTTACACTATCCCTTCCTGGATTATGGTGCTCAGCTCACTCTGCAGTTTACTCTATCCCTTCCTGGATTACTGTGCTCAGATCACTCTGAAGTTTACACTTTTCCCTTCTTGGATTACGGTGCTCAGATGACTCTGCAGTTTACACTATCCCTTCCTGGATTATGGTGCTCAGATCACTCTGCAGTTTACATTACAGTGTTTAGCTCACTCTGCAGTTTACACTATCCCTTCATGGATTATGGTGCTCAGATCACTCTGCAGGTTTCAAGGTGTCCACGGGGATCTAGAGCTCAGCCACATGCACTGTGACTTTCAGGGATAAAGCACACAGTTTGCTCTGCAGCCTGCCCTATCCCTTCCAGGGATAAGGCGCTCAGATCACTCTGCAGTTTACACTATCCCTTCCTGGATCATGGTGCTCAGATCACTCTGCAGTTTACATTACAGTGTTTAGCTCACTCTGCAGTTTACACTATCCCTTCCTGGATTATGGTGCTCAGATCACTCTGCAGGTTTCAAGGTGTCCACAGGGATCTAAAGCTCAGCCACATGCACTGTGACTTTCAGGGATAAAGCACACAGTTTGCTCTGCAGCCTGCCCTATCCCTTCCAGGGATAAGGCGCTCAGGTCACTCTGCAGTTTACACGATCCCTTCCTGGATTATGGTGCTCAGATCACTCTGCAGTTTACATTACAGTGTTTAGCTCACTCTGCAGTTTACACTATCCCTTCCTGGATTATGGTGCTCAGATCACTCTGCAGGTTTCAAGGTGTCCACAGGGATCTAGCGCTCAGCCACATGCACTGTGACTTTCAGGGATAAAGCACACAGTTTGCTCTGCAGCCTGCCCTATCCCTTCCGGGGATAAGGCGCTCAGGTCACTCTGCAGTTTACACTATCCCTTCCTGGATTATGGTGCTCAGATCACTCTGCAGTTTACATTACAGTGTTTAGCTCACTCTGCAGTTTACACTATCCCTTCCTGGATTATGGTGCTCAGATCACTCTGCAGGTTTCAAGGTGTCCACAGGGATCTAGAGCTCAGCCACATGCACTGTGACTTTCAGGGATAAAGCACACAGTTTGCTCTGCAGCCTGCCCTATCCCTTCCAGGGATAAGGCGCTCAGATCACTCTGCAGTTTACACAATCCCTTCCTGGATTATGGTGCTCAGACCACTCTGCAGTTTACATTACAGTGTTTAGCTCACTCTGCAGTTTACACTATCCCTTCCTGGATTATGGTGCTCAGATCACTCTGCAGGTTTCAAGGTGTCCACATGGATCTAGAGCTCAGCCACATGCACTGTGACTTTCAGGGATAAAGCACACAGTTTGCTCTGCAGCCTGCCCTATCCCTTCCGGGGATAAGGCGCTCAGGTCACTCTGCAGTTTACACTATCCCTTCCTGGATTATGGTGCTCAGATCACTCTGCAGGTTTCAAGGTGTCCACAGGGATCTAGAGCTCAGCCACATGCACTGTGACTTTCAGGGATAAAGCACACAGTTTGCTCTGCAGCCTGCCCTATCCCTTCCGGGGATAAGGCGCTCAGGTCACTCTGCAGTTTACACTATCCCTTCCTGGATTATGGTGCTCAGATCACTCTGCAGGTTTCAAGGTGTCCACAGGGATCTAGAGCTCAGCCACATGCACTGTGACTTTCAGGGATAAAGCACACAGTTTGCTCTGCAGCCTGCCCTATCCCTTCCGGGGATAAGGCGCTCAGGTCACTCTGCAGTTTACACTATCCCTTCCTGGATTATGGTGCTCAGATCCCTCTGCAGTTTACATTACAGTGTTTAGCTCACTCTGCAGTTTACACTATCCCTTCCTGGATTATGGTGCTCAGATCACTCTGCAGGTTTCAAGGTGTCCACAGGGATCTAGAGCTCAGCCACATGCACTGTGACTTTCAGGGATAAAGCACACAGTTTGCTCTGCAGCCTGCCCTATCCCTTCCAGGGATAAGGCGCTAAGGTCACTCTGCAGTTTACACTATCCCTTCCTGGATTATGGTGCTCAGATCACTCTGCAGTTTACATTACAGTGTTTAGCTCACTCTGCAGTTTACACTATCCCTTCCTGGATTATGGTGCTCAGATCACTCTGCAGGTTTCAAGGTGTCCACAGGGATCTAGAGCTCAGCCACATGCACTGTGACTTTCAGGGATAAAGCACACAGTTTGCTCTGCAGCCTGCCCTATCCCTTCCAGGGATAAGGCGCTCAGGTCACTCTGCAGTTTACACTATCCCTTCCTGGATTATGGTGCTCAGATCACTCTGCAGTTTACATTACAGTGTTTAGCTCACTCTGCAGTTTACACTATCCCTTCCTGGATTATGGTGCTCAGATCACTCTGCAGGTTTCAAGGTGTCCACAGGGATCTAGAGCTCAGCCACATGCACTGTGACTTTCAGGGATAAAGCACACAGTTTGCTCTGCAGCCTGCCCTATCCCTTCCAGGGATAAGGTGCTCAGCTCACTCTGCAGTCTTCAAAGTATCATCAGGAGTCCAGAGACCAGCTCGTTCTGCAACATGCACTGTCCCTTCCAGGGATACGGCACCCATCTTGCTTGGTATCCAGTGATTCCATCAAATACAACGAATCGAATGCAAAAGCATTGAATGCAAAAGACTCGAAAAAATGATTTTTTTGTAGGTAAAGGTTTTTTATTTATTAAAATTAGTTTTAAGGGGTAAAAACGGAAATGAGAAAAAAATCCTTTTTTCGATGCATTTATTTTCTATGCTTTTGCATTCGATGCTATCACTATAAACCATCTTGCTCTTCAGTCTGCACAGTTTTCTCGGGGCTTCAGAGCCAACTCGCTCTGTGACCTGCACTGTGCTTTGCGGGGATGCAGCACACATCTTGCTCTGCAGTCTGCACAGTAGCCTCAGGGGTCTCGAGCCCCACTCGCTCTGCGACGTGTGCCTTAGGATGCAGCACCCAGCTTGCTCTGTATCCTGCACAGTAGCCTCAGGGGTCTCGAGCTCCACTCGCTCTGCGACGTGTGCCTTTCAGGATGCAGCACCCAGCTTGCTCTGCATCCTGCACAGTAGCCTCAGGGGTCTCGAGCCCCACTCGCTCTGCGACGTGTGCCTTAGGATGCAGCTTCCAGCTTGCTCTGCATCCTGCACAGTAGCCTCAGGGGTCTCGAGCCCCACTCGCTCTGCGACGTGTGCCTTAGGATGCAGCACCCAGCTTGCTCTGCATCCTGCACAGTAGCCTCAGGGGTCTCGAGCCCCACTCGCTCTGCGACGTGTGCCTTAGGATGCAGCACCCAGCTTGCTCTGCATCCTGCACAGTAGCCTCAGGGGTCTCGAGCCCCACTCGCTCTGCGACGTGTGCCTCAGGATGCAGCACCCAGATTGTTCTGCAGCTTGCACTTTACTTTCTAGGGATATAGCACCAGACCTGCACTGTGCCTTTCAGGATGCAGCACCCAGCTTGCTCTGCAGTCTGCACAGTAGCCTCAGGGGTCTCGAGCCCCACTCGCTCTGCGACGTGTGCCTTAGGATGCAGCACCCAGCTTGCTCTGCATCCTGCACAGTAGCCCCAGGGGTCTCGAGCCCCTCTCGCTCTGCGACGTGTGCCTTAGGATGCAGCACCCAGCTTGCTCTGCATCCTGCACAGTAGCCTCAGGGGTCTCGAGCCCCACTCGCTCTGCGACGTGTGCCTTAGGATGCAGCACCCAGCTTGCTCTGCATCCTGCACAGTAGCCCCAGGGGTCTCGAGCCCCTCTCGCTCTGCGACGTGTGCCTTAGGATGCAGCACCCAGCTTGCTCTGCATCCTGCACAGTAGCCTCAGGGGTCTCGAGCCCCACTCGCTCTGCGACGTGTGCCTTAGGATGCAGCACCCAGCTTGCTCTGCATCCTGCACAGTAGCCTCAGGGGTCTCGAGCCCCACTCGCTCTGCGACGTGTGCCTTAGGATGCAGCACCCAGCTTGCTCTGCTGTCTGCACAGTAGCCCCACAGCCTAGAGCCCAACTCGCTCTGCGATGTGTGCCTTTCAGGATGCAGCACCCAGCTGGCTCTGCATCCTGCACAGTAGCCTCAGGGGTCTCGAGCCCCACTCGCTCTGCCACGTGTGCCCTAGGATGCAGCACCCAGCTTGCTCTGCATCCTGCACAGTAGCCCCACAGCCTAGAGCCCCACTCGCTCTGCGATGTGTGCCTTTCAGGATGCAGCACCCAGCTTGCTCTGCATCCTGCACAGTAGCCTCAGGGGTCTCGAGCCCCACTCGCTCTGCGACGTGTGCCTCAGGATGCAGCACCCAGATTGTTCTGCAGCTTGCACTGTACTTTCTAGGGATATAGCACCAGACCTGCACTGTGCCTTTCAGGATGCAGCACCCAGCTTGCTCTGCATCCTGCACAGTAGCCTCAAGGGTCTCGAGCCCCACTCGCTCTGCGACGTGTGCCTTAGGATGCAGCACCCAGATTGTTCTGCAGCTTGCACTGTACTTTCTAGGGATATAGCACCAGACCTGCACTGTGCCTTTCAGGATGCAGCACCCAGCTTGCTCTGCAGTCTGCACAGTGGCCTCAGGGGTCTGGAGCCCAGCTCGTTGTGCAGCATGCACCCTGCCTTCCAAGGATGTAGCACCCAGCTCACTCTGCAGCATGCACCCTGCTTTCCAAGGATGGAGCACCCAGCTCACTCTGCAGCCTGCACCCTGCCTTCCAAGGATGTAGCACCCATCTTGCTCTGCAGCCTGCCCAGTAGCTTCATGGATCTAAAGCCTAGGTCATTCTGCAGCATGCACTCTGCCTTTCAGGGAGTAGCACACAGCTCACTCTGCAGCCTGCAGAGTAGCATCAGGGATCAAGAGCCCAGCTCTCTCTGCAGCATGTGCTCTGCCTTAAAGGGATGTAGCACACGGCTCACTCTGCAGCATGCACCCAGCTCACTCTGCAGCATGCACCCTGCCTTCCAAGGATGTAGCACCCAGCTTGTTCTGCAGCCTGTTTGGAATCCTCAGTGACTTGAAGCCCAGCTCACCCTGCATCAGGCACTGCACCTTTTAAGGATATAACACCCATCTTGCTCTACAAACTATATATTGTCCTCAGAGATGTAGTGCCCAGGTGGCTCCCCAGTATGCACTGGGTTTTCTCTGGGCTCTCACTCCTTCTCAACCCTCTTACTCTAGTCTCACATTCTTGCCGCTTCTCACACCTTTTCTCCTAGTTCAACACCGAACCACCCCACCAAGTGTGCATCTTTGATTCATGGATTTCTTTGCACTTGGGCAATGTCGATTACCTGCAGCGGTTGGCTCGGAGATGCTCCCTGAGTTTCAAAAGGCCCATTGGACTTTTTGGAGTTGCAGGAAAATGTTGCCTATTTTCAGCTTCTCAATGCATTATGCAGGCTGCACGTCCGGATCATCAAAGCTATTGCCCACTTTCTCCAGGCTTCATGAGTGGTTCATTCAAGAACTGCTATGTTTCCAGCAATGGAAGCTTCTCTCTTAGTCCATACGGGCTCCATGCTAGTGTTGCACTTGTTCGACAACTCACGAGAAGCACACATTCCGTCGGCTGCACTTTGGTCTTGACCATCCCTTTTTTGACAGCTGGACAACTCCGGTAGTGAGGGATGAGGGTAGAGGAGATAGTGTATCTACCAAAAGTAGGGGATACAGAGTGTCAGACAAATTAAGGTCTTACATTAAGACAGAGGTCAGCAAAATGTTGGATTTTAGGGTGATTGAACCCTCCAGTAGTCCTTGGTCCAGCCCAGTGGGTTTGGTTCCAAAGGCAGGCACCTCTGAGTTGAGGTTCTGTGTGGATTACATGGCTCTGAATGCTGTCATCAAGGCAGATGCACACCCTTGCCTAGAACAGATGACCTGGTGGATACTTTGGGTGCCTCCAAATACCTCAGCACATTTGACTTCGCTGCAGGCTATTGGCAAATAGCCCTTGCAGAACATGCCAAGGAGAAGACAGCTTTCCCAACACCAGAGGGTCTTTGCCAGTTCAGGGTAATGGGTTGAAGAATGCACCCGCCACTTTCCAGAGGCTTGTGAATCATGTCCTGAATGTGTTGGGTGAATTCTGTCTTGCATATCTGGATGATATAGCAGTCTTCAGTGCCACCTGGGAGGATCATGTGCAACACCTTAGGATTATGTTGCAGGATCTTCCTAAGGCCCACCTGACCATAAAGGCCAGTAAGTGCCAGATTGGACAAGGTTCAGTGGTCTACCTTGGGCATGAAGTAGGTGGAGGGAGGATACAGCCTCTACCAAGTAAAGTACAAGAAGTACAAGACTGGCCTACCCCCACTACACAGACCCAAGTGAGAGCCTTTTTTAGGTCTCACTGGGTACTACAGAAATTTCATGGCAGACTATGGCACCATAGCTGCCCCTCTGACTGCTCTCACAACTCCTAAGAAACCCAAGAAGGTAACCTGGTCTGAAGAGTGTGGGATGACCTTCAATAGCTTAAAAGACTCCTTATGCCAGGCTCCTGTTCCTAGGGCCCCTGATTACCAAAGACCTTTTATTGTGCAGACAGATGCCCCTGACACTGGGATAGGAGCTGTGCTATCACAAGTAGATGAGAAGGGTAAGGAACACCCTTTTGGCTTCCTTAGTCGCCAGCTTAATGACAAAGAGCTCAGATGGTCCACAGTAGAGAAATAATGGTTCTCTGTTATGTGGGCCCTAAGGAAGCCAAGGCCCTACCTCTCTGGGACCCACTTCACTGCGCAAACTGACCATAAGCCATTAAAGTGGCTCATGAACATGAATGGAGAGAATCCAAAGATGCTCAGGTGGTCCATAAGTCTGCAAGGCTTTGACTTCACTATTGAGCATAGGCCAGGTGTCCAACATAACAATGCTGATTGGTTGTCCTTAAGGTTTAACCGACCTGAACATGAGACTCATCCAGGAGTGCATTAATTCCCCCTGTCCTTGGTGTGGGGGGGGCAAGTGTTAGGAAAGATTCCCATTTATGTGAAGTTGTCCCTCCAGTTGTGTACCCCCCAACTTTTTGCTGCTTTTTTACACCATAATCTGGCTTTGCCAGTGGAGCACAGCCTTCTGCTGCTGTTTTCCTCTGGGCTTTTTCGCTCACTTTGTTTTGGGGAAACAGACATGTCCTTAAAGACAGTCAGTACTGGGAGACTTTGTTTCCCTTAGTCGTTGTCAATGTTGCAACTTTTCTGTAACATGTTGCAATTGCACAACGTACCTTACAGTACAGTGCACTTGGGTCTTCCTGTCATTTCTAAAGGCCCTAGACACCCTTGACAGATTTTTTGAGAGAAGTGCAGATGTGTCTTGGACAGGGCTGGTGGCAGCTTATCTTTTCCTTTATTTTTAACCCTTTCCAGCCCTGTAAACCGCCTTTGCCGCATTTGGCACAAATAGGTGACCTGGCTCCAAAATGGCCATGCCACGAGGTTCTTTGTCCTGTCCTTTGGCCATCTTGCCCCCTCACCTTCCCCAGGTCGAGTCGGCCCGGGTCAGTCCTTATTTGGGCATGCATTCTCCTGCGAAATGCCAAGCTTTTGCAGGCTTCTGCATGCCTTGTGTGTGTGCTTCCAGGATGTGGGTTGGACTGTCTGGTACCAATACACATCATGGGCGCCAGAGAGTCCGGTGTGATTTGAATGCCTGGAACCACTGGGGTCCGTGATTGGTCCACGTATGGTGTGCCTGTATGTGAGCAGATCTCCCATTGGGTCCTCTTCATTTTGGTGCGAAGGAGATTCTGTATAAGAGAAGGCTCCAAACACCATACCATGTCGATCTCAGGAGTTCTCACTGAACGAAGGATAGGATCCAAGTATCCTGAAATTAAGAAGCCGAGTGCCCCGCTGGAAGGTTAGGCACCCTGAGCCCACTGTTGTCCTGCTGGACTCCTCTGCATTTGATCGAACTAGATGGTCTGTGAAGATGTTTCGACCCATTTGAATAGTGGGACCAACTAATCTGGGCACCTTCATCAAACCCTACGAGTAAGCCTTCTTGGAAGTGTCCCTGGGCCAACCAGTGGGCTGACCAGCTTGCGCAGGACCTTTGCTCTGATATCACCGCCGTTTCGAGGAGGCCCTTGAAACTTGGGACATCGCAAGCTCTGTGTTCACTGCACTCTCACACCGAATTCCGTACACTTGCCGTTCCCAAGAAGTAAAGAGTGAGCGCCCTAACCGGAGTGCACGCGGTTACCGTGTCGCCCAGCCATGGTGATGAACTTTGCAGGTGCCTTGCAGCCTTGCCCCTCTGTGCCCTGAAGCATGCTACAGTGAAACTGGCCTGATCCATCCACCAGGAGCGGAGAAATCGCCACTGTCCTATTTGGGAATCAACGCTGTAACTTTGATGCTGAAAGCCGCAGAGCAGCAGAATTGCTGCATTTGAACCTGAAACCGAAGTGGACTCGACTGCCGAGATTTGGTCCGGAGTGCGCTAGGGGTCGTTGAGTATTTGAAACCCTTACCGGTGACTCCTAGTGCATCCACCTGTTTTTACGCACAAGTGGCCCCTGAGGGCCCCTCTCCTTCACACAGATAGCCTGAGCTATCGAACTATTCCCAACTTCTGGAACCTGTTCTGCCCCTTTGGGTAGACCCTCTTTGAATAGTGGGAACTTATTCTGCATCACGTCACCCACCTTCCTGAGCTGCTACAGACCCTAAAAGAGACCCCGTTTTCGCCCATCTGCACTACTGCGTGCGCCAGCATTGCATGTACATTTGAGCTATAGGCTCCCCTCTTCTTAGGGATTGGACTGCCTTTCAGTTAGGATTGTGTTTGATGCAGTAGGGCCTAAAGACTCTTTGCACTACCTGCTTCCTTCCCTTTCTAGGTTGTGGACCCATTTCGTGCATTAACCCTTTACGCCACTTGGTCTTGTATATATGTATTTTAGTAGGGTAGGATTGTGTTGGTTTAAAAGTAGTACTGTTATTAACTATTGTGTTGAAACTCAAAGGCCTTGAATAAATGTATTTGTATTTTTAATATATACATATACACCTGACTGGGAGTGATTTGTAAGTGTCCTTTACTCTGTGTGCTCATTGAGGCCTTTCAGTCACCCTCACCCCTCCTGAGACCTAGTCTTGACCGTCGCCAATGCTACCTTGATTGGAAACTATGCTGGCCTTTTGAATCTCTGCCCACTAGGTCAGAGTTCAGAAATCCATCTTAACAAACGCAAGACCATCCTCCACTGATAACCAAGCAGTGGAAGGTCGTTGGTACCAACCTTGACTCCAAGGATAAAGAAAGGTAAGTGGTTCATCACAGACAGTGAGTCGAGGGAAGAATCAGTAAGAAACCGAAATGTGTTGAACGAAAAGTAGCCGACAGCTCATTTGAACTTTTAAGAAGCTTAAAGAATTAAAGTTATAAACAATTGATGAAAGATGGGGGAATCCACAGCAACAGATGAGTCTGGCAACACGTGGGTGCTTAAGCAAGAGACTCTTGGTGATTACCCGATTGTACGAAACTACCGTAACCAGAAGCCCTTGGGAAGAGGTGAAAGAGGTCAAAGTGGTCATACAGGGGTCCTGTAAAATCCTAGGTACCATCAAAAGTCTATGACTGACAGATGATTGTGAAAGAAAGGGAAATGAATCCCGCTTGATGAAGTGAGCACTTGAACAGAGTGTTGCAGAAGTTAGCAAGAGTGAACCCGTCGGAGGAATGCTAATGAGACAGGACGTAGTATAAAGTGCCATAACGAACAGTGTGTTTCGTCAAAGGTTGAAAAGAGTGAACCCGGCAGAGGGATGCAAACAAAAAGGGGCAAAGGCCAAAGTCCTGACATACAGAGAACTGTTTTGTAGAAGTTGGTGAAAGTGAACCCGGCAGACGAAAACCGACAACCAGAATAGTGTGTTGATCAAAGTGAACCTGACCAAGGGGTGTCCACAGTGAACTGTCTGTGAAAGTTGGCTAGAGTGACCCCGGGAGAGGGAATCTGACAATCAGGGACAAAGCCTGAAGTAGTGTTTAAAAAGACATTAAGACTCGTGAAAGTAAGAGGTATTGGAAGGCTAGGAGAAGTGAATTGTCACCCTTGTCAACTGGATCTGAGCCCGGTCGAGGGAGATCCATGGGTGAAAAGTCATCACCCAAAGATCATTGAGAAAGGAACTATTCACTTGATTGGTTGAATACGATACGTGAGGGGTCGGCGCCCGGAAGAGGTGGACCCATGGGTGAAGCCATTACCCAATGTGAACTGTGGAAAATAACTTTTTGTTTGTGTTTGTTTGTTGGATGCATCAGGCCTCGAAGGCAAGAGAGTTTTTAATGAAAAGAGACTTTACGATCGAAGAACCTGATAGCTGGAACGGAACTGTCGGCTCGTGCTGAGAAAGCTCGAGCGTGTGCTGTGCTCCAAGGTCCCACTTTGTCCTGTGCTGAAAACACCGGGAAGGGAGACCCCTGGCAGTCACATCCTGACTTATTATTTGGAACACTTCTTTTCTTTATTGAAACCCTATCCCACGCTCTTTCTATAATTTGTTGTAAGGAATTGGCAATATGTTTTTTCTTTAGTATAGACCCTTTTATTTTGACACAACGCCACTAGGACTGCCTTATTTTTCATTTGATGGCCGAGGCTTGCTCCCATCTCAGATTTAAGTTTAGGTTAGGCGTTTTTCCACCGCGCATTCATTGTTCAATAAACACCCTGGAACTGTGATCACTTGTGTCTGTCTTTACTGTTGCCACCATGAGTTCCGTACAGCTCTCATCGTTTAGGTTCCTCGTCTCCATTAAATATACGTCTCGTCTTAAAGAGACAGATCATCCTCTTTGGTCATAATGGGGTATTTTAGCCAAGTCTCTGGATCTTATAATTTTCATCATATCTTATAGTCGCATACATGCAACCATGGTAGATGGTCTAGGGAGTTCCTCACAGGAACGTCAGTCCTTGTTCCCAAAGGGGGAGTATCTCCCAGTGAGGTCCAACTTGCCCAGACCCCTACGGCGGGTGTTACAGAGGGGACCCCACCTCCCTAGCATCAAAGGCGGAGGCTCCTTCCCTGGGAACAAAGGACGAATACCTATGATTTCTCACACCTCTCTCTCAATCTCCGAATACTGCTGCACAGTGAAGGCGAGTGCGCAGCTGGAATAAGCAATGGCGTGAGTCTTACCATGCTGATCAGATTGAATTAAGGGCCATACCTAGGCCATGTGGGCTGGGCTTGACTAAGAACTCTTTGTCTTTGGAGATATGCAATGCTTCCAGAATATATGCAGACCATTTCCAGACAGAGGTACCTTTGGTAAGTTCTCGCAGTGAGGGTTGCTAGGTTCAGAATGAATTGTCTAGTCAGTAATTTACTGTCCCTAGGAAGACCCACACCTATGGTTCTGATCCCAGTTAAATATGTAGACAAATATTTCATTACGTCCTTCAAGGGCTCACTTTCCCTGTGAATGGTGTGATGAATCAAGGGAAGTCGGCACTTCTTCCCAAGGGTGGCCCCTCCCTCTGAAGCTACGGAGGTGAGCATTCTCCGCAACACCCTGCCTAGGTGTCGAAGCAAGTGGGATCTCACCAGGAGAGACTCCCCCGTAGGAGACAAGCACTCCTGCTCCTGTGAGGAACTCCCAGAGCCAAGCCCTATAATAGCATATATGGGACTGTCTCCCATATCCAATACTTCCAATTATCAAGACTTGAAGAAGGAACGAGAGAAGAGAGCAGCTGGCTCTTTAGCTAAAAGCCCTAGATGCACTGAGACAAATGGATTTAAAGAGGAGTGTTTGTTAACTCTGGGGAAGAAAGATAGAGCGAAGAGAGAGGATTGCATGGTAAAGCAGGGGAGGTCTCCTGGTAATGTTAGACTGTCTGGAGCGGGGCCGTGGACGAGTGCGGAGCCCGCAAAGTCCAAAGTTGCTGGAAGCTGGCGACAGTGAAATTAGCTGCATGGAGACTGAAGGAGACGAGACTCTGACCTAAGAGGAGCCGGACTAGTGGTGGTGGTGTGACCAAGAGATTACAGTGGTAGGCAGGCGGCCGGGCCACGACACTTAGACCGGCAGGGAGACAAACGAAGAAGAGAGAACACCGAGAGAGATCCAAATTGTATGCAAACCTGAGACGTTCCCACCTCAAAGAGAAAGTAACAGGGAACCGGGGAGAAACAGGAACCAAGGCAGGAATCATAAGAACGCTGAAACTCGTCCGAGTAGAAAAGAGAAAAGTGAGACAATGATTCTGGCTGGGAGAAGGAAAAAGAAGCATACCCCACCCTAACAGGTAGGCCAATAGAGCTAAAAGAGAAAAGGAGTTTTTGCAAAACGTGAACTGCCTAAATGACAGAGAGAATAATAACTAATCCTGAAAGGGAGAGGAAGAGAACTGTAAGAGAGTTTGAAACACGCTTCAAGGAAAGTGAGGAAGGCTGGGAAGCCTTTAGGATAAGCAAGTTACAAGAAAGTACAGTATTATCCTGGAAAGAAGGGAAGGTGAACCCTCTGTGTGCAGGGACGTCATTTAGGGGTCGCCAGAGGTCGCAACTGTGACCTCTGAGGTCTCCCTTGCAACCTCTGGGGTCTCCGTTGCGACCTTTAAAAAAAAAACGTTTTTTTTCTTTTTTTTTCTTTTTTTTGTAATGCAAGCTCCTGGGCTGAAGCCAGCACCATGTGGCTTTTTACTTCTGGAATGGCTGGCTTTCTTGTTCTGGCCCCTTAAAAAAAATAAGAAAAAATAAGAACAGGAGTGCCACAAGTCGAACACTTTCAGCACTGACCTTAAATAAGAAAGAATAGGAATACCAAATAATATGTCTTTCTGGAATTCTATACATTAATTGCTAGACTCATTAAAGGTTTATTTCAGGGACACTTCAGGGGATGAGTCACTAATTTAGTCTGTTCTTAAACAACTCAACTCAGCCTTTCATCCTCCTGAGGTTGATAAAGGAGTACCAACACAGGTTGGGTGATATTGGATGTATATTTTTTCTATCTAAAGCACTTAAGCGTAAGTGCTATATAATAACATATCATTATCATTTGGTCATGGACGTCTGCTTGCATTCACAGTAATTTGGTAATATGGGCCTATACACACTGATCATAACGATACATGTGGAGATCCATTCTTGTATGAAATGTACATCACATTATAGTGATTTCATAACCATATTTTTCGTAGTGTACAATGCTATGTGATGCCACTTCCTGTTTTGTCAATGGGTGAAAGGTCGTGTTCCATCGCTTCCCGAGATATCACTTTGGGTTGGGGTCAAATGGCATCACTTCCTGTGATGTCATCAGGGGTCAAGGGTCGTTTGATGTCACTTCCGCTACCCCTGGCATTTTGGTGAAATGACGTCCCTGTCTGTGTGAAGTGAATGAGTAGTAAATAAGAACAACAGAAGACAAGGAGCAGAAGGCCCAAGAAGCCTTCACAAATAATAACTCACAAGAAAATAGAGAGAGAAAGAGGCAAAAATACTGACAAGAGAAACAAGGATCCCATAGTTTATCTGAATATGCAAACCCTTTCAAGATTAGCTGAAGGAACCGATCAGGCTCAAGGAAAGCCATTGCATCTAAGAAAAGGAGCAGCAAGAGCCCGTTGAGAGAGTTGTATGAGCTAATACGAGGAGTCACGAAAGACTATTTTGAAAATTACGTGTTAAAAGACTCTATTCTTTTTTTGGTTCAACTTAGTGGTCAGATAGCATTTGTTTTAGGACAGCGGACTCATTCTTTTTGGACATTTCAAGACAACTGACGAGCACCTTAGTTGGTAAAGTAGGTTGGGAATACCCCATAGCGATAGGGATAGTCAGGTTTTCATCATATAATTTAATCATGTAATTTAAAAAATGCACTCCAAGAGCCTGCATCCGTCTCCTGATCCACCACAATGGTCAATCCACAGAGAAATATTCCAGTAAGTTCTTGGAGGGCTCACTTTCCTTGTGAATAGTCAATCCGTAGATACATATTCTAGTAAATTCTTGGAGGGCTCACTTTCCTTGTGAATGGGCAATCCGTAGATAAATATTCCAGTAAGTTCTTGGAGGGCTCACTTTCCTTGTGAATGGTCAATCGGTAGATAAATATTCCAGTAAATCCTTGGAGGGCTCACTTTCCTTGTGAATGGTCAATCCGTAGATAAATATTCCAGTAAATTCTTGGAGGGCTCACTTTCCTTGTGAATGGTCAATCCGTAGATAAATATTCCAGTAAGTTCTTGGAGGGCTCACTTTCCTTGTGAATGGTCAATCCGTAGATACATATTCCAGTAAATTCTTGGAGGGCTCACTTTCCTTGTGAATGGTCAATCCGTAGATACATATTCCAGTAAATTCTTGGAGGGCTCACTTTCCTTGTGAATGGTCAATCCGTAGATACATATTCTAGTAAGTCCTTGATGGGCCCACTTTCCTTGTCAATGGTCAATTCGTAGATAAATATTCTAGTAAGTCCTTGACAGGCTCACTTTCCTTGTGAATGGTCAATCCGTAGATACATATTCTGGTAATCCTTGAAGGACTCACTTTCCTTGTAGATACATATTCTGGTAAGTCCTTGAAGGACTCACTTTCCTTGTGAATGGTCAATCTACAGTATGGTGGTTGCTGCAGCATGGCTATCAGTCCCTTCTCCTTATGGAAAAGACACCATTACAGGTATCATCTGCCTAGCGTTCCTCATCAGTAAAACGAACGAGGGTCACTCAGCATGACAGCAGAACCTTGTGCCTACTAGAGCGGAGGTCACATGCCATGTCCTTGTAGGGACAAGTTAGCGTTCAAGACCACAGCTTATAAAAAGGTCATGGATGTGTCTGTTTTGATGCAATCATGTTCTCATATGGGCTGTACCGAGACGGGGCTGAGAGAGGGAAGTATATTCACTTCTGTCCCCGGTTCCAGTTTCCATGTAACTCTCCTAATTAGGAGCCGGAGCCAAGGCTCTAGTCGGGAAGAAACGAGTTTGTATGAAAAAATGTGTTTGTGTGCTTGCGTATATAACTGAATGTGGGGACAATGAGCAGTTTTGGAATGACATTAGGGGAGACCTGGACACAGAAAAACAGTGGGACAAAATTGTGTCAGCGAGAGGGGCATTGGGGCAAACGCAGGCCTTGGTCACCACATGGGGTGGAAAGGGGGACTGAGAACCCCATGAGGCAGAACCTGGAGAGAGTGATAACGGTGCAGAACATGGGCACTAAGAAAGACATGGCAGCACTGGGTACTCTGTGCCATATGGGGCAGAGCTTGGCACAGAGTGAAGTTGAGACAGAACCGGTTACTAAGAGCAACATGGGGCAAAGCTAAGGGACCGATATTGGGACAGAACTTAGGCACTGATCGACACAGACAGATCCGAGCACAGGCCACATGGGGTAGCACGGGGCAATCAGAGAATACTAGGGCAAAAAGAGAAACATGTGGCACAACTGGCGCCTGGCACACCTGTAGCCAGACGCCACATGAAAGTGTGTTTTGCAGTGTCAGTGCTGGCATATAATGTTGAGACACACTTTGTGATTTTCCTCGGGTATCAGTAGAATAAAATATATTTTACAGTGGAAAAGCTGGCATATATTGAGACAGGCTCCCTGATTTCCGTTGGACACAAGCTGCATAAGAATTTGTTGGACATGGCAAATCTGGCATATATTGTTAGGACAGGCCGTAAGATTTTATTTGGACACAACCATCATGAAACAGGTACTGTGCTGGCATATTTAGTTCAGACTGTCTTTGTGATTTTATTTGGGCACAGGCAAGCATGAACATGTTTTTATAGCGAGAGTGTGCCTCATGACCTTGGACACAGCCAGAATAAAAATATGTTATGAATGTTCCTGTATATTGTTGGTGATCTAGAGCAAGTTTGTAAAGCCACTGGGCTTTTAGGCAATTTTTCGGAAAGTTGTGCTGTAAAATGCACGATGTTGACCGTTCTTTTAAAATATTTCTCATGGGAGCACCGCCACGAAACCTGTACGTTGGTCTGGCCCCCTCACTCGTTTGGGGCAATTGATTAAATGCATTTATGACCCACCACTTTAAACATCCACCAGCTGTTGCTGTTATTAGGCTGTGCCATCTTGAGTCTGGGAGAGTTACGAATGAGAGGGTGTTAGTAGGTGTTGTTACAATCTTAATTATGTCTTCTTCTTCTTCTTAATTATCAGATGCGTGGGTGGACCCGCGCAGGCGCTTCCCCATCCTAAAGGATGATGTGCACCAGACCCACCAATCAGTACTTAGCTCCCATAAACTCACAACTCCTCCCACCGCCCAGTCTGCCTCACAAAATCCAACATCACACTGTTCCTTCTCCTGCCTCTCACCCCGTCACCTCCCAGCAAAGCCCTCCCACTCAGCTCAGCCACACCTAGCGCAGTCAACCGAACCCTCATCAATTCTCTCTCTTCAACATGTCTCTCACACCTAAGCAGAAAATGTCCCACACCACAGTCTCAGGCACCCCACACACTGCACAATCCCTCGACTCACGCTTCCCTACTCGAAACAGACAGTCATTCATCCCCACATGTCCTATCCTCAACCGATTCAGCATCACCTCCTCCCCCCTCCTCCATTCCAGGCTCCCCGCATCCACCTTCACCGACACTTTCTCACGAACACCGAACATCCACCTGCCCTTCACCCCACTCTCCCACCTCTCCTGCCACTCTTCCATGACCCGTCTCACCACCACAGCATTTACCTCATCCACACACAAAGGCAGCCTCACATCAATCGCTCCCCTTCTCATACCCTCACCCGCCGCCCGATCCCCCAACTCATTACCCAAAATGCCACTGTGACTGGGAACCCACGCCAACTCCAAATCCATTCCCCTACGCACACACCGATCAATCTTCCTCCTGATATCCAAAATCACATCCTTCCTATCACCATCCCCTGTCACAATCGGCTGCAACCCACTCAATGAATCTGAAAACATCACCACCTTCTCTAACCCCAACTCGCACACCCTATCAATCGCCAATGCAATCGCCACCAACCTAGCCGTACAAATCGACACATCATTCGTCAATCGTCCCACTTTATACTCCCCAGTGCTTTCCAGATAATACGCCATACCCACTCTCCCAGACACAGGGTGTCCCGGTACCATTCCGTCTGCATTCTACGGAGTCCCGGGTGGCAACTGCAGAGCAGAGCATGGGCTCCCTTTATTGGAACGCGCATGCGTTGCCTCGTTCTGGCTCGCGCCTGCGCACATCACTCCGTAACAGGTGTGTGGGTATGTGTGTGTGTTTGTGGCACCTCTGGGGCCAACAGCGGCACACACACATGGAGACTTCTTGCACAGCAGGTGTCACACACGGCTTGTTAGCCGGTTCAGAGCGCCATCTTAGGCGTTAAACCAGTACCTCAGTCCTTGGTTACTGTACAGCACCACTCTAATCCCCGTCATTACACACTTATTTCCTGTGCATGACCCCTGTGTAAAAGTCATGCCTATTATTATGCCTTGTTGTTTTTGTAAAACACATCGTTACCTCTCGGTTCCATAAATCAGGACAGACTAACCGGTGCTCCCATCAGTGAGGCTCAGCCTCAACCACCCCTCCTGCCCGCCTCCCTGCTCCCACTGTGATCTGAGGAGTTTGTAAAACATTCTATTTGTAGGTCTTTTATTATGCGAATGATAATGGCTGGCTGTTTTACTTGGTTTAGTTTCAAGGTTCAAGGAAGAAAAGAATGTGTATTTTTATCCTTGTGTCCAAAGGGTGATCTTACAATGCGAACAAAGTCATAAAACATCTTTACGATTTTCCATGTACGGCCTCTTACAGTGAAGGGGTCAAATAAAGGAGATTTAGCAACCCCTTTCCCCCCTGTCCGGCCAAAAAAACAAAAAGAAACACACGTTGACTGATGCTAATGAACAATTGAACGATTCACCCAGTAAAGGATTTCATTCCACATTATCAAAACCCAACATGTCATCATACAAAGGGGCATTTTGTAATTCTATATATATAATTCTTGCAGGACGTCTGTGCATTAGAGAATGGGCATGTGCGCAGCCCCATTTGCACAGACATCCTTCTCCTGAGATTCCTTGTTGCAAACTCCTCCAGTCTGCGTTCTGGATTTAGCGATTGAAGCCCACCACCCTTTTATCTCAGACATATTGTTATACATAAAGATCTGTGTTTTTTTATATTCCGAAAATGCTCTTTAATTTTACCCAAAGCAGCCAGGAACCTTCATTGGTGTTATTTGTCCCCTTTCCCATAGTGGTAGTATGAGAGAGTAAAACAGGAAATGATTTATATCAGCGTTCTATGTTTTGAAAGCATGCTTTGGTAAGTGTCACTGTCTTATTATGACTACAATATATACTGTAAGTGATCATTAGAAATTAACATCGTAAAATGTTAAAAAGATATCTCAAGAGACCCGAGCTACACCTCACTGATGACGCCCAATGAGCCCAAAACCTGTCTGGGGTTACTTGTGATCTGATGTAGAAGGGATGTGACCAAGCAGTTCAGGCTGGAAAGCCCCTTTTGGGGTGGGACCAACATGATTTGCATAAAGTCTTTCCCGCTTTCTGTAATAGCTTGGCAGGCTGAAGAACGATGGTCTGGAGTGTTGCCCAAACTGATGCCAGAGAGTTTAAGATTCATTCTAAATGATCCAGCTATCAGCTCTTTTGTTTTGTTTTGCTGCATGCCAGATAACCTCCACAGTCAACAGCATATAGCATGGCCTACTGAAAGGGGAACCAGCCAGAAGATTCCAAAGTAGTTACGAATCTCTGAATTCTGAGTTAACACAGTTGTGAAGCAATGCTGCTTTCATCTACCCACAAGCAATGGAATGATGCCCTTTCTGGCCTTCCCACACAGGACACTTCCACTAGTCATGGCAAAGAATAGACTAGGTCAACAGCATCTACCTTGGAAGGCGACGACCTCACCAAAGAACTGCAACGGACACAGAACGCAGCAGTAAGGCTCCTCCTCAGGCACAGTGAGAGAAAACGCATCGCACCAGCACTAACATACCCAACTAGCTTGCAGTCAAGAAAAGGACCCACTTCAAAACACTCGGCACTGTCCGTAGAGCAATTCACAGCCAACTAGCAGGATTCCAGCAAGTCTCTATATATGGACCAAAAAGAACCCAGAGATCCAATAATTCTGTACATCTGGAACCCAAACAATACCCGAAAATGGAATCTGGTGGACCAGCCTTTTCATCCATTGCAATGAAACTCTGGACTTCACACCCCGAAGAAATATACACAATAGAGGTACACCTGACCTTCAGAAAAGCACTAAAAACATGACTCTGATTTGCCATCTTAAAAAGCCAAACCTTGGTCTAAGAAAAGCACGCAGCCTCAATGCAAAATGGGTGCACCACGAAGTGCTGGATCCTGCTCGGGATTTCGAGCGAAGGAAAGACTGATCATCTTAAACTCCCACACAACGGATCTTGGTCTGAAATACCAAACAATCAATGCAAGAAAGATCAGCCCTTCTTACCATTAACCCTACTGATTCTGAAAGTCTCTTCACTCCCACAGACACACCACTCAGCAACCACATACAAGACCCACACATGACAAGCACAACACACACAATAACACCAAACAGCAAAAAGCCCCACCTCCAATAACTCACAGAACCACAACACGCTCAATCCACCCCGCCACCGCAGGCACTCAAAACTTCTCTACTCCCACTAACATATCGTCCCCTCCCCTTTTTCTTTCTATAGCCACCTGAGCACCTGGAGACCATGAAAATGGCAGCGGCGCGTGTTACAAATCACATTAACATAACAACGAAAGGCATAATAGCTATTCAGCCTTTTGGGATCAGAGGAAGGGAGTGTTGCGGGGGAGGGATTGTACAGTGCAGTGGGTAAATGGCTCCACCAACCACTAGCTTTTAATACTGTCATCCTGCCCTCCCAAAAGGTTGAGACTGGCTCCACCCCTGTCTGGGGGGTGCAGCAAACTGCAGGTGCAAGGGGTGTGACAAGGCTGGGAGTTGAAGGGGGGGGGCGGGGCATCCCCTTCCAGATGGTGTTGCAGATATGGGAGGCAAATGAGTGTGTTGGAGTCCCCTCTCCCGGAAGTGCAAGTTTTCTTCCTTTGGTGTATTCAAGGCTATTGCTGGCAACATGTATAACACAATTGTGTCCGGAATCAATTCGCTTCCCTGACACGCACATAAAAGGTGTATACTGTGGTCCCAGTTTCCTTCATGCTGTCCATCCCAAAGTGCTGGCACATCATACAACTAATATTTGACGTATTGATGTCCATCCAAAATATTCACTAGTCAACATTAATACATAGGGCCTCATCACGGGTTGGGTGGTATCCCGGTTGTAATACCGCCCAACTGTAATGGTGTTAGTGCCCACCGGTCTGGCAAAATTACTGCCGGATGACGGTTTGAGCGTTACCAGTAAATCCTCATTCCCCATTGGGTCCATTGGATCCAATGGGGCATTTTCGGCGCTAATACCGCACGCTAATATAGCCGTCGGTAATACTGCCGAAAACAGTGCGCTAAATGGGATTTTCACCTCCAGAAAAAAGCTGGAGGTAAAACAGCCCATTTAGCGCCCAACTTGTGATAGGGCCAGCCCTTAAATGCAGCGGTAATAGAGCTACCACTGCATTTAAGGGCTACAGCTCAACTCGTGATGAGGCCTTTTTTCCATGCATCTATGTAAAAGCAAAATGGCACATCACATAATTCTCCTCTATATTAAACACAGATGCATTTAGACTGAACACACGTAAAAATAGTCACATGTACAGTACGCACACAAGCAATTTTAAAGTGTGTAGGCATAACTAACGTGTACATCCACCATGGTTGGTACATACATATTGGAGGTAATGTGCAGTTAAAAAAACAACGTACATTTGCGAACAATGTCCCCACACTGGTGGATCAGCATTCTCTTGCTTAGCCGTAAAACTTTGGAACTCCCTCACGAGAGAAATACAAACTATGAAGGACCATCTAAAATTCAGAAAACTTCCATAAACCTGGGTCTTCTGCTCCGAACAGGATGAAAACGATTGAACAACACCCCTGCACCAAGAAATGGACACACGACTGAGAAGGAGTCTAGAGTAGGCCGGACTGGAGTGGAGTGCTGGGAAGGAGAGGCGTCTGAATGGGAGCGGTGCTAGGGTGTACCCTTCTCTATAGAGGGTCAAAGGGGAAAGAGAGAAGGGAGATGGGCCTGAGTTAATTGGACCACTGATAGAGGACCTAAGATGGAAACAGGGAAGATAGAGGGGCCCTGATCTCGGAACAAAGGCACTGCAGTGCCCCGGGAACACACCCCCCTGGAGGAACCCTTGGGGGGGGGGTGATTGCTTCACACCAACATGTACTAAAGGGGAAGGGACATCGGCAGCACTTAGGTTAACACTGGGGGTAGAAAAGATACTGCAACTAAATAACCCTACTAAAAAACCCACACTTCTGCATACACCATAGGGGTGGTAATTGCAGCACACCAGAACATATGGCAGGGGAAGGGATATGGGCCACAGTTAGTCATAACAGAGGGGGTACGAAAGGCTACTGCCACTAACCAACCCCACTAAAAACTCACCCTTCTGCAAACACCTCTCAAACTCTGAACTAAACACCAACATACCTCTACAGCACAACAAACTGCACACACGTCTCTACACCACAGCAACACAACAAACCACACACAGCCTCACCCAACAGCAAAGCACCTAAGCTCAGCGAACGGTGTCAGCCAACAGCACATCACAGCTCTCCTGCTCTTTCACCCTCTCAATCCTACTAACTTACCCCTCACCCTTGCTTGACAGATCCGCCAGAGTGCCAAGAAACCACACAGGTGGCAACAGTGAGCAATATAAGAACCTTTAACATAACATAATGGCATAGCTTCAATGCTAAGATGTCTGTACAGTTGCGAGACAGCATTTTGACATGGAACCATTATTGATAGCAATAAACAGTGTAAAACATAGTTCCAGCATGCTTGTTATGCAAGTGATACGCAGGTTTAGTGCATGACACATATGTAAATACACTGGAAGGCGTATCCAGACAGCAGGATCTTCGTGGAGTTGGGGGTGGTGCCCGTCTGTAACTCAATTCCTTGAAGCACCGTGTCTGCCACATGGGAAAGGTGGAAGCACCGTGTCTGCCACATGGGAAAGGTGGAAGCACCGTGTCTGCCACATGGGAAAGGTGGAAGCACCGTGTCTGCCACATGGGATAGGTGGAAGCACCGTGTCTGCCACATGGGAAAGGTGGAAGCACCGTGTCTGCCACATGGGAAAGGTGGAAGCACCGTGTCTGCCACATGGGATAGGTGGAAGCACCGCATGCTATACCGCATTCCAGGTGCTGTTGCATACGGTGCCCGCGCCACTTTAGAGCACAGGGATGGGGATGTCAAAAATGACTGGGGGCTGGGGGGCTTGATATGATATGATAGGTTATTTATAACGCACTTAATACCCAGAGGTTTCTAAGCGCGGACCCGGGGATTGAACCCGTGGTGCTCCGTGTCATCTTGCTTCCAAGGCGAGCACGTTGCCGCTAAGCTATCCTCTCGTTAGCCTGCAATCCCCTACTGGAAGTTGAGCGGCAGAGCAGGTGCCATTTTCCCATGACATGTATGAGGAGCAATTAGACCACTGGAAGGCCTTCACTAGAAGACATGATCATGGAACTAACAGCACCCTCTGGAATGACCCCAGGGGGGCACCATACACGCAGCGTCAGCTACTGAAGACTCTCCCAAGTTGGCCACAACACTAGGAGTGGAGGATCGAGGTGGACCTCGGAATATCTTTGGGCGCCCTCGTATTCCTTCTTCGGCTGTAATGACTTGCCTATTTTCCAATGCCTGCTTTTCTTATTTTCCAATGCATGCATTTTATATTTTAAGTTCATGCTTTGCTGCTTTCCTTCATTTTCAAGTGTCCTACTTTGCGCAGAGACAACGAGGACCCCCTCTCTCCCCCCGCATGCCTGTGCATCGATTGAGGTGACCTCAAGGCGCCACGTGCTAGTTAAACTCCAGTTAATCTCGAGCTCCCCGGCCTCCCAAACAAAACAAAACAATGATGACTGGCGTGTAGTTTAAAGATCATGTTGATCTCATTCATGGAGTGACTTGATTGATTACACCATTATATGGCGTCAATCCTCTTATAGGATAGGTCTTTTTATGGGATACTCATTTTTAGCACATAGAATCCGTTCAAAATCAGTTAGTGGCTGTTAATAATACTGTCAATGTTTAAAGTCGTGTTGCTATAGGGTATGTTATTCTCCTAAATGTGTAGTAAACGCGCAGCTTTTCCTCATCCATGTGTGATTATCATGCATTGTAATTATTGATGGATTCCTGTTTAATGTGTACATCCCTGTGAGATATAGGATGAGTTCTGGCAAACCTCCTACCATTGATATGATATGATAGGTTATTTATAACGCGCTTAATAACCAGAGGTTTCTAAGCGCGGACCCGGGGATCGAACCTGTGTTGCTCTGTGTCGTCTTGCTTCCAAGGCGAGCAGATGCCCCTGAGCTATCCACCCGAGACATTCTCTGGCCTTTGTGGTCCGCTGCTGAGGAACCCAGAAGTCTTGAGAGGAGATGATTCCACCAGCCAGGATCCATAATGCAGGGATTATGAGTTGAATTTAGTTTCCTGGCTAGCTTTCCATGCTCCTGAGTGTTGCGCTTCCCTCTGCTTAGCGCCAGGTCGGGCTTGCATCAATTTGAAGGAACCATAGTTTGAAAAGCCACGGGCACAATGGAAATTTGAAAAGGATCTGGGCAAAAAAAGGCGTTGGGTTCTCTGAGAAACCATCTGCTCCCGCCTTTTCCAGGAATCATCCGGGATGTTGTTCCAATAAATCCATGTGTGGCTCCGAAGCGCGACATTTGCATTAGCTCACCTGCCTGCTCAACCCCTCTGGAAAGTTCTGCGCCTGCCAAGTCAAACATCATCCAACGAAGGCCAAAGATGCGCAGCCCAGCTGCGGATCGGTCATGAAGAACGCAAACTGCCGACCGAGCCCTTTCCTTCTTGGTCCTCCTGCCCTTCCTTGCAATCCCATCACACAACTCGCCAGGCAAGGCGAGCGAGCGGATGCCAAGGGCAGACTATATTGAGCACGAAAAATAATCACTTGTGTCCACAACTCCCATCCTGGTGCGGCCACGTAACAACCGGGCAAAGCACTGAACCCGCTCCCTGGATAGCACAGACCGGCACTCATGCGGCGAGCCAGATCTGGAAAAACATTGGGCCTGTGTCCTAGAACAACACCTCTACATCTCTGAGAAGACAGGTGGGTCTGAACGTGGACTCCACGCTCCAGAATATGAGTGCTTCCCGCCAAGGACAGCGGGAGGGAGGGGGTACATGCGCAAGGCAAACTGAAAGATCACATCAGAGCAGTTCATACAACTGAAGGTGTATATTTCATTGAATAGTCCAAGGACCCTGAATTTAGCCAATTGGAGACTCTAGATCAACATTATATGGAACGAAACCTCAGAGTTTGTTCCCAAGGAAATGCCCAAAGACCCTTTGGTGTCCTCTTCAATTTAAAGGGTTGGTGCAAGGCAACTGGCTTCATCAATGCAAGAGGGTAAATCTATCTGGGGAACTCCCAGTTACGGAAACCTTCCTCAACATCCTACAGCTTCTTTGCTTCTGTTCTAGGTTATTTTGAGGGGCAAAAAATAAGATCTAAAACCAGCTTTGGAGGAAATGCAATGATAGGCCAATATCTGGGTACAATACTGTCCTAGAACAAAAAAGCACCCCGATCAGGAACATCTCTGGCACCTCATCCACAAGCCATTTGTTCAGCTTTGGAAACATCAGATAAATCTTTGAGCCTCGTTGCAGCGATGGGCTGCGTGTGCAGAGCGCTGCGGTCGGAACTTTGCACGGCGCCTGATGTGCAAGTCAGGCACAAGGTAAAGAAGTGGGGCGCACGGTTGCCTCCGACATCCCGAGGAGGGTTTAGTATGGGAACCTGATTGCATATAGTAGCAAATGCATTGGTGGTGGCCTGCAGGGGACAGTCGTGAACATTTGCTTTCACACAGCAGCCTGCATTGTAACTGCTGTTCCATAAAGGGACCGTGGTCAAAATGCATTGAAAATGGCGGATTGCGAAAAACTGTGGGGGTTGCAGACACCTGCCCCTTCAGAACGCCACCTGCTCCCTCAAAGCAACTCACAAAGGCAAGGTGCCCTCCAGTCCGCGGACTTTTCCCATTTTGCGGGTGGTTCCCGTCTGCTCTGAGCAGTCGGGACCCGAGTCATGTAATGCTTTGCCACTGCAATAGCGGATGGGGTGCCCAGTGCCCGCCACCCTGCTCTTGAGTCAAAGTGCACAAGTGTTCATAATGTGCATAGAGATAAATCAGCAATTCGGACCGCAGTGTGTTTGCAAAACCAATGCATTTAAGTTGCACTGGTTTTCTAATGCAAAACCAGTTCATACACTGGGCCGTATCTTTCATTGCACCGTAATTTTGGCACCAAAATAGGTTGGCTTCCCAGGCAGTCCATTGACTGACCAGTTTGAATTTTTAGGATGCAGTCTCTAAAAAGGGCGAGCAGTCACGTGACTTAATAATGCTCCACCAGCCAATAAGAATGGGATTCTGAGACTTCTGCCACAGTTCGCTCACTTCAAGATAGTCATTATGGTATAAAACCACTGTACCATTCAGCCAACCAGATGACATATTTTTAATCTCTAGTAGTTATCGTTACTAGTTCAATGCTTGTGTGCACGTTCTATTTGCAGGTTGGTAAAATGGTACAGCAGTTTAAACTCTACTTGCAGTTTTGATCTGCAGGTCACAGGTTCGAATCCCAGCAAGGCCATCCTTCTGACTTCGATAAATGAGTAGCAGTCTCATAGTAATGTATGTAATTATGCCCCATGTAAAGTGCTTTAGATTAAAGCGCTATACAAAAAATGTATTATTATTACTGTTTTGTTCTGGTCCAGGACACCATTGCCGGGGACACCCAGCGGGATCCGATACAGCGGGCTGGCTCACAGGCCCATGAGCCAGCTCATGATTATGGTGGGGGCACCCACCATAATCAGTTGCAGGGGTCACCCTGAAAGGCCGTGATCATACAGACCCAGACCATGGCCTGGGGGCACCTAGGCTGTCGGAGCCGGAGTTGCCCAGCAGGGGCTCCGGAACATGATGGCAGAGTTGCCCAGCAGGGGCTCTGTCACACACCAGCTGATAAGGCATCAGGGACAATGTTACCCAGCAAGGGCACTGTGCATGTATAAGGCCCTGCAGCAGCAGGCCCTCTGCCTGCTAGGCAGAGCCGAGCCGGAAATGGCTAGTTTCTTTTATTGTATGTCTGTCACATGGTCACAACATGTGACCTTGGCACGAGCCCTGGGAGGCACCATTCTCCCAGAAGGAGTGGCACACCACAATTACCACAATAAAAAAACGTTATTTGTTTAGTTCCACATCTCCATGTGCTAATAGTCTTATAGGCCTCCAGGAGGGGTTATCATTTGGGATATTGAATAACGACCGTTTCCCAAATTACAGCCCTCTGCTTTGCCTCGTGCGGGGCAGCCATTCTCCTGCAACAAAAACTCTTCCCACAGTCTATAAGGCTTAATTACAGCAGACATTAGTCCTGGTTACGAGAGACTTACCCAGAGTCTTTAGCTCACTATCTTTCACAGAGAAGAAATATCCCAAACATATCAGTCTTTGTCCTGCTCTGGGGCAGTCCAGCACCGAAATGCTAGGCAATTCTCCTCTGAACAAGAGTACCAACAGAAACCCCAGACACGTGTTTCGGTCTGGTTGGACCTCATCAGTAGGGTTGATCTGTGCCTCTCTAAGAATAGTGAGCAAGGGGTCCACGTCTGGATTCCCCTAGTAACTTAAGGTGAGACCCAAAGTTACTTAAATATGCAAATTAACAAGGGGGGGTCCTGGGAGTCCCTCTGCCAGACATTAGTCCTGGTTACGAGAGACTTACCCGCAATTCTCCTCTGAACAAGAGTACCAACAGAAACCCCAGACACGTGTTTCGGTCTGGTTGGACCTCATCAGTAGGGTGGATCTGTGCCTCTCTAAGAATAGTGAGCAAGGGCTCCACGTCTGGATTCCCCTAGTAACTTAGGGTGAGATCCAAAGTTACTTAAATATGCAAATTGACAAAGGGGGTCCTGGGAGTCTCTCTGCCAGACATTAGTCCTGGTTACGAGAGACTTACCCAGAGTTTTTAGCTCACTATCTTTCACAGAGAAGAAACATCCCAAACATATTAGTCTTTGTCCTGCTCTGGGGCAGTCCAGCACCGAAATGCTAGGCAATTCTCCTCTGAACAAGAGTACCAACAGAAACCCCAGACACGTGTTTCGGTCTGGTTGGACCTCATCAGTAGGGTGGATCTGTGCCTCTCTAAGAACAGTGAGCAAGGGGTCCATGTCTGGATTCCCCTAGTAACTTAGGGTGAGACCCAAACTTACTTAAATAGGCAAATTAACAAGGGCGGTCCTGGGAGTCCCTCTGCCAGACATTAGTCCTGGTTACGAGAGACTTACCCAGAGTCTTTAGCTCACTATCTTTCACAGAGAAGAAATATCCCAAACATATCAATCTTTGTCCTGCCCTGGGGCAGTCCAGCAACGAAATGCTAGGCAATTCTCCTCTGAACAAGAGTACCAACAGAAACCCCAGACAGGTGTTTCGGTATGGTTGGACCTCATCAGTAGGGTGGATCTGTGCCTCTCTAAGAATAGTGCGCAAGGGGTCCACGTCTGGATTCCCCTAGTAACTTAAGGTGAGACCCAAAGTTACTTAAATAGGCAAATTAACAAGGGCGGTTCTGGGAGTCCCTCTGCCAGACATTAGTCCTAGTTACCAGAGACTTACCCAGAGTCTTTAGCTCACTATCTTTCACAGAGAAGAAATATCCCAAACATATCAGTCTTTGTCCTGCCCTGGGGCAGTCCAGCAACGAAATGCTAGGCAATTCTCCTCTGAACAAGAGTACCAACAGAAACCCCAGACACGTGTTTCGGTCTGGTTGGACCTCATCATTAGGGTGGATCTGTGCCTCTCTAAGAATAGTGAGCAAGGGGTCCACGTCTGGATTCCCCTAGTAAGTTAGGGTGAGACCCAAAGTTACTTAAATAGGCAAATTAACAAGGGCAGTCCTAGGAGTCCCTCTGCCAGACATTAGTCCTGGTTACGAGAGACTTACCCAGAGTCTTTAGCTCACTATCTTTCACAGAGAAGAAATATCCCAAACATATCAATCTTTGTCCTGCCCTGGGGCAGTCCAGCAACGAAATGCTAGGCAATTCTCCTCTGAACAAGAGTACCAACAGAAACCCCAGACAGGTGTTTCGGTATGGTTGGACCTCATCAGTAGGGTGGATCTGTGCCTCTCTAAGAATAGTGCGCAAGGGGTCCACGTCTGGATTCCCCTAGTAACTTAAGGTGAGACCCAAAGTTACTTAAATAGGCAAATTAACAAGGGCGGTTCTGGGAGTCCCTCTGCCAGACATTAGTCCTAGTTACCAGAGACTTACCCAGAGTCTTTAGCTCACTATCTTTCACAGAGAAGAAATATCCCAAACATATCAGTCTTTGTCCTGCCCTGGGGCAGTCCAGCAACGAAATGCTAGGCAATTCTCCTCTGAACAAGAGTACCAACAGAAACCCCAGACACGTGTTTCGGTCTGGTTGGACCTCATCATTAGGGTGGATCTGTGCCTCTCTAAGAATAGTGAGCAAGGGGTCCACGTCTGGATTCCCCTAGTAAGTTAGGGTGAGACCCAAAGTTACTTAAATAGGCAAATTAACAAGGGCAGTCCTAGGAGTCCCTCTGCCAGACATTAGTCCTGGTTATGAGAGACTTACCCAGAGTCTTTAGCTCACTATCTTTCACAGAGAAGAAATATCCCAAACATATCAGTCTTTGTCCTGCTCTGGGGCAGTCCAGCACCGAAATGCTAGGCAATTCTCCTCTGAACAAGAGTACCAACAGAAACCCCAGACACGTGTTTCGGTCTGGTTGGAACTCATCAGTAGGGTTGATCTGTGCCTCTCTAAGAATAGTGAGCAAGGGGTCCACGTCTGGATTCCCATAGTAACTTAGGGTGAGACCCAAAGTTATTTAAATAGGCAAATTAACAAGGGCGGTCCTGGGAGTCCCTCTGCCAGACATTAGTCCTGGTTACGAGAGACTTACCCAGAGTCTTTAGCTCACTATCTTTCACAGAGAAGAAATATCCCAAACATATCAGTCTTTGTCCTGCCCTGGGGCAGTCCAGCAACAAAATGCTAGGCAATTCTCCTCTGCACAAGAGTACCAACAGAAACCCCAGACACGTGTTTCGGTCTGGTTGGACCTCATCAGTAGGGTGGATCTGTGCCTCTCTAGGAATAGTGAGCAAGGGGTCCATGTCTGGATTCCCCTACTAACTTAGGGTGAGACCCAAAGTTACTTAAATAGGCAAATTAACAAGGGCGGTCCTGGGAGTCCCTCTGCCAGACATTAGTCCTGGTTACGAGAGACTTACCCAGAGTCTTTAGCTCACTATCTTTCACAAAGAAGAAATATCCCAAACATATCAGTCTTTGTCCTACCCTGCGGCAGTCCAGCAACAAAATGCTAGGCAATTCTCCTCTGAACAAGAGTACCAACAGAAACCCCAGGCACGTGTTTCGGTCTTTTTGCACCTCATCAGTAGGGTGGATCTGTGCCTCTCTAAGAATAGTGAGCAAGGGGTCCACGTCTGGATTCCCCTAGTAACTTATGGTGAGACCCAAAGTTATTTAAATAGGCAAATTAACAAGGGCGGTTCTGGGAGTCCCTCTGCCAGACATTAGTCCTGGTTACCAGAGACTTACCCAGAGTCTTTAGCTCACTATCTTTCACAGAGAAGAAATATCCCAAACATATCAGTCTTTGTCCTGCCCTGGGGCAGTCCAGCAACGAAATGCTAGGCAATTCTCCTCTGAACAAGAGTACCAACAGAAACCCCAGACACGTGTTTCGGTCTGGTTGGACCTCATCATTAGGGTGGATCTGTGCCTCTCTAAGAATAGTGAGCAAGGGGTCCACGTCTGGATTCCCCTAGTAAGTTAGGGTGAGACCCAAAGTTACTTAAATAGGCAAATTAACAAGGGCAGTCCTGGGAGTCCCTCTGCCAGACATTAGTCCTGGTTATAAGAGACTTACCCATAGTCTTTAGCTCACTATCTTTCACAGAGAAGAAATATCCCAAACATATCAGTCTTTGTCCTGCTCTGGGGCAGTCTAGCACCGAAATGCTAGGCAATTCTCCTCTGAACAAGAGTACCAACAGAAACCCCAGACACATGTTTCGGTCTGGTTGGACCTCATCAGTAGGGTTGATCTGTGCCTCTCTAAGAATAGTGAGCAAGGGGTCCACGTCTGGATTCCCCTAGTAACTTAGGGTGAGACCCAAAGTTACTTAAATAGGCAAATTAACAAGGGCGGTCCTGGGAGTCCCTCTGCCAGACATTAGTCCTGGTTACGAGAGACTTACCCAGAGTCTTTAGCTCACTATCTTTCACAGAGAAGAAATATCCCAAACATATCAGTCTTTGTCCTGCCCTGGGGCAGTCCAGCAACGAAATGCTAGGCAATTCTCCTCTGAACAAGAGTACCAACAGAAACCCCAGACACGTGTTTCAGTCTGGTTGGACCTCATCAGTAGGGTAGATCTGTGTCTCTCTAAGAATAGTGGGCAAGGGGTCCACGTCTGGATTCCCCTAGTAACTTATGGTGAGACCCAAAGTTATTTAAATAGGCAAATTAACAAGGGCGGTTCTGGGAGTCCCTCTGCCAGACATTAGTCCTGGTTACCAGAGACTTACCCAGAGTCTTTAGCTCACTATCTTTCACAGAGAAGAAATATCCCAAACATATCAGTCTTTGTCCTGCCCTGGGGCAGTCCAGCAACGAAATGCTAGGCAATTCTCCTCTGAACAAGAGTACCAACAGAAACCCCAGACACGTGTTTCGGTCTGGTTGGACCTCATCATTAGGGTGGATCTGTGCCTCTCTAAGAATAGTGAGCAAGGGGTCCACGTCTGGATTCCCCTAGTAAGTTAGGGTGAGACCCAAAGTTACTTAAATAGGCAAATTAACAAGGGCAGTCCTGGGAGTCCCTCTGCCAGACATTAGTCCTGGTTATAAGAGACTTACCCATAGTCTTTAGCTCACTATCTTTCACAGAGAAGAAATATCCCAAACATATCAGTCTTTGTCCTGCTCTGGGGCAGTCCAGCACCGAAATGCTAGGCAATTCTCCTCTGAACAAGAGTACCAACAGAAACCCCAGACACATGTTTCGGTCTGGTTGGACCTCATCAGTAGGGTTGATCTGTGCCTCTCTAAGAATAGTGAGCAAGGGGTCCACGTCTGGATTCCCCTAGTAACTTAGGGTGAGACCCAAAGTTACTTAAATAGGCAAATTAACAAGGGCGGTCCTGGGAGTCCCTCTGCCAGACATTAGTCCTGGTTACGAGAGACTTACCCAGAGTCTTTAGCTCACTATCTTTCACAGAGAAGAAATATCCCAAACATATCAGTCTTTGTCCTGCCCTGGGGCAGTCCAGCAACGAAATGCTAGGCAATTCTCCTCTGAACAAGAGTACCAACAGAAACCCCAGACACGTGTTTCGGTCTGGTTGGACCTCATCAGTAGGGTGGATCTGTGTCTCTCTAAGAGTAGTGGGCAAGGGGTCCACGTCTGGATTCCCCTAGTAACTTAGGGTGAGACCCAAAGTTACTTAAATAGGCAAATTAACAAGGGCGGTTCTGGGAGTCCCTCTGCCAGACATTAGTCCTGGTTACCAGAGACTTACCCAGAGTCTTTAGCTCACTATCTTTCACAGAGAAGAAATATCCCAAACATATCAGTCTTTGTCCTGCCCTGGGGCAGTCCAGCAACGAAATGCTAGGCAATTCTCCTCTGAACAAGAGTACCAACAGAAACCCCAGACACGTGTTTCGGTCTGGTTGGACCTCATCATTAGGGTGGATCTGTGCCTCTCTAAGAATAGTGAGCAAGGGGTCCACGTCTGGATTCCCCTAGTAAGTTAGGGTGAGACCCAAAGTTACTTAAATAGGCAAATTAACAAGGGCAGTCCTGGGAGTTCCTCTGCCAGACATTAGTCCTGGTTATGAGAGACTTACCCAGAGTCTTTAGCTCACTATCTTTCACAGAGAAGAAATATCCCAAACACATCAGTCTTTGTCCTGCTCTGGGGCAGTCCAGCACCGAAATGCTAGGCAATTCTCCTCTGAACAAGAGTACCAACAGAAACCCCAGACACGTGTTTCGGTCTGGTTGGACCTCATCAGTAGGGTTGATCTGTGCCTCTCTAAGAATAGTGAGCAAGGGGTCCACGTCTGGATTCCCCTAGTAACTTAGGGTGAGACCCAAAGTTACTTAAATAGGCAAATTAACAAGGGCGGTTCTGGGAGTCCCTCTGCCAGACATTAGTCCTGGTTACCAGAGACTTACCCAGAGTCTTTAGCTCACTATCTTTCACAGAGAAGAAATATCCCAAACATATCAGTCTTTGTCCTTCCCTGGGGCAGTCCAGCAACGAAATGCTAGGCAATTCTCCTCTGAACAAGAGTACCAACAGAAACCCCAGACACGTGTTTCGGTCTGGTTGGACCTCATCATTAGGGTGGATCTGTGCCTCTCTAAGAATAGTGAGCAAGGGGTCCACGTCTGGATTCCCCTAGTAACTTAGGGTGAGACCCAAAGTTACTTAAATAGGCAAATTAACAAGGGCGGTTCTGGGAGTCCCTCTGCCAGACATTAGTCCTGGTTACCAGAGACTTACCCAGAGTCTTTAGCTCACTATCTTTCACAGAGAAGAAATATCCCAAACATATCAGTCTTTGTCCTGCCCTGGGGCAGTCCAGCAACGAAATGCTAGGCAATTCTCCTCTGAACAAGAGTACCAACAAAAACCCCAGACACGTGTTTCGGTCTGGTTGGACCTCATCATTAGGGTGGATCTGTGCCTCTCTAAGAATAGTGAGCAAGGGGTCCACGTCTGGATTCCCCTAGTAAGTTAGGGTGAGACCCAAAGTTACTTAAATAGGCAAATTAACAAGGGCAGTCCTGGGAGTCCCTCTGCCAGACATTAGTCCTGGTTATGAGAGACTTACCCAGAGTCTTTAGCTCACTATCTTTCACAGAGAAGAAATATCCCAAACACATCAGTCTTTGTCCTGCTCTGGGGCAGTCCAGCACCGAAATGCTAGGCAATTCTCCTCTGAACAAGAGTACCAACAGAAACCCCAGACACGTGTTTCGGTCTGGTTGGACCTCATCAGTAGGGTTGATCTGTGCCTCTCTAAGAATAGTGAGCAAGGGGTCCACGTCTGGATTCCCCTAGTAACTTAGGGTGAGACCCAAAGTTACTTAAATAGGCAAATTAACAAGGGCGGTCCTGGGAGTCCCTCTGCCAGACATTAGTCCTGGTTACGAGAGACTTACCCAGAGTCTTTAGCTCACTATCTTTCACAGAGAAGAAATATCCCAAACATATCAGTCTTTGTCCTACCCTGCGGCAGTCCAGCAACAAAATGCTAGGCAATTCTCCTCTGAACAAGAGTACCAACAGAAACCCCAGGCACGTGTTTCGGTCTGGTTGGACCTCATCAGTAGGGTGGATCTGTGCCTCTCTAGGAATAGTGAGCAACGGGTCCACGTCTGTATTCCCCTAGTAATTTAGGGTGAGACCCAAAGTTATTTAAATAGGCAAATTAACAAGGGTGGTCCTGGGAGTCCCTCTGCCAGACATTAGTCCTGGTTACCAGAGACTTACCCAGAGTCTTTAGCTCACTATCTTTCACAGAGAAGAAATATCCCAAACATATCAGTCTTTGTCCTGCCCTGGGGCAGTCCAGCAACGAAATGCTAGGCAATTCTCCTCTGAACAAGAGTACCAACAGAAATCCAGACACATGTTTCGGTCTGGTTGGACCTCATCATTAGGGTGGATCTGTGCCTCTCTAAGAATAGTGAGCAAGGGGTCCACGTCTGGATTCCCCTAGTAACTTATGGTGAGACCCAAAGTTATTTAAATAGGCAAATTAACAAGGGCGGTTCTGGGAGTCCCTCTGCCAGACATTAGTCCTGGTTACCAGAGACTTACCCAGAGTCTTTAGCTCACTATCTTTCACAGAGAAGAAATATCCCAAACATATCAGTCTTTGTCCTGCCCTGGGGCAGTCCAGCAACGAAATGCTAGGCAATTCTCCTCTGAACAAGAGTACCAACAGAAACCCCAGACACGTGTTTCGGTCTGGTTGGACCTCATCATTAGGGTGGATCTGTGCCTCTCTAAGAATAGTGAGCAAGGGGTCCACGTCTGGATTCCCCTAGTAAGTTAGGGTGAGACCCAAAGTTACTTAAATAGGCAAATTAACAAGGGCAGTCCTGGGAGTCCCTCTGCCAGACATTAGTCCTGGTTATAAGAGACTTACCCATAGTCTTTAGCTCACTATCTTTCACAGAGAAGAAATATCCCAAACATATCAGTCTTTGCCCTGCCCTGGGGCAGTCCAGCAACGAAATGCTAGGCAATTCTCCTCTGAACAAGAGTACCAACAGAAACCCCAGACACATGTTTCGGTCTGGTTGGACCTCATCAGTAGGGTTGATCTGTGCCTCTCTAAGAATAGTGAGCAAGGGGTCCACGTCTGGATTCCCCTAGTAACTTAGGGTGAGACCCAAAGTTACTTAAATAGGCAAATTAACAAGGGCGGTCCTGGGAGTCCCTCTGCCAGACATTAGTCCTGGTTACGAGAGACTTACCCAGAGTCTTTAGCTCACTATCTTTCACAGAGAAGAAATATCCCAAACATATCAGTCTTTGTCCTGCCCTGGGGCAGTCCAGCAACGAAATGCTAGGCAATTCTCCTCTGAACAAGAGTACCAACAGAAACCCCAGACAAGTGTTTCGGTCTGGTTGGACCTCATCAGTAGGGTGGATTTGTGTCTCTCTAAGAATAGTGGGCAAGGGGTCCACGTCTGGATTCCCCTAGTAACTTAGGGTGAGACCCAAAGTTACTTAAATAGGCAAATTAACAAGGGCGGTTCTGGGAGTCCCTCTGCCAGACATTAGTCCTGGTTACCAGAGACTTACCCAGAGTCTTTAGCTCACTATCTTTCACAGAGAAGAAATATCCCAAACATATCAGTCTTTGTCCTGCCCTGGGGCAGTCCAGCAACGAAATGCTAGGCAATTCTCCTCTGAACAAGAGTACCAACAAAAACCCCAGACACGTGTTTCGGTCTGGTTGGACCTCATCATTAGGGTGGATCTGTGCCTCTCTAAGAATAGTGAGCAAGGGGTCCACGTCTGGATTCCCCTAGTAAGTTAGGGTGAGACCCAAAGTTACTTAAATAGGCAAATTAACAAGGGCAGTCCTGGGAGTCCCTCTGCCAGACATTAGTCCTGGTTATGAGAGACTTACCCAGAGTCTTTAGCTCACTATCTTTCACAGAGAAGAAATATCCCAAACACATCAGTCTTTGTCCTGCTCTGGGGCAGTCCAGCACCGAAATGCTAGGCAATTCTCCTCTGAACAAGAGTACCAACAGAAACCCCAGACACGTGTTTCGGTCTGGTTGGACCTCATCAGTAGGGTTGATCTGTGCCTCTCTAAGAATAGTGAGCAAGGGGTCCACGTCTGGATTCCCCTAGTAACTTAGGGTGAGACCCAAAGTTACTTAAATAGGCAAATTAACAAGGGCGGTCCTGGGAGTCCTTCTGCCACACATTAGTCCTGGTTACGAGAAACTTACCCAGAGTCTTTAGCTCACTATCTTTCACAGAGAAGAAATATCCCAAACATATCAGTCTTTGTCCTGCCCTGGGGCAGTCCAGCAACAAAATGCTAGGCAATTCTCCTCTGCACAAGAGTACCAACAGAAACCCCAGACACGTGTTTCGGTCTGGTTGGACCTCATCAGTAGGGTGGATCTGTGCCTCTCTAGGAATAGTGAGCAAGGGGTCCATGTCTGGATTCCCCTACTAACTTAGGGTGAGACCCAAAGTTACTTAAATAGGCAAATTAACAAGGGCGGTCCTGGGAGTCCCTCTGCCAGACATTAGTCCTGGTTACGAGAGACTTACCCAGAGTCTTTAGCTCACTATCTTTCACAGAGAAGAAATATCCCAAACATATCAGTCTTTGTCCTACCCTGCGGCAGTCCAGCAACAAAATGCTAGGCAATTCTCCTCTGAACAAGAGTACCAACAGAAACCCCAGGCACGTGTTTCGGTCTGGTTGGACCTCATCAGTAGGGTGGATCTGTGCCTCTCTAGGAATAGTGAGCAAGGGGTCCACGTCTGTATTCCCCTAGTAATTTAGGGTGAGACCCAAAGTTATTTAAATAGGCAAATTAACAAGGGTGGTCCTGGGAGTCCCTCTGCCAGACATTAGTCCTGGTTACCAGAGACTTACCCAGAGTCTTTAGCTCACTATCTTTCACAGAGAAGAAATATCCCAAACATATCAGTCTTTGTCCTGCCCTGGGGCAGTCCAGCAACAAAATGCTAGGCAATTCTCCTCTGAACAAGAGTACCAACAGAAACCCCAGACACGTGTTTCGGTCTGGTTGGACCTCATCAGTAGGGTGGATCTGTGTCTCTCTAAGAATAGTGAGCAAGGGGTCCACGTCTAGATTCCCCTAGTAAGTTAGGGTGAGACCCAAAGTTACTTAAATAGGCAAATTAACAAGGGCAGTCCTGGGAGTCCCTCTGCCAGACATTAGTCCTGGTTATGAGAGACTTACCCATAGTCTTTAGCTCACTATCTTTCACAGAGAAGAAATATCCCAAACATATCAGTCTTTGTCCTGCTCTGGGGCAGTCCAGCACCGAAATGCTAGGCAATTCTCCTCTGAACAAGAGTACCAACAGAAACCCCAGACACGTGTTTCGGTCTGGTTGGACCTCATCAGTAGGGTTGATCTGTGCCTCTCTAAGAAAAGTGAGCAAGGGGTCCACGTCTGGATTCCCCTAGTAACTTAGGGTGAGACCCAAAGTTATTTAAATAGGCAAATTAACAAGGGCGGTCCTGGGAGTCCCTCTGCCAGACATTAGTCCTGGTTACCAGAGACTTACCCAGAGTCTTTAGCTCACTATCTTTCACAGAGAAGAAATATCCCAAACATATCAGTCTTTGTCCTGCGGCAGTCCAGCAACGAAATGCTAGGCAATTCTCCTCTGAACAAGAGTACCAACAGAAACCCCAGACACGTGTTTCGGTCTGGTTGGACCTCATCAGTAGGGTGGATCTGTGCCTCTCTAAGAATAGAGAGCAAGGGGTCCACGTCTGGATTCCCCTAGTAAGTTAGGGTGAGACTCAAAGTTACTTAAATAGGAAAATTAACAAGGGCGGTCCTGGGAGTCCCTCTGCCAGACATTAGTCCTGGTTATGAGAGACTTACCCAGAGTCTTTAGCTCACTATCTTTCACAGAGAAGAAATATCCCAAACATATCAGTCTTTGTCCTGCTCTGGGGCAGTCCAGCACCGAAATGCTAGGCAATTCTCCTCTGAACAAGAGTACCAACAGAAACCCCAGACACGTGTTTCGGTCTGGTTGGACCTCATCAGTAGGGTGGATCTGTGTCTCTCTAAGAATAGTGAGCAAGGGGTCCACGTCTGGATTCCCCTAGTAACTTAGGGTGAGACCCAAAGTTACTTAAATATGCAAATTGACAAAGGGGGTCCTGGGAGTCTCTCTGCCAGACATTAGTCCTGGTTACGAGAGACTTACCCAGAGTCTTTAGCTCACTATCTTTCACAGAGAAGAAATATCCCAAACATATCAGTCTTTGTCCTGCGGCAGTCCAGCAACGAAATGCTAGGCAATTCTCCTCTGAACAAGAGTACCAACAGAAACCCCAGACACGTGTTTCGGTCTGGTTGGACCTCATCAGTAGGGTGGATCTGTGCCTCTCTAAGAATAGAGAGCAAGGGGTCCACGTCTGGATTCCCCTAGTAAGTTAGGGTGAGACTCAAAGTTACTTAAATAGGAAAATTAACAAGGGCAGTCCTGGGAGTCCCTCTGCCAGACATTAGTCCTGGTTATGAGAGACTTACCCAGAGTCTTTAGCTCACTATCTTTCACAGAGAAGAAATATCCCAAACATATCAGTCTTTGTCCTGCTCTGGGGCAGTCCAGCACCGAAATGCTAGGCAATTCTCCTCTGAACAAGAGTACCAACAGAAACCCCAGACACGTGTTTCGGTCTGGTTGGACCTCATCAGTAGGGTGGATCTGTGTCTCTCTAAGAATAGTGAGCAAGGGGTCCACGTCTGGATTCCCCTAGTAACTTAGGGTGAGACCCAAAGTTACTTAAATATGCAAATTGACAAAGGGGGTCCTGGGAGTCTCTCTGCCAGACATTAGTCCTGGTTACGAGAGACTTACCCAGAGTCTTTAGCTCACTATCTTTCACAGAGAAGAAATATCCCAAACATATCAGTCTTTGTCCTGCCCTGGGGCAGTCCAGCAACGAAATGCTAGGCAATTCTCCTCTGAACAAGAGTACCAACAGAAACCCCAGACACGTGTTTCGGTCTGGTTGGACCTCATCAGTAGGGTGGATCTGTGTCTCTCTAAGAATAGTGGGCAAGGGGTCCACGTCTGGATTCCCCTAGTAACTTAGGGTGAGACCCAAAGTTACTTAAATAGGCAAATTAACAAGGGCGGTTCTGGGAGTCCCTCTGCCAGACATTAGTCCTGGTTACCAGAGACTTACCCAGAGTCTTTAGCTCACTATCTTTCACAGAGAAGAAATATCCCAAACATATCAGTCTTTGTCCTGCACTGGGGCAGTCCAGCAACGAAATGCTAGGCAATTCTCCTCTGAACAAGAGTACCAACAAAAACCCCAGACACGTGTTTCGGTCTGGTTGGACCTCATCATTAGGGTGGATCTGTGCCTCTCTAAGAATAGTGAGCAAGGGGTCCACGTCTGTATTCCCCTAGTAAGTTAGGGTGAGACCCAAAGTTACTTAAATAGGCAAATTAACAAGGGAAGTCCTGGGAGTCCCTCTGCCAGACATTAGTCCTGGTTATGAGAGACTTACCCAGAGTCTTTAGCTCACTATCTTTCACAGAGAAGAAATATCCCAAACACATCAGTCTTTGTCCTGCTCTGGGGCAGTCCAGCACCGAAATGCTAGGCAATTCTCCTCTGAACAAGAGTACCAACAGAAACCCCAGACACGTGTTTCGGTCTGGTTGGACCTCATCAGTAGGGTTGATCTGTGCCTCTCTAAGAATAGTGAGCAAGGGGTCCACGTCTGGATTCCCCTAGTAACTTAGGGTGAGACCCAAAGTTACTTAAATAGGCAAATTAACAAGGGCGGTCCTGGGAGTCCCTCTGCCACACATTAGTCCTGGTTACGAGAAACTTACCCAGAGTCTTTAGCTCACTATCTTTCACAGAGAAGAAATATCCCAAACATATCAGTCTTTGTCCTGCCCTGGGGCAGTCCAGCAACAAAATGCTAGGCAATTCTCCACTGCACAAGAGTACCAACAGAAACCCCAGACACGTGTTTCGGTCTGGTTGGACCTCATCAGTAGGGTGGATCTGTGCCTCTCTAGGAATAGTGAGCAAGGGGTCCATGTCTGGATTCCCCTACTAACTTAGGGTGAGACCCAAAGTTACTTAAATAGGCAAATTAACAAGGGCGGTCCTGGGAGTCCCTCTGCCAGACATTAGTCCTGGTTACGAGAGACTTACCCAGAGTCTTTAGCTCACTATCTTTCACAGAGAAGAAATATCCCAAACATATCAGTCTTTGTCCTACCCTGCGGCAGTCCAGCAACAAAATGCTAGGCAATTCTCCTCTGAACAAGAGTACCAACAGAAACCCCAGGCACGTGTTTCGGTCTGGTTGGACCTCATCAGTAGGGTGGATCTGTGCCTCTCTAAGAATAGTGAGCAAGGGGTCCACGTCTGTATTCCCCTAGTAATTTAGGGTGAGACCCAAAGTTATTTAAATAGGCAAATTAACAAGGGTGGTCCTGGGAGTCCCTCTGCCAGACATTAGTCCTGGTTACCAGAGACTTACCCAGAGTCTTTAGCTCACTATCTTTCACAGAGAAGAAATATCCCAAACATATCAGTCTTTGTCCTGCCCTGGGGCAGTCCAGCAACAAAATGCTAGGCAATTCTCCTCTGAACAAGAGTACCAACAGAAACCCCAGACACGTGTTTCGGTCTGGTTGGACCTCATCATTAGGGTGGATCTGTGCCTCTCTAAGAATAGTGAGCAAGGGGTCCACGTCTAGATTCCCCTAGTAAGTTAGGGTGAGACCCAAAGTTACTTAAATAGGCAAATTAACAAGGGCAGTCCTGGGAGTCCCTCTGCCAGACATTAGTCCTGGTTATAAGAGACTTACCCAGAGTCTTTAGCTCACTATCTTTCACAGAGAAGAAATATCCCAAACACATCAGTCTTTGTCCTGCTCTGGGGCAGTCCAGCACCGAAATGCTAGGCAATTCTCCTCTGAACAAGAGTACCAACAGAAACCCCAGACACGTGTTTCGGTCTGGTTGGACCTCATCAGTAGGGTTGATCTGTGCCTCTCTAAGAATAGTGAGCAAGGGGTCCACGTCTGGATTCCCCTAGTAACTTAGGGTGAGACCCAAAGTTACTTAAATAGGCAAATTAACAAGGGCGGTCCTGGGAGTCCCTCTGCCAGACATTAGTCCTGGTTACGAGAGACTTACCCAGAGTCTTTAGCTCACTATCTTTCACAGAGAAGAAATATCCCAAACATATCAGTCTTTGTCCTACCCTGCGGCAGTCCAGCAACAAAATGCTAGGCAATTCTCCTCTGAACAAGAGTACCAACAGAAACCCCAGGCACGTGTTTCGGTCTGGTTGGACCTCATCAGTAGGGTGGATCTGTGCCTCTCTAGGAATAGTGAGCAAGGGGTCCACGTCTGTATTCCCCTAGTAATTTAGGGTGAGACCCAAAGTTATTTAAATAGGCAAATTAACAAGGGTGGTCCTGGGAGTCCCTCTGCCAGACATTAGTCCTGGTTACCAGAGACTTACCCAGAGTCTTTAGCTCACTATCTTTCACAGAGAAGAAATATCCCAAACATATCAGTCTTTGTCCTGCCCTGGGGCAGTCCAGCAACGAAATGCTAGGCAATTCTCCTCTGAACAAGAGTACCAACAGAAATCCAGACACATGTTTCGGTCTGGTTGGACCTCATCATTAGGGTGGATCTGTGCCTCTCTAAGAATAGTGAGCAAGGGGTCCACGTCTGGATTCCCCTAGTAACTTATGGTGAGACCCAAAGTTATTTAAATAGGCAAATTAACAAGGGCGGTTCTGGGAGTCCCTCTGCCAGACATTAGTCCTGGTTACCAGAGACTTACCCAGAGTCTTTAGCTCACTATCTTTCACAGAGAAGAAATATCCCAAACATATCAGTCTTTGTCCTGCCCTGGGGCAGTCCAGCAACGAAATGCTAGGCAATTCTCCTCTGAACAAGAGTACCAACAGAAACCCCAGACACGTGTTTCGGTCTGGTTGGACCTCATCATTAGGGTGGATCTGTGCCTCTCTAAGAATAGTGAGCAAGGGGTCCACGTCTGGATTCCCCTAGTAAGTTAGGGTGAGACCCAAAGTTACTTAAATAGGCAAATTAACAAGGGCAGTCCTGGGAGTCCCTCTGCCAGACATTAGTCCTGGTTATAAGAGACTTACCCATAGTCTTTAGCTCATTATCTTTCACAGAGAAGAAATATCCCAAACATATCAGTCTTTGTCCTGCCCTGGGGCAGTCCAGCAACGAAATGCTAGGCAATTCTCCTCTGAACAAGAGTACCAACAGAAACCCCAGACACATGTTTCGGTCTGGTTGGACCTCATCAGTAGGGTTGATCTGTGCCTCTCTAAGAATAGTGAGCAAGGGGTCCACGTCTGGATTCCCCTAGTAACTTAGGGTGAGACCCAAAGTTACTTAAATAGGCAAATTAACAAGGGCGGTCCTGGGAGTCCCTCTGCCAGACATTAGTCCTAGTTACGAGAGACTTACCCAGAGTCTTTAGCTCACTATCTTTCACAGAGAAGAAATATCCCAAACATATCAGTCTTTGTCCTGCCCTGGGGCAGTCCAGCAACGAAATGCTAGGCAATTCTCCTCTGAACAAGAGTACCAACAGAAACCCCAGACACGTGTTTCGGTCTGGTTGGACCTCATCAGTAGGGTGGATCTGTGTCTCTCTAAGAATAGTGGGCAAGGGGTCCACGTCTGGATTCCCCTAGTAACTTAGGGTGAGACCCAAAGTTACTTAAATAGGCAAATTAACAAGGGCGGTTCTGGGAGTCCCTCTGCCAGACATTAGTCCTGGTTACCAGAGACTTACCCAGAGTCTTTAGCTCACTATCTTTCACAGAGAAGAAATATCCCAAACATATCAGTCTTTGTCCTGCCCTGGGGCAGTCCAGCAACGAAATGCTAGGCAATTCTCCTCTGAACAAGAGTACCAACAAAAACCCCAGACTTGTGTTTCGGTCTGGTTGGACCTCATCATTAGGGTGGATCTGTGCCTCTCTAAGAATAGTGAGCAAGGGGTCCACGTCTGGATTCCCCTAGTAAGTTAGGGTGAGACCCAAAGTTACTTAAATAGGCAAATTAACAAGGGCAGTCCTGGGAGTCCCTCTGCCAGACATTAGTCCTGGTTATGAGAGACTTACCCAGAGTCTTTAGCTCACTATCTTTCACAGAGAAGAAATATCCCAAACACATCAGTCTTTGTCCTGCTCTGGGGCAGTCCAGCACCGAAATGCTAGGCAATTCTCCTCTGAACAAGAGTACCAACAGAAACCCCAGACACGTGTTTCGGTCTGGTTGGACCTCATCAGTAGGGTTGATCTGTGCCTCTCTAAGAATAGTGAGCAAGGGGTCCACGTCTGGATTCCCCTAGTAACTTAGGGTGAGACCCAAAGTTACTTAAATAGGCAAATTAACAAGGGCGGTCCTGGGAGTCCCTCTGCCACACATTAGTCCTGGTTACGAGAAACTTACCCAGAGTCTTTAGCTCACTATCTTTCACAGAGAAGAAATATCCCAAACATATCAGTCTTTGTCCTGCCCTGGGGCAGTCCAGCAACAAAATGCTAGGCAATTCTCCTCTGCACAAGAGTACCAACAGAAACCCCAGACACGTGTTTCGGTCTGGTTGGACCTCATCAGTAGGGTGGATCTGTGCCTCTCTAGGAATAGTGAGCAAGGGGTCCATGTCTGGATTCCCCTACTAACTTAGGGTGAGACCCAAAGTTACTTAAATAGGCAAATTAACAAGGGCGGTCCTGGGAGTCCCTCTGCCAGACATTAGTCCTGGTTACGAGAGACTTACCCAGAGTCTTTAGCTCACTATCTTTCACAGAGAAGAAATATCCCAAACATATCAGTCTTTGTCCTACCCTGCGGCAGTCCAGCAACAAAATGCTAGGCAATTCTCCTCTGAACAAGAGTACCAACAGAAACCCCAGGCACGTGTTTCGGTCTGGTTGGACCTCATCAGTAGGGTGGATCTGTGCCTCTCTAGGAATAGTGAGCAAGGGGTCCACGTCTGTATTCCCCTAGTAATTTAGGGTGAGACCCAAAGTTATTTAAATAGGCAAATTAACAAGGGTGGTCCTGGGAGTCCCTCTGCCAGACATTAGTCCTGGTTACCAGAGACTTACCCAGAGTCTTTAGCTCACTATCTTTCACAGAGAAGAAATATCCCAAACATATCAGTCTTTGTCCTGCCCTGGGGCAGTCCAGCAACAAAATGCTAGGCAATTCTCCTCTGAACAAGAGTACCAACAGAAACCCCAGACACGTGTTTCGGTCTGGTTGGACCTCATCAGTAGGGTGGATCTGTGTCTCTCTAAGAATAGTGAGCAAGGGGTCCACGTCTAGATTCCCCTAGTAAGTTAGGGTGAGACCCAAAGTTACTTAAATAGGCAAATTAACAAGGGCAGTCCTGGGAGTCCCTCTGCCAGACATTAGTCCTGGTTATGAGAGACTTACCCAGAGTCTTTAGCTCACTATCTTTCACAGAGAAGAAATATCCCAAACATATCAGTCTTTGTCCTGCTCTGGGGCAGTCCAGCACCGAAATGCTAGGCAATTCTCCTCTGAACAAGAGTACCAACAGAAACCCCAGACACGTGTTTCGGTCTGGTTGGACCTCATCAGTAGGGTTGATCTGTGCCTCTCTAAGAAAAGTGAGCAAGGGGTCCACGTCTGGATTCCCCTAGTAACTTAGGGTGAGACCCAAAGTTATTTAAATAGGCAAATTAACAAGGGCGGTCCTGGGAGTCCCTCTGCCAGACATTAGTCCTGGTTACCAGAGACTTACCCAGAGTCTTTAGCTCACTATCTTTCACAGAGAAGAAATATCCCAAACATATCAGTCTTTGTCCTGCGGCAGTCCAGCAACGAAATGCTAGGCAATTCTCCTCTGAACAAGAGTACCAACAGAAACCCCAGACACGTGTTTCGGTCTGGTTGGACCTCATCAGTAGGGTGGATCTGTGCCTCTCTAAGAATAGAGAGCAAGGGGTCCACGTCTGGATTCCCCTAGTAAGTTAGGGTGAGACTCAAAGTTACTTAAATAGGAAAATTAACAAGGGCGGTCCTGGGAGTCCCTCTGCCAGACATTAGTCCTGGTTATGAGAGACTTACCCAGAGTCTTTAGCTCACTATCTTTCACAGAGAAGAAATATCCCAAACATATCAGTCTTTGTCCTGCTCTGGGGCAGTCCAGCACCGAAATGCTAGGCAATTCTCCTCTGAACAAGAGTACCAACAGAAACCCCAGGCACGTGTTTCGGTCTGGTTGGACCTCATCAGTAGGGTTGATCTGTGCCTCTCTAGGAATAGTGATCCACGTCTGGATTCCCCTAGTAATTTAGGGTGAGACCCAAAGTTATTTAAATAGGCAAATTAACAAGGGTGGTCCTGGGAGTCCCTCTGCCAGACATTAGTCCTGGTTACCAGAGACTTACCCAGAGTCTTTAGCTCACTATCTTTCACAGAGAAGAAATATCCCAAACATATCAGTCTTTGTCCTGCCCTGGGGCAGTCCAGCAACAAAATGCTAGGCAATTCTCCTCTGAACAAGAGTACCAACAGGAACCCCAGACACGTGTTTCGGTCTGGTTGGACCTCATCATTAGGGTGGATCTGTGCCTCTCTAAGAATAGTGAGCAAGGGGTCCACGTCTAGATTCCCCTAGTAAGTTAGGGTGAGACCGAAAGTTGCTTAAATAGGCAAATTAACAAGGGCAGTCCTGGGAGTCCCTCTGCCAGACATTAGTCCTGGTTATAAGAGACTTACCCATAGTCTTTAGCTCACTATCTTTCACAGAGAAGAAATATCCCAAACATATCAGTCTTTGTCCTGCGGCAGTCCAGCAACGAAATGCTAGGCAATTCTCCTCTGAACAAGAGTACCAACAGAAACCCCAGACACGTGTTTCGGTCTGGTTGGACCTCATCAGTAGGGTGGATCTGTGCCTCTCTAAGAATAGAGAGCAAGGGGTCCACGTCTGGATTCCCCTAGTAAGTTAGGGTGAGACTCAAAGTTACTTAAATAGGAAAATTAACAAGGGCGGTCCTGGGAGTCCCTCTGCCAGACATTAGTCCTGGTTATGAGAGACTTACCCAGAGTCTTTAGCTCACTATCTTTCACAGAGAAGAAATATCCCAAACATATCAGTCTTTGTCCTGCTCTGGGGCAGTCCAGCACCGAAATGCTAGGCAATTCTCCTCTGAACAAGAGTACCAACAGAAACCCCAGACACGTGTTTCGGTCTGGTTGGAAATCATCAGTAGGGTGGATCTGTGTCTCTCTAAGAATAGTGAGCAAGGGGTCCACGTCTGGATTCCCCTAGTAACTTAGGGTGAGACCCAAAGTTACTTAAATATGCAAATTGACAAAGGGGGTCCTGGGAGTCTCTCTGCCAGACATTAGTCCTGGTTACGAGAGACTTACCCAGAGTCTTTAGCTCACTATCTTTCACAGAGAAGAAATATCCCAAACATATCAGTCTTTGTCCTGCGGCAGTCCAGCAACGAAATGCTAGGCAATTCTCCTCTGAACAAGAGTACCAACAGAAACCCCAGACACGTGTTTCGGTCTGGTTGGACCTCATCAGTAGGGTGGATCTGTGCCTCTCTAAGAATAGAGAGCAAGGGGTCCACGTCTGGATTCCCCTAGTAAGTTAGGGTGAGACTCAAAGTTACTTAAATAGGAAAATTAACAAGGGCAGTCCTGGGAGTCCCTCTGCCAGACATTAGTCCTGGTTATGAGAGACTTATCCAGAGTCTTTAGCTCACTATCTTTCACAGAGAAGAAATATCCCAAACATATCAGTCTTTGTCCTGCTCTGGGGCAGTCCAGCACCGAAATGCTAGGCACTTCTCCTCTGAACAAGAGTACCAACAGAAACCCCAGACACGTGTTTCGGTCTGGTTGGACCTCATCAGTAGGGTGGATCTGTGTCTCTCTAAGAATAGTGAGCAAGGGGTCCACGTCTGGATTCCCCTAGTAACTTAGGGTGAGACCCAAAGTTACTTAAATATGCAAATTGACAAAGGGGGTCCTGGGAGTCTCTCTGCCAGACATTAGTCCTGGTTACGAGAGACTTACCCAGAGTCTTTAGCTCACTATCTTTCACAGAGAAGAAATATCCCAAACATATCAGTCTTTGTCCTGCCCTGGGGCATTCCAGCAACGAAATGCTAGGCAATTCTCCTCTGAACAAGAGTACCAACAGAAACCCCAGACACGTGTTTCGGTCTGGTTGGACCTCATCAGTAGGGTGGATCTGTGTCTCTCTAAGAATAGTGGGCAAGGGGTCCACGTCTGGATTCCCCTAGTAACTTAGGGTGAGACCCAAAGTTACTTAAATAGGCAAATTAACAAGGGCGGTTCTGGGAGTCCCTCTGCCAGACATTAGTCCTGGTTACCAGAGACTTACCCAGAGTCTTTAGCTCACTATCTTTCACAGAGAAGAAATATCCCAAACATATCAGTCTTTGTCCTGCCCTGGGGCAGTCCAGCAACGAAATGCTAGGCAATTCTCCTCTGAACAAGAGTACCAACAAAAACCCCAGACACGTGTTTCGGTCTGGTTGGACCTCATCATTAGGGTGGATCTGTGCCTCTCTAAAAATAGTGAGCAAGGGGTCCACGTCTGTATTCCCCTAGTAAGTTAGGGTGAGACCCAAAGTTACTTAAATAGGCAAATTAACAAGGGCAGTCCTGGGAGTCCCTCTGCCAGACATTAGTCCTGGTTATGAGAGACTTACCCAGAGTCTTTAGCTCACTATCTTTCACAGAGAAGAAATATCCCAAACACATCAGTCTTTGTCCTGCTCTGGGGCAGTCCAGCACCGAAATGCTAGGCAATTCTCCTCTGAACAAGAGTACCAACAGAAACCCCAGACACGTGTTTCGGTCTGGTTGGACCTCATCAGTAGGGTTGATCTGTGCCTCTCTAAGAATAGTGAGCAAGGGGTCCACGTCTGGATTCCCCTAGTAACTTAGGGTGAGACCCAAAGTTACTTAAATAGGCAAATTAACAAGGGCGGTCCTGGGAGTCCCTCTGCCACACATTAGTCCTGGTTACGAGAAACTTACCCAGAGTCTTTAGCTCACTATCTTTCACAGAGAAGAAATATCCCAAACATATCAGTCTTTGTCCTGCCCTGGGGCAGTCCAGCAACAAAATGCTAGGCAATTCTCCACTGCACAAGAGTACCAACAGAAACCCCAGACACGTGTTTCGGTCTGGTTGGACCTCATCAGTAGGGTGGATCTGTGCCTCTCTAGGAATAGTGAGCAAGGGGTCCATGTCTGGATTCCCCTACTAACTTAGGGTGAGACCCAAAGTTACTTAAATAGGCAAATTAACAAGGGCGGTCCTGGGAGTCCCTCTGCCAGACATTAGTCCTGGTTACGAGAGACTTACCCAGAGTCTTTAGCTCACTATCTTTCACAGAGAAGAAATATCCCAAACATATCAGTCTTTGTCCTACCCTGCGGCAGTCCAGCAACAAAATGCTAGGCAATTCTCCTCTGAACAAGAGTACCAACAGAAACCCCAGGCACGTGTTTCGGTCTGGTTGGACCTCATCAGTAGGGTGGATCTGTGCCTCTCTAAGAATAGTGAGCAAGGGGTCCACGTCTGTATTCCCCTAGTAATTTAGGGTGAGACCCAAAGTTATTTAAATAGGCAAATTAACAAGGGTGGTCCTGGGAGTCCCTCTGCCAGACATTAGTCCTGGTTACCAGAGACTTACCCAGAGTCTTTAGCTCACTATCTTTCACAGAGAAGAAATATCCCAAACATATCAGTCTTTGTCCTGCCCTGGGGCAGTCCAGCAACAAAATGCTAGGCAATTCTCCTCTGAACAAGAGTACCAACAGAAACCCCAGACACGTGTTTCGGTCTGGTTGGACCTCATCATTAGGGTGGATCTGTGCCTCTCTAAGAATAGTGAGCAAGGGGTCCACGTCTAGATTCCCCTAGTAAGTTAGGGTGAGACCCAAAGTTACTTAAATAGGCAAATTAACAAGGGCAGTCCTGGGAGTCCCTCTGCCAGACATTAGTCCTGGTTATAAGAGACTTACCCATAGTCTTTAGCTCACTATCTTTCACAGAGAAGAAATATCCCAAACATATCAGTCTTTGTCCTGCTCTGGGGCAGTCCAGCACCGAAATGCTAGGCAATTCTCCTCTGAACAAGAGTACCAACAGAAACCCCAGACACGTGTTTCGGTCTGGTTGGACCTCATCAGTAGGGTTGATCTGTGCCTCTCTAAGAATAGTGAGCAAGGGGTCCACATCTGGATTCCCCTAGTAACTTAGGGTGAGACCCAAAGTTACTTAAATAGGCAAATTAACAAGGGCGGTCCTGGGAGTCCCTCTGCCAGACATTAGTCCTGGTTACGAGAGACTTATCCAGAGTCTTTAGCTCACTATCTTTCACAGAGAAGAAATCTCCCAAACATATCAGTCTTTGTCCTGCCCGGGGGCAGTCCAGCAACGAAATGCTAGTCAATTCTCCTCTGAACAAGAGTACCAACAGAAACCCCAGACACGTGTTTCGGTCTGGTTGGACCTCATCAGTAGGGTGGATCTTTGTCTCTCTAAGAATAGTGAGCAAGGGGTCCACGTCTGGATTCCCCTAGTAACTTAGGGTGAGACCCAAAGTTACTTAAATATGCAAATTGACAAAGGGGGTCCTGGGAGTCTCTCTGCCAGACATTAGTCCTGGTTACGAGAGACTTACCCAGAGTCTTTAGCTCACTATCTTTCATAGAGAAGAAATATCCCAAACATAGCAGTCTTTGTCCTGCCCTGGGGCAGTCCAGCAACGAAATGCTAGGCAATTCTCCTATGAACAAGAGTACCAACAGAAACCCCAGACAGGTGTTTCGGTCTGGTTGGACCTCATCAGTAGGGTGGATCTGTGCCTCTCTAAGAATAGTGCGCAAGGGGTCCACGTCTGGATTCCCCTAGTAACTTAGGGTGAGACCCAAAGTTACTTAAATAGGCAAATTAAAAAGGGCGGTTCTGGGAGTCCCTCTGCCAGACATTAGTCCTGGTTACCAGAGACTTACCCAGAGTCTTTAGCTCACTATCTTTCACAGAGAAGAAATATCCCAAACATATCAGTCTTTGTCCTGCCCTGGGGCAGTCCAGCAACGAAATGCTAGGCAATTCTCCTCTGAACAAGAGTACCAACAGAAACCCCAGACACGTGTTTCGGTCTGGTTGGACCTCATCATTAGGGTGGATCTGTGCCTCTCTAAGAATAGTGAGCAAGGGGTCCACGTCTGGATTCCCCTAGTAAGTTAGGGTGAGACCCAAAGTTACTTAAATAGGCAAATTAACAAGGGCAGTCCTGGGAGTCCCTCTGCCAGACATTAGTCCTGGTTATGAGAGACTTACCCAGAGTCTTTAGCTCACTATCTTTCACAGAGAAGAAATATCCCAAACATATCAGTCTTTGTCCTGCTCTGGGGCAGTCCAGCACCGAAATGCTAGGCAATTCTCCTCTGAACAAGAGTACCAACAGAAACCCCAGACACGTGTTTCGGTCTGGTTGGACCTCATCAGTAGGGTTGATCTGTGCCTCTCTAAGAAAAGTGAGCAAGGGGTCCACGTCTGGATTCCCCTAGTAACTTAGGGTGAGACCCAAAGTTATTTAAATAGGCAAATTAACAAGGGCGGTCCTGGGAGTCCCTCTGCCAGACATTAGTCCTGGTTACCAGAGACTTACCCAGAGTCTTTAGCTCACTATCTTTCACAGAGAAGAAATATCCCAAACATATCAGTCTTTGTCCTGCCCTGGGGCAGTCCAGCAACGAAATGCTAGGCAATTCTCCTCTGAACAAGAGTACCAACAGAAACCCCAGACACGTGTTTCGGTCTGGTTGGACCTCATCATTAGGGTGGATCTGTGCCTCTCTAAGAATAGTGAGCAAGGGGTCCACGTCTGGATTCCCCTAGTAAGTTAGGGTGAGACCCAAAGTTACTTAAATAGGCAAATTAACAAGGGCAGTCCTGGGAGTCCCTCTGCCAGACATTAGTCCTGGTTATGAGAGACTTACCCAGAGTCTTTAGCTCACTATCTTTCACAGAGAAGAAATATCCCAAACATATCAGTCTTTGTCCTGCTCTGGGGCAGTCCAGCACCGAAATGCTAGGCAATTCTCCTCTGAACAAGAGTACCAACAGAAACCCCAGACACGTGTTTCGGTCTGGTTGGACCTCATCAGTAGGGTTGATCTGTGCCTCTCTAAGAAAAGTGAGCAAGGGGTCCACGTCTGGATTCCCCTAGTAACTTAGGGTGAGACCCAAAGTTATTTAAATAGGCAAATTAACAAGGGCGGTCCTGGGAGTCCCTCTGCCAGACATTAGTCCTGGTTACCAGAGACTTACCCAGAGTCTTTAGCTCACTATCTTTCACAGAGAAGAAATATCCCAAACATATCAGTCTTTGTCCTGCCCTGGGGCAGTCCAGCAACGAAATGCTAGGCAATTCTCCTCTGAACAAGAGTACCAACAGAAACCCCAGACACGTGTTTCGGTCTGGTTGGACCTCATCAGTAGGGTGGATCTGTGCCTCTCTAGGAATAGTGAGCAAGGGGTCCACGTCTGGATTCCCCTAGTAATTTAGGGTGAGACCCAAAGTTATTTAAATAGGCAAATTAACAAGGGTGGTCCTGGGAGTCCCTCTGCCAGACATTAGTCCTGGTTACCAGAGACTTACCCAGAGTCTTTAGCTCACTATCTTTCACAGAGAAGAAATATCCCAAACATATCAGTCTTTGTCCTGCCCTGGGGCAGTCCAGCAACAAAATGCTAGGCAATTCTCCTCTGAACAAGAGTACCAACAGAAACCCCAGACACGTGTTTCGGTCTGGTTGGACCTCATCATTAGGGTGGATCTGTGCCTCTCTAAGAATAGTGAGCAAGGGGTCCACGTCTAGATTCCCCTAGTAAGTTAGGGTGAGACCCAAAGTTACTTAAATAGGCAAATTAACAAGGGCAGTCCTGGGAGTCCCTCTGCCAGACATTAGTCCTGGTTATAAGAGACTTACCCATAGTCTTTAGCTCACTATCTTTCACAGAGAAGAAATATCCCAAACATATCAGTCTTTGTCCTGCTCTGGGGCAGTCCAGCACCGAAATGCTAGGCAATTCTCCTCTGAACAAAAGTACAAACAGAAACCCCAGACACGTGTTTCGGTCTGGTTGGACCTCATCAGTAGGGTTGATCTGTGCCTCTCTAAGAAAAGTGAGCAAGGGGTCCACGTCTGGATTCCCCTAGTAACTTAGGGTGAGACCCAAAGTTATTTAAATAGGCAAATTAACAAGGGCGGTCCTGGGAGTCCCTCTGCCAGACATTAGTCCTGGTTACCAGAGACTTACCCAGAGTCTTTAGCTCACTATCTTTCACAGAGAAGAAATATCCCAAACATATCAGTCTTTGTCCTGCGGCAGTCCAGCAACGAAATGCTAGGCAATTCTCCTCTGAACAAGAGTACCAACAGAAACCCCAGACACGTGTTTCGGTCTGGTTGGACCTCATCAGTAGGGTGGATCTGTGCCTCTCTAAGAATAGAGAGCAAGGGGTCCACGTCTGGATTCCCCTAGTAAGTTAGGGTGAGACTCAAAGTTACTTAAATAGGAAAATTAACAAGGGCGGTCCTGGGAGTCCCTCTGCCAGACATTAGTCCTGGTTATGAGAGACTTACCCAGAGTCTTTAGCTCACTATCTTTCACAGAGAAGAAATATCCCAAACATATCAGTCTTTGTCCTGCTCTGGGGCAGTCCAGCACCGAAATGCTAGGCAATTCTCCTCTGAACAAGAGTACCAACAGAAACCCCAGACACGTGTTTCGGTCTGGTTGGACCTCATCAGTAGGGTGGATCTGTGTCTCTCTAAGAATAGTGAGCAAGGGGTCCACGTCTGGATTCCCCTAGTAACTTAGGGTGAGACCCAAAGTTACTTAAATATGCAAATTGACAAAGGGGGTCCTGGGAGTCTCTCTGCCAGACATTAGTCCTGGTTACGAGAGACTTACCCAGAGTCTTTAGCTCACTATCTTTCATAGAGAAGAAATATCCCAAACATATCAGTCTTTGTCCTGCCCTGGGGCAGTCCAGCAACGAAATGCTAGGCAATTCTCCTCTGAACAAGAGTACCAACAGAAACCCCAGACAGGTGTTTCGGTCTGGTTGGACCTCATCAGTAGGGTGGATCTGTGCCTCTCTAAGAATAGTGCGCAAGGGGTCCACGTCTGGATTCCCCTAGTAACTTAGGGTGAGACCCAAAGTTACTTAAATAGGCAAATTAACAAGGGCGGTTCTGGGAGTCCCTCTGCCAGACATTAGTCCTGGTTACCAGAGACTTACCCAGAGTCTTTAGCTCACTATCTTTCACAGAGAAGAAATATCCCAAACATATCAGTCTTTGTCCTGCCCTGGGGCAGTCCAGCAACGAAATTCTAGGCAATTCTCCTCTGAACAAGAGTACCAACAGAAACCCCAGACACGTGTTTCGGTCTGGTTGGACCTCATCAGTAGGGTGGATCTGTGCCTCTCTAAGAATAGAGAGCAAGGGGTCCACGTCTGGATTCCCCTAGTAAGTTAGGGTGAGACTCAAAGTTACTTAAATAGGAAAATTAACAAGGGCGGTCCTGGGAGTCCCTCTGCCAGACATTAGTCCTGGTTATGAGAGACTTACCCAGAGTCTTTAGCTCACTATCTTTCACAGAGAAGAAATATCCCAAACATATCAGTCTTTGTCCTGCTCTGGGGCAGTCCAGCACCGAAATGCTAGGCAATTCTCCTCTGAACAAGAGTACCAACAGAAACCCCAGACACGTGTTTCAGTCTGGTTGGACCTCATCAGTAGGGTTGATCTGTGCCTCTCTAAGAATAGTGAGCAAGGGGTCCACGTCTGGATTCCCCTAGTAACTTAGGGTGAGACCCAAAGTTACTTAAATATGCAAATTAACAAGGGCGGTCCTGGGAGTCCCTCTGCCAGACATTAGTCCTGGTTACGAGAGACTTACCCAGAGTCTTTAGCTCACTATCTTTCACAGAGAAGAAATATCCCAAACATATCAGTCTTTGTCCTGCCCTGGGGCAGTCCAGCAATGAAATGCTAGGCAATTCTCCTCTGAACAAGAGTACCAACAGAAACCCCAGACACGTGTTTCGGTCTGGTTGGACCTCATCAGTAGGGTGGATCTGTGTCTCTCTAAGAATAGTGAGCAAGGGGTCCACGTCTGGATTCCCCTAGTAACTTAGGGTGAGACCCAAAGTTACTTAAATATGCAAATTGACAAAGGGGGTCCTGGGAGTCTCTCTGCCAGACATTAGTCCTGGTTACGAGAGACTTACCCAGAGTCTTTAGCTCACTATCTTTCACAGAGAAGAAATATCCCAAACATATCAGTCTTTGTCCTGCCCTGGGGCAGTCCAGCAACAAAATGCTAGGCAATTCTCCTCTGAACAAGAGTACCAACAGAAACCCCAGACACGTGTTTCAGTCTGGTTGGACCTCATCATTAGGGTGGATCTGTGCCTCTCTAAGAATAGTGAGCAAGGGGTCCACGTCTGGATTCCCCTAGTAAGTTAGGGTGAGACCCAAAGTTACTTAAATAGGAAAATTAACAAGGGCAGTCCTGGGAGTCCCTCTGCCAGACATTAGTCCTGGTTATGAGAGACTTACCCAGAGTCTTTAGCTCACTATCTTTCACAGAGAAGAAATATCCCAAACATATCAGTCTTTGTCCTGCTCTGGGGCAGTCCAGCACCGAAATGCTAGGCAATTCTCCTCTGAACAAGAGTACCAACAGAAACCCCAGACACGTGTTTCGGTCTGGTTGGACCTCACCAGTAGGGTTGATCTGTGCCTCTCTAAGAAAAGTGAGCAAGGGGTCCACGTCTGGATTCCCCTAGTAACTTAGGGTGAGACCCAAAGTTACTGAAATAGGCAAATTAACAAGGGCGGTCCTGGGAGTCCCTCTGCCAGACATTAGTCCTGGTTACGAGAGACTTACCCAGAGTCTTTAGCTCACTATCTTTCACAGAGAAGAAATATCCCAAACATATCAGTCTTTGTCCTACCCTGCGGCAGTCCAGCAACGAAATGCTAGGCAATTCTCCTCTGAACAAGAGTACCAACAGAAACCCCAGACACGTGTTTCGGTCTGGTTGGACCTCATCAGTAGGGTGGATCTGTGCCTCTCTAAGAATAGAGAGCAAGGGGTCCACGTCTGGATTCCCGTAGTAAGTTAGGGTGAGACTCAAAGTTACTTAAATAGGAAAATTAACAAGGGCGGTCCTGGGAGTCCCTCTGCCAGACATTAGTCCTGGTTACGAGAGACTTACCCAGAGTCTTTAGCTCACTATCTTTCACAGAGAAGAAATATCCCAAACATATCAGTCTTTGTCCTGCCCTGGTGCAGTCCAGCAACGAAATGCTAGGCAATTCTCCTCTGAACAAGAGTACCAACAGAAACCCCAGACACGTGTTTCGGTCTGGTTGGACCTCATCAGTAGGGTGGATCTGTGTCTCTCTAAGAATAGTGGGCAAGGGGTCCACGTCTGGATTCCCCTAGTAACTTAGGGTGAGACCCAAAGTTACTTAAATAGGCAAATTAACAAGGGCGGTTCTGGGAGTCCCTCTGCCAGACATTAGTCCTGGTTACCAGAGACTTACCCAGAGTCTTTAGCTCACTATCTTTCACAGAGAAGAAATATCCCAAACATATCAGTCTTTGTCCTGCCCTGGGGCAGTCCAGCAACGAAATGCTAGGCAATTCTCCTCTGAACAAGAGTACCAACAGAAACCCCAGACACGTGTTTCGGTCTGGTTGGACCTCATCATTAGGGTGGATCTGTGCCTCTCTAAGAATAGTGAGCAAGGGGTCCACGTCTGGATTCCCCTAGTAAGTTAGGGTGAGACCCAAAGTTACTTAAATAGGCAAATTAACAAGGGCAGTCCTGGGAGTCCCTCTGCCAGACATTAGTCCTGGTTATGAGAGACTTACCCAGAGTCTTTAGCTCACTATCTTTCACAGAGAAGAAATATCCCAAACACATCAGTCTTTGTCCTGCTCTGGGGCAGTCCAGCACCAAAATGCTAGGCAATTCTCCTCTGAACAAGAGTACCAACAGAAACCCCAGACACGTGTTTCGGTCTGGTTGGACCTCATCAGTAGGGTTGATCTGTGCCTCTCTAAGAATAGTGAGCAAGGGGTCCACGTCTGGATTCCCCTAGTAACTTAGGGTGAGACCCAAAGTTACTTAAATAGGCAAATTAACAAGGGCGGTCCTGGGAGTCCCTCTGCCAGACATTAGTCCTGGTTACGAGAAACTTACCCAGAGTCTTTAGCTCACTATCTTTCACAGAGAAGAAATATCCCAAACATGTCAGTCTTTGTCCTGCCCTGGGGCAGTCCAGCAACAAAATGCTAGGCAATTCTCCTCTGCACAAGAGTACCAACAGAAACCCCAGACACGTGTTTCGGTCTGGTTGGACCTCATCAGTAGGGTGGATCTGTGCCTCTCTAGGAATAGTGAGCAAGGGGTCCATGTCTGGATTCCCCTACTAACTTAGGGTGAGACCCAAAGTTACTTAAATAGGCAAATTAACAAGGGCGGTCCTGGGAGTCCCTCTGCCAGACATTAGTCCTGGTTACGAGAGACTTACCCAGAGTCTTTAGCTCACTATCTTTCACAGAGAAGAAATATCCCAAACATATCAGTCTTTGTCCTACCCTGCGGCAGTCCAGCAACAAAATGCTAGGCAATTCTCCTCTGAACAAGAGTACCAACAGAAACCCCAGGCACGTGTTTCGGTCTGGTTGGACCTCATCAGTAGGGTGGATCTGTGCCTCTCTAGGAATAGTGAGCAAGGGGTCCACGTCTGGATTCCCCTAGTAATTTAGGGTGAGACCCAAAGTTATTTAAATAGGCAAATTAACAAGGGTGGTCCTGGGAGTCTCTCTGCCAGACATTAGTCCTGGTTACGAGAGACTTACCCAGAGTCTTTAGCTCACTATCTTTCATAGAGAAGAAATATCCCAAACATAGCAGTCTTTGTCCTGCCCTGGGGCAGTCCAGCAACGAAATGCTAGGCAATTCTCCTCTGAACAAGAGTACCAACAGAAACCCCAGACAGGTGTTTCGGTCTGGTTGGACCTCATCAGTAGGGTGGATCTGTGCCTCTCTAAGAATAGTGCGCAAGGGGTCCACGTCTGGATTCCCCTAGTAACTTAGGGTGAGACCCAAAGTTGCTTAAATAGGCAAATTAACAAGGGCGGTTCTGGGAGTCCCTCTGCCAGACATTAGTCCTGGTTACCAGAGACTTACCCAGAGTCTTTAGCTCACTATCTTTCACAGAGAAGAAATATCCCAAACATATCAGTCTTTGTCCTGCCCTGGGGAAGTCCAGCAACGAAATGCTAGGCAATTCTCCTCTGAACAAGAGTACCAACAGAAACCCCAGACACGTGTTTCGGTCTGGTTGGACCTCATCATTAGGGTGGATCTGTGCCTCTCTAAGAATAGTGAGCAAGGGGTCCACGTCTGGATTCCCCTAGTAAGTTAGGGTGAGACCCAAAGTTACTTAAATAGGCAAATTAACAAGGGCAGTCCTGGGAGTCCCTCTGCCAGACATTAGTCCTGGTTATGAAAGACTTACCCAGAGTCTTTAGCTCACTATCTTTCACAGAGAAGAAATATCCCAAACATATCAGTCTTTGTCCTGCTCTGGGGCAGTCCAGCACCGAAATGCTAGGAAATTCTCCTCTGAACAAGAGTACCAACAGAAACCCCAGACACGTGTTTCGGTCTGGTTGGACCTAATCAGTAGGGTTGATCTGTGCCTCTCTAAGAAAAGTGAGCAAGGGGTCCACGTCTGGATTCCCCTAGTAACTTAGGGTGAGACCCAAAGTTATTTAAATAGGCAAATTAACAAGGGCGGTCCTGGGAGTCCCTCTGCCAGACATTAGTCCTGGTTACCATAGACTTACCCAGAGTCTTTAGCTCACTATCTTTCACAGAGAAGAAATATCCCAAACATATCAGTCTTTGTCCTACCCTGCGGCAGTCCAGCAACAAAATGCTAGGCAATTCTCCTCTGAACAAGAGTACCAACAGAAACCCCAGGCATGTGTTTCGGTCTTTTTGCACCTCATCAGTAGGGTGGATCTGTGCCTCTCTAGGAATAGTGAGCAAGGGGTCCATGTCTGGATTCCCCTAGTAACTTATGGTGAGACCCAAAGTTATTTAAATAGGCAAATTAACAAGGGCGGTTCTGGGAGTCCCTCTGCCAGACATTAGTCCTGGTTACCAGAGACTTACCCAGAGTCTTCAGCTCACTATCTTTCACAGAGAAGAAATATCCCAAACATATCAGTCTTTGTCCTGCCCTGGGGCAGTCCAGCAACGAAATGCTAGGCAATTCTCCTCTGAACAAGAGTACCAACAGAAACCCCAGACACGTGTTTCGGTCTGGTTGGACCTCATCATTAGGGTGGATCTGTGCCTCTCTAAGAATAGTGAGCAAGGGGTCCACGTCTGGATTCCCCTAGTAAGTTAGGGTGAGACCCAAAGTTACTTAAATAGGCAAATTAACAAGGGCGGTCCTGGGAGTCCCTCTGCCAGACATTAGTCCTGGTTACGAGAGACTTACCCAGAGTCTTTAGCTCACTATCTTTCACAGAGAAGAAATATCCCAAACATATCAGTCTTTGTCCTGCCCTGGGGCAGTCCACTAACGAAATGCTAGGCAATTCTCCTCTGAACAAGAGTACCAACAGAAACCCCAGACACGTGTTTCGGTCTGGTTGGACCTCATCAGTAGGGTAGATCTGTGTCTCTCTAAGAATAGTGGGCAAGGGGTCCACGTCTGGATTCCCCTAGTAACTTAGGGTGAGACCCAAAGTTACTTAAATAGGCAAATTAACAAGGGCGGTTCTGGGAGTCCCTCTGCCAGACATTAGTCCTGGTTACCAGAGACTTACCCAGAGTCTTTAGCTCACTATCTTTCACAGAGAAGAAATATCCCAAACATATCAGTCTTTGTCCTGCCCTGGGGCAGTCCAGCAACGAAATGCTAGGCAATTCTCCTCTGAACAAGAGTACCAACAGAAACCCCAGACAAGTGTTTCGGTCTGGTTGGACCTCATCATTAGGGTGGATCTGTGCCTCTCTAAGAATAGTGAGCAAGGGGTCCACGTCTGGATTCCCCTACTAACTTATGGTGAGACCCAAAGTTATTTAAATAGTCAAATTAACAAGGGCGGTTCTGGGAGTCCCTCTGCCAGACATTAGTCCTGGTTACCAGAGACTTACCCAGAGTCTTTAGCTCACTATCTTTCACAGAGAAGAAATATCCCAAACATATCAGTCTTTGTCCTGCCCTGGGGCAGTCCAGCAACGAAATGCTAGGCAATTCTCCTCTGAACAAGAGTACCAACAGAAACCCCAGACACGTGTTTCGGTCTGGTTGGACCTCATCATTAGGGTGGATCTGTGCCTCTCTAAGAATAGTGAGCAAGGGGTCCACGTCTGGATTCCCCTAGTAAGTTAGGGTGAGACCCAAAGTTACTTAAATAGGCAAATTAACAAGGGCAGTCCTGGGAGTCCCTCTGCCAGACATTAGTCCTGGTTATGAGAGACTTACCCAGAGTCTTTAGCTCACTATCTTTCACAGAGAAGAAATATCCCAAACATATCAGTCTTTGTCCTGCTCTGGGGCAGTCCAGCACCGAAATGCTAGGCAATTCTCCTCTGAACAAGAGTACCAACAGAAACCCCAGACACGTGTTTCGGTCTGGTTGGACCTCATCAGTAGGGTTGATCTGTGCCTCTCTAAGAAAAGTGAGCAAGGGGTCCACGTCTGGATTCCCCTAGTAACTTAGGGTGAGACCCAAAGTTATTTAAATAGGCAAATTAACAAGGGCGGTCCTGGGAGTCCCTCTGCCAGACATTAGTCCTGGTTACCAGAGACTTACCCAGAGTCTTTAGCTCACTATCTTTCACAGAGAAGAAATATCCCAAACATATCAGTCTTTGTCCTACCCTGCGGCAGTCCAGCAACAAAATGCTAGGCAATTCTCCTCTGAACAAGAGTACCAACAGAAACCCCAGGCACGTGTTTTGGTCTTTTTGCACCTCATCAGTAGGGTGGATCTGTGCCTCTCTAGGAATAGTGAGCAAGGGGTCCACGTCTGGATTCCCCTAGTAACTTATGGTGAGACCCAAAGTTATTTAAATAGGCAAATTAACAAGGGCGGTTCTGGGAGTCCCTCTGCCAGACATTAGTCCTGGTTACCAGAGACTTACCCAGAGTCTTTAGCTCACTATCTTTCACAGAGAAGAAATATCCCAAACATATCAGTCTTTGTCCTGCCCTGGGGCAGTCCAGCAACGAAATGCTAGGCAATTCTCCTCTGAACAAGAGTACCAACAGAAACCCCAGACACGTGTTTCGGTCTGGTTGGACCTCATCATTAGGGTGGATCTGTGCCTCTCTAAGAATAGTGAGCAAGGGGTCCACGTCTGGATTCCCCTAGTAACTTAGGGTGAGACCCAAAGTTACTTAAATAGGCAAATTAACAAGGGCGGTCCTGGGAGTCCCTCTGCCAGACATTAGTCCTGGTTACGAGAGACTTACCCAGAGTCTTTAGCTCACTATCTTTCACAGAGAAGAAATATCCCAAACATATCAGTCTTTGTCCTGCCCTGGGGCAGTCCAGCAACGAAATGCTAGGCAATTCTCCTCTGAACAAGAGTACCAACAGAAACCCCAGACACGTGTTTCGGTCTGTTTGGACCTCATCAGTAGGGTAGATCTGTGTCTCTCTAAGAATAGTGGGCAAGGGGTCCACGTCTGGATTCCCCTAGTAACTTAGGGTGAGACCCAAAGTTACTTAAATAGGCAAATTAACAAGGGCGGTTCTGGGAGTCCCTCTGCCAGACATTAGTCCTGGTTACCAGAGACTTACCCAGAGTCTTTAGCTCACTATCTTTCACAGAGAAGAAATATCCCAAAAATATCAGTCTTTGTCCTGCCCTGGGGCAGTCCAGCAACGAAATGCTAGGCAATTCTCCTCTGAACAAGAGTACCAACAGAAACCCCAGACACGTGTTTCGGTCTGGTTGGACCTCATCATTAGGGTGGATCTGTGCCTCTCTAAGAATAGTGAGCAAGGGGTCCACGTCTGGATTCCCCTAGTAACTTATGGTGAGACCCAAAGTTATTTAAATAGGCAAATTAACAAGGGCGGTTCTGGGAGTCCCTCTGCCAGACATTAGTCCTGGTTACCAGAGACTTACCCAGAGTCTTTAGCTCACTATCTTTCACAGAGAAGAAATATCCCAAACATATCAGTCTTTGTCCTGCCCTGGGGCAGTCCAGCAACGAAATGCTAGGCAATTCTCCTCTGAACAAGAGTACCAACAGAAACCCCAGACACGTGTTTCGGTCTGGTTGGACCTCATCATTAGGGTGGATCTGTGCCTCTCTAAGAATAGTGAGCAAGGGATCCATGTCTGGATTCCCCTAGTAAGTTAGGGTGAGACCCAAAGTTACTTAAATAGGCAAATTAACAAGGGCAGTCCTGGGAGTCCCTCTGCCAGACATTAGTCCTGGTTATAAGAGACTTACCCATAGTCTTTAGCTCACTATCTTTCACAGAGAAGAAATATCCCAAACATATCAGTCTTTGTCCTGCTCTGGGGCAGTCCAGCACCGAAATGCTAGGCAATTCTTCTCTGAACAAGAGTACCAACAGAAACCCCAGACACATGTTTCGGTCTGGTTGGACCTCATCAGTAGGGTTGATCTGTGCCTCTCTAAGAATAGTGAGCAAGGGGTCCACGTCTGGATTCCCCTAGTAACTTAGGGTGAGACCCAAAGTTACTTAAATAGGCAAATTAACAAGGGCGGTCCTGGGAGTCCCTCTGCCAGACATTAGTCCTGGTTACGAGAGACTTACCCAGAGTCTTTAGCTCACTATCTTTCACAGAGAAGAAATATCCCAAACATATCAGTCTTTGTCCTGCCCTGGGGCAGTCCAGCAACGAAATGCTAGGCAATTCTCCTCTGAACAAGAGTACCAACAGAAACCCCAGACACGTGTTTCGGTCTGGTTGGACCTCATCAGTAGGGTGGATCTGTGTTTCTCTAAGAATAGTGGGCAAGGGGTCCACGTCTGGATTCCCCTAGTAACTTAGGGTGAGACCCAAAGTTACTTAAATAGGCAAATTAACAAGGGCGGTTCTGGGAGTCCCTCTGCCAGACATTAGTCCTGGTTACCAGAGACTTACCCAGAGTCTTTAGCTCACTATCTTTCACAGAGAAGAAATATCCCAAACATATCAGTCTTTGTCCTGCCCTGGGGCAGACCAGCAACGAAATGCTAGGCAATTCTCCTCTGAACAAGAGTACCAACAGAAACCCCAGACACGTGTTTCGGTCTGGTTGGACCTCATCATTAGGGTGGATCTGTGCCTCTCTAAGAATAGTGAGCAAGGGGTCCACGTCTGGATTCCCCTAGTAAGTTAGGGTGAGACCCAAAGTTACTTAAATAGGCAAATTAACAAGGGCAGTCCTGGGAGTTCCTCTGCCAGACATTAGTCCTGGTTATGAGAGACTTACCCAGAGTCTTTAGCTCACTATCTTTCACAGAGAAGAAATATCCCAAACATATCAGTCTTTGTCCTGCCCTGGGGCAGTCCAGCAACGAAATGCTAGGCAATTCTCCTCTGAACAAGAGTACCAACAGAAACCCCAGACACGTGTTTCGGTCTGGTTGGATATCATCATTAGGGTGGATCTGTGCCTCTCTAAGAATAGTGAGCAAGGGGTCCACGTCTGGATTCCCCTAGTAACTTATGGTGAGACCCAAAGTTATTTAAATAGGCAAATTAACAAGGGCGGTTCTGGGAGTCCCTCTGCCAGACATTAGTCCTGGTTACCAGAGACTTACCCAGAGTCTTTAGCTCACTATCTTTCACAGAGAAGAAATATCCCAAACATATCAGTCTTTGTCCTGCCCTGGGGCAGTCCAGCAACGAAATGCTAGGCAATTCTCCTCTGAACAAGAGTACCAACAGAAACCCCAGACACGTGTTTCGGTCTGGTTGGACCTCATCATTAGGGTGGATCTGTGCCTCTCTAAGAATAGTGAGCAAGGGGTCCACGTCTGGATTCCCCTAGTAAGTTAGGGTGAGACCCAAAGTTACTTAAATAGGCAAATTAACAAGGGCAGTCCTGGGAGTCCCTCTGCCAGACATTAGTCCTGGTTATAAGAGACTTACCCATAGTCTTTAGCTCACTATCTTTCACAGAGAAGAAATATCCCAAACATATCAGTCTTTGTCCTGCTCTGGGGCAGTCCAGCACCGAAATGCTAGGCAATTCTCCTCTGAACAAGAGTACCAACAGAAACCCCAGACACATGTTTCGGTCTGGTTGGACCTCATCAGTAGGGTTGATCTGTGCCTCTCTAAGAATAGTGAGCAAGGGGTCCACGTCTGGATTCCCCTAGTAACTTAGGCTGAGACCGAAAGTTACTTAAATAGGCAAATTAACAAGGGCGGTCCTGGGAGTCCCTCTGCCAGACATTAGTCCTGGTTACGAGAGACTTACCCAGAGTCTTTAGCTCACTATCTTTCACAGAGAAGAAATATCCCAAACATATCAGTCTTTGTCCTGCCCTGGGGCAGTCCAGCAACGAAATGCTAGGCAATTCTCCTCTGAACAAGAGTAACAACAAAAACCCCAGACACGTGTTTCGGTCTGGTTGGACCTCATCATTAGGGTGGATCTGTGCCTCTCTAAGAATAGTGAGCAAGGGGTCCACGTCTGGATTCCCCTAGTAAGTTAGGGTGAGACCCAAAGTTACTTAAATAGGCAAATTAACAAGGGCAGTCCTGGGAGTCCCTCTGCCAGACATTAGTCCTGGTTATGAGAGACTTACCCAGAGTCTTTAGCTCACTATCTTTCACAGAGAAGAAATATCCCAAACACATCAGTCTTTGTCCTGCTCTGGGGCAGTCCAGCACCGAAATGCTAGGCAATTCTCCTCTGAACAAGAGTACCAACAGAAACCCCAGACACGTGTTTCGGTCTGGTTGGACCTCATCAGTAGGGTTGATCTGTGCCTCTCTAAGAATAGTGAGCAAGGGGTCCACGTCTGGATTCCCCTAGTAACTTAGGGTGAGACCCAAAGTTACTTAAATAGGCAAATTAACAAGGGCGGTCCTGGGAGTCCCTCTGCCACACATTAGTCCTGGTTACGAGAAACTTACCCAGAGTCTTTAGCTCACTATCTTTCACAGAGAAGAAATATCCCAAACATATCAGTCTTTGTCCTGCCCTGGGGCAGTCCAGCAACAAAATGCTAGGCAATTCTCCACTGCACAAGAGTACCAACAGAAACCCCAGACACGTGTTTCGGTCTGGTTGGACCTCATCAGTAGGGTGGATCTGTGCCTCTCTAGGAATAGTGAGCAAGGGGTCCATGTCTGGATTCCCCTACTAACTTAGGGTGAGACCCAAAGTTACTTAAATAGGCAAATTAACAAGGGCGGTCCTGGGAGTCCCTCTGCCAGACATTAGTCCTGGTTACGAGAGACTTACCCAGAGTCTTTAGCTCACTATCTTTCACAGAGAAGAAATATCCCAAACATATCAGTCTTTGTCCTACCCTGCGGCAGTCCAGCAACAAAATGCTAGGCAATTCTCCTCTGAACAAGAGTACCAACAGAAACCCCAGGCACGTGTTTCGGTCTGGTTGGACCTCATCAGTAGGGTGGATCTGTGCCTCTCTAAGAATAGTGAGCAAGGGGTCCACGTCTGTATTCCCCTAGTAATTTAGGGTGAGACCCAAAGTTATTTAAATAGGCAAATTAACAAGGGTGGTCCTGGGAGTCCCTCTGCCAGACATTAGTCCTGGTTACCAGAGACTTACCCAGAGTCTTTAGCTCACTATCTTTCACAGAGAAGAAATATCCCAAACATATCAGTCTTTGTCCTGCCCTGGGGCAGTCCAGCAACAAAATGCTAGGCAATTCTCCTCTGAACAAGAGTACCAACAGAAACCCCAGACACGTGTTTCGGTCTGGTTGGACCTCATCATTAGGGTGGATCTGTGTCTCTCTAAGAATAGTGAGCAAGGGGTCCACGTCTAGATTCCCCTAGTAAGTTAGGGTGAGACCCAAAGTTACTTAAATAGGCAAATTAACAAGGGCAGTCCTGGGAGTCCCTCTGCCAGACATTATTCCTGGTTATAAGAGACTTACCCATAGTCTTTAGCTCACTATCTTTCACAGAGAAGAAATATCCCAAACATATCAGTCTTTGTCCTGCTCTGGGGCAGTCCAGCACCGAAATGCTAGGCAATTCTCCTCTGAACAAGAGTACCAACAGAAACCCCAGACACGTGTTTCGGTCTGGTTGGACCTCATCAGTAGGGTTGATCTGTTCCTCTCTAAGAATAGTGAGCAAGGGGTCCACATCTGGATTCCCCTAGTAATTTAGGGTGAGACCCAAAGTTACTTAAATAGGCAAATTAACAAGGGCGGTCCTGGGAGTCCCTCTGCCAGACATTAGTCCTGGTTACGAGAGACTTATCCAGAGTCTTTAGCTCACTATCTTTCACAGAGAAGAAATCTCCCAAACATATCAGTCTTTGTCCTGCCCGGGGGCAGTCCAGCAACGAAATGCTAGTCAATTCTCCTCTGAACAAGAGTACCAACAGAAACCCCAGACACGTGTTTCGGTCTGGTTGGACCTCATCAGTAGGGTGGATCTTTGTCTCTCTAAGAATAGTGAGCAAGGGGTCCACGTCTGGATTCCCCTAGTAACTTAGGGTGAGACCCAAAGTTACTTAAATATGCAAATTGACAAAGGGGGTCCTGGGAGTCTCTCTGCCAGACATTAGTCCTGGTTACGAGAGACTTACCCAGAGTCTTTAGCTCACTATCTTTCATAGAGAAGAAATATCCCAAACATAGCAGTCTTTGTCCTGCCCTGGGGCAGTCCAGCAACGAAATGCTAGGCAATTCTCCTATGAACAAGAGTACCAACAGAAACCCCAGACAGGTGTTTCGGTCTGGTTGGACCTCATCAGTAGGGTGGATCTGTGCCTCTCTAAGAATAGTGCGCAAGGGGTCCACGTCTGGATTCCCCTAGTAACTTAGGGTGAGACCCAAAGTTACTTAAATAGGCAAATTAACAAGGGCGGTTCTGGGAGTCCCTCTGCCAGACATTAGTCCTGGTTACCAGAGACTTACCCAGAGTCTTTAGCTCACTATCTTTCACAGAGAAGAAATATCCCAAACATATCAGTCTTTGTCCTGCCCTGGGGCAGTCCAGCAACGAAATGCTAGGCAATTCTCCTCTGAACAAGAGTACCAACAGAAACCCCAGACACGTGTTTCGGTCTGGTTGGACCTCATCATTAGGGTGGATCTGTGCCTCTCTAAGAATAGTGAGCAAGGGGTCCACGTCTGGATTCCCCTAGTAAGTTAGGGTGAGACCCAAAGTTACTTAAATAGGCAAATTAACAAGGGCAGTCCTGGGAGTCCCTCTGCCAGACATTAGTCCTGGTTATGAGAGACTTACCCAGAGTCTTTAGCTCACTATCTTTCACAGAGAAGAAATATCCCAAACATATCAGTCTTTGTCCTGCTCTGGGGCAGTCCAGCACCGAAATGCTAGGCAATTCTCCTCTGAACAAGAGTACCAACAGAAACCCCAGACACGTGTTTCGGTCTGGTTGGACCTCATCAGTAGGGTTGATCTGTGCCTCTCTAAGAAAAGTGAGCAAGGGGTCCACGTCTGGATTACCCTAGTAACTTAGGGTGAGACCCAAAGTTATTTAAATAGGCAAATTAACAAGGGCGGTCCTGGGAGTCCCTCTGCCAGACATTAGTCCTGGTTACCAGAGACTTACCCAGAGTCTTTAGCTCACTATCTTTCACAGAGAAGAAATATCCCAAACATATCAGTCTTTGTCCTGCCCTGGGGCAGTCCAGCAACGAAATGCTAGGCAATTCTCCTCTGAACAAGAGTACCAACAGAAACCCCAGACACGTGTTTCGGTCTGGTTGGACCTCATCAGTAGGGTGGATCTGTGTCTCTCTAAGAATAGTTAGCAAGGGGTCCACGTCTAGATTCCCCTAGTAAGTTAGGGTGAGACCCAAAGTTACTTAAATAGGCAAATTAACAAGGGCAGTCCTGGGAGTCCCTCTGCCAGACATTAGTCCTGGTTATGAGAGACTTACCCAGAGTCTTTAGCTCACTATCTTTCACAGAGAAGAAATATCCCAAACATATCAGTCTTTGTCCTACCCTGCGGCAGTCCAGCAACAAAATGCTAGGCAATTCTCCTCTGAACAAGAGTACCAACAGAAACCCCAGGCACGTGTTTCGGTCTGGTTGGACCTCATCAGTAGGGTGGATCTGTGCCTCTCTAGGAATAGTGAGCAAGGGGTCCACGTCTGGATTCCCCTAGTAATTTAGGGTGAGACCCAAAGTTATTTAAATAGGCAAATTAACAAGGGTGGTCCTGGGAGTCCCTCTGCCAGACATTAGTCCTGGTTACCAGAGACTTACCCAGAGTCTTTAGCTCACTATCTTTCACAGAGAAGAAATATCCCAAACATATCAGTCTTTGTCCTGCCCTGGGGCAGTCCAGCAACAAAATGCTAGGCAATTCTCCTCTGAACAAGAGTACCAACAGAAACCCCAGACACGTGTTTCGGTCTGGTTGGACCTCATCATTAGGGTGGATCTGTGCCTCTCTAAGAATAGTGAGCAAGGTCCACGTCTAGATTCCCCTAGTAAGTTAGGGTGAGACCCAAAGTTACTTAAATAGGCAAATTAACAAGGGCAGTTCTGGGAGTCCCTCTGCCAGACATTAGTCCTGGTTATAAGAGACTTACCCATAGTCTTTAGCTCACTATCTTTCACAGAGAAGAAATATCCCAAACATATCAGTCTTTGTCCTGCGGCAGTCCAGCAACGAAATGCTAGGCAATTCTCCTCTGAACAAGAGTACCAACAGAAACCCCAGACATGTGTTTCGGTCTGGTTGGACCTCATCAGTAGGGTGGATCTGTGCCTCTCTAAGAATAGAGAGCAAGGGGTCCACGTCTGGATTCCCCTAGTAAGTTAGGGTGAGACTCAAAGTTACTTAAATAGGAAAATTAACAAGGGCGGTCCTGGGAGTCCCTCTGCCAGACATTAGTCCTGGTTATGAGAGACTTACCCAGAGTCTTTAGCTCACTATCTTTCACAGAGAAGAAATATCCCAAACATATCAGTCTTTGTCCTGCTCTGGGGCAGTCCAGCACCGAAATGCTAGGCAATTCTCCTCTGAACAAGAGTACCAACAGAAACCCCAGACACGTGTTTCGGTCTGGTTGGACCTCATCAGTAGGGTGGATCTGTGTCTCTCTAAGAATAGTGAGCAAGGGGTCCACGTCTGGATTCCCCTAGTAACTTAGGGTGAGACCCAAAGTTACTTAAATATGCAAATTGACAAAGGGGGTCCTGGGAGTCTCTCTGCCAGACATTAGTCCTGGTTACGAGAGACTTACCCAGAGTCTTTAGCTCACTATCTTTCACAGAGAAGAAATATCCCAAACACATCAGTCTTTGTCCTGCTCTGGGGCAGTCCAGCACCGAAATGCTAGGCAATTCTCCTCTGAACAAGAGTACCAACAGAAACCCCAGACACGTGTTTCGGTCTGGTTGGACCTCATCAGTAGGGTTGATCTGTGCCTCTCTAAGAATAGTGAGCAAGGGGTCCACGTCTGGATTCCCCTAGTAACTTAGGGTGAGACCCAAAGTTACTTAAATAGGCAAATTAACAAGGGCGGTCCTGGGAGTCCCTCTGCCACACATTAGTCCTGGTTACGAGAAACTTACCCAGAGTCTTTAGCTCACTATCTTTCACAGAGAAGAAATATCCCAAACATATCAGTCTTTGTCCTGCCCTGGGGCAGTCCAGCAACAAAATGCTAGGCAATTCTCCACTGCACAAGAGTACCAACAGAAACCCCAGACACGTGTTTCGGTCTGGTTGGACCTCATCAGTAGGGTGGATCTGTGCCTCTCTAGGAATAGTGAGCAAGGGGTCCATGTCTGGATTCCCCTACTAACTTAGGGTGAGACCCAAAGTTACTTAAATAGGCAAATTAACAAGGGCGGTCCTGGGAGTCCCTCTGCCAGACATTAGTCCTGGTTATGAGAGACTTACCCAGAGTCTTTAGCTCACTATCTTTCACAGAGAAGAAATATCCCAAACATATCAGTCTTTGTCCTACCCTGCGGCAGTCCAGCAACAAAATGCTAGGCAATTCTCCTCTGAACAAGAGTACCAACAGAAACCCCAGGCACGTGTTTCGGTCTGGTTGGACCTCATCAGTAGGGTGGATCTGTGCCTCTCTAAGAATAGTGAGCAAGGGGTCCACGTCTGTATTTCCCTAGTAATTTAGGGTGAGACCCAAAGTTATTTAAATAGGCAAATTAACAAGGGTGGTCCTGGGAGTCCCTCTGCCAGACATTAGTCCTGGTTACCAGAGACTTACCCAGAGTCTTTAGCTCACTATCTTTCACAGAGAAGAAATATCCCAAACATATCAGTCTTTGTCCTGCCCTGGGGCAGTCCAGCAACAAAATGCTAGGCAATTCTCCTCTGAACAAGAGTACCAACAGAAACCCCAGACACGTGTTTCGGTCTGGTTGGACCTCATCATTAGGGTGGATCTGTGTCTCTCTAAGAATAGTGAGCAAGGGGTCCACGTCTAGATTCCCCTAGTAAGTTAGGGTGAGACCCAAAGTTACTTAAATAGGCAAATTAACAAGGGCAGTCCTGGGAGTCCCTCTGCCAGACATTAGTCCTGGTTATAAGAGACTTACCCATAGTCTTTAGCTCACTATCTTTCACAGAGAAGAAATATCCCAAACATATCAGTCTTTGTCCTGCTCTGGGGCAGTCCAGCACCGAAATGCTAGGCAATTCTCCTCTGAACAAGAGTACCAACAGAAACCCCAGACACGTGTTTCGGTCTGGTTGGACCTCATCAGTAGGGTTGATCTGTGCCTCTCTAAGAATAGTGAGCAAGGGGTCCACATCTGGATTCCCCTAGTAACTTAGGGTGAGACCCAAAGTTACTTAAATAGGCAAATTAACAAGGGCGGTCCTGGGAGTCCCTCTGCCAGACATTAGTCCTGGTTACGAGAGACTTATCCAGAGTCTTTAGCTCACTATCTTTCACAGAGAAGAAATCTCCCAAACATATCAGTCTTTGTCCTGCCCGGGGGCAGTCCAGCAACGAAATGCTAGTCAATTCTCCTCTGAACAAGAGTACCAACAGAAACCCCAGACACGTGTTTCGGTCTGGTTGGACCTCATCAGTAGGGTGGATCTTTGTCTCTCTAAGAATAGTGAGCAAGGGGTCCACGTCTGGATTCCCCTAGTAACTTAGGGTGAGACCCAAAGTTACTTAAATATGCAAATTGACAAAGGGGGTCCTGGGAGTCTCTCTGCCAGACATTAGTCCTGGTTACGAGAGACTTACCCAGAGTCTTTAGCTCACTATCTTTCATAGAGAAGAAATATCCCAAACATAGCAGTCTTTGTCCTGCCCTGGGGCAGTCCAGCAACGAAATGCTAGGCAATTCTCCTATGAACAAGAGTACCAACAGAAACCCCAGACAGGTGTTTCGGTCTGGTTGGACCTCATCAGTAGGGTGGATCTGTGCCTCTCTAAGAATAGTGCGCAAGGGGTCCACGTCTGGATTCCCCTAGTAACTTAGGGTGAGACCCAAAGTTACTTAAATAGGCAAATTAACAAGGGCGGTTCTGGGAGTCCCTCTGCCAGACATTAGTCCTGGTTACCAGAGACTTACCCAGAGTCTTTAGCTCACTATCTTTCACAGAGAAGAAATATCCCAAACATATCAGTCTTTGTCCTGCCCTGGGGCAGTCCAGCAACGAAATGCTAGGCAATTCTCCTCTGAACAAGAGTACCAACAGAAACCCCAGACACGTGTTTCGGTCTGGTTGGACCTCATCATTAGGGTGGATCTGTGCCTCTCTAAGAATAGTGAGCAAGGGGTCCACGTCTGGATTCCCCTAGTAAGTTAGGGTGAGACCCAAAGTTACTTAAATAGGCAAATTAACAAGGGCAGTCCTGGGAGTCCCTCTGCCAGACATTAGTCCTGGTTATGAGAGACTTACCCAGAGTCTTTAGCTCACTATCTTTCACAGAGAAGAAATATCCCAAACATATCAGTCTTTGTCCTGCTCTGGGGCAGTCCAGCACCGAAATGCTAGGCAATTCTCCTCTGAACAAGAGTACCAACAGAAACCCCAGACACGTGTTTCGCTCTGGTTGGACCTCATCAGTAGGGTTGATCTGTGCCTCTCTAAGAAAAGTGAGCAAGGGGTCCACGTCTGGATTCCCCTAGTAACTTAGGGTGAGACCCAAAGTTACTTAAATAGGCAAATTAACAAGGGCGGTTCTGGGAGTCCCTCTGCCAGACATTAGTCCTGGTTACCAGAGACTTACCCAGAGTCTTTAGCTCACTATCTTTCACAGAGAAGAAATATCCCAAAAATATCAGTCTTTGTCCTGCCCTGGGGCAGTCCAGCAACGAAATGCTAGGCAATTCTCCTCTGAACAAGAGTACCAACAGAAACCCCAGACACGTGTTTCGGTCTGGTTGGACCTCATCATTAGGGTGGATCTGTGCCTCTCTAAGAATAGTGAGCAAGGGGTCCACGTCTGGATTCCCCTAGTAACTTATGGTGAGACCCAAAGTTATTTAAATAGGCAAATTAACAAGGGCGGTTCTGGGAGTCCCTCTGCCAGACATTAGTCCTGGTTACCAGAGACTTACCCAGAGTCTTTAGCTCACTAGCTTTCACAGAGAAGAAATATCCCAAACATATCAGTCTTTGTCCTGCCCTGGGGCAGTCCAGCAACGAAATGCTAGGCAATTCTCCTCTGAACAAGAGTACCAACAGAAACCCCAGACACGTGTTTCGGTCTGGTTGGACCTCATCATTAGGGTGGATCTGTGCCTCTCTAAGAATAGTGAGCAAGGGGTCCATGTCTGGATTCCCCTAGTAAGTTAGGGTGAGACCCAAAGTTACTTAAATAGGCAAATTAACAAGGGCAGTCCTGGGAGTCCCTCTGCCAGACATTAGTCCTGGTTATAAGAGACTTACCCATAGTCTTTAGCTCACTATCTTTCACAGAGAAGAAATATCCCAAACATATCAGTCTTTGTCCTGCTCTGGGGCAGTCCAGCACCGAAATGCTAGGCAATTCTCCTCTGAACAAGAGTACCAACAGAAACCCCAGACACATGTTTCGGTCTGGTTGGACCTCATCAGTAGGGTTGATCTGTGCCTCTCTAAGAATAGTGAGCAAGGGGTCCACGTCTGGATTCCCCTAGTAACTTAGGGTGAGACCCAAAGTTACTTAAATAGGCAAATTAACAAGGGCGGTCCTGGGAGTCCCTCTGCCAGACATTAGTCCTGGTTACGAGAGACTTACCCAGAGTCTTTAGCTCACTATCTTTCACAGAGAAGAAATATCCCAAACATATCAGTCTTTGTCCTGCCCTGGGGCAGTCCAGCACCGAAATGCTAGGCAATTCTCCTCTGAACAAGAGTACCAACAGAAACCCCAGACACGTGTTTCGGTCTGGTTGGATATCATCATTAGGGTGGATCTGTGCCTCTCTAAGAATAGTGAGCAAGGGGTCCACGTCTGGATTCCCCTAGTAACTTATGGTGAGACCCAAAGTTATTTAAATAGGCAAATTAACAAGGGCGGTTCTGGGAGTCCCTCTGCCAGACATTAGTCCTGGTTACCAGAGACTTACCCAGAGTCTTTAGCTCACTATCTTTCACAGAGAAGAAATATCCCAAACATATCAGTCTTTGTCCTGCCCTGGGGCAGTCCAGCAACGAAATGCTAGGCAATTCTCCTCTGAACAAGAGTACCAACAGAAACCCCAGACACGTGTTTCGGTCTGGTTGGACCTCATCATTAGGGTGGATCTGTGCCTCTCTAAGAATAGTGAGCAAGGGGTCCACGTCTGGATTCCCCTAGTAAGTTAGGGTGAGACCCAAAGTTACTTAAATAGGCAAATTAACAAGGGCAGTCCTGGGAGTCCCTCTGCCAGACATTAGTCCTGGTTATAAGAGACTTACCCATAGTCTTTAGCTCACTATCTTTCACAGAGAAGAAATATCCCAAACATATCAGTCTTTGTCCTGCTCTGGGGCAGTCCAGCACCGAAATGCTAGGCAATTCTCCTCTGAACAAGAGTACCAACAGAAACCCCAGACACATGTTTCGGTCTGGTTGGACCTCATCAGTAGGGTTGATCTGTGCCTCTCTAAGAATAGTGAGCAAGGGGTCCACGTCTGGATTCCCCTAGTAACTTAGGCTGAGACCGAAAGTTACTTAAATAGGCAAATTAACAAGGGCGGTCCTGGGAGTCCCTCTGCCAGACATTAGTCCTGGTTACGAGAGACTTACCCAGAGTCTTTAGCTCACTATCTTTCACAGAGAAGAAATATCCCAAACATATCAGTCTTTGTCCTGCCCTGGGGCAGTCCAGCAACGAAATGCTAGGCAATTCTCCTCTGAACAAGAGTAACAACAAAAACCCCAGACACGTGTTTCGGTCTGGTTGGACCTCATCATTAGGGTGGATCTGTGCCTCTCTAAGAATAGTGAGCAAGGGGTCCACGTCTGGATTCCCCTAGTAAGTTAGGGTGAGACCCAAAGTTACTTAAATAGGCAAATTAACAAGGGCAGTCCTGGGAGTCCCTCTGCCAGACATTAGTCCTGGTTATGAGAGACTTACCCAGAGTCTTTAGCTCACTATCTTTCACAGAGAAGAAATATCCCAAACACATCAGTCTTTGTCCTGCTCTGGGGCAGTCCAGCACCGAAATGCTAGGCAATTCTCCTCTGAACAAGAGTACCAACAGAAACCCCAGACACGTGTTTCGGTCTGGTTGGACCTCATCAGTAGGGTTGATCTGTGCCTCTCTAAGAATAGTGAGCAAGGGGTCCACGTCTGGATTCCCCTAGTAACTTAGGGTGAGACCCAAAGTTACTTAAATAGGCAAATTAACAAGGGCGGTCCTGGGAGTCCCTCTGCCACACATTAGTCCTGGTTACGAGAAACTTACCCAGAGTCTTTAGCTCACTATCTTTCACAGAGAAGAAATATCCCAAACATATCAGTCTTTGTCCTGCCCTGGGGCAGTCCAGCAACAAAATGCTAGGCAATTCTCCACTGCACAAGAGTACCAACAGAAACCCCAGACACGTGTTTCGGTCTGGTTGGACCTCATCAGTAGGGTGGATCTGTGCCTCTCTAGGAATAGTGAGCAAGGGGTCCATGTCTGGATTCCCCTACTAACTTAGGGTGAGACCCAAAGTTACTTAAATAGGCAAATTAACAAGGGCGGTCCTGGGAGTCCCTCTGCCAGACATTAGTCCTGGTTACGAGAGACTTACCCAGAGTCTTTAGCTCACTATCTTTCACAGAGAAGAAATATCCCAAACATATCAGTCTTTGTCCTACCCTGCGGCAGTCCAGCAACAAAATGCTAGGCAATTCTCCTCTGAACAAGAGTACCAACAGAAACCCCAGGCACGTGTTTCGGTCTGGTTGGACCTCATCAGTGGGTGGATCTGTGCCTCTCTAAGAATAGTGAGCAAGGGGTCCACGTCTGTATTCCCCTAGTAATTTAGGGTGAGACCCAAAGTTATTTAAATAGGCAAATTAACAAGGGTGGTCCTGGGAGTCCCTCTGCCAGACATTAGTCCTGGTTACCAGAGACTTACCCAGAGTCTTTAGCTCACTATCTTTCACAGAGAAGAAATATCCCAAACATATCAGTCTTTGTCCTGCCCTGGGGCAGTCCAGCAACAAAATGCTAGGCAATTCTCCTCTGAACAAGAGTACCAACAGAAACCCCAGACACGTGTTTCGGTCTGGTTGGACCTCATCATTAGGGTGGATCTGTGTCTCTCTAAGAATAGTGAGCAAGGGGTCCACGTCTAGATTCCCCTAGTAAGTTAGGGTGAGACCCAAAGTTACTTAAACAGGCAAATTAACAAGGGCAGTCCTGGGAGTCCCTCTGCCAGACATTATTCCTGGTTATAAGAGACTTACCCATAGTCTTTAGCTCACTATCTTTCACAGAGAAGAAATATCCCAAACATATCAGTCTTTGTCCTGCTCTGGGGCAGTCCAGCACCGAAATGCTAGGCAATTCTCCTCTGAACAAGAGTACCAACAGAAACCCCAGACACGTGTTTCGGTCTGGTTGGACCTCATCAGTAGGGTTGATCTGTTCCTCTCTAAGAATAGTGAGCAAGGGGTCCACATCTGGATTCCCCTAGTAATTTAGGGTGAGACCCAAAGTTACTTAAATAGGCAAATTAACAAGGGCGGTCCTGGGAGTCCCTCTGCCAGACATTAGTCCTGGTTACGAGAGACTTATCCAGAGTCTTTAGCTCACTATCTTTCACAGAGAAGAAATCTCCCAAACATATCAGTCTTTGTCCTGCCCGGGGGCAGTCCAGCAACGAAATGCTAGTCAATTCTCCTCTGAACAAGAGTACCAACAGAAACCCCAGACACGTGTTTCGGTCTGGTTGGACCTCATCAGTAGGGTGGATCTTTGTCTCTCTAAGAATAGTGAGCAAGGGGTCCACGTCTGGATTCCCCTAGTAACTTAGGGTGAGACCCAAAGTTACTTAAATATGCAAATTGACAAAGGGGGTCCTGGGAGTCTCTCTGCCAGACATTAGTCCTGGTTACGAGAGACTTACCCAGAGTCTTTAGCTCACTATCTTTCATAGAGAAGAAATATCCCAAACATAGCAGTCTTTGTCCTGCCCTGGGGCAGTCCAGCAACGAAATGCTAGGCAATTCTCCTATGAACAAGAGTACCAACAGAAACCCCAGACAGGTGTTTCGGTCTGGTTGGACCTCATCAGTAGGGTGGATCTGTGCCTCTCTAAGAATAGTGCGCAAGGGGTCCACGTCTGGATTCCCCTAGTAACTTAGGGTGAGACCCAAAGTTACTTAAATAGGCAAATTAACAAGGGCGGTTCTGGGAGTCCCTCTGCCAGACATTAGTCCTGGTTACCAGAGACTTACCCAGAGTCTTTAGCTCACTATCTTTCACAGAGAAGAAATATCCCAAACATATCAGTCTTTGTCCTGCCCTGGGGCAGTCCAGCAACGAAATGCTAGGCAATTCTCCTCTGAACAAGAGTACCAACAGAAACCCCAGACACGTGTTTCGGTCTGGTTGGACCTCATCATTAGGGTGGATCTGTGCCTCTCTAAGAATAGTGAGCAAGGGGTCCACGTCTGGATTCCCCTAGTAAGTTAGGGTGAGACCCAAAGTTACTTAAATAGGCAAATTAACAAGGGCAGTCCTGGGAGTCCCTCTGCCAGACATTAGTCCTGGTTATGAGAGACTTACCCAGAGTCTTTAGCTCACTATCTTTCACAGAGAAGAAATATCCCAAACATATCAGTCTTTGTCCTGCTCTGGGGCAGTCCAGCACCGAAATGCTAGGCAATTCTCCTCTGAACAAGAGTACCAACAGAAACCCCAGACACGTGTTTCGGTCTGGTTGGACCTCATCAGTAGGGTTGATCTGTGCCTCTCTAAGAAAAGTGAGCAAGGGGTCCACGTCTGGATTACCCTAGTAACTTAGGGTGAGACCCAAAGTTATGTAAATAGGCAAATTAACAAGGGCGGTCCTGGGAGTCCCTCTGCCAGACATTAGTCCTGGTTACCAGAGACTTACCCAGAGTCTTTAGCTCACTATCTTTCACAGAGAAGAAATATCCCAAACATATCAGTCTTTGTCCTGCCCTGGGGCAGTCCAGCAACGAAATGCTAGGCAATTCTCCTCTGAACAAGAGTACCAACAGAAACCCCAGACACGTGTTTCGGTCTGGTTGGACCTCATCAGTAGGGTGGATCTGTGTCTCTCTAAGAATAGTTAGCAAGGGGTCCACGTCTAGATTCCCCTAGTAAGTTAGGGTGAGACCCAAAGTTACTTAAATAGGCAAATTAACAAGGGCAGTCCTGGGAGTCCCTCTGCCAGACATTAGTCCTGGTTATGAGAGACTTACCCAGAGTCTTTAGCTCACTATCTTTCACAGAGAAGAAATATCCCAAACATATCAGTCTTTGTCCTACCCTGCGGCAGTCCAGCAACAAAATGCTAGGCAATTCTCCTCTGAACAAGAGTAACAACAGAAACCCCAGGCACGTGTTTCGGTCTGGTTGGACCTCATCAGTAGGGTGGATCTGTGCCTCTCTAGGAATAGTGAGCAAGGGGTCCACGTCTGGATTCCCCTAGTAATTTAGGGTGAGACCCAAAGTTATTTAAATAGGCAAATTAACAAGGGTGGTCCTGGGAGTCCCTCTGCCAGACATTAGTCCTGGTTACCAGAGACTTACCCAGAGTCTTTAGCTCACTATCTTTCACAGAGAAGAAATATCCCAAACATATCAGTCTTTGTCCTGCCCTGGGGCAGTCCAGCAACAAAATGCTAGGCAATTCTCCTCTGAACAAGAGTACCAACAGAAACCCCAGACACGTGTTTCGGTCTGGTTGGACCTCATCATTAGGGTGGATCTGTGCCTCTCTAAGAATAGTGAGCAAGGTCCACGTCTAGATTCCCCTAGTAAGTTAGGGTGAGACCCAAAGTTACTTAAATAGGCAAATTAACAAGGGCAGTCCTGGGAGTCCCTCTGCCAGACATTAGTCCTGGTTATAAGAGACTTACCCATAGTCTTTAGCTCACTATCTTTCACAGAGAAGAAATATCCCAAACATATCAGTCTTTGTCCTGCTCTGGGGCAGTCCAACACCGAAATGCTAGGCAATTCTCCTCTGAACAAGAGTACCAACAGAAACCCCAGACACGTGTTTCGGTCTGGTTGGACCTCATCAGTAGGGTTGATCTGTGCCTCTCTAAGAAAAGTGAGCAAGGGGTCCACGTCTGGATTCCCCTAGTAACTTAGGGTGAGACCCAAAGTTATTTAAATAGGCAAATTAACAAGGGCGGTCCTGGGAGTCCCTCTGCCAGACATTAGTCCTGGTTACCAGAGACTTACCCAGAGTCTTTAGCTCACTATCTTTCACAGAGAAGAAATATCCCAAACATATCAGTCTTTGTCCTGCGGCAGTCCAGCAACGAAATGCTAGGCAATTCTCCTCTGAACAAGAGTACCAACAGAAACCCCAGACATGTGTTTCGGTCTGGTTGGACCTCATCAGTAGGGTGGATCTGTGCCTCTCTAAGAATAGAGAGCAAGGGGTCCACGTCTGGATTCCCCTAGTAAGTTAGGGTGAGACTCAAAGTTACTTAAATAGGAAAATTAACAAGGGCGGTCCTGGGAGTCCCTCTGCCAGACATTAGTCCTGGTTATGAGAGACTTACCCAGAGTCTTTAGCTCACTATCTTTCACAGAGAAGAAATATCCCAAACATATCAGTCTTTGTCCTGCTCTGGGGCAGTCCAGCACCGAAATGCTAGGCAATTCTCCTCTGAACAAGAGTACCAACAGAAACCCCAGACACGTGTTTCGGTCTGGTTGGACCTCATCAGTAGGGTGGATCTGTGTCTCTCTAAGAATAGTGAGCAAGGGGTCCACGTCTGGATTCCCCTAGTAACTTAGGGTGAGACCCAAAGTTACTTAAATATGCAAATTTTCAAAGGGGGTCCTGGGAGTCTCTCTGCCAGACATTAGTCCTGGTTACGAGAGACTTACCCAGAGTCTTTAGCTCACTATCTTTCACAGAGAAGAAATATCCCAAACACATCAGTCTTTGTCCTGCTCTGGGGCAGTCCAGCACCGAAATGCTAGGCAATTCTCCTCTGAACAAGAGTACCAACAGAAACCCCAGACACGTGTTTCGGTCTGGTTGGACCTCATCAGTAGGGTTGATCTGTGCCTCTCTAAGAATAGTGAGCAAGGGGTCCACGTCTGGATTCCCCTAGTAACTTAGGGTGAGACCCAAAGTTACTTAAATAGGCAAATTAACAAGGGCGGTCCTGGGAGTCCCTCTGCCACACATTAGTCCTGGTTACGAGAAACTTACCCAGAGTCTTTAGCTCACTATCTTTCACAGAGAAGAAATATCCCAAACATATCAGTCTTTGTCCTGCCCTGGGGCAGTCCAGCAACAAAATGCTAGGCAATTCTCCACTGCACAAGAGTACCAACAGAAACCCCAGACACGTGTTTCGGTCTGGTTGGACCTCATCAGTAGGGTGGATCTGTGCCTCTCTAGGAATAGTGAGCAAGGGGTCCATGTCTGGATTCCCCTACTAAATTAGGGTGAGACCCAAAGTTACTTAAATAGGCAAATTAACAAGGGCGGTCCTGGGAGTCCCTCTGCCAGACATTAGTCCTGGTTATGAGAGACTTACCCAGAGTCTTTAGCTCACTATCTTTCACAGAGAAGAAATATCCCAAACATATCAGTCTTTGTCCTACCCTGCGGCAGTCCAGCAACAAAATGCTAGGCAATTCTCCTCTGAACAAGAGTACCAACAGAAACCCCAGGCACGTGTTTCGGTCTGGTTGGACCTCATCAGTAGGGTGGATCTGTGCCTCTCTAAGAATAGTGAGCAAGGGGTCCACGTCTGTATTTCCCTAGTAATTTAGGGTGAGACCCAAAGTTATTTAAATAGGCAAATTAACAAGGGTGGTCCTGGGAGTCCCTCTGCCAGACATTAGTCCTGGTTACCAGAGACTTACCCAGAGTCTTTAGCTCACTATCTTTCACAGAGAAGAAATATCCCAAACATATCAGTCTTTGTCCTGCCCTGGGGCAGTCCAGCAACAAAATGCTAGGCAATTCTCCTCTGAACAAGAGTACCAACAGAAACCCCAGACACGTGTTTCGGTCTGGTTGGACCTCATCATTAGGGTGGATCTGTGTCTCTCTAAGAATAGTGAGCAAGGGGTCCACGTCTAGATTCCCCTAGTAAGTTAGGGTGAGACCCAAAGTTACTTAAATAGGCAAATTAACAAGGGCAGTCCTGGGAGTCCCTCTGCCAGACATTAGTCCTGGTTATAAGAGACTTACCCATAGTCTTTAGCTCACTATCTTTCACAGAGAAGAAATATCCCAAACATATCAGTCTTTGTCCTGCTCTGGGGCAGTCCAGCACCGAAATGCTAGGCAATTCTCCTCTGAACAAGAGTACCAACAGAAACCCCAGACACGTGTTTCGGTCTGGTTGGACCTCATCAGTAGGGTTGATCTGTGCCTCTCTAAGAATAGTGAGCAAGGGGTCCACATCTGGATTCCCCTAGTAACTTAGGGTGAGACCCAAAGTTACTTAAATAGGCAAATTAACAAGGGCGGTCCTGGGAGTCCCTCTGCCAGACATTAGTCCTGGTTACGAGAGACTTATCCAGAGTCTTTAGCTCACTATCTTTCACAGAGAAGAAATCTCCCAAACATATCAGTCTTTGTCCTGCCCGGGGGCAGTCCAGCAACGAAATGCTAGTCAATTCTCCTCTGAACAAGAGTACCAACAGAAACCCCAGACACGTGTTTCGGTCTGGTTGGACCTCATCAGTAGGGTGGATCTTTGTCTCTCTAAGAATAGTGAGCAAGGGGTCCACGTCTGGATTCCCCTAGTAACTTAGGGTGAGACCCAAAGTTACTTAAATATGCAAATTGACAAAGGGGGTCCTGGGAGTCTCTCTGCCAGACATTAGTCCTGGTTACGAGAGACTTACCCAGAGTCTTTAGCTCACTATCTTTCATAGAGAAGAAATATCCCAAACATAGCAGTCTTTGTCCTGCCCTGGGGCAGTCCAGCAACGAAATGCTAGGCAATTCTCCTATGAACAAGAGTACCAACAGAAACCCCAGACAGGTGTTTCGGTCTGGTTGGACCTCATCAGTAGGGTGGATCTGTGCCTCTCTAAGAATAGTGCGCAAGGGGTCCACGTCTGGATTCCCCTAGTAACTTAGGGTGAGACCCAAAGCTACTTAAATAGGCAAATTAACAAGGGCGGTTCTGGGAGTCCCTCTGCCAGACATTAGTCCTGGTTACCAGAGACTTACCCAGAGTCTTTAGCTCACTATCTTTCACAGAGAAGAAATATCCCAAACATATCAGTCTTTGTCCTGCCCTGGGGCAGTCCAGCAACGAAATGCTAGGCAATTCTCCTCTGAACAAGAGTACCAACAGAAACCCCAGACACGTGTTTCGGTCTGGTTGGACCTCATCATTAGGGTGGATCTGTGCCTCTCTAAGAATAGTGAGCAAGGGGTCCACGTCTGGATTCCCCTAGTAAGTTAGGGTGAGACCCAAAGTTACTTAAATAGGCAAATTAACAAGGGCAGTCCTGGGAGTCCCTCTGCCAGACATTAGTCCTGGTTATGAGAGACTTACCCAGAGTCTTTAGCTCACTATCTTTCACAGAGAAGAAATATCCCAAACATATCAGTCTTTGTCCTGCTCTGGGGCAGTCCAGCACCGAAATGCTAGGCAATTCTCCTCTGAACAAGAGTACCAACAGAAACCCCAGACACGTGTTTCGGTCTGGTTGGACCTCATCAGTAGGGTTGATCTGTGCCTCTCTAAGAAAAGTGAGCAAGGGGTCCACGTCTGGATTCCCCTAGTAACTTAGGGTGAGACCCAAAGTTATTTAAATAGGCAAATTAACAAGGGCGATCCTGGGAGTCCCTCTGCCAGACATTAGTCCTGGTTACCAGAGACTTACCCAGAGTCTTTAGCTCACTATCTTTCACAGAGAAGAAATATCCCAAACATATCAGTCTTTGTCCTGCCCTGGGGCAGTCCAGCAACGAAATGCTAGGCAATTCTCCTCTGAACAAGAGTACCAACAGAAACCCCAGACACGTGTTTCGGTCTGGTTGGACCTCATCAGTAGGGTGGATCTGTGTCTCTCTAAGAATAGTTAGCAAGGGGTCCACGTCTAGATTCCCCTAGTAAGTTAGGGTGAGACCCAAAGTTACTTAAATAGGCAAATTAACAAGGGCAGTCCTGGGAGTCCCTCTGCCAGACATTAGTCCTGGTTATGAGAGACTTACCCAGAGTCTTTAGCTCACTATCTTTCACAGAGAAGAAATATCCCAAACATATCAGTCTTTGTCCTACCCTGCGGCAGTCCAGCAACAAAATGCTAGGCAATTCTCCTCTGAACAAGAGTACCAACAGAAACCCCAGGCACGTGTTTCGGTCTGGTTGGACCTCATCAGTAGGGTGGATCTGTGCCTCTCTAGGAATAGTGAGCAAGGGGTCCACGTCTGGATTCCCCTAGTAATTTAGGGTGAGACCCAAAGTTATTTAAATAGGCAAATTAACAAGGGTGGTCCTGGGAGTCCCTCTGCCAGACATTAGTCCTGGTTACCAGAGACTTACCCAGAGTCTTTAGCTCACTATCTTTCACAGAGAAGAAATATCCCAAACATATCAGTCTTTGTCCTGCCCTGGGGCAGTCCAGCAACAAAATGCTAGGCAATTCTCCTCTGAACAAGAGTACCAACAGAAACCCCAGACACGTGTTTCGGTCTGGTTGGACCTCATCATTAGGGTGGATCTGTGCCTCTCTAAGAATAGTGAGCAAGGGGTCCACGTCTAGATTCCCCTAGTAAGTTAGGGTGAGACCCAAAGTTACTTAAATAGGCAAATTAACAAGGGCAGTCCTGGGAGTCCCTCTGCCAGACATTAGTCCTGGTTATAAGAGACTTACCCATAGTCTTTAGCTCACTATCTTTCACAGAGAAGAAATATCCCAAACATATCAGTCTTTGTCCTGCTCTGGGGCAGTCCAGCACCGAAATGCTAGGCAATTCTCCTCTGAACAAGAGTACCAACAGAAACCCCAGACACGTGTTTCGGTCTGGTTGGACCTCATCAGTAGGGTTGATCTGTGCCTCTCTAAGAAAAGTGAGCAAGGGGTCCACGTCTGGATTCCCCTAGTAATTTAGGGTGAGACCCAAAGTTATTTAAATAGGCAAATTAACAAGGGCGGTCCTGGGAGTCCCTCTGCCAGACATTAGTCCTGGTTACCAGAGACTTACCCAGAGTCTTTAGCTCACTATCTTTCACAGAGAAGAAATATCCCAAACATATCAGTCTTTGTCCTGCGGCAGTCCAGCAACGAAATGCTAGGCAATTCTCCTCTGAACAAGAGTACCAACAGAAACCCCAGACACGTGTTTCGGTCTGGTTGGACCTCATCAGTAGGGTGGATCTGTGCCTCTCTAAGAATAGAGAGCAAGGGGTCCACGTCTGGATTCCCCTAGTAAGTTAGGGTGAGACTCAAAGTTACTTAAATAGGAAAATTAACAAGGGCGGTCCTGGGAGTCCCTCTGCCAGACATTAGTCCTGGTTATGAGAGACTTACCCAGAGTCTTTAGCTCACTATCTTTCACAGAGAAGAAATATCCCAAACATATCAGTCTTTGTCCTGCTCTGGGGCAGTCCAGCACCGAAATGCTAGGCAATTCTCCTCTGAACAAGAGTACCAACAGAAACCCCAGACACGTGTTTCGGTCTGGTTGGACCTCATCAGTAGGGTGGATCTGTGTCTCTCTAAGAATAGTGAGCAAGGGGTCCACGTCTGGATTCCCCTAGTAACTTAGGGTGAGACCCAAAGTTACTTAAATATGCAAATTGACAAAGGGGGTCCTGGGAGTCTCTCTGCCAGACATTAGTCCTGGTTACGAGAGACTTACCCAGAGTCTTTAGCTCACTATCTTTCAAAGAGAAGAAATATCCCAAACATATCAGTCTTTGTCCTGCCCTGGGGCAGTCCAGCAACGAAATGCTAGGCAATTCTCCTCTGAACAAGAGTACCAACAGAAACCCCAGACAGGTGTTTCGGTCTGGTTGGACCTCATCAGTAGGGTGGATCTGTGCCTCTCTAAGAATAGTGCGCAAGGGGTCCACGTCTGGATTCCCCTAGTAACTTAGGGTGAGACCCAAAGTTACTTAAATAGGCAAATTAACAAGGGCGGTTCTGGGAGTCCCTCTGCCAGACATTAGTCCTGGTTACCAGAGACTTACCCAGAGTCTTTAGCTCACTATCTTTCACAGAGAAGAAATATCCCAAACATATCAGTCTTTGTCCTGCCCTGGGGCAGTCCAGCAACGAAATGCTAGGCAATTCTCCTCTGAACAAGAGTACCAACAGAAACCCCAGACACGTGTTTCGGTCTGGTTGGACCTCATCAGTAGGGTTGATCTGTGCCTCTCTAAGAATAGTGAGCAAGGGGTCCACGTCTGGATTCCCCTAGTAACTTAGGGTGAGACCCAAAGTTACTTAAATAGGCAAATTAACAAGGGCAGTCCTGGGAGTCCCTCTGCCAGACATTAGTCCTGGTTATAAGAGACTTACCCATAGTCTTTAGCTCACTATCTTTCACAGAGAAGAAATATCCCAAACATATCAGTCTTTGCCCTGCCCTGGGGCAGTCCAGCAACGAAATGCTAGGCAATTCTCCTCTGAACAAGAGTACCAACAGAAACCCCAGACACATGTTTCGGTCTGGTTGGACCTCATCAGTAGGGTTGATCTGTGCCTCTCTAAGAATAGTGAGCAAGGGGTCCACGTCTGGATTCCCCTAGTAACTTAGGGTGAGACCCAAAGTTACTTAAATAGGCAAATTAACAAGGGCGGTCCTGGGAGTCCCTCTGCCAGACATTAGTCCTGGTTACGAGAGACTTACCCAGAGTCTTTAGCTCACTATCTTTCACAGAGAAGAAATATCCCAAACATATCAGTCTTTGTCCTGCCCTGGGGCAGTCCAGCAACGAAATGCTAGGCAATTCTCCTCTGAACAAGAGTACCAACAGAAACCCCAGACAAGTGTTTCGGTCTGGTTGGACCTCATCAGTAGGGTGGATTTGTGTCTCTCTAAGAATAGTGGGCAAGGGGTCCACGTCTGGATTCCCCTAGTAACTTAGGGTGAGACCCAAAGTTACTTAAATAGGCAAATTAACAAGGGCGGTTCTGGGAGTCCCTCTGCCAGACATTAGTCCTGGTTACCAGAGACTTACCCAGAGTCTTTAGCTCACTATCTTTCACAGAGAAGAAATATCCCAAACATATCAGTCTTTGTCCTGCCCTGGGGCAGTCCAGCAACGAAATGCTAGGCAATTCTCCTCTGAACAAGAGTACCAACAAAAACCCCAGACACGTGTTTCGGTCTGGTTGGACCTCATCATTAGGGTGGATCTGTGCCTCTCTAAGAATAGTGAGCAAGGGGTCCACGTCTGGATTCCCCTAGTAAGTTAGGGTGAGACCCAAAGTTACTTAAATAGGCAAATTAACAAGGGCAGTCCTGGGAGTCCCTCTGCCAGACATTAGTCCTGGTTATGAGAGACTTACCCAGAGTCTTTAGCTCACTATCTTTCACAGAGAAGAAATATCCCAAACACATCAGTCTTTGTCCTGCTCTGGGGCAGTCCAGCACCGAAATGCTAGGCAATTCTCCTCTGAACAAGCGTACCAACAGAAACCCCAGACACGTGTTTCGGTCTGGTTGGACCTCATCAGTAGGGTTGATCTGTGCCTCTCTAAGAATAGTGAGCAAGGGGTCCACGTCTGGATTCCCCTAGTAACTTAGGGTGAGACCCAAAGTTACTTAAATAGGCAAATTAACAAGGGCGGTCCTGGGAGTCCTTCTGCCACACATTAGTCCTGGTTACGAGAAACTTACCCAGAGTCTTTAGCTCACTATCTTTCACAGAGAAGAAATATCCCAAACATATCAGTCTTTGTCCTGCCCTGGGGCAGTCCAGCAACAAAATGCTAGGCAATTCTCCTCTGCACAAGAGTACCAACAGAAACCCCAGACACGTGTTTCGGTCTGGTTGGACCTCATCAGTAGGGTGGATCTGTGCCTCTCTAGGAATAGTGAGCAAGGGGTCCATGTCTGGATTCCCCTACTAACTTAGGGTGAGACCCAAAGTTACTTAAATAGGCAAATTAACAAGGGCGGTCCTGGGAGTCCCTCTGCCAGACATTAGTCCTGGTTACGAGAGACTTACCCAGAGTCTTTAGCTCACTATCTTTCACAGAGAAGAAATATCCCAAACATATCAGTCTTTGTCCTACCCTGCGGCAGTCCAGCAACAAAATGCTAGGCAATTCTCCTCTGAACAAGAGTACCAACAGAAACCCCAGGCACGTGTTTCGGTCTGGTTGGACCTCATCAGTAGGGTGGATCTGTGCCTCTCTAGGAATAGTGAGCAAGGGGTCCACGTCTGTATTCCCCTAGTAATTTAGGGTGAGACCCAAAGTTATTTAAATAGGCAAATTAACAAGGGTGGTCCTGGGAGTCCCTCTGCCAGACATTAGTCCTGGTTACCAGAGACTTACCCAGAGTCTTTAGCTCACTATCTTTCACAGAGAAGAAATATCCCAAACATATCAGTCTTTGTCCTGCCCTGGGGCAGTCCAGCAACAAAATGCTAGGCAATTCTCCTCTGAACAAGAGTACCAACAGAAACCCCAGACACGTGTTTCGGTCTGGTTGGACCTCATCAGTAGGGTGGATCTGTGTCTCTCTAAGAATAGTGAGCAAGGGGTCCACGTCTAGATTCCCCTAGTAAGTTAGGGTGAGACCCAAAGTTACTTAAATAGGCAAATTAACAAGGGCAGTCCTGGGAGTCCCTCTGCCAGACATTAGTCCTGGTTATGAGAGACTTACCCAGAGTCTTTAGCTCACTATCTTTCACAGAGAAGAAATATCCCAAACATATCAGTCTTTGTCCTACGCTGCGGCAGTCCAGCAACAAAATGCTAGGCAATTCTCCTCTGAACAAGAGTACCAACAGAAACCCCAGGCACGTGTTTCGGTCTGGTTGGACCTCATCAGTAGGGTGGATCTGTGCCTCTCTAGGAATAGTGAGCAAGGGGTCCACGTCTGGATTCCCCTAGTAATTTAGGGTGAGACCCAAAGTTATTTAAATAGGCAAATTAACAAGGGTGGTCCTGGGAGTCCCTCTGCCAGACATTAGTCCTGGTTACCAGAGACTTACCCAGAGTCTTTAGCTCACTATCTTTCACAGAGAAGAAATATCCCAAACATATCAGTCTTTGTCCTGCCCTGGGGCAGTCCAGCAATGAAATGCTAGGCAATTCTCCTCTGAACAAGAGTACCAACAGAAACCCCAGACACGTGTTTCGGTCTGGTTGGACCTCATCAGTAGGGTGGATCTGTGTCTCTCTAAGAATAGTGAGCAAGGGGTCCACGTCTGGATTCCCCTAGTAACTTAGGGTGAGACCCAAAGTTACTTAAATATGCAAATTGACAAAGGGGGTCCTGGGAGTCTCTCTGCCAGACATTAGTCCTGGTTACGAGAGACTTACCCAGAGTCTTTAGCTCACTATCTTTCATAGAGAAGAAATATCCCAAACATATCAGTCTTTGTCCTGCCCTGGGGCAGTCCAGCAACGAAATGCTAGGCAATTCTCCTCTGAACAAGAGTACCAACAGAAACCCCAGACAGGTGTTTCGGTCTGGTTGGACCTCATCAGTAGGGTGGATCTGTGCCTCTCTAAGAATAGTGCGCAAGGGGTCCACGTCTGGATTCCCCATGTAACTTAGGGTGAGACCCAAAGTTACTTAAATAGGCAAATTAACAAGGGCGGTTCTGGGAGTCCCTCTGCCAGACATTAGTCCTGGTTACCAGAGACTTACCCAGAGTCTTTAGCTCACTATCTTTCACAGAGAAGAAATATCCCAAACATATCAGTCTTTGTCCTGCCCTGGGGCAGTCCAGCAACGAAATGCTAGGCAATTCTCCTCTGAACAAGAGTACCAACAGAAACCCCAGACACGTGTTTCGGTCTGGTTGGACCTCATCATTAGGGTGGATCTGTGCCTCTCTAAGAATAGTGAGCAAGGGGTCCACGTCTGGATTCCCCTAGTAAGTTAGGGTGAGACCCAAAGTTACTTAAATAGGCAAATTAACAAGGGCAGTCCTGGGAGTCCCTCTGCCAGACATTAGTCCTGGTTATGAGAGACTTACCCAGAGTCTTTAGCTCACTATCTTTCACAGAGAAGAAATATCCCAAACATATCAGTCTTTGTCCTGCTCTGGGGCAGTCCAGCACCGAAATGCTAGGCAATTCTCCTCTGAACAAGAGTACCAACAGAAACCCCAGACACGTGTTTCGGTCTGGTTGGACCTCACCAGTAGGGTTGATCTGTGCCTCTCTAAGAAAAGTGAGCAAGGGGTCCACGTCTGGATTCCCCTAGTAACTTAGGGTGAGACCCAAAGTTACTTAAATAGGCAAATTAACAAGGGCGGTCCTGGGAGTCCCTCTGCCAGACATTAGTCCTGGTTACGAGAGACTTACCCAGAGTCTTTAGCTCACTATCTTTCACAGAGAAGAAATATCCCAAACATATCAGTCTTTGTCCTACCCTGCGGCAGTCCAGCAACAAAATGCTAGGCAATTCTCCTCTGAACAAGAGTACCAACAGAAACCCCAAGCACGTGTTTCGGTCTGGTTGGACCTCATCAGTAGGGTGGATCTGTGCCTCTCTAGGAATAGTGAGCAAGGGGTCCACGTCTGGATTCCCCTAGTAACTTAGGGTGAGACCCAAAGTTATTTAAATAGGCAAATTAACAAGGGCGGTCCTGGGAGTCCCTCTGCCAGACATTAGTCCTGGTTACCAGAGACTTACCCAGAGTCTTTAGCTCACTATCTTTCACAGAGAAGAAATATCCCAAACATATCAGTCTTTGTCCTGCCCTGGGGCAGTCCAGCAACGAAATGCTAGGCAATTCTCCTCTGAACAAGAGTACCAACAGAAACCCCAGACACGTGTTTCGGTCTGGTTGGACCTCATCAGTAGGGTGGATCTGTGCCTCTCTAAGAATAGAGAGCAAGGGGTTAACGTCTGGATTCCCGTAGTAAGTTAGGGTGAGACTCAAAGTTACTTAAATAGGAAAATTAACAAGGGCGGTCCTGGGAGTCCCTCTGCCAGACATTAGTCCTGGTTACGAGAGACTTACCCAGAGTCTTTAGCTCACTATCTTTCACAGAGAAGAAATATCCCAAACATATCAGTCTTTGTCCTGCCCTGGTGCAGTCCAGCAACGAAATGCTAGGCAATTCTCCTCTGAACAAGAGTACCAACAGAAACCCCAGACACGTGTTTCGGTCTGGTTGGACCTCATCATTAGGGTGGATCTGTGCCTCTCTAAGAATAGTGGGCAAGGGGTCCACGTCTGGATTCCCCTAGTAACTTAGGGTGAGACCCAAAGTTACTTAAATAGGCAAATTAACAAGGGCGGTTCTGGGAGTCCCTCTGCCAGACATTAGTCCTGGTTACCAGAGACTTACCCAGAGTCTTTAGCTCACTATCTTTCACAGAGAAGAAATATCCCAAACATATCAGTCTTTGTCCTGCCCTGGGGCAGTCCAGCAACGAAATGCTAGGCAATTCTCCTCTGAACAAGAGTACCAACAGAAACCCCAGACACGTGTTTCGGTCTGGTTGGACCTCATCATTAGGGTGGATCTGTGCCTCTCTAAGAATAGTGAGCAAGGGGTCCACGTCTGGATTCCCCTCGTAAGTTAGGGTGAGACCCAAAGTTACTTAAATAGGCAAATTAACAAGGGCAGTCCTGGGAGTCCCTCTGCCAGACATTAGTCCTGGTTATGAGAGACTTACCCAGAGTCTTTAGCTCACTATCTTTCACAGAGAAGAAATATCCCAAACACATCAGTCTTTGTCCTGCTCTGGGGCAGTCCAGAACCAAAATGCTAGGCAATTCTCCTCTGAACAAGAGTACCAACAGAAACCCCAGACACGTGTTTCGGTCTGGTTGGACCTCATCAGTAGGGTTGATCTGTGCCTCTCTAAGAATAGTGAGCAAGGGGTCCACGTCTGGATTCCCCTAGTAACTTAGGGTGAGACCCAAAGTTACTTAAATAGGCAAATTAACAAGGGCGGTCCTGGGAGTCCCTCTGCCAGACATTAGTCCTGGTTACGAGAAACTTACCCAGAGTCTTTAGCTCACTATCTTTCACAGAGAAGAAATATCCCAAACATATCAGTCTTTGTCCTGCCCTGGGGCAGTCCAGCAACAAAATGCTAGGCAATTCTCCTCTGCACAAGAGTACCAACAGAAACCCCAGACACGTGTTTCGGTCTGGTTGGACTTCATCAGTAGGGTGGATCTGTGCCTCTCTAGGAATAGTGAGCAAGGGGTCCATGTCTGGATTCCCCTACTAACTTAGGGTGAGACCCAAAGTTACTTAAATAGGCAAATTAACAAGGGCGGTCCTGGGAGTCCCTCTGCCAGCCATTAGTCCTGGTTACGAGAGACTTACCCAGAGTCTTTAGCTCACTATCTTTCACAGAGAAGAAATATCCCAAACATATCAGTCTTTGTCCTACCCTGCGGCAGTCCAGCAACAAAATGCTAGGCAATTCTCCTCTGAACAAGAGTACCAACAGAAACCCCAGGCACGTGTTTCGGTCTGGTTGGACCTCATCAGTAGGGTGGATCTGTGCCTCTCTAGGAATAGTGAGCAAGGGGTCCACGTCTGGATTCCCCTAGTAATTTAGGGTGAGACCCAAAGTTATTTAAATAGGCAAATTAACAAGGGTGGTCCTGGGAGTCTCTCTGCCAGACATTAGTCCTGGTTACGAGAGACTTACCCAGAGTCTTTAGCTCACTATCTTTCATAGAGAAGAAATATCCCAAACATAGCAGTCTTTGTCCTGCCCTGGGGCAGTCCAGCAACGAAATGCTAGGCAATTCTCCTCTGAACAAGAGTACCAACAGAAACCCCAGACAGGTGTTTCGGTCTGGTTGGACCTCATCAGTAGGGTGGATCTGTGCCTCTCTAAGAATAGTGCGCAAGGGGTCCACGTCTGGATTCCCCTAGTAACTTAGGGTGAGACCCAAAGTTGCTTAAATAGGCAAATTAACAAGGGCGGTTCTGGGAGTCCCTCTGCCAGACATTAGTCCTAGTTACCAGAGACTTACCCAGAGTCTTTAGCTCACTATCTTTCACAGAGAAGAAATATCCCAAACATATCAGTCTTTGTCCTGCCCTAGGGCAGTCCAGCAACGAAATGCTAGGCAATTCTCCTCTGAACAAGAGTACCAACAGAAACCCCAGACACGTGTTTCGGTCTGGTTGGACCTCATCATTAGGGTGGATCTGTGCCTCTCTAAGAATAGTGAGCAAGGGGTCCACGTCTGGATTCCCCTAGTAAGTTAGGGTGAGACCCAAAGTTACTTAAATAGGCAAATTAACAAGGGCAGTCCTGGGAGTCCCTCTGCCAGACATTAGTCCTGGTTATGAGAGACTTACCCAGAGTCTTTAGCTCACTATCTTTCACAGAGAAGAAATATCCCAAACATATCAGTCTTTGTCCTGCTCTGGGGCAGTCCAGCACCGAAATGCTAGGAAATTCTCCTCTGAACAAGAGTACCAACAGAAACCCCAGACACGTGTTTCGGTCTGGTTCGACCTAATCAGTAGGGTTGATCTGTGCCTCTCTAAGAAAAGTGAGCAAGGGGTCCACGTCTGGATTCCCCTAGTAACTTAGGGTGAGACCCAAAGTTATTTAAATAGGCAAATTAACAAGGGCGGTCCTGGGAGTCCCTCTGCCAGACATTAGTCCTGGTTACCATAGACTTACCCAGAGTCTTTAGCTCACTATCTTTCACAGAGAAGAAATATCCCAAACATATCAGTCTTTGTCCTACCCTGCGGCAGTCCAGCAACAAAATGCTAGGCAATTCTCCTCTGAACAAGAGTACCAACAGAAACCCCAGGCACGTGTTTCGGTCTTTTTGCACCTCATCAGTAGGGTGGATCTGTGCCTCTCTAGGAATAGTGAGCAAGGGGTCCACGTCTGGATTCCCCTAGTAACTTATGGTGAGACCCAAAGTTATTTAAATAGGCAAATTAACAAGGGCGGTTCTGGGAGTCCCTCTGCCAGACATTAGTCCTGGTTACCAGAGACTTACCCAGAGTCTTCAGCTCACTATCTTTCACAGAGAAGAAATATCCCAAACATATCAGTCTTTGTCCTGCCCTGGGGCAGTCCAGCAACGAAATGCTAGGCAATTCTCCTCTGAACAAGAGTACCAACAGAAACCCCAGACACGTGTTTCGGTCTGGTTGGACCTCATCATTAGGGTGGATCTGTGCCTCTCTAAGAATAGTGAGCAAGGGGTCCACGTCTGGATTCCCCTAGTAAGTTAGGGTGAGACCCAAAGTTACTTAAATAGGCAAATTAACAAGGGCAGTCCTGGGAGTCCCTCTGCCAGACATTAGTCCTGGTTATAAGAGACTTACCCATAGTCTTTAGCTCACTATCTTTCACAGAGAAGAAATATCCCAAACATATCAGTCTTTGTCCTGCTCTGGGGCAGTCCAGCACCGAAATGCTAGGCAATTCTCCTCTGAACAAGAGTACCAACAGAAACCCCAGACACATGTTTCGGTCTGGTTGGACCTCATCAGTAGGGTTGATCTGTGCCTCTCTAAGAATAGTGAGCAAGGGGTCCACGTCTGGATTCCCCTAGTAACTTAGGGTGAGACCCAAAGTTACTTAAATAGGCAAATTAACAAGGGCGGTCCTGGGAGTCCCTCTGCCAGACATTAGTCCTGGTTACGAGAGACTTACCCAGAGTCTTTAGCTCACTATCTTTCACAGAGAAGAAATATCCCAAACATATCAGTCTTTGTCCTGCCCTGGGGCAGTCCACTAACGAAATGCTAGGCAATTCTCCTCTGAACAAGAGTACCAACAGAAACCCCAGACACGTGTTTCGGTCTGGTTGGACCTCATCAGTAGGGTAGATCTGTGTCTCTCTAAGAATAGTGGGCAAGGGGTCCACGTCTGGATTCCCCTAGTAACTTAGGGTGAGACCCAAAGTTACTTAAATAGGCAAATTAACAAGGGCGGTTCTGGGAGTCCCTCTGCCAGACATTAGTCCTGGTTACCAGAGACTTACCCAGAGTCTTTAGCTCACTATCTTTCACAGAGAAGAAATATCCCAAACATATCAGTCTTTGTCCTGCCCTGGGGCAGTCCAGCAACGAAATGCTAGGCAATTCTCCTCTGAACAAGAGTACCAACAGAAACCCCAGACAAGTGTTTCGGTCTGGTTGGACCTCATCATTAGGGTGGATCTGTGCCTCTCTAAGAATACTGAGCAAGGGGTCCACGTCTGGATTCCCCTAGTAACTTATGGTGAGACCCAAAGTTATTTAAATAGGCAAATTAACAAGGGCGGTTCTGGGAGTCCCTCTGCCAGACATTAGTCCTGGTTACCAGAGACTTACCCAGAGTCTTTAGCTCACTATCTTTCACAGAGAAGAAATATCCCAAACATATCAGTCTTTGTCCTGCCCTGGGGCAGTCCAGCAACGAAATGCTAGGCAATTCTCCTCTGAACAAGAGTACCAACAGAAACCCCAGACACGTGTTTCGGTCTGGTTGGACCTCATCATTAGGGTGGATCTGTGCCTCTCTAAGAATAGTGAGCAAGGGGTCCACGTCTGGATTCCCCTAGTAAGTTAGGGTGAGACCCAAAGTTACTTAAATAGGCAAATTAACAAGGGCAGTCCTGGGAGTCCCTCTGCCAGACATTAGTCCTGGTTATGAGAGACTTACCCAGAGTCTTTAGCTCACTATCTTTCACAGAGAAGAAATATCCCAAACATATCAGTCTTTGTCCTGCTCTGGGTCAGTCCAGCACCGAAATGCTAGGCAATTCTCCTCTGAACAAGAGTACCAACAGAAACCCCAGACACGTGTTTCGGTCTGGTTGGACCTCATCAGTAGGGTTGATCTGTGCCTCTCTAAGAAAAGTGAGCAAGGGGTCCACGTCTGGATTCCCCTAGTAACTTAGGGTGAGACCCAAAGTTATTTAAATAGGCAAATTAACAAGGGCGGTCCTGGGAGTCCCTCTGCCAGACATTAGTCCTGGTTACCAGAGACTTACCCAGAGTCTTTAGCTCACTATCTTTCACAGAGAAGAAATATCCCAAACATATCAGTCTTTGTCCTACCCTGCGGCAGTCCAGCAACAAAATGCTAGGCAATTCTCCTCTGAACAAGAGTACCAACAGAAACCCCAGGCACGTGTTTTGGTCTTTTTGCACCTCATCAGTAGGGTGGATCTGTGCCTCTCTAGGAATAGTGAGCAAGGGGTCCACGTCTGGATTCCCCTAGTAACTTATGGTGAGACCCAAAGTTATTTAAATAGGCAAATTAACAAGGACGGTCCTGGGAGTCCCTCTGCCAGACATTAGTCCTGGTTACGAGAGACTTACCCAGAGTCTTTAGCTCACTATCTTTCACAGAGAAGAAATATCCCAAACATATCAGTCTTTGTCCTGCCCTGGGGCAGTCCAGCAACGAAATGCTAGGCAATTCTCCTCTGAACAAGAGTACCAACAGAAACCCCAGACACGTGTTTCGGTCTGGTTGGACCTCATCATTAGGGTGGATCTGTGCCTCTCTAAGAATAGTGAGCAAGGGGTCCACGTCTGGATTCCCCTAGTAAGTTAGGGTGAGACCCAAAGTTACCTAAATAGGCAAATTAACAAGGGCAGTCCTGGGAGTCCCTCTGCCAGACATTAGTCCTGGTTATAAGAGACTTACCCATAGTCTTTAGCTCACTATCTTTCACAGAGAAGAAATATCCCAAACATATCAGTCTTTGTCCTGCTCTGGGGCAGTCCAGCACCGAAATGCTAGGCAATTCTCCTCTGAACAAGAGTACCAACAGAAACCCCAGACACATGTTTCGGTCTGGTTGGACCTCATCAGTAGGGTTGATCTGTGCCTCTCTAAGAATAGTGAGCAAGGGGTCCACGTCTGGATTCCCCTAGTAACTTAGGGTGAGACCCAAAGTTACTTAAATAAGCAAATTAACAAGGGCGGTCCTGGGAGTCCCTCTGCCAGACATTAGTCCTGGTTACGAGAGACTTACCCAGAGTCTTTAGCTCACTATCTTTCACAGAGAAGAAATATCCCAAACATATCAGTCTTTGTCCTGCCCTGGGGCAGTCCACTAACGAAATGCTAGGCAATTCTCCTCTGAACAAGAGTACCAACAGAAACCCCAGACACGTGTTTCGGTCTGGTTGGACCTCATCAGTAGGGTAGATCTGTGTCTCTCTAAGAATAGTGGGCAAGGGGTCCACGTCTGGATTCCCCTAGTAACTTAGGGTGAGACCCAAAGTTACTTAAATAGGCAAATTAACAAGGGCGGTTCTGGGAGTCCCTCTGCCAGACATTAGTCCTGGTTACCAGAGACTTACCCAGAGTCTTTAGCTCACTATCTTTCACAGAGAAGAAATATCCCAAACATATCAGTCTTTGTCCTGCCCTGGGGCAGTCCAGCAACGAAATGCTAGGCAATTCTCCTCTGAACAAGAGTACCAACAGAAACCCCAGACACGTGTTTCGGTCTGGTTGGACCTCATCATTAGGGTGGATCTGTGCCTCTCTAAGAATAGTGAGCAAGGGGTCCACGTCTGGATTCCCCTAGTAAGTTAGGGTGAGACCCAAAGTTACTTAAATAGGCAAATTAACAAGGGCAGTCCTGGGAGTCCCTCTGCCAGACATTAGTCCTGGTTATGAGAGACTTACCCAGAGTCTTTAGCTCACTATCTTTCACAGAGAAGAAATATCCCAAACATATCTGTCTTTGTCCTGCTCTGGGTCAGTCCAGCACCGAAATGCTAGGCAATTCTCCTCTGAACAAGAGTACCAACAGAAACCCCAGACACGTGTTTCGGTCTGGTTGGACCTCATCAGTAGGGTTGATCTGTGCCTCTCTAAGAAAAGTGAGCAAGGGGTCCACGTCTGGATTCCCCTAGTAATTTAGGGTGAGACCCAAAGTTATTTAAATAGGCAAATTAACAAGGGCGGTACTGGGAGTCCCTCTGCCAGACATTAGTCCTGGTTACCAGAGACTTACCCAGAGTCTTTAGCTCACTATCTTTCACAGAGAAGAAATATCCCAAACATATCAGTCTTTGTCCTACCCTGCGGCAGTCCAGCAACAAAATGCTAGGCAATTCTCCTCTGAACAAGAGTACCAACAGAAACCCCAGGCACGTGTTTTGGTCTTTTTGCACCTCGTCAGTAGGGTGGATCTGTGCCTCTCTAGGAATAGTGAGCAAGGGGTCCACGTCTGGATTCCCCTAGTAACTTATGGTGAGACCCAAAGTTATTTAAATAGGCAAATTAACAAGGGCGGTTCTGGGAGTCCCTCTGCCAGACATTAGTCCTGGTTACCAGAGACTTACCCAGAGTCTTTAGCTCACTATCTTTCACAGAGAAGAAATATCCCAAACATATCAGTCTTTGTCCTGCCCTGGGGCAGTCCAGCAACGAAATGCTAGGCAATTCTCCTCTGAACAAGAGTACCAACAGAAACCCCAGACACGTGTTTCGGTCTGGTTGGACCTCATCATTAGGGTGGATCTGTGCCTCTCTAAGAATAGTGAGCAAGGGGTCCACGTCTGGATTCCCCATGTAACTTAGGGTGAGACCCAAAGTTACTTAAATAGGCAAATTAACAAGGGCCGTCCTGGGAGTCCCTCTGCCAGACATTAGTCCTGGTTACGAGAGACTTACCCAGAGTCTTTAGCTCACTATCTTTCACAGAGAAGAAATATCCCAAACATATCAGTCTTTGTCCTGCCCTGGGGCAGTCCAGCAACGAAATGCTAGGCAATTCTCCTCTGAACAAGAGTACCAACAGAAACCCCAGACACGTGTTTCGGTCTATTTGGACCTCATCAGTAGGGTAGATCTGTGTCTCTCTAAGAATAGTGGGCAAGGGGTCCACGTCTGGATTCCCCTAGTAACTTAGGGTGAGACCCAAAGTTACTTAAATAGGCAAATTAACAAGGGCGGTTCTGGGAGTCCCTCTGCCAGACATTAGTCCTGGTTACCAGAGACTTACCCAGAGTCTTTAGCTCACTATCTTTCACAGAGAAGAAATATCCCAAACATATCAGTCTTTGTCCTGCCCTGGGGCAGTCCAGCAACGAAATGCTAGGCAATTCTCCTCTGAACAAGAGTACCAACAGAAACCCCAGACACGTGTTTCGGTCTGGTTGGACCTCATCATTAGGGTGGATCTGTGCCTCTCTAAGAATAGTGAGCAAGGGGTCCACGTCTGGATTCCCCTAGTAACTTATGGTGAGACCCAAAGTTATTTAAATAGGCAAATTAACAAGGGCGGTTCTGGGAGTCCCTCTGCCAGACATTAGTCCTGGTTACCAGAGACTTACCCAGAGTCTTTAGCTCACTATCTTTCACAGAGAAGAAATATCCCAAACATATCAGTCTTTGTCCTGCCCTGGGGCAGTCCAGCAACGAAATGCTAGGCAATTCTCCTCTGAACAAGAGTACCAACAGAAACCCCAGACACGTGTTTCGGTCTGGTTGGACCTCATCATTAGGGTGGATCTGTGCCTCTCTAAGAATAGTGAGCAAGGGGTCCATGTCTGGATTCCCCTAGTAAGTTAGGGTGAGACCCAAAGTTACTTAAATAGGCAAATTAACAAGGGCAGTCCTGGGAGTCCCTCTGCCAGACATTAGTCCTGGTTATAAGAGACTTACCCATAGTCTTTAGCTCACTATCTTTCACAGAGAAGAAATATCCCAAACATATCAGTCTTTGTCCTGCTCTGGGGCAGTCCAGCACCGAAATGCTAGGCAATTCTCCTCTGAACAAGAGTACCAACAGAAACCCCAGACACATGTTTCGGTCTGGTTGGACCTCATCAGTAGGGTTGATCTGTGCCTCTCTAAGAATAGTGAGCAAGGGGTCCACGTCTGGATTCCCCTAGTAACTTAGGGTGAGACCCAAAGTTACTTAAATAGGCAAATTAACAAGGGCGGTCCTGGGAGTCCCTCTGCCAGACATTAGTCCTGGTTACGAGAGACTTACCCAGAGTCTTTAGCTCACTATCTTTCACAGAGAAGAAATATCCCAAACATATCAGTCTTTGTCCTGCCCTGGGGCAGTCCAGCAACGAAATGCTAGGCAATTCTCCTCTGAACAAGAGTACCAACAGAAACCCCAGACACGTGTTTCGGTCTGGTTGGACCTCATCAGTAGGGTGGATCTGTGTTTCTCTAAGAATAGTGGGCAAGGGGTCCACGTCTGGATTCCCCTAGTAACTTAGGGTGAGACCCAAAGTTACTTAAATAGGCAAATTAACAAGGGCGGTTCTGGGAGTCCCTCTGCCAGACATTAGTCCTGGTTACCAGAGACTTACCCAGAGTCTTTAGCTCACTATCTTTCACAGAGAAGAAATATCCCAAACATATCAGTCTTTGTCCTGCCCTGGGGCAGTCCAGCAACGAAATGCTAGGCAATTCTCCTCTGAACAAGAGTACCAACAGAAACCCCAGACACGTGTTTCGGTCTGGTTGGACCTCATCATTAGGGTGGATCTGTGCCTCTCTAAGAATAGTGAGCAAGGGGTCCACGTCTGGATTCCCCTAGTAAGTTAGGGTGAGACCCAAAGTTACTTAAATAGGCAAATTAACAAGGGCAGTCCTGGGAGTTCCTCTGCCAGACATTAGTCCTGGTTATGAGAGACTTACCCAGAGTCTTTAGCTCACTATCTTTCACAGAGAAGAAATATCCCAAACACATCAGTCTTTGTCCTGCTCTGGGGCAGTCCAGCACCGAAATGCTAGGCAATTCTCCTCTGAACAAGAGTACCAACAGAAACCCCAGACACGTGTTTCGGTCTGGTTGGACCTCATCAGTAGGGTTGATCTGTGCCTCTCTAAGAATAGTGAGCAAGGGGTCCACGTCTGGATTCCCCTAGTAACTTAGGGTGAGACCCAAAGTTACTTAAATAGGCAAATTAACAAGGGCGGTTCTGGGAGTCCCTCTGCCAGACATTAGTCCTGGTTACCAGAGACTTACCCAGAGTCTTTAGCTCACTATCTTTCACAGAGAAGAAATATCCCAAACATATCAGTCTTTGTCCTGCCCTGGGGCAGTCCAGCAACGAAATGCTAGGCAATTCTCCTCTGAACAAGAGTACCAACAGAAACCCCAGACACGTGTTTCGGTCTGGTTGGACATCATCATTAGGGTGGATCTGTGCCTCTCTAAGAATAGTGAGCAAGGGGTCCACGTCTGGATTCCCCTAGTACCTTATGGTGAGACCCAAAGTTATTTAAATAGGCAAATTAACTAGGGCGGTTCTGGGAGTCCCTCTGCCAGACATTAGTCCTGGTTACCAGAGACTTACCCAGAGTCTTTAGCTCACTATCTTTCACAGAGAAGAAATATCCCAAACATATCAGTCTTTGTCCTGCCCTGGGGCAGTCCAGCAACGAAATGCTAGGCAATTCTCCTCTGAACAAGAGTACCAACAGAAACCCCAGACACGTGTTTCGGTCTGGTTGGACCTCATCATTAGGGTGGATCTGTGCCTCTCTAAGAATAGTGAGCAAGGGGTCCACGTCTGGATTCCCCTAGTAAGTTAGGGTGAGACCCAAAGTTACTTAAATAGGCAAATTAACAAGGGCAGTCCTGGGAGTCCCTCTGCCAGACATTAGTCCTGGTTATAAGAGACTTACCCATAGTCTTTAGCTCACTATCTTTCACAGAGAAGAAATATCCCAAACATATCAGTCTTTGTCCTGCTCTGGGGCAGTCCAGCACCGAAATGCTAGGCAATTCTCCTCTGAACAAGAGTACCAACAGAAACCCCAGACACGTGTTTCGGTCTGGTTGGACCTCATCATTAGGGTGGATCTGTGCCTCTCTAAGAATAGTGAGCAAGGGGTCCACGTCTGGATTCCCCTAGTAAGTTAGGGTGAGACCCAAAGTTACTTAAATAGGCAAATTAACAAGGGCAGTCCTGGGAGTTCCTCTGCCAGACATTAGTCCTGGTTATGAGAGACTTACCCAGAGTCTTTAGCTCACTATCTTTCACAGAGAAGAAATATCCCAAACACATCAGTCTTTGTCCTGCTCTGGGGCAGTCCAGCACCGAAATGCTAGGCAATTCTCCTCTGAACAAGAGTACCAACAGAAACCCCAGACACGTGTTTCGGTCTGGTTGGACCTCATCAGTAGGGTTGATCTGTGCCTCTCTAAGAATAGTGAGCAAGGGGTCCACGTCTGGATTCCCCTAGTAACTTAGGGTGAGACCCAAAGTTACTTAAATAGGCAAATTAACAAGGGCGGTTCTGGGAGTCCCTCTGCCAGACATTAGTCCTGGTTACCAGAGACTTACCCAGAGTCTTTAGCTCACTATCTTTCACAGAGAAGAAATATCCCAAACATATCAGTCTTTGTCCTGCCCTGGGGCAGTCCAGCAACGAAATGCTAGGCAATTCTCCTCTGAACAAGAGTACCAACAGAAACCCCAGACACGTGTTTCGGTCTGGTTGGACATCATCATTAGGGTGGATCTGTGCCTCTCTAAGAATAGTGAGCAAGGGGTCCACGTCTGGATTCCCCTAGTAACTTATGGTGAGACCCAAAGTTATTTAAATAGGCAAATTAACTAGGGCGGTTCTGGGAGTCCATCTGCCAGACATTAGTCCTGGTTACCAGAGACTTACCCAGAGTCTTTAGCTCACTATCTTTCACAGAGAAGAAATATCCCAAACATATCAGTCTTTGTCCTGCCCTGGGGCAGTCCAGCAACGAAATGCTAGGCAATTCTCCTCTGAACAAGAGTACCAACAGAAACCCCAGACACGTGTTTCGGTCTGGTTGGACCTCATCATTAGGGTGGATCTGTGCCTCTCTAAGAATAGTGAGCAAGGGGTCCACGTCTGGATTCCCCTAGTAAGTTAGGGTGAGACCCAAAGTTACTTAAATAGGCAAATTAACAAGGGCAGTCCTGGGAGTCCCTCTGCCAGACATTAGTCCTGGTTATAAGAGACTTACCCAGAGTCTTTAGCTCACTATCTTTCACAGAGAAGAAATATCCCAAACATATCAGTCTTTGTCCTACCCTGCGGCAGTCCAGCAACAAAATGCTAGGCAATTCTCCTCTGAACAAGAGTACCAACAGAAACCCCAGGCACGTGTTTCGGTCTGGTTGGACCTCATCAGTAGGGTGGATCTGTGCCTCTCTAGGAATAGTGAGCAAGGGGTCCACGTCTGGATTCCCCTAGTAATTTAGGGTGAGACCCAAAGTTATTTAAATAGGCAAATTAACAAGGGTGGTCCTGGGAGTCTCTCTGCCAGACATTAGTCCTGGTTACGAGAGACTTACCCAGAGTCTTTAGCTCACTATCTTTCATAGAGAAGAAATATCCCAAACATAGCAGTCTTTGTCCTGCCCTGGGGCAGTCCAGCAACGAAATGCTAGGCAATTCTCCTCTGAACAAGAGTACCAACAGAAACCCCAGACAGGTGTTTCGGTCTGGTTGGACCTCATCAGTAGGGTGGATCTGTGCCTCTCTAAGAATAGTGCGCAAGGGGTCCACGTCTGGATTCCCCTAGTAACTTAGGGTGAGACCCAAAGTTGCTTAAATAGGCAAATTAACAAGGGCGGTTCTGGGAGTCCCTCTGCCAGACATTAGTCCTAGTTACCAGAGACTTACCCAGAGTCTTTAGCTCACTATCTTTCACAGAGAAGAAATATCCCAAACATATCAGTCTTTGTCCTGCCCTAGGGCAGTCCAGCAACGAAATGCTAGGCAATTCTCCTCTGAACAAGAGTACCAACAGAAACCCCAGACACGTGTTTCGGTCTGGTTGGACCTCATCATTAGGGTGGATCTGTGCCTCTCTAAGAATAGTGAGCAAGGGGTCCACGTCTGGATTCCCCTAGTAAGTTAGGGTGAGACCCAAAGTTACTTAAATAGGCAAATTAACAAGGGCAGTCCTGGGAGTCCCTCTGCCAGACATTAGTCCTGGTTATGAGAGACTTACCCAGAGTCTTTAGCTCACTATCTTTCACAGAGAAGAAATATCCCAAACATATCAGTCTTTGTCCTGCTCTGGGGCAGTCCAGCACCGAAATGCTAGGAAATTCTCCTCTGAACAAGAGTACCAACAGAAACCCCAGACACGTGTTTCGGTCTGGTTCGACCTAATCAGTAGGGTTGATCTGTGCCTCTCTAAGAAAAGTGAGCAAGGGGTCCACGTCTGGATTCCCCTAGTAACTTAGGGTGAGACCCAAAGTTATTTAAATAGGCAAATTAACAAGGGCGGTCCTGGGAGTCCCTCTGCCAGACATTAGTCCTGGTTACCATAGACTTACCCAGAGTCTTTAGCTCACTATCTTTCACAGAGAAGAAATATCCCAAACATATCAGTCTTTGTCCTACCCTGCGGCAGTCCAGCAACAAAATGCTAGGCAATTCTCCTCTGAACAAGAGTACCAACAGAAACCCCAGGCACGTGTTTCGGTCTTTTTGCACCTCATCAGTAGGGTGGATCTGTGCCTCTCTAGGAATAGTGAGCAAGGGGTCCACGTCTGGATTCCCCTAGTAACTTATGGTGAGACCCAAAGTTATTTAAATAGGCAAATTAACAAGGGCGGTTCTGGGAGTCCCTCTGCCAGACATTAGTCCTGGTTACCAGAGACTTACCCAGAGTCTTCAGCTCACTATCTTTCACAGAGAAGAAATATCCCAAACATATCAGTCTTTGTCCTGCCCTGGGGCAGTCCAGCAACGAAATGCTAGGCAATTCTCCTCTGAACAAGAGTACCAACAGAAACCCCAGACACGTGTTTCGGTCTGGTTGGACCTCATCATTAGGGTGGATCTGTGCCTCTCTAAGAATAGTGAGCAAGGGGTCCACGTCTGGATTCCCCTAGTAAGTTAGGGTGAGACCCAAAGTTACTTAAATAGGCAAATTAACAAGGGCAGTCCTGGGAGTCCCTCTGCCAGACATTAGTCCTGGTTATAAGAGACTTACCCATAGTCTTTAGCTCACTATCTTTCACAGAGAAGAAATATCCCAAACATATCAGTCTTTGTCCTGCTCTGGGGCAGTCCAGCACCGAAATGCTAGGCAATTCTCCTCTGAACAAGAGTACCAACAGAAACCCCAGACACATGTTTCGGTCTGGTTGGACCTCATCAGTAGGGTTGATCTGTGCCTCTCTAAGAATAGTGAGCAAGGGGTCCACGTCTGGATTCCCCTAGTAACTTAGGGTGAGACCCAAAGTTACTTAAATAGGCAAATTAACAAGGGCGGTCCTGGGAGTCCCTCTGCCAGACATTAGTCCTGGTTACGAGAGACTTACCCAGAGTCTTTAGCTCACTATCTTTCACAGAGAAGAAATATCCCAAACATATCAGTCTTTGTCCTGCCCTGGGGCAGTCCACTAACGAAATGCTAGGCAATTCTCCTCTGAACAAGAGTACCAACAGAAACCCCAGACACGTGTTTCGGTCTGGTTGGACCTCATCAGTAGGGTAGATCTGTGTCTCTCTAAGAATAGTGGGCAAGGGGTCCACGTCTGGATTCCCCTAGTAACTTAGGGTGAGACCCAAAGTTACTTAAATAGGCAAATTAACAAGGGCGGTTCTGGGAGTCCCTCTGCCAGACATTAGTCCTGGTTACCAGAGACTTACCCAGAGTCTTTAGCTCACTATCTTTCACAGAGAAGAAATATCCCAAACATATCAGTCTTTGTCCTGCCCTGGGGCAGTCCAGCAACGAAATGCTAGGCAATTCTCCTCTGAACAAGAGTACCAACAGAAACCCCAGACAAGTGTTTCGGTCTGGTTGGACCTCATCATTAGGGTGGATCTGTGCCTCTCTAAGAATACTGAGCAAGGGGTCCACGTCTGGATTCCCCTAGTAACTTATGGTGAGACCCAAAGTTATTTAAATAGGCAAATTAACAAGGGCGGTTCTGGGAGTCCCTCTGCCAGACATTAGTCCTGGTTACCAGAGACTTACCCAGAGTCTTTAGCTCACTATCTTTCACAGAGAAGAAATATCCCAAACATATCAGTCTTTGTCCTGCCCTGGGGCAGTCCAGCAACGAAATGCTAGGCAATTCTCCTCTGAACAAGAGTACCAACAGAAACCCCAGACACGTGTTTCGGTCTGGTTGGACCTCATCATTAGGGTGGATCTGTGCCTCTCTAAGAATAGTGAGCAAGGGGTCCACGTCTGGATTCCCCTAGTAAGTTAGGGTGAGACCCAAAGTTACTTAAATAGGCAAATTAACAAGGGCAGTCCTGGGAGTCCCTCTGCCAGACATTAGTCCTGGTTATGAGAGACTTACCCAGAGTCTTTAGCTCACTATCTTTCACAGAGAAGAAATATCCCAAACATATCAGTCTTTGTCCTGCTCTGGGTCAGTCCAGCACCGAAATGCTAGGCAATTCTCCTCTGAACAAGAGTACCAACAGAAACCCCAGACACGTGTTTCGGTCTGGTTGGACCTCATCAGTAGGGTTGATCTGTGCCTCTCTAAGAAAAGTGAGCAAGGGGTCCACGTCTGGATTCCCCTAGTAACTTAGGGTGAGACCCAAAGTTATTTAAATAGGCAAATTAACAAGGGCGGTCCTGGGAGTCCCTCTGCCAGACATTAGTCCTGGTTACCAGAGACTTACCCAGAGTCTTTAGCTCACTATCTTTCACAGAGAAGAAATATCCCAAACATATCAGTCTTTGTCCTACCCTGCGGCAGTCCAGCAACAAAATGCTAGGCAATTCTCCTCTGAACAAGAGTACCAACAGAAACCCCAGGCACGTGTTTTGGTCTTTTTGCACCTCATCAGTAGGGTGGATCTGTGCCTCTCTAGGAATAGTGAGCAAGGGGTCCACGTCTGGATTCCCCTAGTAACTTATGGTGAGACCCAAAGTTATTTAAATAGGCAAATTAACAAGGGCGGTCCTGGGAGTCCCTCTGCCAGACATTAGTCCTGGTTACGAGAGACTTACCCAGAGTCTTTAGCTCACTATCTTTCACAGAGAAGAAATATCCCAAACATATCAGTCTTTGTCCTGCCCTGGGGCAGTCCAGCAACGAAATGCTAGGCAATTCTCCTCTGAACAAGAGTACCAACAGAAACCCCAGACACGTGTTTCGGTCTGGTTGGACCTCATCATTAGGGTGGATCTGTGCCTCTCTAAGAATAGTGAGCAAGGGGTCCACGTCTGGATTCCCCTAGTAAGTTAGGGTGAGACCCAAAGTTACCTAAATAGGCAAATTAACAAGGGCAGTCCTGGGAGTCCCTCTGCCAGACATTAGTCCTGGTTATAAGAGACTTACCCATAGTCTTTAGCTCACTATCTTTCACAGAGAAGAAATATCCCAAACATATCAGTCTTTGTCCTGCTCTGGGGCAGTCCAGCACCGAAATGCTAGGCAATTCTCCTCTGAACAAGAGTACCAACAGAAACCCCAGACACATGTTTCGGTCTGGTTGGACCTCATCAGTAGGGTTGATCTGTGCCTCTCTAAGAATAGTGAGCAAGGGGTCCACGTCTGGATTCCCCTAGTAACTTAGGGTGAGACCCAAAGTTACTTAAATAAGCAAATTAACAAGGGCGGTCCTGGGAGTCCCTCTGCCAGACATTAGTCCTGGTTACGAGAGACTTACCCAGAGTCTTTAGCTCACTATCTTTCACAGAGAAGAAATATCCCAAACATATCAGTCTTTGTCCTGCCCTGGGGCAGTCCACTAACGAAATGCTAGGCAATTCTCCTCTGAACAAGAGTACCAACAGAAACCCCAGACACGTGTTTCGGTCTGGTTGGACCTCATCAGTAGGGTAGATCTGTGTCTCTCTAAGAATAGTGGGCAAGGGGTCCACGTCTGGATTCCCCTAGTAACTTAGGGTGAGACCCAAAGTTACTTAAATAGGCAAATTAACAAGGGCGGTTCTGGGAGTCCCTCTGCCAGACATTAGTCCTGGTTACCAGAGACTTACCCAGAGTCTTTAGCTCACTATCTTTCACAGAGAAGAAATATCCCAAACATATCAGTCTTTGTCCTGCCCTGGGGCAGTCCAGCAACGAAATGCTAGGCAATTCTCCTCTGAACAAGAGTACCAACAGAAACCCCAGACAAGTGTTTCGGTCTGGTTGGACCTCATCATTAGGGTGGATCTGTGCCTCTCTAAGAATAGTGAGCAAGGGGTCCACGTCTGGATTCCCCTAGTAACTTATGGTGAGACCCAAAGTTATTTAAATAGGCAAATTAACAAGGGCGGTTCTGGGAGTCCCTCTGCCAGACATTAGTCCTGGTTACCAGAGACTTACCCAGAGTCTTTAGCTCACTATCTTTCACAGAGAAGAAATATCCCAAACATATCAGTCTTTGTCCTGCCCTGGGGCAGTCCAGCAACGAAATGCTAGGCAATTCTCCTCTGAACAAGAGTACCAACAGAAACCCCAGACACGTGTTTCGGTCTGGTTGGACCTCATCATTAGGGTGGATCTGTGCCTCTCTAAGAATAGTGAGCAAGGGGTCCACGTCTGGATTCCCCTAGTAAGTTAGGGTGAGACCCAAAGTTACTTAAATAGGCAAATTAACAAGGGCAGTCCTGGGAGTCCCTCTGCCAGACATTAGTCCTGGTTATGAGAGACTTACCCAGAGTCTTTAGCTCACTATCTTTCACAGAGAAGAAATATCCCAAACATATCTGTCTTTGTCCTGCTCTGGGTCAGTCCAGCACCGAAATGCTAGGCAATTCTCCTCTGAACAAGAGTACCAACAGAAACCCCAGACACGTGTTTCGGTCTGGTTGGACCTCATCAGTAGGGTTGATCTGTGCCTCTCTAAGAAAAGTGAGCAAGGGGTCCACGTCTGGATTCCCCTAGTAATTTAGGGTGAGACCCAAAGTTATTTAAATAGGCAAATTAACAAGGGCGGTACTGGGAGTCCCTCTGCCAGACATTAGTCCTGGTTACCAGAGACTTACCCAGAGTCTTTAGCTCACTATCTTTCACAGAGAAGAAATATCCCAAACATATCAGTCTTTGTCCTACCCTGCGGCAGTCCAGCAACAAAATGCTAGGCAATTCTCCTCTGAACAAGAGTACCAACAGAAACCCCAGGCACGTGTTTTGGTCTTTTTGCACCTCGTCAGTAGGGTGGATCTGTGCCTCTCTAGGAATAGTGAGCAAGGGGTCCACGTCTGGATTCCCCTAGTAACTTATGGTGAGACCCAAAGTTATTTAAATAGGCAAATTAACAAGGGCGGTTCTGGGAGTCCCTCTGCCAGACATTAGTCCTGGTTACCAGAGACTTACCCAGAGTCTTTAGCTCACTATCTTTCACAGAGAAGAAATATCCCAAACATATCAGTCTTTGTCCTGCCCTGGGGCAGTCCAGCAACGAAATGCTAGGCAATTCTCCTCTGAACAAGAGTACCAACAGAAACCCCAGACACGTGTTTCGGTCTGGTTGGACCTCATCATTAGGGTGGATCTGTGCCTCTCTAAGAATAGTGAGCAAGGGGTCCACGTCTGGATTCCCCATGTAACTTAGGGTGAGACCCAAAGTTACTTAAATAGGCAAATTAACAAGGGCCGTCCTGGGAGTCCCTCTGCCAGACATTAGTCCTGGTTACGAGAGACTTACCCAGAGTCTTTAGCTCACTATCTTTCACAGAGAAGAAATATCCCAAACATATCAGTCTTTGTCCTGCCCTGGGGCAGTCCAGCAACGAAATGCTAGGCAATTCTCCTCTGAACAAGAGTACCAACAGAAACCCCAGACACGTGTTTCGGTCTATTTGGACCTCATCAGTAGGGTAGATCTGTGTCTCTCTAAGAATAGTGGGCAAGGGGTCCACGTCTGGATTCCCCTAGTAACTTAGGGTGAGACCCAAAGTTACTTAAATAGGCAAATTAACAAGGGCGGTTCTGGGAGTCCCTCTGCCAGACATTAGTCCTGGTTACCAGAGACTTACCCAGAGTCTTTAGCTCACTATCTTTCACAGAGAAGAAATATCCCAAACATATCAGTCTTTGTCCTGCCCTGGGGCAGTCCAGCAACGAAATGCTAGGCAATTCTCCTCTGAACAAGAGTACCAACAGAAACCCCAGACACGTGTTTCGGTCTGGTTGGACCTCATCATTAGGGTGGATCTGTGCCTCTCTAAGAATAGTGAGCAAGGGGTCCACGTCTGGATTCCCCTAGTAACTTATGGTGAGACCCAAAGTTATTTAAATAGGCAAATTAACAAGGGCGGTTCTGGGAGTCCCTCTGCCAGACATTAGTCCTGGTTACCAGAGACTTACCCAGAGTCTTTAGCTCACTATCTTTCACAGAGAAGAAATATCCCAAACATATCAGTCTTTGTCCTGCCCTGGGGCAGTCCAGCAACGAAATGCTAGGCAATTCTCCTCTGAACAAGAGTACCAACAGAAACCCCAGACACGTGTTTCGGTCTGGTTGGACCTCATCATTAGGGTGGATCTGTGCCTCTCTAAGAATAGTGAGCAAGGGGTCCATGTCTGGATTCCCCTAGTAAGTTAGGGTGAGACCCAAAGTTACTTAAATAGGCAAATTAACAAGGGCAGTCCTGGGAGTCCCTCTGCCAGACATTAGTCCTGGTTATAAGAGACTTACCCATAGTCTTTAGCTCACTATCTTTCACAGAGAAGAAATATCCCAAACATATCAGTCTTTGTCCTGCTCTGGGGCAGTCCAGCACCGAAATGCTAGGCAATTCTCCTCTGAACAAGAGTACCAACAGAAACCCCAGACACATGTTTCGGTCTGGTTGGACCTCATCAGTAGGGTTGATCTGTGCCTCTCTAAGAATAGTGAGCAAGGGGTCCACGTCTGGATTCCCCTAGTAACTTAGGGTGAGACCCAAAGTTACTTAAATAGGCAAATTAACAAGGGCGGTCCTGGGAGTCCCTCTGCCAGACATTAGTCCTGGTTACGAGAGACTTACCCAGAGTCTTTAGCTCACTATCTTTCACAGAGAAGAAATATCCCAAACATATCAGTCTTTGTCCTGCCCTGGGGCAGTCCAGCAACGAAATGCTAGGCAATTCTCCTCTGAACAAGAGTACCAACAGAAACCCCAGACACGTGTTTCGGTCTGGTTGGACCTCATCAGTAGGGTGGATCTGTGTTTCTCTAAGAATAGTGGGCAAGGGGTCCACGTCTGGATTCCCCTAGTAACTTAGGGTGAGACCCAAAGTTACTTAAATAGGCAAATTAACAAGGGCGGTTCTGGGAGTCCCTCTGCCAGACATTAGTCCTGGTTACCAGAGACTTACCCAGAGTCTTTAGCTCACTATCTTTCACAGAGAAGAAATATCCCAAACATATCAGTCTTTGTCCTGCCCTGGGGCAGTCCAGCAACGAAATGCTAGGCAATTCTCCTCTGAACAAGAGTACCAACAGAAACCCCAGACACGTGTTTCGGTCTGGTTGGACCTCATCATTAGGGTGGATCTGTGCCTCTCTAAGAATAGTGAGCAAGGGGTCCACGTCTGGATTCCCCTAGTAAGTTAGGGTGAGACCCAAAGTTACTTAAATAGGCAAATTAACAAGGGCAGTCCTGGGAGTTCCTCTGCCAGACATTAGTCCTGGTTATGAGAGACTTACCCAGAGTCTTTAGCTCACTATCTTTCACAGAGAAGAAATATCCCAAACACATCAGTCTTTGTCCTGCTCTGGGGCAGTCCAGCACCGAAATGCTAGGCAATTCTCCTCTGAACAAGAGTACCAACAGAAACCCCAGACACGTGTTTCGGTCTGGTTGGACCTCATCAGTAGGGTTGATCTGTGCCTCTCTAAGAATAGTGAGCAAGGGGTCCACGTCTGGATTCCCCTAGTAACTTAGGGTGAGACCCAAAGTTACTTAAATAGGCAAATTAACAAGGGCGGTTCTGGGAGTCCCTCTGCCAGACATTAGTCCTGGTTACCAGAGACTTACCCAGAGTCTTTAGCTCACTATCTTTCACAGAGAAGAAATATCCCAAACATATCAGTCTTTGTCCTGCCCTGGGGCAGTCCAGCAACGAAATGCTAGGCAATTCTCCTCTGAACAAGAGTACCAACAGAAACCCCAGACACGTGTTTCGGTCTGGTTGGACATCATCATTAGGGTGGATCTGTGCCTCTCTAAGAATAGTGAGCAAGGGGTCCACGTCTGGATTCCCCTAGTACCTTATGGTGAGACCCAAAGTTATTTAAATAGGCAAATTAACTAGGGCGGTTCTGGGAGTCCCTCTGCCAGACATTAGTCCTGGTTACCAGAGACTTACCCAGAGTCTTTAGCTCACTATCTTTCACAGAGAAGAAATATCCCAAACATATCAGTCTTTGTCCTGCCCTGGGGCAGTCCAGCAACGAAATGCTAGGCAATTCTCCTCTGAACAAGAGTACCAACAGAAACCCCAGACACGTGTTTCGGTCTGGTTGGACCTCATCATTAGGGTGGATCTGTGCCTCTCTAAGAATAGTGAGCAAGGGGTCCACGTTTGGATTCCCCTAGTAAGTTAGGGTGAGACCCAAAGTTACTTAAATAGGCAAATTAACAAGGGCAGTCCTGGGAGTCCCTCTGCCAGACATTAGTCCTGGTTATAAGAGACTTACCCATAGTCTTTAGCTCACTATCTTTCACAGAGAAGAAATATCCCAAACATATCAGTCTTTGTCCTGCTCTGGGGCAGTCCAGCACCGAAATGCTAGGCAATTCTCCTCTGAACAAGAGTACCAACAGAAACCCCAGACACGTGTTTCGGTCTGGTTGGACCTCATCATTAGGGTGGATCTGTGCCTCTCTAAGAATAGTGAGCAAGGGGTCCACGTCTGGATTCCCCTAGTAAGTTAGGGTGAGACCCAAAGTTACTTAAATAGGCAAATTAACAAGGGCAGTCCTGGGAGTTCCTCTGCCAGACATTAGTCCTGGTTATGAGAGACTTACCCAGAGTCTTTAGCTCACTATCTTTCACAGAGAAGAAATATCCCAAACACATCAGTCTTTGTCCTGCTCTGGGGCAGTCCAGCACCGAAATGCTAGGCAATTCTCCTCTGAACAAGAGTACCAACAGAAACCCCAGACACGTGTTTCGGTCTGGTTGGACCTCATCAGTAGGGTTGATCTGTGCCTCTCTAAGAATAGTGAGCAAGGGGTCCACGTCTGGATTCCCCTAGTAACTTAGGGTGAGACCCAAAGTTACTTAAATAGGCAAATTAACAAGGGCGGTTCTGGGAGTCCCTCTGCCAGACATTAGTCCTGGTTACCAGAGACTTACCCAGAGTCTTTAGCTCACTATCTTTCACAGAGAAGAAATATCCCAAACATATCAGTCTTTGTCCTGCCCTGGGGCAGTCCAGCAACGAAATGCTAGGCAATTCTCCTCTGAACAAGAGTACCAACAGAAACCCCAGACACGTGTTTCGGTCTGGTTGGACATCATCATTAGGGTGGATCTGTGCCTCTCTAAGAATAGTGAGCAAGGGGTCCACGTCTGGATTCCCCTAGTAACTTATGGTGAGACCCAAAGTTATTTAAATAGGCAAATTAACTAGGGCGGTTCTGGGAGTCCATCTGCCAGACATTAGTCCTGGTTACCAGAGACTTACCCAGAGTCTTTAGCTCACTATCTTTCACAGAGAAGAAATATCCCAAACATATCAGTCTTTGTCCTGCCCTGGGGCAGTCCAGCAACGAAATGCTAGGCAATTCTCCTCTGAACAAGAGTACCAACAGAAACCCCAGACACGTGTTTCGGTCTGGTTGGACCTCATCATTAGGGTGGATCTGTGCCTCTCTAAGAATAGTGAGCAAGGGGTCCACGTCTGGATTCCCCTAGTAAGTTAGGGTGAGACCCAAAGTTACTTAAATAGGCAAATTAACAAGGGGAGTCCTGGGAGTCCCTCTGCCAGACATTAGTCCTGGTTATAAGAGACTTACCCATAGTCTTTAGCTCACTATCTTTCACAGAGAAGAAATATCCCAAACATATCAGTCTTTGTCCTGCTCTGGGGCAGTCCAGCACCGAAATGCTAGGCAATTCTCCTCTGAACAAGAGTACCAACAGAAACCCCAGACACATGTTTCGGTCTGGTTGGACCTCATCAGTAGGGTTGATCTGTGCCTCTCTAAGAATAGTGAGCAAGGGGTCCACGTCTGGATTCCCCTAGTAACTTAGGCTGAGACCCAAAGTTACTTAAATAGGCAAATTAACAAGGGCGGTCCTGGGAGTCCCTCTGCCAGACATTAGTCCTGGTTACGAGAGACTTACCCAGAGTCTTTAGCTCACTATCTTTCACAGAGAAGAAATATCCCAAACATATCAGTCTTTGTCCTGCCCTGGGGCAGTCCAGCAACGAAATGCTAGGCAATTCTCCTCTGAACAAGAGTACCAACAGAAACCCCAGACACGTGTTTCGGTCTGGTTGGACCTCATCAGTAGGGTGGATCTGGGTCTCTCTAAGAATAGTGGGCAAGGGGTCCACGTCTGGATTCCCCTAGTAACTTAGGGTGAGACCCAAAGTTACTTAAATAGGTAAATTAACAAGGGCAGTCCTGGGAGTCCCTCTGCCAGACATTAGTCCTGGTTATGAGAGACTTACCCAGAGTCTTTAGCTCACTATCTTTCACAGAGAAGAAATATCCCAAACACATCAGTCTTTGTCCTGGTTTGGGGCAGTCCAGCACCGAAATGCTAGGCAATTCTCCTCTGAACAAGAGTACCAACAGAAACCCCAGACACGTGTTTCGGTCTGGTTGGACCTCATCAGTAGGGTTGATCTGTGCCTCTCTAAGAATAGTGAGCAAGGGGTCCACGTCTGGATTCCCCTAGTAACTTAGGGTGAGACCCAAAGTTACTTAAATAGGCAAATTAACAAGGGCGGTCCTGGGAGTCCCTCTGCCAGACATTAGTCCTGGTTACGAGAAACTTACCCAGAGTCTTTAGCTCACTATCTTTCACAGAGAAGAAATATCCCAAACATATCAGTCTTTGTCCTGCCCTGGGGCAGTCCAGCAACAAAATGCTAGGCAATTCTCCTCTGAACAAGAGTACCAACAGAAACCCCAGACACGTGTTTCGGTCTGGTTGGACCTCATCAGTAGGGTGGATCTGTGCCTCTCTAGGAATAGTGAGCAAGGGGTCCATGTCTGGATTCCCCTACTAACTTAGGGTGAGACCCAAAGTTACTTAAATAGGCAAATTAACAAGGGCGGTCCTGGGAGTCCCTCTGCCAGACATTAGTCCTGGTTACGAGAGACTTACCCAGAGTCTTTAGCTCACTATCTTTCACAGAGAAGAAATATCCCAAACATATCAGTCTTTGTCCTACCCTGCGGCAGTCCAGCAACAAAATGCTAGGCAATTCTCCTCTGAACAAGAGTACCAACAGAAACCCCAGGCACGTGTTTCGGTCTGGTTGGACCTCATCAGTAGGGTGGATCTGTGCCTCTCTAGGAATAGTGAGCAGGGGGTCCACGTCTGTATTCCCCTAGTAATTTAGGGTGAGACCCAAAGTTATTTAAATAGGCAAATTAACAAGGGTGGTCCTGGGAGTCCCTCTGCCAGACATTAGTCCTGGTTACCAGAGACTTACCCAGAGTCTTTAGCTCACTATCGTTCACAGAGAAGAAATATCCCAAACATATCAGTCTTTGTCCTGCCCTGGGGCAGTCCAGCAACAAAATGCTAGGCAATTCTCCTCTGAACAAGAGTACCAACAGAAACCCCAGACACGTGTTTCGGTCTGGTTGGACCTCATCATTAGGGTGGATCTGTGCCTCTCTAAGAATAGTGAGCAAGGGGTCCACGTCTAGATTCCCCTAGTAAGTTAGGGTGAGACCCAAAGTTACTTAAATAGGCAAATTAACAAGGGCAGTCCTGGGAGTCCCTCTGCCAGACATTAGTCCTGGTTATAAGAGACTTACCCATAGTCTTTAGCTCACTATCTTTCACAGAGAAGAAATATCCCAAACATATCAGTCTTTGTCCAGCTCTGGGGCAGTCCAGCACCGAAATGCTAGGCAATTCTCCTCTGAACAAGAGTACCAACAGAAACCCCAGACACGTGTTTCGGTCTGGTTGGACCTCATCAGTAGGGTGGATCTGTGTCTCTCTAAGAATAGTGAGCAAGGGGTCCACGTCTGGATTCCCCTAGTAACTTAGGGTGAGACCCAAAGTTACTTAAATATGCAAATTGACAAAGGCGGTTCTGGGAGTCCCTCTGCCAGACATTAGTCCTGGTTACGAGAGACTTACCCAGAGTCTTTAGCTCACTATCTTTCACAGAGAAGAAATATCCCAAACATATCAGTCTTTGTCCTGCCCTGGGGCAGTCCAGCAACGAAATGCTAGGCAATTCTCCTCTGAACAAGAGTACCAACAGAAACCCCAGACACGTGTTTCGGTCTATTTGGACCTCATCAGTAGGGTAGATCTGTGTCTCTCTAAGAATAGTGGGCAAGGGGTCCACGTCTGGATTCCCCTAGTAACTTAGGGTGAGACCCAAAGTTACTTAAATAGGCAAATTAACAAGGGCGGTTCTGGGAGTCCCTCTGCCAGACATTAGTCCTGGTTACCAGAGACTTACCCAGAGTCTTTAGCTCACTATCTTTCATAGAGAAGAAATATCCCAAACATAGCAGTCTTTGTCCTGCCCTGGGGCAGTCCAGCAACGAAATGCTAGGCAATTCTCCTCTGAACAAGAGTACCAACAGAAACCCCAGACAGGTGTTTCGGTCTGGTTGGACCTCATCAGTAGGGTGGATCTGTGCCTCTCTAAGAATAGTGCGCAAGGGGTCCACGTCTGGATTCCCCTAGTAAGTTAGGGTGAGACCCAAAGTTACTTAAATAGGCAAATTAACAAGGGCGGTTCTGGGAGTCCCTCTGCCAGACATTAGTCCTGGTTACCAGAGACTTACCCAGAGTCTTTAGCTCACTATCTTTCACAGAGAAGAAATATCCCAAACATATCAGTCTTTGTCCTGCCCTGGGGCAGTCCAGCAACGAAATGCTAGGCAATTCTCCTCTGAACAAGAGTACCAACAGAAACCCCAGACACGTGTTTCGGTCTGGTTGGACCTCATCATTAGGGTGGATCTGTGCCTCTCTAAGAATAGTGAGCAAGGGGTCCACGTCTGGATTCCCCTAGTAAGTTAGGGTGAGACCCAAAGTTACTTAAATAGGCAAATTAACAAGGGCAGTCCTGGGAGTCCCTCTGCCAGACATTAGTCCTGGTTATGAGAGACTTACCCAGAGTCTTTAGCTCACTATCTTTCACAGAGAAGAAATATCCCAAACATATCAGTCTTTGTCCTGCTCTGGGGCAGTCCAGCACCGAAATGCTAGGCAATTCTCCTCTGAACAAGAGTACCAACAGAAACCCCAGACACTTGTTTCGGTCTGGTTGGACCTCATCAGTAGGGTTGATCTGTGCCTCTCTAAGAAAAGTGAGCAAGGGGTCCACGTCTGGATTCCCCTAGTAACTTAGGGTGAGACCCAAAGTTACTTAAATAGGCAAATTAACAAGGGCGGTCCTGAGAGTCCCTCTGCCAGACATTAGTCCTGGTTACGAGAGACTTATCCAGAGTCTTTAGCTCACTATCTTTCACAGAGAAGAAATATCCCAAACATATCAGTCTTTGTCCTGCCCGGGGGCAGTCCAGCAACGAAATGCTAGGCAATTCTCCTCTGAACAAGAGTACCAACAGAAACCCCAGACACGTGTTTCGGTCTGGTTGGACCTCATCACTAGGGTGGATCTGTGCCTCTCTAAGAATAGTGAGCAAGGGGTCCACGTCTGGATTCCCCTAGTAAGTTAGGGTGAGACCCAAAGTTACTTAAATAGGCAAATTAACAAGGGCAGTCCTGGGAGTTCCTCTGCCAGACATTAGTCCTGGTTATGAGAGACTTACCCAGAGTCTTTAGCTCACTATCTTTCACAGAGAAGAAATATCCCAAACATATCAGTCTTTGTCCTGCCCTGGGGCAGTCCAGCAACGAAATGCTAGGCAATTCTCCTCTGAACAAGAGTACCAACAGAAACCCCAGACACGTGTTTCGGTCTGGTTGGACCTCATCAGTAGGGTGGATCTGTGTCTCTCTAAGAATAGTGGGCAAGGGGTCCACGTCTGGATTCCCCTAGTAACTTAGGGTGAGACCCAAAGTTACTTAAATAGGCAAATTAACAAGGGCGGTTCTGGGAGTCCCTCTGCCAGACATTAGTCCTGGTTATCAGAGACTTACCCAGAGTCTTTAGCTCACTATCTTTCACAGAGAAGAAATATCCCAAACATATCAGTCTTTGTCCTGCCCTGGGGCAGTCCAGCAACGAAATGCTAGGCAATTCTCCTCTGAACAAGAGTACCAACAGAAACCCCAGACACGTGTTTCGGTCTGGTTGGACCTCATCATTAGGGTGGATCTGTGCCTCTCTAAGAATAGTGAGCAAGGGGTCCATGTCTGGATTCCCCTAGTAAGTTAGGGTGAGACCCAAAGTTACTTAAATATTATTATTATTATTATTATTATTACCTGAACTTGTAGAGCGCACGGTCGCCCGGGGGCATCATGGCGCTGGTGAGGAAAATTAACAAGGGCAGTCCTGGGAGTTCCTCTGCCAGACATTAGTCCTGGTTATGAGAGACTTACCCAGAGTCTTTAGCTCACTATCTTTCACAGAGAAGAAATATCCCAAACACATCAGTCTTTGTCCTGCTCTGGGGCAGTCCAGCACCAAAATGCTAGGCAATTCTCCTCTGAACAAGAGTACCAACAGAAACCCCAGACACGTGTTTCGGTCTGGTTGGACCTCATCAGTAGGGTTGATCTGTGCCTCTCTAAGAATAGTGAGCAAGGGGTCCACGTCTGGATTCCCCTAGTAACTTAGGGTGAGACCCAAAGTTACTTAAATAGGCAAATTAACAAGGGCGGTTCTGGGAGTCCCTCTGCCAGACATTAGTCCTGGTTACCAGAGACTTACCCAGAGTCTTTAGCTCACTATCTTTCACAGAGAAGAAATATCCCAAACATATCAGTCTTTGTCCTGCCCTGGGGCAGTCTAGCAACGAAATGCTAGGCAATTCTCCTCTGAACAAGAGTACCAACAGAAACCCCAGACACGTGTTTCGGTCTGGTTGGACATCATCATTAGGGTGGATCTGTGCCTCTGTAAGAATAGTGAGCAAGGGGTCCACGTCTGGATTCCCCTAGTAACTTATGGTGAGACCCAAAGTTATTTAAATAGGCAAATTAACAAGGGCGGTTCTGGGAGTCCCTCTGCCAGACATTAGTCCTGGTTACCAGAGACTTACCCAGAGTCTTTAGCTCACTATCTTTCACAGAGAAGAAATATCCCAAACATATCAGTCTTTGTCCTGCCCTGGGGCAGTCCAGCAACGAAATGCTAGGCAATTCTCCTCTGAACAAGAGTACCAACAGAAACCCCAGACACGTGTTTCGGTCTGGTTGGACCTCATCATTAGGGTGGATCTGTGCCTCTCTAAGAATAGTGAGCAAGGGGTCCAAGTCTGGATTCCCCTAGTAAGTTAGGGTGAGACCCAAAGTTACTTAAATAGGCAAATTAACAAGGGCAGTCCTGGGAGTCCCTCTGCCAGACATTAGTCCTGGTTATAAGAGACTTACCCATAGTCTTTAGCTCACTATCTTTCACAGAGAAGAAATATCCCAAACATATCAGTCTTTGTCCTGCTCTGGGGCAGTCCAGCACCGAAATGCTAGGCAATTCTCCTCTGAACAAGAGTACCAACAGAAGACCCAGACACATGTTTCGGTCTGGTTGGACCTCATCAGTAGGGTTGATCTGTGCCTCTCTAAGAATAGTGAGCAAGGGGTCCACGTCTGGATTCCCCTAGTAACTTAGGGTGAGACCCAAAGTTACTTAAATAGGCAAATTAACAAGGGCGGTCCTGGGAGTCCCTCTGCCAGACATTAGTCCTGGTTACGAGAGACTTACCCAGAGTCTTTAGCTCACTATCTTTCACAGAGAAGAAATATCCCAAACATATCAGTCTTTGTCCTGCCCTGGGGCAGTCCAGCAACGAAATGCTAGGCAATTCTCCTCTGAACAAGAGTACCAACAGAAACCCCAGACACGTGTTTCGGTCTGGTTGGACCTCATCAGTAGGGTGGATCTGGGTCTCTCTAAGAATAGTGGGCAAGGGGTCCACGTCTGGATTCCCCTAGTAACTTAGGGTGAGACCCAAAGTTACTTAAATAGGCAAATTAACAAGGGCGGTTCTGGGAGTCCCTCTGCCAGACATTAGTCCTGGTTACCAGAGACTTACCCAGAGTCTTTAGCTCACTATCTTTCACAGAGAAGAAATATCCCAAACATATCAGTCTTTGTCCTGCCCTGGGGCAGTCCAGCAACGAAATGCTAGGCAATTCTCCTCTGAACAAGAGTACCAACAGAAACCCCAGACACGTGTTTCGGTCTGGTTGGACCTCATCATTAGGGTGGATCTGTGCCTCTCTAAGAATAGTGAGCAAGGGGTCCATGTCTGGATTCCCCTAGTAAGTTAGGGTGAGACCCAAAGTTACTTAAATATTATTATTATTATTATTATTATTACCTGAACTTGTAGAGCGCACGGTCGCCCGGGGGCATCATGGCGCTGGTGAGGAAAATTAACAAGGGCAGTCCTGGGAGTTCCTCTGCCAGACATTAGTCCTGGTTATGAGAGACTTACCCAGAGTCTTTAGCTCACTATCTTTCACAGAGAAGAAATATCCCAAACACATCAGTCTTTGTCCTGCTCTGGGGCAGTCCAGCACCAAAATGCTAGGCAATTCTCCTCTGAACAAGAGTACCAACAGAAACCCCAGACACGTGTTTCGGTCTGGTTGGACCTCATCAGTAGGGTTGATCTGTGCCTCTCTAAGAATAGTGAGCAAGGGGTCCACGTCTGGATTCCCCTAGTAACTTAGGGTGAGACCCAAAGTTACTTAAATAGGCAAATTAACAAGGGCGGTTCTGGGAGTCCCTCTGCCAGACATTAGTCCTGGTTACCAGAGACTTACCCAGAGTCTTTAGCTCACTATCTTTCACAGAGAAGAAATATCCCAAACATATCAGTCTTTGTCCTGCCCTGGGGCAGTCTAGCAACGAAATGCTAGGCAATTCTCCTCTGAACAAGAGTACCAACAGAAACCCCAGACACGTGTTTCGGTCTGGTTGGACATCATCATTAGGGTGGATCTGTGCCTCTGTAAGAATAGTGAGCAAGGGGTCCACATCTGGATTCCCCTAGTAACTTATGGTGAGACCCAAAGTTATTTAAATAGGCAAATTAACAAGGGCGGTTCTGGGAGTCCCTCTGCCAGACATTAGTCCTGGTTACCAGAGACTTACCCAGAGTCTTTAGCTCACTATCTTTCACAGAGAAGAAATATCCCAAACATATCAGTCTTTGTCCTGCCCTGGGGCAGTCCAGCAACGAAATGCTAGGCAATTCTCCTCTGAACAAGAGTACCAACAGAAACCCCAGACACGTGTTTCGGTCTGGTTGGACCTCATCATTAGGGTGGATCTGTGCCTCTCTAAGAATAGTGAGCAAGGGGTCCAAGTCTGGATTCCCCTAGTAAGTTAGGGTGAGACCCAAAGTTACTTAAATAGGCAAATTAACAAGGGCAGTCCTGGGAGTCCCTCTGCCAGACATTAGTCCTGGTTATAAGAGACTTACCCATAGTCTTTAGCTCACTATCTTTCACAGAGAAGAAATATCCCAAACATATCAGTCTTTGTCCTGCTCTGGGGCAGTCCAGCACCGAAATGCTAGGCAATTCTCCTCTGAACAAGAGTACCAACAGAAGCCCCAGACACATGTTTCGGTCTGGTTGGACCTCATCAGTAGGGTTGATCTGTGCCTCTCTAAGAATAGTGAGCAAGGGGTCCACGTCTGGATTCCCCTAGTAACTTAGGGTGAGACCCAAAGTTACTTAAATAGGCAAATTAACAAGGGCGGTCCTGGGAGTCCCTCTGCCAGACATTAGTCCTGGTTACGAGAGACTTACCCAGAGTCTTTAGCTCACTATCTTTCACAGAGAAGAAATATCCCAAACATATCAGTCTTTGTCCTGCCCTGGGGCAGTCCAGCAACGAAATGCTAGGCAATTCTCCTCTGAACAAGAGTACCAACAGAAACCCCAGACACGTGTTTCGGTCTGGTTGGACCTCATCAGTAGGGTGGATCTGGGTCTCTCTAAGAATAGTGGGCAAGGGGTCCACGTCTGGATTCCCCTAGTAACTTAGGGTGAGACCCAAAGTTACTTAAATAGGCAAATTAACAAGGACGGTTCTGGGAGTCCCTCTGCCAGACATTAGTCCTGGTTACCAGAAACTTACCCAGAGTCTTTAGCTCACTATCTTTCACAGAGAAGAAATATCCCAAACATATCAGTCTTTGTCCTGCCCTGGGGCAGTCCAGCAACGAAATGCTAGGCAATTCTCCTCTGAACAAGAGTACCAACAAAAACCCCAGACACGTGTTTCGGTCTGGTTGGACCTCATCATTAGGGTGGATCTGTGCCTCTCTAAGAATAGTGAGCAAGGGGTCCACGTCTGGATTCCCCTAGTAAGTTAGGGTGAGACCCAAAGTTACTTAAATAGGCAAATTAACAAGGACGGTCCTGGGAGTCCCTCTGCCAGACATTAGTCCTGGTTACGAGAAACTTACCCAGAGTCTTTAGCTCACTATCTTTCACAGAGAAGAAATATCCCAAACATATCAGTCTTTGTCCTGCCCTGGGGCAGTCCAGCAACAAAATGCTAGGCAATTCTCCTCTGAACAAGAGTACCAACAGAAACCCCAGACACGTGTTTCGGTCTGGTTGGACCTCATCAGTAGGGTTGATCTGTGCCTCTCTAAGAATAGTGAGCAAGGGGTCCACGTCTGGATTCCCCTAGTAACTTAGGGTGAGACCCAAAGTTACTTAAATAGGCAAATTAACAAGGACGGTCCTGGGAGTCCCTCTGCCAGACATTAGTCCTGGTTACGAGAAACTTACCCAGAGTCTTTAGCTCACTATCTTTCACAGAGAAGAAATATCCCAAACATATCAGTCTTTGTCCTGCCCTGGGGCAGTCCAGCAACAAAATGCTAGGCAACTCTCCTCTGCACAAGAGTACCAACAGAAACCCCAGACACGTGTTTCGGTCTGGTTGGACCTCATCAGTAGGGTGGATCTGTGCCTCTCTAGGAATAGTGAGCAAGGGGTCCATGTCTGGATTCCCCTACTAACTTAGGGTGAGACCCAAAGTTACTTAAATAGGCAAATTAACAAGGGCGGTCCTGGGAGTCCCTCTGCCAGACATTAGTCCTGGTTACGAGAGACTTACCCAGAGTCTTTAGCTCACTATCTTTCACAGAGAAGAAATATCCCAAACATATCAGTCTTTGTCCTACCCTGCGGCAGTCCAGCAACAAAATGCTAGGCAATTCTCCTCTGAACAAGAGTACCAACAGAAACCCCAGGCACGTGTTTCGGTCTGGTTGGACCTCATCAGTAGGGTGGATCTGTGCCTCTCTAGGAATAGTGAGCAAGGGGTCCACGTCTGTATTCCCCTAGTAATTTAGGGTGAGACCCAAAGTTATTTAAATAGGCAAATTAACAAGGGTGGTCCTGGGAGTCCCTCTGCCAGACATTAGTCCTGGTTACTAGAGACTTACCCAGAGTCTTAAGCTCACTATCTTTCACAGAGAAGAAATATCCCAAACATATCAGTCTTTGTCCTGCCCTGGGGCAGTCCAGCAACGAAATGCTAGGCAATTCTCCTCTGAACAAGAGTACCAACAGAAACCCCAGACACGTGTTTCGGTCTGGTTGGACCTCATCAGTAGGGTGGATCTGTGTCTCTCTAAGAATAGTGAGCAAGGGGTCCACGTCTAGATTCCCCTAGTAAGTTAGGGTGAGACCCAAAGTTACTTAAATAGGCAAATTAACAAGGGCAGTCCTGGGAGTCCCTCTGCCAGACATTAGTCCTGGTTATGAGAGACTTACCCAGAGTCTTTAGCTCACTATCTTTCACAGAGAAGAAATATCCCAAACATATCAGTCTTTGTCCTACCCTGCGGCAGTCCAGCAACAAAATGCTAGGCAATTCTCCTCTGAACAAGAGTACCAACAGAAACCCCAGGCACGTGTTTCGGTCTGGTTGGACCTCATCAGTAGGGTGGATCTGTGCCTCTCTAGGAATAGTGAGCAAGGGGTCCACGTCTGGATTACCCTAGTAATTTAGGGTGAGACCCAAAGTTATTTAAATAGGCAAATTAACAAGGGTGGTCCTGGGAGTCCCTCTGCCAGACATTAGTCCTGGTTACCAGAGACTTACCCAGAGTCTTTAGCTCACTATCTTTCACAGAGAAGAAATATCCCAAACATATCAGTCTTTGTCCTCCCCTGGGGCAGTCCAGCAACAAAATGCTAGGCAATTCTCCTCTGAACAAGAGTACCAACAGAAACCCCAGACACGTGTTTCGGTCTGGTTGGACCTCATCATTAGGGTGGATCTGTGCCTCTCTAAGAATAGTGAGCAAGGGGTCCACGTCTAGATTCCCCTAGTAAGTTAGGGTGAGGCCCAAAGTTACTTAAATAGGCAAATTAACAAGGGCAGTCCTGGGAGTCCCTCTGCCAGACATTAGTCCTGGTTATAAGAGACTTACCCATAGTCTTTAGCTCACTATCTTTCACAGAGAAGAAATATCCCAAACATATCAGTCTTTGTCCTGCTCTGGGGCAGTCCAGCACCGAAATGCTAGGCAATTCTCCTCTGAACAAGAGTACCAACAGAAACCCCAGACACGTGTTTCTGTCTGGTTGGACCTCATCAGTAGGGTTGATCTGTGCCTCTCTAAGAATAGTGAGCAAGGGGTCCACGTCTGGATTCCCCTAGTAACTTAGGGTGAGACCCAAAGTTACTTAAATAGGCAAATTAACAAGGGCGGTCCTGGGAGTCCCTCTGCCAGACATTAGTCCTGGTTACGAGAGACTTATCCAGAGTCTTTAGCTCACTATCTTTCACAGAGAAGAAATATCCCAAACATATCAGTCTTTGTCCTGCCCGGGGGCAGTCCAGCAACGAAATGCTAGGCAATTCTCCTCTGAACAAGAGTACCAACAGAAACCCCAGACACGTGTTTCGGTCTGGTTGGACCTCATCAGTAGGGTGGATCTGTGTCTCTCTAAGAATAGTGAGCAAGGGGTCCACGTCTGGATTCCCCTAGTAACTTAGGGTGAGACCCAAAGTTACTTAAATATGCAAATTGACAAAGGGGGTCCTGGGAGTCTCTCTGCCAGACATTAGTCCTGGTTACGAGAGACTTACCCAGAGTCTTTAGCTCACTATCTTTCATAGAGAAGAAATATCCCAAACAAAGCAGTCTTTGTCCTGCCCTGGGGCAGTCCAGCAACGAAATGCTAGGCAATTCTCCTCTGAACAAGAGTACCAACAGAAACCCCAGACACGTGTTTCGGTCTGGTTGGACCTCATCATTAGGGTGGATCTGTGCCTCTCTAAGAATAGTGAGCAAGGGGTCCACGTCTGGATTCCCCTAGTAAGTTAGGGTGAGACCCAAAGTTACTTAAATAGGCAAATTAACAAGGGCAGTCCTGGGAGTCCCTCTGCCAGACATTAGTCCTGGTTATGAGAGACTTACCCAGAGTCTTTAGCTCACTATCTTTCACAGAGAAGAAATATCCCAAACATATCAGTCTTTGTCCTGCTCTGGGGCAGTCCAGCACCGAAATGCTAGGCAATTCTCCTCTGAACAAGAGTACCACCAGATACCCCAGACATGTGTTTAGGTCTGGTTGGACCTCATCAGTAGGGTTGATCTGTGCCTCTCTAAGAAAAGTGAGCAAGGGGTCCACGTCTGGATTCCCCTAGTAACTTAGGGTGAGACCCAAAGTTATTTAAATAGGCAAATTAACAAGGGCGGTCCTGGGAGTCCCTCTGCCAGACATTAGTCCTGGTTACCAGAGACTTACCCAGAGTCTTTAGCTCACTATCTTTCACAGAGAAGAAATATCCCAAACATATCAGTCTTTGTCCTGCGGCAGTCCAGCAACGAAATGCTAGGCAATTCTCCTCTGAACAAGAGTACCAACAGAAACCCCAGACACGTGTTTCGGTCTGGTTGGACCTCATCAGTAGGGTGGATCTGTGCCTCTCTAAGAATAGAGAGCAAGGGGTCCACGTCTGGATTCCCCTAGTAAGTTAGGGTGAGACTCAAAGTTACTTAAATAGGAAAATTAACAAGGGCGGTCCTGGGAGTCCCTCTGCCAGACATTAGTCCTGGTTATGAGAGACTTACCCAGAGTCTTTAGCTCACTATCTATCACAGAGAAGAAATATCCCAAACATATCAGTCTTTGTCCTGCCCTGGGGCAGTCCAGCAATGAAATGCTAGGCAATTCTCCTCTGAACAAGAGTACCAACAGAAACCCCAGACACGTGTTTCGGTCTGGTTGGACCTCATCAGTAGGGTGGATCTGTGTCTCTCTAAGAATAGTGGAGCAAGGGGTCCACGTCTGGATTCCCCTAGTAACTTAGGGTGAGACCCAAAGTTACTTAAATATGCAAATTGACAAAGGGGGTCCTGGGAGTCTCTCTGCCAGACATTAGTCCTGGTTACGAGAGACTTACCCAGAGTCTTTAGCTCACTATCTTTCATAGAGAAGAAATATCCCAAACATATCAGTCTTTGTCCTGCCCTGGGGCAGTCCAGCAACGAAATGCTAGGCAATTCTCCTCTGAACAAGAGTACCAACAGAAACCCCAGACAGGTGTTTCGGTCTGGTTGGACCTCATCAGTAGGGTGGATCTGTGCCTTTCTAAGAATAGTGCGCAAGGGGTCCACGTCTGGATTCCCCTAGTAACTTAGGGTGAGACCCAAAGTTACTTAAATAGGCAAATTAACAAGGGCGGTTCTGGGAGTCCCTCTGCCAGACATTAGTCCTGGTTACCAGAGACTTAACCAGAGTCTTTAGCTCACTATCTTTTACAGAGAAGAAATATCCCAAACATATCAGTCTTTGTCCTGCCCTGGGGCAGTCCAGCAACGAAATGCTAGGCAATTCTCCTCTGAACAAGAGTACCAACAGAAACCCTAGACACGTGTTTCGGTCTGGTTGGACCTCAACATTAGGGTGGATCTGTGCCTCTCTAAGAATAGTGAGCAAGGGGTCCACGTCTGGATTCCCCTAGTAAGTTAGGGTGAGACCCAAAGTTACTTAAATAGGCAAATTAACAAGGGCAGTCCTGGGAGTCCCTCTGCCAGACATTAGTCCTGGTTATGAGAGACTTACCCAGAGTCTTTAGCTCACTATCTTTCACAGAGAAGAAATATCCCAAACATATCAGTCTTTGTCCTGCTCTGGGGCAGTCCAGCACCGAAATGCTAGGCAATTCTCCTCTGAACAAGAGTACCAACAGAAACCCCAGACACGTGTTTCGGTCTGGTTGGACCTCATCAGTAGGGTTGATCTGTGCCTCTCTAAGAAAAGTGAGCAAGTGGTCCACGTCTGGATTCCCCTAGTAACTTAGGGTGAGACCCAAAGTTACTTAAATAGGCAAATTAACAAGGGCGGTCCTGGGAGTCCCTCTGCCAGACATTAGTCCTGGTTACGAGAGACTTACCCAGAGTCTTTAGCTCACTATCTTTCACAGAGAAGAAATATCCCAAACATATCAGTCTTTGTCCTGCTCTGGGGCAGTCCAGCACCGAAATGCTAGGCAATTCTCCTCTGAACAAGAGTACCAACAGAAACCCCAGACACGTGTTTCGGTCTGGTTGGACCTCATCAGTAGGGTTGATCTGTGCCTCTCTAAGAAAAGTGAGCAAGGGGTCCACGTCTGGATTCCCCTAGTAACTTAGGGTGAGACCCAAAGTTATTTAAATAGGCAAATTAACAAGGGCGGTCCTGGGAGTCCCTCTGCCAGACATTAGTCCTGGTTACCAGAGACTTACCCAGAGTCTTTAGCTCACTATCTTTCACAGAGAAGAAATATCCCAAACATATCAGTCTTTGTCCTGCCCTGGGGCAGTCCAGCAACGAAATGCTAGGCAATTCTCCTCTGAACAAGAGTACCAACAGAAACCCCAGACACGTGTTTCGGTCTGGTTGGACCTCATCATTAGGGTGGATCTGTGTCTCTCTAAGAATAGTGAGCAAGGGGTCCACGTCTAGATTCCCCTAGTAAGTTAGGGTGAGACCCAAAGTTACTTAAATAGGCAAATTAACAAGGGCAGTCCTGGGAGTCCCTCTGCCAGACATTAGTCCTGGTTATGAGAGACTTACCCAGAGTCTTTAGCTCACTATCTTTCACAGAGAAGAAATATCCCAAACATATCAGTCTTTCTCCTACCCTGCGGCAGTCCAGCAACAAAATGCTAGGCAATTCTCCTCTGAACAAGAGTACCAACAGAAACCCCAGGCACGTGTTTCGGTCTGGTTGGACCTCATCAGTAGGGTGGATCTGTGCCTCTCTAGGAATAGTGAGCAAAGGGTCCACGTCTGGATTCCCCTAGTAATTTAGGGTGAGACCCAAAGTTATTTAAATAGGCAAATTAACAAGGGTGGTCCTGGGAGTCCCTCTGCCAGACATTAGTCCTGGTTACCAGAGACTTACCCAGAGTCTTTAGCTCACTATCTTTCACAGAGAAGAAATATCCCAAACATATCAGTCTTTGTCCTGCTCTGGGGCAGTCCAGCACCGAAATGCTAGGCAATTCTCCTCTGAACAAGAGTACCAACAGAAACCCCAGACACGTGTTTCTTTCTGGTTGGACCTCATCAGTAGGGTTGATCTGTGCCTCTCTAAGAATAGTGAGCAAGGGGTCCACGTCTGGATTCCCCTAGTAACTTAGGGTGAGACCCAAAGTTACTTAAATAGGCAAATTAACAAGGGCGGTCCTGGGAGTCCCTCTGCCAGACATTAGTCCTGGTTACGAGAGACTTATCCAGAGTCTTTAGCTCACTATCTTTCACAGAGAAGAAATATCCCAAACATATCAGTCTTTGTCCTGCCCGGGGGCAGTCCAGCAACGAAATGCTAGGCAATTCTCCTCTGAACAAGAGTACTAACAGAAACCCCAGACACGTGTTTTGGTCTGGTTGGACCTCATCAGTAGGGTGGATCTGTGTCTCTCTAAGAATAGTGAGCAAGGGGTCCACGTCTGGATTCCCCTAGTAACTTAGGGTGAGACCCAAAGTTACTTAAATATGCAAATTGACAAAGGGGGTCCTGGGAGTCTCTCTGCCAGACATTAGTCCTGGTTACGAGAGACTTACCCAGAGTCTTTAGCTCACTATCTTTCATAGAGAAGAAATATCCCAAACATAGCAGTCTTTGTCCTGCCCTGGGGCAGTCCAGCAACGAAATGCTAGGCAATTCTCCTCTGAACAAGAGTACCAACAGAAACCCCAGACAGGTGTTTCGGTCTGGTTGGACCTCATCAGTAGGGTGGATCTGTGCCTCTCTAAGAATAGTGCGCAAGGGGTCCACGTCTGGATTCCCCTAGTAACTTAGGGTGAGACCCAAAGTTACTTAAATAGGCAAATTAACAAGGGCGGTTCTGGGAGTCCCTCTGCCAGACATTAGTCCTGGTTACCAGAGACTTACCCAGAGTCTTTAGCTCACTATCTTTCACAGAGAAGAAATATCCCAAACATATCAGTCTTTGGCCTGCCCTGGGGCAGTCCAGCAACGAAATGCTAGGCAATTCTCCTCTGAACAAGAGTACCAACAGAAACCCCAGACACGTGTTTCGGTCTGGTTGGACCTCATCATTAGGGTGGATCTGTGCCTCTCTAAGAATAGTGAGCAAGGGGTCCACGTCTGGATTCCCCTAGTAAGTTAGGGTGAGACCCAAAGTTACTTAAATAGGCAAATTAACAAGGGCAGTCCTGGGAGTCCCTCTGCCAGACATTAGTCCTGGTTATGAGAGACTTACCCAGAGTCTTTAGCTCACTATCTTTCACAGAGAAGAAATATCCCAAACATATCAGTCTTTGTCCTGCTCTGGGGCAGTCCAGCACCGAAATGCTAGGCAATTCTCCTCTGAACAAGAGTACCAACAGAAACCCCAGGCACGTGTTTCGGTCTGGTTGGACCTCATCAGTAGGGTGGATCTGTGCCTCTCTAGGAATAGTGAGCAAGGGGTCCACGTCTGGATTCCCCTAGTAACTTAGGGTGAGACCCAAAGTTACTTAAATAGGCAAATTAACAAGGGCAGTCCTGGGAGTCCCTCTGCCAGACATTAGTCCTGGTTATGAGAGACTTACCCAGAGTCTTTAGCTCACTATCTTTCACAGAGAAGAAATATCCCAAACATATCAGTCTTTGTCCTGCTCTGGGGCAGTCCAGCACCGAAATGCTAGGCAATTCTCCTCTGAACAAGAGTACCAACAGAAACCCCAGGCACGTGTTTCGGTCTGGTTGGACCTCATCAGTAGGGTGGATCTGTGCCTCTCTAGGAATAGTGAGCAAGGTGTCCACGTCTGGATTCCCCTAGTAACTTAGGGTGAGACCCAAAGTTATTTAAATAGGCAAATTACCAAGGGCGGTCCTGGGAGTCCCTCTGCCAGACATTAGTCCTGGTTACCAGAGACTTACCCAGAGTCTTTAGCTCACTATCTTTCACAGAGAAGAAATATCCCAAACATATCAGTCTTTGTCCTGCGGCAGTCCAGCAACGAAATGCTAGGCAATTCTCCTCTGAACAAGAGTACCAACAGAAACCCCAGACACGTGTTTCGGTCTGGTTGGACCTCATCAGTAGGGTGGATCTGTGCCTCTCTAAGAATAGAGAGCAAGGGGTCCACGTCTGGATTCCCCTAGTAAGTTAGGGTGAGACTCAAAGTTACTTAAATAGGAAAATTAACAAGGGCGGTCCTGGGAGTCCCTCTGCCAGACATTAGTCCTGGTTACGAGAGACTTACCCAGAGTCTTTAGCTCACTATCTTTCACAGAGAAGAAATATCCCAAACATATCAGTCTTTGTCCTACCCTGCGGCAGTCCAGCAACAAAATGCTAGGCAATTCTCCTCTGAACAAGAGTACCAACAGAAACCCCAAGCACGTGTTTCGGTCTGGTTGGACCTCATCAGTAGGGTGGATCTGTGCCTCTCTAGGAATAGTGAGCAAGGGGTCCACGTCTGGATTCCCCTAGTAACTTAGGGTGAGACCCAAAGTTATTTAAATAGGCAAATTAACAAGGGCGGTCCTGGGAGTCCCTCTGCCAGACATTAGTCCTGGTTACCAGAGACTTACCCAGAGTCTTTAGCTCACTATCTTTCACAGAGAAGAAATATCCCAAACATACAGTCTTTGTCCTGCCCTGGGGCAGTCCAGCAACGAAATGCTAGGCAATTCTCCTCTGAACAAGAGTACCAACAGAAACCCCAGACACGTGTTTCGGTCTGGTTGGACCTCATCAGTAGGGTGGATCTGTGCCTCTCTAAGAATAGAGAGCAAGGGGTCCACGTCTGGATTCCCGTAGTAAGTTAGGGTGAGACTCAAAGTTACTTAAATAGGAAAATTAACAAGGGCGGTCCTGGGAGTCCCTCTGCCAGACATTAGTCCTGGTTACCAGAGACTTACCCATAGTCTTTAGCTCACTATCCTTCACAGAGAAGAAATATCCCAAACATATCAGTCTTTGTCCTACCCTGCGGCAGTCCAGCAACAAAATGCTAGGCAATTCTCCTCTGAACAAGAGTACCAACAGAAACCCCAGACACGTGTTTCGGTCTGGTTGGACCTCATCAGTAGGGTGGATCTGTGCCTCTCTAGGAATAGTGAGCAAGGGGTCTATGTCTGGATTCCCCTAGTAACTTAGGGTGAGACCCAAAGTTATTTAAATAGGCAAATTAACAAGGGCGGTCCTGGGAGTCCCTCTGCCAGACATTAGTCCTGGTTACCAGAGACTTACCCATAGTCTTTAGCTCACTATCTTTCACAGAGAAGAAATATCCCAAACATATCAGTCTTTGTCCTGCTCTGGGGCAGTCCAGCACCGAAATGCTAGGCAATTCTCCTCTGAATAAGAGTACCAACAGAAACCCCAGACACATGTTTCGGTCTGGTTGGACCTCATCAGTAGGGTTGATCTGTGCCTCTCTAAGAATAGTGAGCAAGGGGTCCACGTCTGGATTCCCCTAGTAACTTAGGGTGAGACCCAAAGTTACTTAAATAGGCAAATTAACAAGAGCGGTCCTGGGAGTCCCTCTGCCAGACATTAGTCCTGGTTACGAGAGACTTACCCAGAGTCTTTAGCTCACTATCTTTCACAGAGAAGAAATATCCCAAACATATCAGTCTTTGTCCTGCCCTGGGGCAGTCCAGCAACGAAATGCTAGGCAATTCTCCTCTGAACAAGAGTACCAACAGAAACCCCAGACACGTGTTTCGGTCTGGTTGGACCTCATCAGTAGGGTGGATCTGTGTCTCTCTAAGAATAGTGGGCAAGGGGTCCACGTCTGGATTCCCCTAGTAACTTAGGGTGAGACCCAAAGTTACTTAAATAGGCAAATTAACAAGGGCGGTTCTGGGAGTCCCTCTGCCAGACATTAGTCCTGGTTACCAGAGACTTACCCAGAGTCTTTAGCTCACTATCTTTCACAGAGAAGAAATATCCCAAACATATCAGTCTTTGTCCTGCCCTGGGGCAGTCCAGCAACGAAATGCTAGGCAATTCTCCTCTGAACAAGAGTACCAACAGAAACCCCAGACACGTGTTTCGGTCTGGTTGGACCTCATCATTAGGGTGGATCTGTGCCTCTCTAAGAATAGTGAGCAAGGGGTCCACGTCTGGATTCCCCTAGTAAGTTAGGGTGAGACCCAAAGTTACTTAAATAGGCAAATTAACAAGGGCAGTCCTGGGAGTCCCTCTGCCAGACATTAGTCCTGGTTATGAGAGACTTACCCAGAGTCTTTAGCTCACTATCTTTCACAGAGAAGAAATATCCCAAACACATCAGTCTTTGTCCTGCTCTGGGGCAGTCCAGCAACAAAATGCTAGGCAATTCTCCTCTGCACAAGAGTACCAACAGAAACCCCAGACACGTGTTTCGGTCTGGTTGGACCTCATCAGTAGGGTGGATCTGTGCCTCTCTAGGAATAGTGAGCAAGGGGTCCATGTCTGGATTCCCCTACTAACTTAGGGTGAGACCCAAAGTTACTTAAATAGGCAAATTAACAAGGGCGGTCCTGGGAGTCCCTCTGCCAGACATTAGTCCTGGTTACGAGAGACTTACCCAGAGTCTTTAGCTCACTATCTTTCACAGAGAAGAAATATCCCAAACATATCAGTCTTTGTCCTACCCTGCGGCAGTCCAGCACCGAAATGCTAGGCAATTCTCCTCTGAACAAGAGTACCAACAGAAACCCCAGACACGTGTTTCGGTCTGGTTGGACCTCATCAGTAGGGTTGATCTGTGCCTCTCTAAGAATAGTGAGCAAGGGGTCCACGTCTGGATTCCCCTAGTAACTTAGGGTGAGACCCAAAGTTACTTAAATAGGCAAATTAACAAGGGCGGTCCTGGGAGTCCCTCTGCCAGACATTAGTCCTGGTTACGAGAGACTTATCCAGAGTCTTTAGCTCACTATCTTTCACAGAGAAGAAATATCCCAAACATATCAGTCTTTGTCCTACCCTGCGGCAGTCCAGCAACAAAATGCTAGGCAATTCTCCTCTGAACAAGAGTACCAACAGAAACCCCAGACACGTGTTTCGGTCTGGTTGGACCTCATCAGTAGGGTGGATCTGTGCCTCTCTAGGAATAGTGAGCAAGGGGTCCACGTCTGGATTCCCCTAGTAATTTAGGGTGAGACCCAAAGTTATTTAAATAGGCAAATTAACAAGGGTGGTCCTGGGAGTCCCTCTGCCAGACATTAGTCCTGGTTACCAGAGACTTACCCAGAGTCTTTAGCTCACTATCTTTCACAGAGAAGAAATATCCCAAACATATCAGTCTTTGGCCTGCCCTGGGGCAGTCCAGCAACGAAATGCTAGGCAATTCTCCTCTGAACAAGAGTACCAACAGAAACCCCAGACACGTGTTTCGGTCTGGTTGGACCTCATCATTAGGGTGGATCTGTGCCTCTCTAAGAATAGTGAGCAAGGGGTCCACGTCTGGATTCCCCTAGTAAGTTAGGGTGAGACCCAAAGTTACTTAAATAGGCAAATTAACAAGGGCAGTCCTGGGAGTCCCTCTGCCAGACATTAGTCCTGGTTATGAGAGACTTACCCAGAGTCTTTAGCTCACTATCTTTCACAGAGAAGAAATATCCCAAACATATCAGTCTTTGTCCTGCTCTGGGGTAGTCCAGCACCGAAATGCTAGGCAATTCTCCTCTGAACAAGAGTACCAACAGAAACCCCAGGCACGTGTTTCGGTCTGGTTGGACCTCATCAGTAGGGTGGATCTGTGCCTCTCTAGGAATAGTGAGCAAGGGGTCCACGTCTGGATTCCCCTAGTAACTTAGGGTGAGACCCAAAGTTACTTAAATAGGCAAATTAACAAGGGCAGTCCTGGGAGTCCCTCTGCCAGACATTAGTCCTGGTTATGAGAGACTTACCCAGAGTCTTTAGCTCACTATCTTTCACAGAGAAGAAATATCCCAAACATATCAGTCTTTGTCCTGCTCTGGGGCAGTCCAGCACCGAAATGCTAGGCAATTCTCCTCTGAACAAGAGTACCAACAGAAACCCCAGGCACGTGTTTCGGTCTGGTTGGACCTCATCAGTAGGGTGGATCTGTGCCTCTCTAGGAATAGTGAGCAAGGGGTCCACGTCTGGATTCCCCTAGTAACTTAGGGTGAGACCCAAAGTTATTTAAATAGGCAAATTACCAAGGGCGGTCCTGGGAGTCCCTCTGCCAGACATTAGTCCTGGTTACCAGAGACTTACCCAGAGTCTTTAGCTCACTATCTTTCACAGAGAAGAAATATCCCAAACATATCAGTCTTTGTCCTGCGGCAGTCCAGCAACGAAATGCTAGGCAATTCTCCTCTGAACAAGAGTACCAACAGAAACCCCAGACACGTGTTTCGGTCTGGTTGGACCTCATCAGTAGGGTGGATCTGTGCCTCTCTAAGAATAGAGAGCAAGGGGTCCACGTCTGGATTCCCCTAGTAAGTTAGGGTGAGACTCAAAGTTACTTAAATAGGAAAATTAACAAGGGCGGTCCTGGGAGTCCCTCTGCCAGACATTAGTCCTGGTTACGAGAGACTTACCCAGAGTCTTTAGCTCACTATCTTTCACAGAGAAGAAATATCCCAAACATATCAGTCTTTGTCCTACCCTGCGGCAGTCCAGCAACAAAATGCTAGGCAATTCTCCTCTGAACAAGAGTACCAACAGAAACCCCAAGCACGTGTTTCGGTCTGGTTGGACCTCATCAGTAGGGTGGATCTGTGCCTCTCTAAGAATAGTGAGCAAGGGGTCCACGTCTGGATTCCCCTAGTAACTTAGGGTGAGACCCAAAGTTACTTAAATAGGCAAATTAACAAGGGCGGTCCTGGGAGTCCCTCTGCCAGACATTAGTCCTGGTTACGAGAGACTTATCCAGAGTCTTTAGCTCACTATCTTTCACAGAGAAGAAATATCCCAAACATATCAGTCTTTGTCCTGCCCGGGGGCAGTCCAGCAACGAAATGCTAGGCAATTCTCCTCTGAACAAGAGTACCAACAGAAACCCCAGACACGTGTTTCGGTCTGGTTGGACCTCATCAGTAGGGTGGATCTGTGTCTCTCTAAGAATAGTGAGCAAGGGGTCCACGTCTGGATTCCCCTAGTAACTTAGGGGGAGACCCAAAGTTACTTAAATATGCAAATTGACAAAGGGGGTCCTGGGAGTCTCTCTGCCAGACATTAGTCCTGGTTACGAGAGACTTACCCAGAGTCTTTAGCTCACTATCTTTCATAGAGAAGAAATATCCCAAACATAGCAGTCTTTGTCCTGCCCTGGGGCAGTCCAGCAACGAAATGCTAGGCAATTCTCCTCTGAACAAGAGTACCAACAGAAACCCCAGACAGGGGTTTCGGTCTGGTTGGACCTCATCAGTAGGGTGGATCTGTGCCTCTCGAAGAATAGTGCGCAAGGGGTCCACGTCTGGATTCCCCTAGTAACTTAGGGTGAGACCCAAAGTTACTTAAATAGGCAAATTAACAAGGGCGGTTCTGGGAGTCCCTCTGCCAGACATTAGTCCTGGTTACCAGAGACTTACCCAGAGTCTTTAGCTCACTATCTTTCACAGAGAAGAAATATCCCAAACATATCAGTCTTTGTCCTGCCCTGGGGCAGTCCAGCAACGAAATGGTAGGCAATTCTCCTCTGAACAAGAGTACCAACAGAAACCCCAGACACGTGTTTCGGTCTGGTTGGACCTCATCATTAGGGTGGATCTGTGCCTCTCTAAGAATAGTGAGCAAGGGGTCCACGTCTGGATTCCCCTAGTAAGTTAGGGTGAGACCCAAAGTTACTTAAATAGGCAAATTAACAAGGGCAGTCCTGGGAGTCCCTCTGCCAGACATTAGTCCTGGTTATGAGAGACTTACCCAGAGTCTTTAGCTCACTATCTTTCACAGAGAAGAAATATCCCAAACATATCAGTCTTTGTCCTGCTCTGGGGCAGTCCAGCACCGAAATGCTAGGCAATTCTCCTCTGAACAAGAGTACCAACAAAAACCCCAGACACGTGTTTCGGTCTGGTTGGACCTCATCAGTAGGGTTGATCTGTGCCTCTCTAAGAAAAGTGAGCAAGGGGTCCACGTCTGGATTCCCCTAGTAACTTAGGGTGAGACCCAAAGTTATTTAAATAGGCAAATTAACAAGGGCGGTCCTGGGAGTCCCTCTGCCAGACATTAGTCCTGGTTACCAGAGACTTACCCAGAGTCTTTAGCTCACTATCTTTCACAGAGAAGAAATATCCCAAACATATCAGTCTTTGTCCTGCCCTGGGGCAGTCCAGCAACGAAATGCTAGGCAATTCTCCTCTGAACAAGAGTACCAACAGAAACCCCAGACACGTGTTTCGGTCTGGTTGGACCTCATCAGTAGGGTGGATCTGTGTCTCTCTAAGAATAGTGAGCAAGGGGTCCACGTCTAGATTCCCCTAGTAAGTTAGGGTGAGACCCAAAGTTACTTAAATAGGCAAATTAACAAGGGCAGTCCTGGAAGTCCCTCTGCCAGACATTAGTCCTGGTTATGAGAGACTTACCCAGAGTCTTTAGCTCACTATCTTTCACAGAGAAGAAATATCCCAAACATATCAGTCTATGTCCTACCCTGCGGCAGTCCAGCAACAAAATGCTAGGCAATTCTCCTCTGAACAAGAGTACCAACAGAAACCCCAGGCACGTGTTTCGGTCTGGTTGGACCTCAACAGTAGGGTGGATCTGTGCCTCTCAAGGAATAGTGAGCAAGGGGTCCACGTCTGGATTCCCCTAGTAATTTAGGGTGAGACCCAAAGTTATTTAAATAGGCAAATTAACAAGGGTGGTCCTGGGAGTCCCTCTGCCAGACATTAGTCCTGGTTACCAGAGACTTACCCAGAGTCTTTAGCTCACTACCTTTCACAGAGAAGAAATATCCCAAACATATCAGTCTTTGTCCTGCCCTGGGGCAGTCCAGCAACAAAATGCTAGGCAATTCTCCTCTGAACAAGAGTACCAACAGAAACCCCAGACACGTGTTTCGGTCTGGTTGGACCTCATCATTAGGGTGGATCTGTGCCTCTCTAAGAATAGTGAGCAAGGGGTCCACGTCTAGATTCCCCTAGTAAGTTAGGGTGAGACCCAAAGTTACTTAAATAGGCAAATTAACAAGGGCAGTCCTGGGAGTCTCTCTGCCAGACATTAGTCCTGGTTACGAGAGACTTACCCAGAGTCTTTAGCTCACTATCTTTCATAGAGAAGAAATATCCCAAACATAGCAGTCTTTGTCCTGCCCTGGGGCAGTCCAGCAACGAAATGCTAGGCAATTCTCCTCTGAACAAGAGTACCAACAGAAACCCCAGACAGGTGTTTCGGTCTGGTTGGACCTCATCAGTAGGGTGGATCTGTGCCTCTCTAAGAATAGTGCGCAAGGGGTCCACGTCTGGATTCCCCTAGTAACTTAGGGTGAGACCCAAAGTTACTTAAATAGGCAAATTAACAAGGGCGGTTCTGGGAGTCCCTCTGCCAGACATTAGTCCTGGTTACCAGAGACTTACCCAGAGTCTTTAGCTCACTATCTTTCACAGAGAAGACATATCCCAAACATATCAGTCTTTGGCCTGCCCTGGGGCAGTCCAGCAACGAAATGCTAGGCAATTCTCCTCTGAACAAGAGTACCAACAGAAACCCCAGACACGTGTTTCGGTCTGGTTGGACCTCATCATTAGGGTGGATCTGTGCCTCTCTAAGAATAGTGAGCAAGGGGTCCACGTCTGGATTCCCCTAGTAAGTTAGGGTGAGACCCAAAGTTACTTAAATAGGCAAATTAACAAGGGCAGTCCTGGGAGTCCCTCTGCCAGACATTAGTCCTGGTTATGAGAGACTTACCCAGAGTCTTTAGCTCACTATCTTTCACAGAGAAGAAATATCCCAAACATATCAGTCTTTGTCCTGCTCTGGGGCAGTCCAGCACCGAAATGCTAGGCAATTCTCCTCTGAACAAGAGTACCAACAGAAACCCCAGACACGTGTTTCGGTCTGGTTGGACCTCATCAGTAGGGTTGATCTGTGCCTCTCTAAGAAAAGTGAGCAAGGGGTCCACGTCTGGATTCCCCTAGTAACTTAGGGTGAGACCCAAAGTTATTTAAATAGGCAAATTAACAAGGGCGGTCCTGGGAGTCCCTCTGCCAGACATTAGTCCTGGTTACCAGAGACTTACCCAGAGTCTTTAGCTCACTATCTTTCACAGAGAAGAAATATCCCAAACATATCAGTCTTTGTCCTGCGGCAGTCCAGCAACGAAATGCTAGGCAATTCTCCTCTGAACAAGAG